>NC_092373.1:65971449-66596449 GCF_030028105.1 Mobula birostris
AGCTCTTGTGGAACCTCCCAATGTAGCTCATTGAGAACCGTTCTCACCAGAAACTCTCAGAACCCTTTAATGCAAGAACAATCTTCATCACTCCAAACTGCAGATGTTCAAAACAAAATAGGCAAAATATCAAACAAACCACAAGGTGTGAAAATGGTAACTGGTTAAGTGCGTAAGAGTGTTCAAGAAGTTGCTTACTGTGTTTCCATGCAAGAAAAGCAGAGGGCAATAAAAAAAACCTTTTGGTCTATTCCAAGGAAGGAACCTCCTTTAAAATCCTTCGTTATGAAATGGACAAATGAAGGATCATAAAAAGTTCAAATGCTGGATTTAATATTACTCAGAACTCTCATAAACTATGTGACTATTCTTACAATGTGCTTGAGGACATTGCAATCCACATAAAATTTATCATGAGCCTACCATGGAGAAAGTAAAGAAAAACATCAAACTGTAAACAACTAGGTGTGGATGGCAAAGCAGCTGAAATTTAAATGAGAGGTATCTGGTCTCCTCCTCCATTAGCACAATTTAAAATGCTTATATTATAGATGAGGTAAAATTCTACGAGACAAAAAATTCAGTATTAAAATACAATACAATAACTATCACTGTAGACAAACACACACAAAATACTGGAGGAACTCAACAGGCCAGACAGCATCTATGGGAAAAAAAGCACAGTCAATGTTTCGGGCCGAAACCCTTCAGCAGGACTGGAGAATAAAAGCTGAGGAGTAGATTTGAAAGATGAGGGGAGGGTAGAGAGAAACACCAGGCAATAGGTGAAACTTGGAGGGGGAGGGATGAATCAAAGAGCTAGGAAGCTGATTGGTGAAAGAGGCAGAAAGCCATGGAAGTAAGAAATGGGGGGTGGGGAGCAAAGGAACACCAGAAGGAGGCAATGGCTGGGCAATGAGATAACACGAGAGAGGGAGAAGGGGGTGGGAAATGGTGAAGTAGGGGGTGGAGGTATTACTGGAAGTTTGAGAAATGAATGGTCATGCTATCAAGTTGGAGGCTACCCAAAATGAATACAAGGTGTTGTTCCTCCAACTTAAGTGTGGCCTTATCACGATCGCAGGGGAGGCCATGGATGGATTTATCAGAATGGGAATGGGAAGTGGAATTAAAATGGGTGACCACTAGGAGATCCCGCTTGTTCTGGCGGATGGAGTGTAGATGCTCGGCGAGTCTTCCAATCTACGTCGCTATATCCTTACTTCGCAGTGATAGATAACTGCTCTGCTTCAGATCCTTGTTGGCAGAGTCTCATTGTGACTTCAGATACACCAGGCAATTTGAAAAGCAGAATTATACTTTGGGGCAGCTACGAGAAAAGGAAATCTCAAACACAGCACTTGTGGATCTCAAAGCCCTTGCTCTGTTTTCAGATCTAAATTGGTAACTTTTTTTTTTATTGTCGCAAGTACTGAGGTACAGTGTAAAACTTTGCTTTGCATTTTGTTCAAACAGACGATTTCATGCAACTCCTCAGGGTCCTCAAGTGCTTTCATATTGGTAACGATGGAATGATATAATGTGGAAGATGTGAAACCAAGAATGGTGGTCCAGCTCCAAAACACTTCTGGATTTTCTTACTGTCCAATTCGGGTACGCTTCACACAAGAATTTAAATTTGGATCATATTTGTTTATTTTATTTTACTTTAGAGATACAGCACGGTAATAGGCCATTCCAGCCAAATCAGCCCACATTGCCCAATTACACCCATGTCACCAATTAACCTATTAACCCATATGTCTTTGGGATGTGGGAGGAAACCAGAGCACCTGGAGGAAGCCCAAGTAGTCACAGGGAGAATGTACTGTTGACCAGAAAGAACTGCAATCTACAAATCATTGAACAGGAATGAGGCAAGGGCAGTGGAAAGAGACAAAGCAAAGGACTTTGTTCTTGTTATGTGGTGGCAAGAATAGAAGTGATCATTTGATGAGTCTGTCTTCGTAGTCGCCATTTTGTGAACTATTTGATAAATTGTTTCTTGATCTGGGATCACTTTATCAGAGCAGTAGAACATGGACATAAGGAGTTTCTGCTAATGATCTGCTGAACCTGAGCTTAATTTCAGGTAAGAAGCTGCTTATTATGTAAAAAGGCAGGTCTGCAGAAGGAACAACCTGTGATTTGGTCATCTGTAGCCAGTGTTTGGGTGACGTGGTTAGACTGATTTTAATCAGTCAGAATGGGACAGAACTAAGGAAATCACCTAAGGCACAAGACCAAAGGAAACAGCCATAATGCAATACTGCTTGTAGCCCTGGGGTACATCCAATGAGAACGGACACAGGTCAGTCAGATGACCTTGAGCCAATGAAACTGAAACATCATAGATGATTCGATAAGGAAAAGAACAGGAATGGAGTATTCTGGGGGCACAGGCAGCAACAACTCTTCGGAAACCAACCATTGTGGATGTGTAGAGGTGCAGTGGTAGTCGGAGCTGTCTGAAACGCGTTTGGCACCTCTTTAAGAAAAAAGCCAAAATAAACAAGCTAATTAATTAGGTGCCGCCCAGGGTGATTTGAGTCTCTCAGAAACTGCTGATCTCCTGGGATTTTTATGCACACCATTCTCTGGAGTTTACAAAGAATGGTGCCAAAAACAAAAAAAAATCCAGCGAGTGGATTTAACATGATGTTTTCGCTCATGGAACAGCCACTCACTCGATTTTTTTTTGTTTTTGGCACCATTCTTTGTAAACTCCAGAGTATGTTGTGCATAAAAATCCCAGGAGATCAGTATGAGAGACTCAAATCACCCTGGGCGGCACCTAATCAATTAGCTTGTTTATTTCAACTTTTTTCTTAAAGAGGTGCCGAATGCGTTTCAGACTGCTCCGGCTACCACTGCACCCCTGGGAATACCCCACATCGGAAACGTGGAGGCCACATTGGTATCATGAGGAATGTCAGACTAGTGTAGACACTTTTTCCTGGGTATTACCTTTCCACATCTTTGACTGTTCATTGAGGGTCAGGGACACCTAGTAGATGTGCACACAGATATTCAGTTGTGTAAAGGTGCTTGTCAGTAAATACAGATTCTCTCTGTACCTAACTGATCATTATTATTGAGGGTAATCCTTGTAACAGTATAAACTCCTTATAGACAGTTGCGGCATTGAACCCTAATAAGAGCATTATGCTAACCACTGTGCTTCCATGTCACTCACTTATCTGGAGGCAACTCGTGAACCTTGGTCATCCCAAAGTAAAAGAAAATGATCCAAGAGGTCTTGCCCATGAAATTCTCTTTGTAAGTGATGTGGCAATTGTTTGGTATTCAGGAGGGGGACTGCAAAGTCTCATGAATCATTTTCTTCATGGCTCTGATAATTTCATTGACCCAAAAAAGACAATAGTTACGAATCAACTAATTGACAAAAATCTTTACACGGAATACAGGAACAGTCAAATAATTAACATATTTGATCTTCACTATCTCATTAAATCTTAGGATAGAAACTGAAATGATCACCTTCATCTGAAAGGCAACTAACATCATAACTAAACTACAAACCTACTAAAGGTTATACAAACCACTTAAAATAACAGAGGATACTTAAAACGATTAAATACACATAAATTAACTCATTAACTCTCTAACAGTGTGCATTATTTAAAATGTATCTCTTGCTCTTACAGCTATCCTTGTCCATTAAAAGAATGGATTGAAATAATTGAATCTGACCTGGTGCTTGTTCAGACCTAGCTTCTGGGAGACTTCAAAATGGTTTGTCTTCTGCAGGGCACCGTCCGCTCAAAAGTACTGATCAGCCGGTGTTTGTGGTTTCTGCATTTGTGCAGTTGATTGTATCTTAAACTTTTTCAGTTACAGAAGTAAGTGACGGAAGTTCCACACAGATTCATCAGCATTTTTGAAGAAATTGCAGCCTTACAACAGTTAAGACAAAAGGGAGCTTTAAGACAATAGCACCAGTAACAGTGGGAATGAGGGTGGCATTAGTAACATTGGTGTAGTATTAATACCAAGAGCATAAGCTTTAGGTGTAATAGCTGTAGCAGTAGTAGTGACTGACGCCAATAGATATAATTTTCCTGTTTCTCTATGCCATCTGTGAAACAGTGAAAATATCGACCTATAATAGGTCTGCCAGGAACAAATTACGAAATGACTGGTTCAGATCAGCCTCAGAAATAAAAAGGGTCACTGTTCATCAGTTCAACTGTTTGATGATTGAGCCCGTGGGTGAAGTGCTTAAGTGACTCCACAAGGGTTTCGGAAGCATTTAGGTTGCGTAGCAAAGCAGCAGTGTTTTTGCATTAAAACAACTCTTGACCTTTCCAGTAATGTACTTCTTTGATGCTTGCTCATAGAATTTTCAAGAGGCTAAATGTCGTATAAAAAGAGAATTTGATTGGCAGTTTAGTAAACAGACCAGACAACATTTATTTTTTTATTTTTCTCCATTTTTGACCATGTTGCATAAATGTAATTTCACAGTGAAGTCAGATAAAATTGCTCTTTATTTCATTAAAAAGGATAACCTTCATAATTCAGTCAAGGAACAATCTTATTCCTGCCCTTCTCTTGTATCTTTTCTACTAAAATGTAGTTCAGCAAGATGCTTCTGAATGTAATTTTAAGGGTTCAGCCAAGTCAACACAATATTTAGATTGCGAAAGCCTTTCCAAAGGCAAGTTTTGTTTAACATTACTATTAAATAAATATTTTAATAAACATTTGTCTTTTCTCTCAAAAAACCTTGTGGCCTAAAAAGTTGTTCTCTCATTGAAAAAACCTTGTGGCCTAGAAATTCAAATATATAGCAGATGTGTTTTTAAGTGCTGCGGAATCAAATTGTAAATTTTTAAGTGTAAATGGCACTATGCACATTGCACAGAATGGGATGGTGAATTGTGTGTTTCTGTGAGTGGGAGACTACTATGCAGGAAGGTCTTTGGACACACTGCAATGATGTCAGTGACTGGTCAACAACATTGTACAAAGCAATTGTAACATCTACGAATGAACGTGTGCACCAGGAGAGGAAAGGGAGTATGTGCATTGGTGTTAGTAGGGTGCTTGTCCACTTTGATCCCTGCCTGTCTGCCCTACCTTATCTGATCATGTATTAGATAAGCTTAGTACCTGTTTCTGTGAACCTGCTCCTACTTTCCAGTGGCAGTTCCAGGTGAGAATCGTAACCTCTTACATAGGTAATTTTGTGATTTGTTTACAGCTGGAATTCTGCACCATCATTATATACAGCTCAAGGTCTGAGAACCATGATAGATAGGCATTCATCACCTTACCCATTGGGTCTGCTGGAATACTGGTCACCTGTGATCCTGGATGGAACTGTCACTAGATACCTGTGCAGTGTCAAGTTAAGAAGCATTTGGATGCTTGATACAATACCTAGCTCCTTGTCACAAACTAATGCTCTATTATAATACCATTGCTTGTACAAGGAGACAGTTTTTTGATATTTGACCGGCATAACATTAAAGAAAATTCAAGTCACCAAAGTAAAACAGTAACATCTGCCGAATTGGATGTCAAGAGTTACCACAAGGAAAAAGTGCAGCAAGTGAGCATGTTTGATATGGTCAAAACATATGCTTTGTATAAAGTTTTTGCAAAAAATTTGGAAATGGGTTCCTTATATTCTCAACAGAAGACAGCCTGTTTATTGTAACTATTTCTGAAGAAAATCAAATTCCAGAAAATACACTTTAAATATTGAATTAATTGCTTTTTCCAGATTATATACGGTTCTCTCTCATTCACCAACTAAAACACCTGTTACCACTATTAGTGTTTACAGCACAAAATATATTACAAAGCACATTACAAAATTAGAAATACATTCAAAGAGATAAAAGTTTTAACATATGATGTCAAAATGTATGACAACAAAATGATTTTAAGGGAAATTCAACATTTGAACACCCGAGTTGCACCCTCTTTCGAATTGTTTCCTTTCTTGATCACAACAGACTTACCTTTCACATTCACTATTCGAAATCTTTAATATCAGGATCATTCAAATAACAATTTTTAAATGATCACAATTGCATCATAAATATTGTTTCCAATGCAAAACTATATTCTATATATGGCTTTATAAGTGAATTAGGCAAAATGTTAATCATTATAATTCCTTGAGATAGATTCTAATTCTCTCCTGAAGCTACCAAATACTTCCTCTTTCCAATCCTTCGTAATGAATAATATATTTTTTAATAAACACACTCTTCACAATTTTGGCCCTGATAACACGTTAAAACTTATGCTCATTCTCAAGCTTATCGTCTTTTTCTTTGTGAGTTCTATTGTATTGCCCTTTCATACTTTTATATTAGTCAGCTAACCACAAAGATTGAAGTTGTAAGTAAATTGTGTCAGTAGACTCTCAATGTCTAATACTCCATAATACAAACATTATAGGAGGTTGACTTTTTGTCTATACAGCAGATTTAAATCAACTCTTGATCTGGATGATGTAAATAAATTGTAAAAAATCAGATGCAGACTTTTAAAATGTTGCACAATTGCCATTCATCCCATGACCAAACAATCAATCAAACTTTCAAATGACAGGCATAATTTATGCCTGGAGCACATGAAGATTATATAAATGGGTTTAACCCTATTAGTTATGGACAGGTCATGGGTGCAACTCCTGACACTCACATATAATTCACCCTGAAGCCTGAATTTCCTGATTAGACTGAGGGGAATTGACACCTGTCAGACATAATGAGCACTGTCCCTCCTGTAGCTTCTGGGGCCAAGCTCATTACTTTATTGGTCAACTCCATGTGTAAAAATTATCTGATTGGGACCTTGCCTGTTTTCAGGAAAAAAAATAAATGTACTCCAGGACTTAAGGATTCACATGTGCTTAAGGAGGCTGTCATTATTGTTCATGTGCAGGGTAAGTAGGTTAGCAATTTCAGAATCAATTCCAGGTCTGCAGAATAGCAGAGGACCCTCAGGTTCTCTGAAGGGGCAGTAGAAATACTGAAGTGAAGTCAGCATAACAGGTATTGCTTAGCAGCAAACAATGAAGCAAGACAAAGTGATGGTCAAGGCGGAATGTGCCAATTTTAATATGGTCTTGAATAGCCAGTTGAAAGAGTAACAGGAATCTTGTACACCTCACAAGAAAACATCAGCAAAAGCTTTAATAATCTGCCACTGACACTTCTAGTCCTTCACTGGAAGTGTTTCTTCAGGCGTAAAATAACTACATTCATTCCCACAACAGCTATGAATGTAATGTAGGTGCTTCTTGCATGGACATGTGAACATTTTCATCTAGGCTTAAAGCTGGTAAGTTTTACTGCATTGTACAGAAACCTAAAACACTTTTCATTTTCTGTGCTCTTTCTCAAAGAGTACTCTGCTAAACCATGGAATAGATACTGGGAAAGGCCTGTGGAGATGGGGAAATAGGATGAATTGTTGTGTTCGTCCATCGTCGACGTCGATGAGGACCTTGAGACTAGCGCATGATTTGGATTTAAGTGAGAGAGAGTTGCGTAGCGTCAGCCTCACTCTCTCTTCCCAATTCCCATCTGGATCCAGTGG
Source organism: Mobula birostris (assembly GCF_030028105.1). NCBI lineage: Eukaryota > Metazoa > Chordata > Chondrichthyes > Myliobatiformes > Myliobatidae > Mobula > Mobula birostris. The sequence continues at coordinate 65,979,034 of NC_092373.1, forward strand.
CAAGACAGAGTCGAAACGGCTGGAGATGGGACTAGGCGCAGTGGATGACCAGGACGTCTTCTGTGTCTTGTCCTGCTCTACACGTTCCACGATGCTTGTAGAGACGGCCTTCTTGTCCGTTGGACCTTCCATTGGTCTCGTCTGCTCAATCCGCTGGAGTCTGTCTTCACATGCTGGAATAGACATCTCTCCATCTCACCGAGGGTTTGAGACCTGTCAGCTACTCTCACCTGCTTTAGCCTGCTTGTCGAAGCCGTTGCCCGGGATGTGGCCGCTGTCGCATGCAAATAGCTACGGCGAGCCACGGGTGAGAGCTGAGTGCCAGGTGGGGACCAAGGGTGGACTAACCGCCTTGAAAAGGATATGACATGTTCCTCCTCCATAGGTGCTACCCCTCCCAGACACCCCATACACCCCAATAGGAAAAGCAGTATGCATGAAAAGTTATTGATCTGAGATGTTGACTTGGAATCAACTTTATTATCTCTCTCAAAAACAAAATTCAGCACTGCTACAACCCCAAGCTTTCAGCTATGATTATCATCAACCAGAACTTCTTCTGTTTGACCTTTGCCATTTCAGCTCCAATTTTCAAAAAGGCCAAAAAAAGTATTAGACTTTTAAAGAAAAACATTTGGTTTAGAAGTACTTACATATTTTCCATTACACATATTTCTTTTTGTTGTATCTGAAATTCTAATTTTTGTTTTCCTTTATTCAAGATGAGAGGAGATTTTACAAGTTGTAAGACACTAGTGAGCCAGTTTATGAGAGCAATGATCAAAATGCAATAGATTCTGGGTGTGTTGCTTGCAGTATATGGCCTTTCATAACAGGAGCTGTCCCAAAGGACAAGGTGACCCATAATGCTCTTTGGCAAATCACATTTTCAACAATATCTTGCTTAAGGCTCTTTCTCATGAGCACATAGGAATGTGGACCTGTTTATGCAAACCCTTGCCATAGAAGAATAATTTCACCATGGAAATCTGTTTTTTTTTCAGAAAGAATACTTGGATACAAATAGTTAGGAGTTTGACAGTGGAGGCCATGAAATTCCCCAAGGGAAGAAAGAATAAAATCATAAATGCTCTTGTCCTGGGTCCTTGGCATACATCACAGAAAATTCAGAATTAGTGAATCTTCAAACACTTTAATGGGAGATTGTTATCTAGAATGCTTCTAGTGACTGTGGGCCTTCAGTTAAAACATCTTGTCTGCTTCATGCTCAAGCCAGTATATCATATTTCTGAAATGTGCATTAAACAAAATAAAGAACGGCAGCTATATTCCTAAATCAGCAGCATTATAAAAGACAGATTCATGTACATGGCATGCCTTATAAAATGAGAACCATAAAATTTTAAGCTTGGTTGCGCTTTATAGGGCAGTATGGATAAAACTGAATTTTACACTAATAAACTATGAATTGCCTGCAGCTTTATGGAATCAGCTTTTTGCTGTTTAACATCTCTTCTGTTTTGAAGGCACTGATGCCTTGCTAGAGTGCAGTTCTGTGAGCAGTGAGTACTCATTAGGAATTTTCCTAAATGAGTGCTATCCTACTACTTACCATACAATTAATGTTATCAGGTTACTTGGTGGAGACATTGCATTCATTTCTGAAGCAGAACTCTGCTGCGAATTATACAAAAGCACAAGAAGGTGAAGATCAAATGAACTCTTGAGAATGCTCTGTCATGTAACAAGGATATGGTTTTTCCTAACTCACCTCAACCTTTTGCTCTACCCTAGTTTGGTGTTCAAGAGTATGTCGATCTCAAGCAGAAAGACTTAAACATTGAATGGCTGAACTTTCAACAAACTCTGGGATAAAAATTTCCAAAAAAAAAATTCACTATCTTCTGAGGGAATATATTTTCTTTAACTCAATCATTAAACTGGAGAAACATTATACAATCTAACAAGATTGTATAATAAGGCAATACAGCCTTCATATATTTTCAATAAAGATGCTCTCATTTTTCCACACTTTAAAAATTACTATTAAGCTAATTTTTTGTCCTGTTTTGACAGAACAATGCCCTAATCCCATGAATCAATTGAATGTCCGTTAATCAATTCTCTCTGAAATAATGAGATCAAAATCATGTAGAACTCTATGCTCATAGTCTTATTAATGCTCTATACATTATAGCAAAACTTCCATCTTCTAACACGTCACTTCTTGCTACAAAAGTTAGCTGACTGTAAAATATGCAACTTTAGTTGGTACCTCTAAGAATTGTAGCATTTAACCAACAGCTCTTTGTAAATATGTTGCTTCACTGGGTTTACAGAGGCCATCAGTAAGAAGGTGCCAATGTAAGATATTCAGCTCTGCTCAGTATAATTTCTTTTACAAAAGTCATCTTTCCTCCAGTACCACAGGGAGTGAATGAGAGAAGCTACTGAGAAAAGATGTCAGAAGTACCGATTAATGAAGCTATGGAATTCAAATGTTATGTCTGAATCAGAATTCCAGTCTGAGTTCCCTCCCAGATAATATGTGGCCAAGTGACGGCCATATGTGACCTTTTAGGACAAAAGATGAGCGGTTAGTTTTTTTTTTGCTCTGAGTTCAAACATCGACAGTCTGTTGTGTCTGCTGCTTGAATGAACAACTGAAAGTGAAATAGACTGCAGTTAAAAAGAGTGCAGGACATGTGGAATGAAAAATCAATTCTTCAAATAGCATGAGGAGGACATCAAAAGTCATTGGAGTAACTGAGGTGAACCATGCAGGAATAGGGACAGTGCTAGATCTGGAGTAGTGATTGTACAGAATGCAATTGTTTCCAAACAAAGTCAGTTCTGTGGAAGATGGCTTACTAGATGTATCTATACCAATGTGTTGGTGTAAGAGCAACCAATGACTCCTTAGTTTGTCTTGGGAGCAAATATATAATCTCCGTCCAAATTAAATCATCAACAACAAGATGTACAGCTGAAACCATGAATTATGTGATATAAATTTACAGATTACACTGAGGCCAGGTGATAAGTAGTGAGGCCAAAGAATCAAGACAGATTTGCTATGGAGTTCATTGTGGTAGACCATAAAGACATCACACCCATACTTGGAAGTAGCAAGGTCGAGATACAAATGTGGTACAGATGGAAGTGATCATTAGGACAGGATTACATCAGCCATCAATTCGGCTGTTGTTCACAATGTTGGGAAAGCAGAAATCCAGGAAGTCAATTGGAAGTGTTACATAACCGGCAACAATGAATATTAATCGAGACAGGTTTTATAAAAACAACTGAACATTTATTAAACACATATAAACGATAAGGAGAAAAAACAAAGGAAAACTTTGACCGGAGGTTAAACAGGTATGCAGCCATTCATCAACTCCTCTCGGCTCTGGTTCTTAAAGCGTTAACTGCGAAAACAGTTCTTAAAGCGATACAGTCAGATACAGTTCTTAAGGTGATAACTTTGAAAGTCCAACAGTTTTACACATTCAATTGGGAGAAACTTCTCTGGAGAACAATTTCTTCACCGACGCACCTTTACTGCTGGTTCCGTCCACAGGATTCCCGATGCCGAAAATAAACAGTTTAAATCGACTGACCTTAAATTCCTTTTAGAGACAGAGAGCCTTTGCATGAATTCATTGCGCTTTTACAGGAGTTATCTCAATGCAGCTTCTCTTCAACGAAGACTCAGTAAGGTCGATCCTTTATTAAACTGCCAACCGATGCCGACTTCTCTCGATCCTTCACTTCGACGAATTCTTCACTCTCCCTTCAAAACTGTCGGATTTGAGTGAATTGGCACTTCCAGTCCAAGTAATATAGAATCTTTCAACAGAACGTACCACCGTTTTAAAAATGAAACTGCGTCACAAAAACAAACACAACAGAAATGGAGATACAACACGTTCTACCTGGAAATCTACAAACTCAAATACCCCTACTGCGTCACCTGAGTTGACCCTTATATAGTCACGGGGCACATGTCATCACGTGACCTGACATCGGTGGGAAAATCACATCAGGTGACCTCCAAAAGACCATTACAGCATTCTCACAAAAAAAAACAGATCTCCTTGAGCATGTAACAGAGGGAGCCAAAAGAGGGGTACAATTCCGCCACAGAGGTGGTAAAGACTCCTGATATTAAGTGTGGAAAATAGACTATGATGAAATAAATCTTCTGTCAGAATGGTGTCAGATCTGTCAGAAGATTGTAATTAGTCATCACACACCACACTCCAGATCATAAGTAATCTTTGCATATTTCATAACAGAGGAATGGGTGTGGAAAGATGTTTTACCAAGTACCTAGATGATTGTGTGCTGAAGTAAAGCACACAGATTGACAGTTACTTTGCGTGTCTTTTTTTCTTTTTGCATTCTTTATCATTAAAACAAATGAATAATGAATGTGTTATTGGGTGGTATATTTAAACTGGAGGTCATGACCAATTATTCCTAGTTACCATTGTCATAATGCAGAAGTTTCCAAGGGCTGTGTCTGTAGGAAATACTGCTGTGTCTCTATAGGTGTGGCCATGGAATGAAATGCTCTTATATCATACAATCTCTTCTACAAATAAAGCACCTCATCTGTTTGTTTAAGTTTGGACTTTCCTCCAGTTCCTTTGTGACTGAATGAAAATACTTTTTGATAGACATTATTTTTCTTTCTGATGTTTTACCTGCCTGTCATTTCTCTGTGATTCAACTCAAAGGGTACTTAACTCCCGATGAATACCGATATTTATTGATCACTCATCTTTTAAAGATACAGTGGACTCTGGTTAATTGGGATAGCCTAGGAGCAATGCATTTTGCCCCAATTGAGCGGCTGCCCCAATTAGATGAAGTTTCGTGAAAAATAATTAAAATCGTACAAAAAAGCCAAATTACTGTTTAACTGAGTAGTAACCAATTATGTATTTAAATGAAACACAGAACAAATTGGAATATTAACAATGCTACTACAGTACTATAAAAACTGCAGTTCCTAATACTTACAGATGGAAGAGTTCATCCAAAGTATGCTAGCATGTTTTTTTTGATTGATTGTAAATAAACAAAATTGGTGCACATAATGGACTGCCATCAAACAATGCCATCAATGATTACGTCCTACAAACCTTCATTTTCTTTGCAACATTCAAAGTTCAAAGTAAATTTATTATCAAAATACATATATCACCACATCCAACCCTGAGATGCATTTTCTTGCGGGCATACTCAGAAAATCAAAACCATAATAGAATTAATGAAGGACCCCACCAGCAGGATGGACAACAAGCCACCAAACTGTAGATACACAACATAAGAAAAAACAGAAATAATAATAATTATAATAATAATCATCAATGAAACCAGGAATCAGCACTCCATGCAAGCATTTGCAATTTACAGCACTAAAAAAATGGGACCACGAACCAGAAAAATGAAGACATTATCCCTATTGAAGAAAAAATTAACCAATGGAAGAGCACGAACTTTCATGGAAGACATCGCCACAACCTGAACAGAGTAAATGTCAACAAGGAAGTGAATGCCTGGCTCAGAGTTGGAGAAATCTCCCCAGAAACAGAATGGTTCCTTGTGGCAATACAGATGGTTAAAACAAAAAAATATAAAAATACATAATAAAAGACCAATAAATTCAAGATGGTAAACACAGAAATGCTGAGGAATTATAAGGCATTGGTGAGGCCTCACCTTGAGCATTGTGTACAGTTTTGGGCTCCTCATCTTAGAAGAGATGTGCTGGCACAGGAGAGGGTCCAGAGGAGATTCTCAAGGATGATTCCAGGAATGAAAGGGTTATTGTACAAGGAACGCTTGATGGCTCTGGGTCTGTACTCACTGGAATTTAGAAGGATGAAGGTGGGGGATCTCATTGAAATCTTTTGAATGTTGAAAGGCCTACACAGAGTAGGTGCGGAAAGGATGTTTCCCATGGTGGGAGAATCTAGGACAAGAGGGCACAGCCTCAAGATAGAGTTGTGTCCATTCAAAACAGAGATGCAGAGAAATTTCTTTAGTCAGAGGGTGGTGAATTTGTGGAATTTGTTGCCACGTGCAGCTGTGGAGGCCAGGTCATTGGGTGTATTTAAGGCAAAAATTGCTAGGTTCTTGATTGGACATGGTATCAAAGGTTACAGGGAGAAAGCTGGGAAAATGGGGTTGAGGAGAAGAAAATAAAAGGATCAGCCATGATTGATTGGTGGAGCGGACTCATTGGGCCAAATAGCCTAATTCTGCTCCTATGTCTTATGGTCTTATCCTTTCACTCTTGATCTATGCATAGAATGCTTTGGGATTCACCTTAATCCTACTTGCCAAGGACTTTTTGTGGCCTGACTTAGCTTGCCTAATTCCATCCTTGAGTTCTTTCTGGCTTGTTTATAATTCTCATGTGCTCTGTTTGATCCTAACTTTTGAAGCTTCACATAATTTTCCTTCTTCTTCTAGACTAAATTCAAGACCTCTCTGTACATCCAAGGTTCTCTTAACTTTCTATCCTTGTCCTTCTTTCTAACAGGAACATACCTTTCCTGTACTCTGTGTAATTGAACTTTAAACACTCTCCACATGTTTGATGTGGACGTACCAGAAAAAGGCGCTCCCACTTCTCTCAACTTAGTTCCTGCCTAATGCCCTCATAATTTGCCCTACTCCAATTTAAGACTCTCCCACAAGGACCATGCATATCCTTATCTATAGCTATCCTGAGGGTTAAGGAGTTGTGGTCACTGTTCCCTAACTGCTCACCCACTGAAAGGTCAGAAACCTGGCCACTCACTACCAAACACCAGATGCAGTACAGCCCCTGCTCTGGTTGGACTTTCTACATATTGATTTAAGAAACTCTCCTGGATACATTTAATAAATTCTGCCTTACCTAAACCCCTTGCACTAGGAAGGCCACAGTTTGTATTAGGAAAATTGAAATATCCCATGACAACGATCCTATTATTTTTATAGATTTCCTTAATCTGATTACATATCTGTTCCTCAGTGTCACCATTGCCATTGAGTGATCTGTAGCACAATGCCATGAGTGTGATTGCACCCTTCTTATTCTTGAGTTCTACCCAACTGGCTGCACCCTCCAGTGTGTCTCCCCTGAATGCAGCTGTGATACTGTTTCTGATTAGTAGTGCAATTCACCCCACCCCTCCTCGTTTACTTCCTTCTCTACCTTTTATAAAACTTTGAAAATCTGGCATATTAATCACCCATTCCTCCCCCTCTCTCAACCAAGTCACTGTAATGGGCTCAACATTGTAGTTCCATGTATTGATCCATATTCTAAGTTCACAACCTTTACCCATAGTATTCCTAGCATTAAAGTACACACACTTCAAATTCCACCATAACCGTTTTTGTCGTTTTTGCTCATCAATGCTTTTCCTGCCATCTACCTTCCCATCTGAGCGCCCAGGGCTAATGCCTCTGGAGATTACCTATCTTGGGATTGGAGGTCTGTCTGTGTGTGGGTGGGAAATGGGTTCGTTTTTACTGTTGTTTTGTTGTGTTTAGATTAGATTAGATTAGATTAGATTATGAGGACACACAGTCCTCTTTTATTGTCATTTAGTAATGCATGCATTAAGAAATGATACAATATTCCTCTGGTGTGATATCACAAAAACAGGACTTTATACTTTATTGTTGCCAAACAATTGGTACCAAAACGTATAATCATCACAACGATATTTGATTCTGCGCTTCACACTCCATGGATTACAAATATTAAATATTATAAATATTAAAAATAGTTAAAATTAGTAAGTATTAAAAATGTAAATTATAAATCATAAATAGAAAATAGAAAAATGGGAAGTAAGGTAGTGCAGAAAAACCGAGAGGCAGGTCCGGATATTTGGAGGATACGGCCCAGATCCAGGTCAGGGTCGGTTCAGCAGTCTTATCACAGTTGGAAAGAAGCTGTTCCCAAATCTGGCCGTACGAGTCTTCAAGCTCCTGAACTTTCTCCTGGAGGGAAGAGGGATGAAAAGTGTGTTGGCTGGGTGGGTCATGTCCTTGATTATCCTGGCAGCACTGCTCCGACAGCGGTGTAAAGTGAATCCATGGACGGAAGATTGGGTTGTGTGATGTGCTGTGCCATGTTCATGATCTTCTGCAGCTTCTTTCAGTCTTGGACAGGACAACTTCCATACCAGGTTGTGATGCACCCTAGAAGAATTCTTTCTATGGTGCATCTATAAAAATTAGTGAGGGTTTTAGGGGACAGGCCAAATTTCTTTAGTTTTCTCAGGAAGTAAAGGTGCTGGTGGGCCTTCTTGGCAGTGAACTCTGCTTGGTTGGACCAAGTCAGGTCATTTGAGATATTGTCCCTGAGGAACTTAAAGCTTTTGACCTGTTCCACTTGGGCACCACTGATGTAAATTGAGTCGTGGGGTCCACTACTCCTTCTGAAGTCAACAATCAATTCCTTCGTCTTGCTGACAGACCAAGACTGAAAAACTAACAAAACCACATAATTATAACATATAGTTATAACAGTGCAACAATACAGTAACTTGATAAAGAACAGTCCATGGCACAGTAAAAAAGTTCAAAGTTTCTCGGAAGTCCCACATCTGACACAGATGGGAGAAGGAAGAAAACACTCCCTGCCATGCCCGACCACAGTCCGACCCTGAGTCGTCTAAAAACTTCGAGCTCTGATCAGCCCTCTGACACCGAGTACCGAGCACCATCTCTATTCGAACGTTTCGACCTCAGCCTCGGTCGCCAGCAGCAGGCAAAGCCGGGGATTTTGGGGCCTACCCTTTGGAGATTCTCAATCGCACAGTAACAACAGCAGTGAACCAGGCATTCCAGAATTTTCTCCAGATGATCATTTGCTTCTCACGTCTGTCTTCATCAAATCGGAATTGTCCACGGTCCCTATTTAACAGAATCGATATCATCTCACCGGCGAGCTGCGTGCGTTGCGTCGCGCTGCCATCTTCTCCTCCCGCCGAGGAGTTGTTGTTATTATTGATATGTTGTTCTGCTGAACATTGTGGGCATGCTATGTTGGTACAGCAATATTTGGTGGTACTTGTGGGTGGAGCAGAGGGGCAGCATGTTCTGAGGTTGCGTTGATTGTAATGGAAAATATGCTTTTCATTGTATGTTTCAAGGTGCATGTGATAAATAATGAACCTGAATCTGTATGAAGAGTTATCATCATCGTTATTGGGAACTATTTCAAAGGAGAAAAATATTGTGGTGGTAAAGGAAATGAAGAAACTATATATTGAATTAATAATTAGAAATATTAACATTTTCAAATTCGTTGCAATCAAAGGAAGCCTAGAAAGATGGCTCGGTTTAGTCTTTTTCCCTCCATGGTAAAGAGGCCCAAGTGTTGACTATTTGGGCTTAACTGGTCAGGATTAGACATGGGGTCTTCAACACATTATGCATCCAAATATTGTTGTAGCCAGATGATTTGGTAATATTTTGTCTTCAGTCTTACAGGAACAGATTTCTACCCTTAGAATAAGAAAGTAAGTAGAAAATTGAAGGCAAATGTATCAATTGAAAAAAACACAACAAGAGCATGTCACCTACATAATAGGGGGTGGTCTGGACAGATGTTCCTGTATTAGTTCCCAATGGATATGGATCTATTATGAAAAATTATCCTTACCATTTCAAACAGCCATAAATGTGATTGTGATAATTGGCTTAAAATTAATCTCTTCAAAACATAAACTTGTTTCATTATGCAGTGTGAATTGTATTTAATTTGATACATAATGTAATAAATCTTTGCCTCTGGAAAACTTTGCTTTTATTGTTGATTATCTAATAATGTGTAATTAATAACAGAACATTACCTTAAACTGGAAAACCATTTTTTGTCACAGATTTTTGTGAAGTCCCTGTGATTGGTTCTCTGTTATGTGATATAATCAGCAAATATAAAAGTGTCAGGAATATTTATGTAATTTGTATTCACATTGCTAGTGATATCTGTCAGCTAATTTCTGCATAGTATTTATTTACTATTTCTGTTTCTTTTGTTTTGCTCTGGATAGCTACTGATCCGAATTGAACCAATTATTAAAATTAGACTTTTATGATCTAACTGATATGTTCTTGCTCATTTCTTTAGACTGTGTATATCCACCGAAAGCTCTATTCGTCATCATCATAGTCCATACTATTCTATGACTTTGTATCATCAGCAAACCTGGACACACTAATCTTGGATATGATTCGGTAACATCTGTATAGCATTTGTCTTATCTCATGTGACTGGTCACTGCACTCTTTAAGAGAAAATCAAACTACATCGTACTTCACTAGGTGCTAGTAGGCCATCAGAAGCTCTAGGTATCGAAAGGAGGCAGTATATAGGAAATATACACTTCTGGAGATAAGTTTGTTTATAAAAATAGCAATATAAACAAACATGAGTAAGAACAATTCACGATTCCAACATTCTGTTTAGGTTCCAAATCTCAGATATCAAATGAAAACTAAATTCCTTGTTAGTTAGAATCAGTGTGATTTATTAGAATAACCTTTGTTACTCAAATTAACTAATTAGATCTACTGTTATTCCCTATTTCAAGCTTTACAGACAAACAATTTCCTTTCTATTTATCCCTAGTTAGTTGGGAAATTAATTGAATTCCCATTCTTAAGTATTATAGTTAACTTCAGTTTCATTTCCAGTCAGTATGTCTACAAGTTCAATATATATATATATGGCTTAATTCCTTTCACAACAATTCTCCAACATCACAACTTTTAAACAAAATCAATGTTGTTCAATAACTTAAAGTCTTTGTAAAAATAATCAGTTCTTCCAGAAAAATCAAATTCATATTCTTCAAATGAAAAAAATAAACTTATACATCCAACCATATTAAATCCTCTGTATCATTAAACATTTTGCTCCCGCGCTGGTTCTTTGATCTTGCGTGACTTACCATCTTGTTTCTTGGTTCATTGAATGAATTGGTGGGTCATCCACAGAAAGCTGATTCACAATACTTACACAAAAAAACCTGACCAAATCCTTGGTGTGATTTAACAGACTAATTCCCGGTTACACAGTAGAGATCTTGGACACTTGTCTCAGCCAATATTGTCTCATTATAGCTGCTGCTTGTTATGGCTGTAGCTTTAATAAATATTTTATTGCTATCATCTCTCCTTCAGGAGCTGCATTTCTCAGGCTTGTCTGCACCTGTGTCAGCCAAGCCTTGTTCTCACATAGCTTCCCCTCCCTTAAGTTCTTATTTTTTTTAAATTTGGTTTCATCCCTCCACAGGTAGAGCTTTCTAGCATTACATCTGTGGGTTTAATTAACCTGGGTTACACCCTCCCCTTTGAAACGTTGCAAGTTCCTTTGCATACGAGTACAGGTTGCACAGGTTTGGGGTGTTCAACATAAGTGAAATCTGGCAGAGACACTACAATAGCTGAACTCAGACCTTGGAAACGGGGCTGAATTATTGTCACTAAAGGATTTCCTGACTCAGGATACGTAAAGATTTATAGGTTTTATTCTGTCTAGAAGACCTTCTGAGTTCGGGCTCTTCTTTGTGAGAATTCTGCTGTGTCCTTTCTCATCAACACTTCATCACATGTCTCTTTTTCTCCTCTAATGTCACTCATCTAGGATTGACGAGATTTTCAGACCTTTTCCAGCAGGTAGGATACACTGATCATGCATTTTCTCATTTGTTGTTTCTTCTACTGGGTTTTCTTCAGACTTACAGGTTAAGTTAGCTTCTACCATGGATTCCTCTATATCAGGTAAGTAACTTCCATTTCTTTGGGATTTCAGTAATGGGTCTGCAACTGGAATGGTTGTAAGTGGCTGATCTGGGCTTGATTTGGAGCCCACAATTATTCCGTGCAACTGTTCACAAGTTTCTCGACTCTCAGAAGGTTCATCTACAATGTCAAGTCCAGGGCTGAGATAATAAAACTCATCCTAGTCCTCTTCATAGTCAATTGAATTTGCTTCCTCTTCAACCGACTCTTTATTCTTAGTACTCCTGCGAGTTGTGCGCTTGTTAACAGGAACAGAAGAGAATTCATAGTCTTCAGAAGGAAGAAATCCTCAAGGGAGCAATAGATCCCTATATAATATTCTTATGGGCCCAGACTGGTTCTCAGGGTGTACCTTGTAAACAGGTAGATCACCAGCTTGGTTTACCACTACATAGGCTTGCCATTTATTGGCAAGTTTGTTTTTACCTCACAGGCACACATTCCTTACTAGCACTCTGTCTCCTTCTTTCAACCCTGAAGTTGTCACATGTTTGTCCTGACGAAGGGTCTCGGCCCGAAATGTCGACTATACCTCTTCCTAGAGATGCGGCCTGGCCTGCTGCGTTCACCAGCAACTTTGATGTGTGTTGCTTGAATTTCCATCATCTGCAGAATTCCTTGTGTTTACATGTTTGTCATATCTGGTCTTGTTTCAGTCTGCCATTTTCGGTCTGAAATTTTAAATTTTGTACATGAGAATGCCATGTACCAGGTTTGTCTTTCAAGGTAGACTCGATGGGCTGAATGGCTGACTTCTGCTTCTTTGTCTTATGGTCTAAGTCAACTGGGAGTCTGGGTTGGTGTCCGAACATCAATTCATACTGACTAAAACCAGGGTTCCCAGCATACTTAAGAGAGTCCTGTTAAACCTCTCGACAGGGATTCCCCTGGGATGATATGGCATCGTTCTGACTTCTTCCAATTCTGACTATCTCACACAGTTCTATAATCAAGTAGGATTCAAAATTGGGCCTTCAATCACTGGCGCTCAGGATAACCATAATGAGAGATGAAATGCTCTCATAGGCACTTTGCAACCATCTTGGCTTTTAGTTAGGTGCAGGAATAGTCAAAGCATACTTACTAAAGAGATCAGTTATTACTAACACATGTTTTGTGTTACTTTAATCAGGTTTTAATGCAAGAAAGTCCTTGCAGACCAGCTGCAAAAGTCAAGTAGCCGCAATATTCACTCGTAGAGCAGCTTTCTCAAGTAAGATCTTTCTTCTTACACATCAACCACATGATTTAATATAGTGTTCCACATCAGCAGTCATCTTGGGCCAATAGAACTTCTTCTGACTCAATCCAGGGTATGATCAATACCAAAGTGACCAATGTCATCGTGAAGACTCTTAAGTACATCAGACTGAAACTTTTCAAGTAAAACAAGCTGGTAAGTTGTTTTATCTCCAGTTAATCTTTCTCTGTAGAGAATTCCAGGTGTTGGCACGTGGCCAAGTGGTTAAGGCGTCGGTCTAGTGATCAGAAGTTCGCTAGTTCAAGCCTCAGTTGAGGCAGTGTGTTGTGTCCTTGAGCAAGGCACTTAACCACACATTGCTCTGCGACGACACTGGCGCCAAGCTGTATTGGCCCTAGTGCCCTTCCCTTGGTCAACATCGGTAGGGTGGAGAGGGGAGACTTGCAGCATGGGCAACTGCCGGTCTTCCATACAACCTTGCCCAGGCCTGCGCTCTGGAAACCTTCCAAAGCGCAAATCCATGGTCTAACAGATGCCTATATATATATAAAAGAGAATTCCATCTTTTAACTCTGGATGATCACATTCTCTGAGAAGGTAGGGTAGTCTGAGGATTGTGTTTCTCACTGAAGGGGATGGCTTCTCTTCAGTTTCCATATTCTTGATGACTTCCCTAGTACAAGAATCAGCTGAGAGTCTGTAATCTGATCATCCGAGAGATAAGAAATCTTCTTGTGCGTAACCATCCAGTACTGTATAGCGCTTGAATGCATTGTTAAGGATCCAACAAATGCAATGGCAACATCTTTGGTGGGTTCTGTCTGTTGGATAAGACGACTCTTACATACAGCTTGCACAATGTCAGCGCTAATTTCAACCACACCACCTGAGTTCACCGAACGACTTTCAGTAAATTTCAAGAAGTGTTCCTGGTCTTTCTGAGACTTTGTTTCACAAAGCAAGATCTTGGAGCTTTTGGGACACATTTTGCCAACATCAGTCCCTGTTTGTTCCGCAACAGGAACTGCTTCTAGTTTAAATGAGGCTTAGAAGCACCTTGACATGACTCCCACTCACTCGTCTCTTTTCAAGCTGTCTTCTCTTTTCCACTACTAATGCCCAATTGGGTTCATAACAGCAAGTGCTGGCTATGTGCCCATCTTCACCACATTTAAAACAGTACCAAGGTTTTGGTTTTAAGTTTGGCTATTTGTCAGTGGTTCTGGACTCTTGTTCATTTTTTGTGTCAGCCTTTCCTTTTAATGTAGCCACTAGAAGAAGGAGTAAACGAAAGGAGAAGAGACAGTCACTTGCTGTCTTAGAGCTTGTTTTTACCTTCTGTTTTGTAGTTTGTAGAACAGCTAGTTGACTTTGAAGCTCAGCAATTCGTTTAGTCAGTTGAGAAGCAACTGAAATTAGCTGTGCTACGTCATCTTCTTTACAGCCACCTATGGTCTGAGACTCTATAACGGCACATTATTTGACTGTTCCGAAATGTTGCTTCATGCGTGTGGTTCTGGAAGCATGCTTGTTTTCCTCGGTGCATAGAAGTGCCAATAACTCGGTAAAGAATGGCAGATTTTGGTTTTTTTCTGTTCCCACTGTGGCTCTAAGATTGGGGAGTGATCCCAAAATCCCCTACAAAACTGCTTTAGAAGATGCTCGCTAGCCTCAGCTTCGACAACTCTGCCTCGCCTTACAATCAATGTCAACGTTACATGTAGCTACTGCAGGTAGGCAAATGGTCTTTCACCTGTGTTCTGTACTGTATTCATGAATTTGGCGAAGAATTCATCACAGTCTTCCATAGTGGCAATAGCTGAATCTAGGAGTTGTACATAAATGGCAGGTGAAGCTCCAGGGCTTATTGACATGATGGTGTCAGAAGCTGACGGCAGAATACTTTCACTTATTTTCCGTGTTTTATGACGATCAGACACAGTTGGGTCTTGTAAGTGCAGTTCAACGCGAGAACGGCAAGTCCCATAATCCGTCTCATTAGGTGGAAGAGGGGGTTCTACCAGAACAAAGTTGAAGTATTACTGGTAGATTGCCATGAGCCAGCAAGTCATTACTGCACACAGAGAGAAGTTCACTGCAACTCCACTAGTTAGTATTACGGGAATCGAATTATTCTGCATAGCAGCTCGAGCTGTTTCTGGCTGCTTAATATCGGAGGAGTCTGCTCTGAATTGAAGAATTGTGGTACATCTTCAGCAGCTTCAATAGTGACTGTTTCCCTATTCTCAATAGTAAGGGTTTCGCTGATCTACGTAGACATCTCTCTCAGAATTTTGTCATAATCTTTCCCACTGGGCTCCACTAAGGTTTTCAACTCACCTAAGTAAGCTTGAGTGGTGTCTTTTCCAACTTTGAGTGTAAACACTGGCTAAGGTAACTACATGGTAGGAAACCTCTTGGTCACCTCTTGCCTGTTGAGTGCAAGGTAGCATGAGGTACTTAGGTGATTCTGCACTGGCAACTGAACCATATTCTTTTAGAAAGTCTAGTATTTATTCATCTTTTTCTGTTTCTGTTATGCCACTAACTATTACAGCATTTGGGATTGTGACACCCTTTTCATCTATGACATTCATTTTCTTTCACAGCAGGTTTTAACTGAACAAGCAAGTTTGAACAATAAGATTCTTTTAGTGCTTTTGTATACTAATGATGTGATCCAATAGCCTATCTCCTGGCTGGCTCGCCAGATTTTGTGTAACACCTGTGTGGCGCTGGTCTTACCATGTCTTACGCCCATTGGATCAGCAACACAATTCCCTCGAGAGCCATACGTACCCGAACCGGAACGCTACACTGGGGGCCTAGGGAAGGGCTGGGCCTTCTATTTACAATGCTCTTTGATCTTTGAGCAACAGCCACGTACGTACACCTCGGACAGATCAAAGATTGCATACATCATGGGGCTGCTGCAAGGGGATGCCTAGGCATGGGCCACCACGATCTGGGACAACCAACCAGATGTCCGTTCCTCCTTTGTCTCCGAAATGAGGAAGGTCTTTGAACGGCCCATTCACGGTAAGGATGCTGCTAAGCCCTTACTAACTCCTTGTCAGGGTTCGCGAAGCATAGCAAAATACTCCATCGAGTTCCAAATATTAGTGGCCGGCTCTGGGTGGAATGATTAGGCACTATGGGAAGTGTTCCGATAGGGCCTCTCAGATAAGATGAACTGGCAGCGAGGGATGACGCAGACAACCTGGATTCTCTGATCTCTCCAGCCACCAGGCTCAATAATTGACTTCAAGAGCGTCTGAGAGAAAAGACCAGTCGCCCTGCTCCTCGGGTCAGCCCACGTCCCATCGTACCATCTTCAGCGAGCCTCCCTTCCCCAGCCGCTCCAAGTATAGCTCCTGCTCCGGTCGTCCCCACTACCCTGGGGGAGGAACCGATGCAGCTGGGACAGAACCGTCTCTCCCCTGCCGAACCACTTTGGAGACGGAGAGCTGGGGATTGTTACTATTGCGGCCAGCCAGGACATTTCCGGGATACCTGTCCTCTGCGGCCAAAAGGGAGGGCTCACCAGTAGAAAGGGGAACCTTGGTGAGCCGGACGACACTCCCTTCAGCCCCACAGAGCCAGATGCAGATCCTGGCTACTGTGAATTATCAACAACAGTCTCTGTCCCTATCCGCTTTGGTGGATTCCGCTGCCGAGGGAAATCTGCAGGACGAGGACATAGCCTCCCGGGCCGGAATACCTCCAGAGCCGTTAAGTACCCCTCTGGAGGCCTGGGCGCTGGATGGAAAACTGCTGGCTCAGGTTACCCGCTGTACACCACCCCTGACCTTGATTCTGTCCGGAAACCATTGAGAGGAGGCATGATTTAATCTCATCCATTCTCCTCAAGTCCCTGTAGTTCTAGGATATCTCTGGCTGAACCATCACAACCCCTACATCGACTGATCTACCGGGAGGATAGCCAGCTGGAGCCCATTTTGCCACGCCACCTGTCTGCGGTCGGCTCCATCCCCTAGGGAGGTTACAGCGACCTCGCCTATCTGGAACCCCTTGACTTGTTTGGAGTCCACGCAGAATACTATGACCTGAGACAGGTATTCAGCAAACAACGGGTTCTTTGCCTGCCTCTGCACCGCCCATATGATTGCTCTATCAACCTTTTCCCAGGGTCCTCATTACCCACCAGTCGTTTTTATAACTTATCCCAACCAGAGAGAGAGACCGTAGAGAAATACATGAGTAAGTCCCTCGCAGCGGGCATTATTCGACCTTCATCCTCCCCAGTGGGCGCCGGTTTCTTCTTTGTAGAGAAGAATGATGGGTCACTTCGTCCCTGTATTGATTACCGAGGCCTAAACAATATTACAGTTAAAAATAAGTATCCACTGCCTCGCATTAACTCGGCATTTGAACCACTTCACGGAGCCACCATCTTCTCGAAGTTGGATCTTCGTAATGCCTACCATCCAGTCAGGATGAGGGAGGGAGACAAGTGGAAGACGGCCTTTAATACACCTTTGGGCCACTTTGAATATTTGGTCATGCCGTCTTGCCTCACCAATGCCCCCGCCACTTTTCAAGCCCTAATCAATGATGTACTGAGGGACTTCATTAATCGCTTCATGTTCATCTACCTAGATGATATCTAAATATTTTCTAGCAGCCCCCAGAAACACATTCACCATGTCTGTCTAGTCCTCCAGAGACTGTGGGACAACAAGTTATTTGTGAAGGCGGAGAAATGTGAGTTCCATGTCCCTTCGGTCAGCTTCCTGGGGTACATCATCGAGAGCGGGCAGGTGAGGGCAGATGCCGAGAAGATCCGGGTGGTGGAAGAATGGCCCAGACCCATGACCCGCAAGCAACTTCAGTGGTTTTTGGGGTTTGCAGACCTTTATCGCTGACTTATCAGGGACTACATTCGGGTGGCAGTGCCCCTTACCTGACTTACCTTGCCTACCGCACCTTTTTGTTGGGACTCTGAGGCTGATTCGGCATTCACTGACCTGAAGAGGCCGTTCACAACCGCTCCCAACCTGGTCCAACTGGACTCCCCCGCCACCCCCCCCCCCCACCGTCAATTCATTGTTGAGGTTCATCCCTGTGCCTTCTTTTCTCACCGACTGTCCCCTGCCGTGTGGAATTACGACGTGGGGAATTGGGAACTACTGGTGGATGAGCTAGCATTGGAGGAGTGGAGGCACTGGCTGGAAGGGGTGGAACACCCATTTATTGTTTGGACTGATCATAAGAACCTGGGATACATTCAGACTGCCAAACGTTTGAACTCCCGCCAGGTCTGTTGGGCATTATTTTCTTGGACGGTTCAAGTTTTCCCTCACGTACCGTCAACAGTCCAAGAACGGGAAGCCGGACGCGCTCTCCCGCCAATACAACTGCAAGGAGGACACTTCCAGCCCAGAAACTATCCTCCCACCATCCTGTGTGGTGGCAATCCTCACTTGGGAGATTGAGTCTATAGTAAAGGAAGCCCAATGAGATGACCCTGACCCCGGCAATGGACCCGCTGATTGCCTTTTTGTGCCTGATTCCGTCAGATCTCAGGTTCTCCGGTGGGGGGACACATCTCGGTTCGCCTGCCAGTCCGGGAGTGATTGGACCCTGACTCTCCTGAAAAAATTCCATGGAGGCGGATACCTGTTCCTATGTCTCTGCATGTTACGTCTGTGCCCGTGGAAAAGCCTCCCATCGGCCACCTGCGGGATTACTTCGTCCCCTACCTGTCCCTGGTTGTCCCTGGTCACACATCGCCCTAGATTTTGTCACTGGTCTACCCCCTTCACACGGAAACACCACCATACTCAATGTGGTAGACCGGTTCTCCAAGATGATGCGACTTGTAGCCCTGCCTAAACTCCCTTCTGCTCAGGAAACCGCAGACTTTCTCGTCCGCCACGTCTTCCGCCTCCACGGAATCCCCGTGGACATTGTCTCCAATCGAGGTCCCCAATTCATCTCGCAGGGAGGGAAGGCCTTCTGTCAAGCCTTAGGTGCCTCAGTCAGCCTGTCATCCGGCTTCCACCCACAGACGAACGGGCAAATGGAACGGGTCAACCAGGACTTGGAGGTGACACTACGTTGTATTACAACTAACAACTCGTCTACCTGGAGTGACCACCTCGCGTGGGTTGAGTACACCCACAACTCTCTGGTTAGCACTGCCATCGTAAAGTCTCCCTTTGGGCGCTCCCTCGGGTACCAACCCCCGCAGTTCCTCGCGCAAGAAGGGATTGCGGTGCCATCTGTTCAAGCCCATATCAATTGGTGCCACAAGGTTTGGGAGGACACACACACGGCCCTGCTTAGATCAGCTGATCGCAATAGGAGGATTGCCGATCGACACCGGACTCCTGCGCCTGAGTATCAACCTGTGCAGATGTTGTGGCTTTCATCCAAGGACATCCCTCTCAAAAACAAGCCTAAGAAACTCGCCCCCTCAAAAACAAGCCTAAGAAACTCGCCCCTTGCTTCCTGGGACATTTCAAGGTCGAAAGTATCATCAACCCCACAGCAGTCCGACTTAAACTACCAAGATCTATGTACATCCACCCTACTTTTCATGTTTCCCAATTAAAACCACTTTCTGTCAGCCCCTTGTGTCCTCCGACCAAAACCCCTCCACGTGCCTGGATCATCGACAACCATCCGGCATACACCGTCCAGCGGCTACTAGACGTGCGCTGCCGGAGCAGGAGCCTCCAATACCTGGTCGACTGTGAAGGGTACGGCCCAGAGGAGCGCTCCTGGGTTCCCCGCTCCTTCATCCTGGACCCCTCCCTCATCCAAGACTTCCATCGGGACCATCCAGACAAGCCTGGAGAATTGCTTGGAGGCTCCCGTGGTGGGGGTGGGGGGTGGGGTGTACTGTCATGGTCCCGTCTGGCAATTCCCCATATTGCTATTACCTCCTCAATTGGGCCTTAATCCCCTCAGCTGATTTCCAATCATTCCCAGGTCCACTAATTACAGCACACCTGATTCACATTAGCGAACATAGGATAAAACTCGGGCAGCACAGCCACGCTTTGTCAGTTTGTTGGTCGACTCTAGTGTGAGTAAACCTTGTTTCCTGATTCCTTGGGACTGTCACTTTTAAGATCCGCATCATTTCCTGGATACCCTATGTAAACCTCATCTCCGTGTAGAGACTCTCCTGGATACCGGTTCCCCGTTTGTGGTGGTGCTAACACCTCATGACTCTGCCTCCGTGCCTGTATCCTGCACTTGGGTTTCTTCTCAACCTCGTCCTTGCAACACTCAGCCTTTCGGGTGAGGGGAGTTCTCCATCTTGTCCACCAGGGTCTCCAAAGCTTTGTTTGAAAATACTATTTTTCTTTTGCCTGTGTGCTTCAATTTCTTCCTGCAAAGCTGTAAAGACCACTAGAATGATTTCCACCACAGGTTCTAGCCTCCCCTTTCTGAGAAGCAGATTGACTTTGATCTACATTAGTTTGCACGAGGCATTGATAGCCTCTCACTTACCTGGGCCAGGCACAGAACCACTGATAATCAGTGATGTGTTTACTGCAAACTGGTTATGTGCAGCCATTAACAGAGCTATGTGCTGACAAGTAGCTAATTATCTCAAGAATTACACACAAAATACTGGAGGAATTCAACAGGCCAAGCAGCATCTACAGAAAAGAGTATCGTTGATGTTTCAGGCAGGGACTCTTCATCAGGACTGGAAAAAAAAAGAGGAGTCAGTGTAAGAAGGTGGGGAAGGGAGGAAGATGCACAAGGTGATAGATGCCTACTGTCACGATGAAGCAACACTCAGGTTGGAGGAGCAACACCTCGTATTCCGACTGGGAAGCCTCCAACCTGATGGCATAAATTTTGATTTCTTGAACTTATGGAAATCCCCCCTCCCCTCCTTCACTATTCCCAGTTCTCATTTCCCTCCCACCTCATCTTCTTACCTGTCTATCACCTCCCTCCGTTAGGTGCTCCACAACCTTTTCTTTCTTCCATGGCCTTCTGTCTTCCTCCATCTGATTTCCCCCCTTTTTCAGCCCTGTATCTCTTTCCCCAATCAACTTCCCAGCTCTTTAGTTCACCCCTCCCCCCCCGTTATCAAACTAAACCAAATTCCTTGTTAGTTGGTATCAGTGCGATTCATTAGAATAATCTTTGCTACTCCAATTTCTCTAACTAATTAGAACTAGTGTTATTTCCCATTTAAGGTTTAAAGACTAATAATTTCCTTTCTACTTATCTCTAGTTATTTAAGAATGGGAATTCAATTAATTTCCTCAGTATTATGGTCAACTTCAGTTTCATTTCCAGTCAGCACGTCTTCAACTTTAAATATATATTATATACACAGCTCAACTCCTTTCATGACAATTCTCCATCACGACCTTTAAACAAAGTAAATCTCACTCAGTAAATTAAAGTCTTTGCAAAAATAATCAATTCTTTCAGAAAATCAAATTCAGATCCTTCAAATGAAAATTTCACTCCCACGCTGGTTTTTTGATATTGGGTGGCTTCCCATCTTGTTGCTTGGTTCATTGAATGAATTGGTTGGTCATCCACAGAAAGTCGATTCACAATACTTACACACAAATAAAACACTGACCAAATCCCTTGGTACTTGTTAACAGAACTAATTCTTGGTTACACGGTAAAGATCTCGGACACTCATCTCTACTGATATTGTCTCATATAGCTTGTTATAGCCATGGCTGTAATAAATCTTATTGTTATCTCTCCTCCAGGGGTTTCACCTTAAGATTTAAGTAAGCAGGGTAGGGATACTCATTCCACTTCTAACAGCTTCTATCGTTAGTTTCTCATTAGCTGCATTTCTGTCACTTGTCCACGCCTGTGTCAGGCATGCTTCGTTCTCACAGAGCCTTCCGCCACACCCCCCCCGCCAATTCTCTTAAAATAAATAATGTGGTTTCATCCTTCCAGAAGTGGATCTTTCCAGCATTACATCTTTGGGTTCAATTAACCTGGGTTACAATTCACCAACAAACTTTTAATTTTGTTATTAGACATTAGATAATAGTAAAATAAATTTTCTGATGAACTAGGTAGGTTAAAGAGAGATAGAAGTAGAATCCCAGTGAGTTGAAAGAATGCTAGAAACAGGATCCCAATGAGTCTGAAAGGATCTTGGTAATCAGGGCCACAGAGCACAAAAATTGAACAACAATTTTCACTAACACTACCAAATGGTGTGCAAGTGTTTAAAAAAAACTTCGCAAGTCTTTGCTAAAGGTAAAAGATTTCCTTCAGTTCAAAGTTTAATTTATTATCAAAGTATACATCCCTGACATTCTTCTCTAGATAGCCACAAAAGCAAGAAAAGAATGGCAGCATGACCATCAACCGCCAAATTCCTCCTCCCTCTCCTCCCGCATTTACCTCGATGTTTCAATCTCCCTCGTCACTTTAATCGGCATAACATTGTTGAACATGGACTCGCACGGCCTCCCCCCCCCCCACCCCCCCAACCTTCTTGCATGCTACCGCTGCCTCAGAATTTCCTCAGGGACTGCAGAGCACTGAAGCACCCAAACAATCTCCAAACTGCAAACTATAGGCTGCAACAGTTCCTGAATCACATTCAAGATGAAAGATAAATGTAAAAGATATAAAAGTGAAATCTGGTTCCATGATCTATCCAGAAGATGTCGACCGAAGGGGAGTTGTACGCAGGTGTCACTTTGACCAGAAGTTCCTTCTGAAGTATCAATGTTCATGTCCTCTTGGGAGAACCTTCATACAGAAGTTTGGGGCCAAAGTTCAGGTCAGTAGAATACCATCAACCTCAAATATTAACTGTTTCTTTCTCTGTGAAAGCTGCTGGACTTGCTAAGTGTTTTCTGCATTTATTGTTTTGATTAAATTTCTTAAGACATTTGTAAAATTGACAATATCCTTAAATCAGTTTTAAATTTGCCTCACAACCATAGTTTATAGAAGAAAGGGATATCATTCTCTACCCCATTTAGTATTTTGAACACCTTAGTAAAACTATTCTTTGTGTCTGTTTTCAAGGTGGAAGAATCATATCCCAAAGCTCATCCTATTCTTTCTTCTGTATTACATTTATGCTTTGGATGGCTTCCTTTCCTTCCAAGACAAACTGACAGAAACAAAGCTCTCCATTGTAAATAGCCTAGGACACTCGACAGCTTTGTCATAACCTCCTGGGATTCAACTTCAGCAACTTCATTATGTCTGTCAGCTGTACAATTACCATGATCAATAAGGCAAAAAATGTTACTGGACGTTTGACATTCCCAAGCTTTCCATTTCCAAAATGCAGCATGAGGCATTTGTCCACGTGAAGTTTCATTTATTAGGGATGTTTCTTTTTGTGACATTTCAGCTGCTCCCCAGAGCCCAGCATCTCTTCTGCTTGGTGCTACTTACAAGTCCAGGTCATTTTCATTGTGACTGAGATTCCAATTCAACTGTGTGGAAATTCATGTTCTAACATTAGGTCTTTAAAGGATTCCACTCTCATAACTCAATATTTGTAGACAGATGAAAAACATTTAAGTATTGTGATTAAACCTATCCTTCAATTAGGAGTATTTAGCCCAAGATATTATGTAGCTATATAAAATGTAAGCATTTCAAGTGGTTTTAAGCTCAATATAATACACCAAGATGCAAATAATTAAGTATCCGACTATACAGAAATCCTTGTGACTCAGCCTCCAGTTTAAGTTAAGTTTGTTTTCTATATCACTTCTGCTTTCATATAATATCCACATAATGAAAAGCAACTCACTGAGGCTCCTTTGGAGGGATTTTTCATATACCAGTCTCTAATACTCAGAAAGAAAAGGGCAGTAAATACTTAGGCTCCCCAATTCACACAACATCCTGCCTAGGATTGTTCACTCTTTATAGTTACTGAGTTAACGTCTTCAAAATTGTTACACAACATCATTCTGGAGAAACCAGCTTCATGTGTATTGTGGTGACTTTGCAAGTAGATTCCAGATTCATGACTGCCTTTCCAGAGTGCTAAAAAGGAAGGGACAGTTAACATTGAACTTCATGACAATACTCACATCTTGAGAAAGTTGTTTTTATATGGAAGTAAACCTATGAAAGGCAGTTGTCCTCAATAGTGACAAATGAGCCTTATGGTAAATGGATAATGACAACTTGATGTAAACTTTACTCAGTGTATTAAAAACTACCAATAAAACTGAAATAGATAACAAATGAGTTCTCATTTTCATAATGAAAGCTCTATAGATGTCTTAAGATTGTGAATGAAATACATTTCTTCCTTCTTGAAATTCTTTTTCCATAACAACTGTGACATTCAGATATTTTATTTAATATGAATAATACTTTTAAAACCAATGAATGAATGCATCATTTATTAAATGGCACATTTCCTGTATTCCATTGAGAGCGTCAGAACACAGATATAAGATACAATGAGAGATCTGGCACTTATAGACATATTGAATACTGCCTTTCACACTCCTCCAGCTCTCAGTCAGAAATGGAGAAAAAGTGAGATATTTCTCAGATTGGAGATATGTTCATGAATCATCATTCTGAAATTGGTCCAGCTAATGTTCGAGGTTTGTGACATCATAAATATTCAGTGAAAATGTTGATTACCCTTCTACCAAACCCACACACTTCCCACAAGCTCCATCTGCCAATTCTAACCCTAGAAAAGGCATGCAGAGATTCAATCAGAAAGTGCATCTTCTCTTTTTTGGCAAAATAACACACATCTTCATCCACTTTACCAAGTATCAAAACAAAACTTAATTTTAAAATAACCTCTACCACTTCTTCCATGCTCAGTGAGGCAGACAAGATGTGTTTCTGCTTTAAGTGATGCTGCTGTATGCAGCCAGTATGCATGATGATATCCAATAAATCACCAGTGAAAATTATGATGCCTACATTTCAATGAACAGTTGTCAGTTAATGGCATTCTTTAATTTGTGTAAAAATCAACTTTAACATCTTAAATGTTTAAAAGTAATATTACGCATATCAAATCTGGGCACCAAGTAAACTCACTTTGATTGATTCTTATCAAGGACAAAAGCCCAAGGCTTCAGATCCCATTGGTTGTCATCCCTGTCTGCCCATCTTATTGTTGTGAGGGCAAGGAAGGAGGCATGAATCTACAATCTTTTGACTTGGAAGAAAAATCAGTTATATTGACTCAGTTTTCTGAAAGTAACAAGTCACTCTCAGTGAGTGTGTTTACATATTGTGGACACAAGAGACCAAACGCAAACACACAGAAATCTGGAGGAGCTCAGCATGTCAGGCAGCATGTCGTTTGGTCCAATTCATCTATGCCAGCTGTGATGCTCATCCACTCTAATCCCATTTTCGCACATTAGGCCTACATTCCCTTATTCCTTTCCTATTTTACTACCTGTGTGAATGCCTTTAAGCAGTGATTGTCACCTGACTTTACCACTCGTTAATTAAAAAAAACAGACAAAAATAAATATTAGAGAACATTTAAACACAATTAAATGCATGTTAATTTAAAACAATCAATTCATGGTAACAAGAATTACCAAAACTTTCTCACAACCATTCCTTTGCATTGCAGATAATAGAGCTATCAGGGAGTCAAGGCCAACCCAGCAAATGTTCAAAGACTGATTTTTCATGTCAATGTCAGACAACAGCTGGGGCAGTGTTAATGAAAACATCAGGAAGTTTTGGAGTCCTAAGCTTCCTGACAGTTATGGAAGAAACAAAGAAATGCCAGGATTTCTCAGGAAAATTCAGATCAATAGATTTCCTAGCTTGTCCTCTTTCCCCTACCCCACTTTTTATTCTGGTGTTTTCCCCATTCCTTTCCAGTCTTGATGAAGGGGCTCAGCCTAAAATGTTGAATGTTTATTCATTTTCATAGATGCAGCCTGACCTGCTGAATTCCTCCAGCATTTTGCATGTGTTGTAGTGGATTTCCAGCATCTGCAAAATCTCTTGTGTTTAAGATCAAGACAGTGACTTGTTTGAACACCCACCTGAATCAATCCAAGCACACATGAATATTTCACTATTGGAATTATCTTTGATTTACTTGGCTTTGGTTTGCATTCCTTAGGCACAAAATATAAACCGCCTGTGTGGTTTTAAGACATGCATTTCGAATTGTTTCCTGCTGCTGACTGTTTCAATTTTTTGATCATTTCTTGTTAACTCTTCCCCATGGCAAATTTTGAGGAGGCATCTAAAAACTGTTCTTCATTAAATTAATTACTGACACTACTAGTAGACACCAAGTTTGATACAAAAATATTTTTCAATATTTTGTCTGAGGATTTTGAAAAGATTTCAATATGCA
Source organism: Mobula birostris (assembly GCF_030028105.1). Taxonomy (NCBI): domain Eukaryota; kingdom Metazoa; phylum Chordata; class Chondrichthyes; order Myliobatiformes; family Myliobatidae; genus Mobula; species Mobula birostris. Next base: position 66,005,343 of record NC_092373.1, read on the forward strand.
AAGTTAATATGCTGAATGGGTTCGCTTGCATTGAAAAATGAGGAAGTACAAGTGGTTGGGTTATGGAGGGATGTTATAAACCTGGTCAGGCAAAATCCATATACATTTCCTTTATTCTCATGAACGAAGATTTCTTTGCTGTACCAGCTGTAGAAAAATTGACCACAGCTTGAAGAACTGTAAGAACATCATGTAAGCAAGAGTAGGAGAAAAAGGTTACATGGGACCTTGATCTTGCTCCATTATTCCCATACGACCATAGCTGATGTACTCTTTTTCTCAGACTATCTTCCTACTTCAGCAACTTAAAATGCTTTTGTATGAAGATCATTATAGTGCCTTATCTGTTTCCTCCCCACAACCTCCCCAATCATGAACTGGGTGACAAGAAATCTCTCCAAGCATTTAAGGGACATTTCTTGGAATTTCTTCTTTGGCAGTGAAACATTATTTTTCAAAATATCTGAATCTGTAGGAGGCAGAGAAGCCCAAAGTCCCACACCACCAAGTTCAAGAACAATTCCTTTTCTTCAATCACAGGGTTCTTGAATCAACCAGTAAAATCCTAACATTACAGTTTAGCAAACATTACAGTGTACCAAAAAAAGGCTTGGCTTTTTATTCCAATTGTATTCTTGTAAAGATTGTGCATAATTTATGCTTATATGATGTTATATGCATGTGATGCCATTGTAATTAAGTTTCTCATTGCACCTGTGAATATGACAATAACTCAACTTTGAATTCAACTCAACAGCACTATATTTATGTCACTTTCTGGATACAGCTTAAACTGTACAGACCAAGATCGTATGGGCTTACCAGTACAGAGCAGTTATGGTTCTTGGGAGGAGATTTTAACTGAGCTGCAATGACTTGTCAATTTTCGGGAAGTACCGTATATGCTTTTAAATTTCATTCCCAGTGAATATCAAGCAATTGACATTATCAGTAACATTTCTACTGAAATATGAAGATGTGATTAATGTAGATGTTGCTCCTTTGCAAATTCCAAGTACTTAGTCACAGTTTATTAATCTGAGGACATAATATTTTTTCTCCTCCATCTTTAACAGGGACTTTCAATTAGTGTTCTGTGATCCTCATACACAAATGGCTGAAGTGTGGCTTTTGGCTTAACTGCAGATGCCAGTGCACCTACTGTGTCATTAATTCATTAAATGATCTGGCACCAAACCAGGCCCATCAGAATATTCACTATGCCAATCATCAACCACCCATTTACATTATTTCTATATGAATCCCATTTTTTATTTTCCCCACATTTTAGGACAGAGAATGGAACAGGACTGGACAGGCTTGTAGCCATGATGTTGTGGCAATCTTGTTGCCAGTGTATATATAGCCTGGGGAAAAGTACACACTCAGGACAACAAATACTTTTTTGTGTTTTAATTCCTTTATCTGTTTTAGAAGTTTACGTGCCAAAAGAGGGTCTCAAAACAAAACGAACAAATTTACAACCAGTTCTTGCCATTACAATGTCAGTTTAACTTTTGATCCACAACCTTGTGTAGCGGCAAATTGTGTATGCAGTATAAAAATACATAAAGCAAACCACACAAAACTAATACAGAACTAATACGGTAGTTGCCATTCTGAAGGAACACAATACAAGCAACATTAGAATCCCCCCCAACTCTGTATCTTATACATAGCAGCGAAAATGTAAGCGAATACATCTCATCTAAGACATCTACTACGTTTTAGTACACACGTGCTGAACTTCCCAACAGCAACTAAACATTCACATTCTGCTGTTACATGCATAATCAGTCATGATAGAATAAAGTTAGACAAAAGGTTCACTTTGGCACAACTTTTACAAGATATTGCCTGGTAGTTAAACTACAGGAAGACTGACCTACTTGGCCGGTGAGGAACTTTGCACAAGTCACGCTATCCAGCGCCGATGCCTTCACTCGTGAAAATCTAAAGCATCCTCATGTAGAACATGTCAAATTACCGATATTCTTGATTTGCCAACAAGCATAAACAAATTCACATGGATATTGTCAATTAATACTCACCTTTCCTCACCATGCCCAGTTTCTCTGGGAGGAACTCAATTCCAACAGCCCACCAGCTTCTTCAGCAGAAAACAAAATGGTCTCCCCACTATCCCGCGAGTGCGTCATGACATCACCATCTCCACTTAAAGGCACAGACAACTACTCTAGCATTACCCAGATGGATGCGTAAGTAGACTTGTAACGATACTGAATAAGGTTTGACGGTCACCCGGTTACATATACTAAATGTCCTGCTCATGTGTATCATGCATTTCCTGCCATTCTCTTCATGTTTGTGTATCTATCTAAAAGCTTCTTAAACTCCACCAAACTGCCTGCTTCCATTACTACTGCTGGTAACCCATTCCAGGCACCTACCATTCTCTGTAAAAGCATACTCCTCACATCACCCTTAAACACTCCTTTAACTTTAAAAGCATGTCCTCCAGCATTTGACATTTCTACCCTCAGGAAAAGATTCCATCTACCCCAGCTACACCTCTCACAATTTAACAATCCTCCATCATGACTCCCCTTGGCCTCCAGCACCCTGGGATGAACAACACACATTTGTGCAACCTTTCCTGACGGCTCATAACTTCTAATCCAGGAAAACCTCTTCTGCACTGTCTCCATAGCTTTCCTATAACTGGGGCAACCAGAACTGCACACAATATTCCAACTGTGTTCTGACTGAAGTTTTCTATATCTGCAGTATGACTTCCTTATTCTTCTCTCAACACCACTTCCAATGAAGACAAGCATTCCTCTTAACGACCTTATCCATTTGTGTAGCCCTTTCAAAGAAATATGGACTGGGATCCCAGGATTCCTCAATGCTAACACTGACTGTATACTTTGTCCTTTCGTTTGACCTCCCAAAGCACAACACCTCACACTTGCCCAGATTGAACTTCATCTGCCACTTCTCTACCCATATCTGAAACTGATATACATCCTGATGTATTCTTTGATGACCCTTTACACTGTCACACAACTCAAACAATCTTGGTGTCACTCAAAACTGTTAATCCACCCATCTACATTTTCATCAAATCATTGATATATATCAGAAATAACAGAGGACCCAACACTGATCCTTGTGGAAAGCACTGGTCACAGGCCTCCAGCCAGATAATAGCTTTCCACCCAGCTCTGTCTTCTATGGGCAATCCAGTTCTGATTCAAAACATGGAATTTACCCCAGATGCCAAGCATCCTTATTTTTGAATCAACCAGCCATAAAGGACCTCATCAAATACCTTACTAAAGTCCATGTCGATAACCACCAGACCTCATCTTTGTCAAGCTCCATTCACCTCCTCAAAAAAGCTTGATCCCAAGAAAGCCACACCAACCCACACCCCTCCCCCCAAAAAGTCATGCCATTTTTTTTTTATTCTATAGTCTCTGGGATATTACCTGTTGCTAATGAGAATACGGAGATCTTTGTCAATGTCCCAGCAATCTCCACACTTCCTTTCAATTTTCTGAGATATATGCCACCAGGCCCTGGGGATTTGTCTGCCTTAATGCTTTTCAGAAGGCTCAACACTCCATCCTCCTTAATTTCAACATGTCCCAGCACATTAGTACAACTCACTCTGCCTTCACTATACTTCAAATCCTTCAGTAAATATTGACACAAGGGCAGATTTAGTACCTCAGCCTATTGCTCTGACTTAAAGAACAAATTATCTCCTTCTCTCTTCCCCTCCCCCGCACCCCTTCAAGTGGGCCTGCCCTCTCCTTAATTACCCTCCTTTTCTCAGTGGCTATTGGAGGGCCTATAATATAACATCATTTGGATAACTTCACCTTTCTCATTTCAGAGCACCAAAATCCCTTCTGTGGATGAGACCTTCAATGTGTGCACTTTGAGTACTGCTGTGATATTGTCCTTTACAAGTAGTGTAAACACTACAGTTTTACCCCATCTCTATCCCGTAGAAAACAACAAAACCCAGGAGCCTTGTGCTGCCAGTCCTGTCCACCACAATTAGGTCTATGTAACTGCAACAACATCATAATTCCCTTTACTCGAAGTACATAAGCTTCGTACTCTGAAGCTCTAAGTTCATCCTCCTTATCCACAATACTCCTAACATGAAAATAAACACATTTCAGACCGCCAAAGAGTCTTACAAATGTCTATACTGCAAGGGAAATTGCCTAATCAAGAATCAAACTCAATCACTCAGTTGGAAGTCCAACACTACCACTGATGATTGTGAGTGAACGCAATTGCAAAAACAATGATGCAGACAGGAGTTGAGATGCAGATTCAAAAGCAAGTTTTACTTTCTTTAGCCAAGTTGGGGGGGGGGGGAGGGAAGAAACAAGCATCCAGTCCAACTCAAAAATGTAGTAATCCAAACACAAATTCAGCAATCCAAGACCTTGATGCATAAATAAGATCCAGAAATGGCAGACTGTAAGCAGACATCACAAAAACACTGAAGAAAAACATACCAGAGACTCTTGCTACTGACAAGATGGCATTTTAAGACTGAGCAAAGTAAGGCAGAGGAAGCAGGGTTTAAATACACAAACATTAATTGGCAACATGTGCAGTCCACGATGAATAACAGGAGTGTCCAATCAGTTCTGCAAAAACCATAAGAGAATGATGCGTGTCCCTGATGACCAACCCCAGAATAGACCACAGCCTTACCATGTAGCTGTACAGTGGAGAAGATTCTAACTGGTTGCATTACAGCCTGGTGTGGAGGCTCCATGCACAGCAGTGCTAGAGGCTGCAGAGGGGCATAGGCTTGGCCAGTTCCATCATGGGCACAACCATCCCCACCACTGAGGACATCTTCAAGAGGTAAATCCCCATGTAGGTGACATCCATCATTCAGGACCCTCACCGTTGAAGACATGCCCACTTCCTCATATTACCATCGAGGAGGAGGTAAATGAGCCTGAAGACCCATACTCAGTGATTTAGGAACAGATTCTTCCCGTCAGCCATCGGAATTCTGAACAGTGAATGAACCCGTGAAAATAACATTGCTGTTCTTTTTTAACCCTTTTTATTTTTATAATTTATAGATTTTTATGCTTTTGCACTATACTGCTGCAGCAAAGCTATGGCTTTCTATTATATATTAGTGATAATAAATCTGATTCTGATTTCACCTACACCTGCCCGATTCTACCACTCTCATATACACAAAGGGCAGATTAACAGCCACTGATAGCCTGCATGTCTTGGTCTGTGGGAGAAAATTAGAGGGCTGCAGGAAACCCAAAGAGACACAAGTGTGCAGACTCAACATAGCAGTACCAGAGATCAGGATTGAGCCCAGGTCTCTGTCACTGTGACACTCTGAAATCCTGCAAAACATTATTGCACTAGCGCTGGCCTCCATATTTAATGAGTCTGCAGTCAGATAAACTGATTGGACTTTTGCATTTTATCATGTCAGGACTTTGTGGTGGCATTAACAGTAAAACCATTGATGGTTATTACATTGCAAAACTGATGGCAACTCCAGGTTACAGGCACGTGTGCCACATTAATATAGAGATCCCATAGGAAGTGATTCAGCCTTCAACTTAAGCAATGTTGTTTGTAATTTACATCACCAGAATCAATGGAAATCAGTTGGACTAATGAAAACTTAAAATATTTATGAACTATCACGGCTGTAAAATAACCTGGAAAGAGAAGGCAGCATGCAGTGTCCAGCTGCCAGTTGTAGCAGCTTGAATTATCAGTGACCCCGACTGATTCAGTCAGCTGAATCTGCGGTGTATTCCATGCCTAGCTGCTTTCATTGGCACAATGGGGCAGAGAAATCACACAGCCATCCCTCGTATGCAGATGGAGTTTTCTTTGCTTTGCTTCTTTCTGCAATGCCTATATAATTTTTCAAAAATCCTGGATAAGATTTAACTCCCATGGTCCCTATATTAATGATGGTACTTTGTTTTGGATAGGGTTTCTTTTTTTTAAGATGCCTCATGCAAGTATCAACTACACCTTAACCTAATTCTTAGTCTAACACCTTAGTCTAATGTTTTCATGCATTTGGGGCTTGGAGGATGTGAGTTGATTAAACAATTTGTAACCAGAAGAACAAGGAAGGAAGTCTGGGTTGCCAGCTTGCTGACGGGATGGCTGGAAGTAAGAGTGGGGTGGGTGGATGGGAGATTGTGTCAGGATACTCTTCACCGAAGCAAGACTGGAATCGTCGAGACATAGGTCAATCATGAATACAGTACACATAGATGGCAAATAGTAGGAGACGGTGACATGAATTGGGCTAGTGGTTTGTAATGGATGGTTGAAAGGACCTGGTACGGTGGTGGGAAAAATCAAAGATCCTAGCACACTGATGGGTGGCTTGGAGAAAAGCAAATTATGGAAATTGGAGATCCCACATGGAGTTGAGGTGGAATGCAATAGAGATTAAAAGTGTTAGTGGGGAGGGGACATATCCTAAAGAATGAAAGCTAAGTAATTGACATCTAAATTGCAATGAACAAACAAACAACTCTAAAATTCAAAGAAACAGTGGTTGCCCCATTCAAGTATTGCACATACTCATGTTAAAAATACAATTATAAAATATAAAATAGCATCGAGAAATAATAAAGCTGAAATAATAAAAAAAAGCAAACAAACCAATACTGGTAAGGTATTTAACACGGTCCTTTGTGGGAGGCTCAGCCAGTAGATTGAGATGCTGCCATTTGGATTCAAAATGAGCTTGCCCACACAAGACAGAGGGTGTTGGTCGATGGGACTTATTGTGGGTGGAGGTCTGTGACTGGTGGTGTTCCACAGGTGTCTGTACTGCGTCCTCTGCTGTTTGTGATCTATATAAATGACATGGGGGAAAATGTAGATGGGTGAGCTAGTAAGTTTGTAGACAATGAAGGGTTGTGGTGCTGTGGATCACGTAGAAGATGAACAAAGGAAACAGCAGGATACTAATGAGTTGCATATGTTGTCAGAGAAATGGAAGACAGAGTTTAATCTGGCCAAATGTGCACTTATGAAGATCAAATGTAAAGAAGAGCACATTGCTAATGGCAAGATCCTTAACAGTGTTGATATGCAGAATGATCTTGGAGTCCAGGTCCACAGCGTCGTGAAAGAGGCTTCACAGGTTGATAGATGGGTAAAGAAGGCTTGCCTTTATTAGTCAAGGAAATGAGTTCAAGAGTTGCAAAGTAATGTTGCAGCTTTATAAAACTAATTAATTCACATCTAGAGAATTGTATTCAGTTCTGGTCATTCTACAAGGAGTGATTGATAAGTTTGTGGCCTAAGGTAGAAGGAGTCAATTTTAGAAAACTTAGCACATTTATTTTTCAACATAGTCCCCTCCTACATGTACACACTTAGTCCAGTGGTCATGGAGCATATGGATCCCTTCTTTGTAGAAGTGGCAGGGGTGAATGATAAGTTCATGGCCTAAGGTAGAAGGAGATGAGTTACTAACTTCAAACTTTCTGCATTATCACTCAAAGAGTGGAACTGCATGTGCATGTAACGAGAACGTCTTGGACCTCCAGGTGGCCCACAGCCGGGGTGATTGATGCGGCCTAAGGTAGAAGGAGATGAGCTATACAGCTCTTGTTACATGCACGTGCAGATCGACTCTGAGTGAAAATGCAGAAAGTTTGAAGTTTCTCTTCACCTCCTTCTACCTTAGGCCACAAACTTATCAATCACCTCTCGTATTGTAGGAAGGATGTTACGGCTTTGGAGAGGGGGCAGAAAGGTTTATCAGGATGCTGCCTGGATTAGGGGCCAATGTACCATAATGAAAGGTTGTACAAACCTTGGTTGTTTATTCCAGAATGGCGGAGACTAAGGGGAGATCTGATAGGGGTTTATAAGATTATAAGAGGCATAGATAGAGCAGACAGCCAGTATCTTTGCTCCCGGGTTGTAATGTCAAATACCAGAAGATGTGGATTTAAGGTGAAAGGGGCCAAGTTCAAAAGAGATGGGCAGAGCGATTTTTTTTTGCACGGAGAATGGCAGATGCCTAGAATGCTTTGCCTGAGGTGGTGATGGAAGCAAATATGATAGAGATGTTCAAGATGTTCTTAGAAAAGCACATGAATGTCAAAGAAATGGAAGGATATGGACATTGTGTAGGCAGAAAGGATTAGTTTAGGTGTGTATTTGATTATTAATTTAGTTAGATCGGCACAACATTCTGCGCTGTCAGGCCTGCTCTTGTGTTGCACTGTTTGATGTCCTAAGTTCTATTCAGTAATATTTTCTTTAGGAAGATCTGGGTAGTTGTACCTAAAGTTGTAGCCATAGTACCATACCTTGTAGCCATCTTTCCAGTTTCCTCCATCAAAAATTTGTAACAAAAACGGTTAGAAATGCTCAACATGCCAGGTAGATTCGATGGAATGAGCTACAGGCTAATATTTGAGGTCCAGATACACCATGATCCCTACGTACCATTGGTCTAGAAACAGGGCAGACCAGGCACGGAAGCACAATGGTAGCAATCAGGAGGGATTGTCCCTGGGAGTCTACAAACCGGACGGATATCATAGCCTCTGATCAAACACAGACAGAATCAGAATCAAGTTTAATATCACCGGTTTATGTCATGAAATTTATTGTTTTGCAGCAGAAGTACATTGCAATACAAAATAGTAAAAAAACTATAAATTACAATAACCAGAAAATATGTTAAAAATAATTAAATAAGCCATGTAAAAAGAGAGTGAAAGATAGGGAGGTGGTGTTCATGGATTCATGGGCTACTCAGGAATCTGATGGCAGAGGGAAAGAAGCTGTCCTTAAAACTTTGAGTGTGTGTTGTCACTCTCCTGTATCTCCTTCCTGATGGTAGTAATGAGAAGAGGGCATGTCCTGGATAGTGAGAGTCCTTAAATGATAGATGTTGAATTCTTGGAGTGCCACCTTTTGAAGATGTCCTTGATGGTGGGGAGGTTCTTGCCCATGATAGAGCTGGCTGAGTTTACAATACTTTGCAGCTTTTTCCAATCCTGTGTATTGGTGCCTCCATACCAAATGGTGATACAGCCAGTCAGAATACCCTTCATGGTACATTTACAGAAATTTGGTAAAATCTTTGAGGATCTCTTCAAATTACTAATGAAGTATAGGTGCTGGTGTGCCTCTTCATAATTACATCAATGTATTGGGCCTAGGATAGATATTCAGAGATGTTAACACCCAGGAACTTGAAGTTACTCATCCTTTCCACTGCTGATTCCTCAGTGAGGACTGATGCGTGTACCCTCAACTTACTCTTCCTTGAGGTCCATAATCAGTTCCTTGGTCTTGCTGACATTGTGTGCAAGGTTGTTGTTGTGACACAATCAGCTGATCTATCTCTCTCCTGTACACCTCCTTGCCACTATCTGAAATTCTGTCAACAGTAGTTGACAAAGAAAACAGTGGCTGATCATTGATGATAGCTCTGCACAGGCAACAAACCAGTATTCTTCCATACTGAAAACTATTTGGAGCAAACGTTGAAAGTAGCAATATATTTGAAATACATTTTAATCAGCAACTTCAATTGCTTGGAGCGTCACCACTAATTGAGCTAACAAACTTGTGAATAACTTGGCTCTCAGTCCCAGTCTGCAGCAGGTAGCAAGGAAATCAACACATGGATTAAACTTTCTTGATCGCCTCTTCACCGATATACATGTTGAAATTGCTTTTTGTGGAGAAAAGTTCTAGAACATAGAACAGTACAGTACATGAATAGGCCATTCAGAGCACAATATTGTGCAAAGCCAAATAAATTAGTCATCAAATGGCCAATTAAACTAATCTCCTCTGCCTACACAATTTCCATATCCTTCAATTTTCCTCACATTCATGTGCCCATCCAAATGTCTAAGTTCTAAAAGTCTCTAATGTATCTTCTTATATCAGTGCTCCAGGAAGTGCATTCCAGGCATCCATCACTCTGTGGAAAAAAAAACTTGCCACTCAAAACTCCTTTGAGATTATCATCTCTCACTTTAAATGCATGGCATCTGGTTTTAGACATTTCAGCCCTTGGGAAAAAGACACTGTCCACTCTACCAGTACCTCTTGTAATCTAATCAACCTCTATCAGATCTCCATTTGGCCTCCACCACTCCAGAGAACACAACCCAAGTTTGGCCAGCCTCTCATTATAGCACTTGCCTTCTAACCCAGGCAGCATCCTGGTAAACCTCCTCTGTACCATCTCCAAATCCTTCCTATAATGGGGTGACCAGAACTGGATGCAATACTCCAGATGCAGTGTAACTAGAGTTGTATAAAGCTGCAAAGTAAATTTCTGGCTTTTGAACTTAGTGCCTCGACTAATAAAAGTAAGCAAGCCATATGCCTTCTTAACTACCCTATTAGCCTGTGTAACAACTTTCAGAGCTCTATGATCTAGGACCACAAGGCCCCTCTGCTAATAAACACTGTTAAGAATCTTGCTCTGCATTGTATACTGTCTGTTTGCACTTGAACTATTAAGGTGCAACACTTCATATTTGGCCGGGTTAAACTCCATCTACCTTTTCTCCACCCATATCTGCAACTGATTTATGTCCCATTGCATTCTTTGCCAAATATCTATGTTATCCACAACACCACCAAATTTTGTATTATCTGCAAATTTACTAATCCACCCATCCACATTCTCATCCAGGTCACTTATATACATCGCAGACAGCAGAGGTCCCAGCGCAGATCCACTAATCACAGACCTCCAGCTAGAATAAGTCCCTTCGATAAAAACCATGCTAGCTCTCCCTAATTAGGCCATAATTTTCCAAATGCTCATCAATGCTATCTCTAAGAATTCTCCACAGTAACTTTCCTACAACTGATGTGAGGCACACATAGTTTCCAGGATAATCCCTGGTTCCCTTCTTGAACAAAGGAACAACTTTAGCTACTTGCCAGTCCTCCAGGACCCCACCTGTGGCTGAAGAGGTCACAAGGATGTTGGTTAAGGCAAGCAATCTCTTCACTTGCATCTCTTAATAACCTGTACTACCTCCTCCTTTACTTCAAAATGCCCTACCTGCTAGGACATTTCAAAGTAAAGTAGACAGTAGTGTTGGGTTTCTTTAAGAGCATTAAAGGGGATAAGGTGGATAGGGCCTAGCATTTCAATACACTTGGCACTGACCTCTCTATCCTCCACGTCCTTCTCCTTGGTCAATGCTGGTGTAAAGTACTCATTAAGGGCCTCACCCACTTCCTCTGCATTCAAGCAAATGTTCCCTCCCCCACTTATCCTCGAGTAGTCCTACCCTATCCTTAGTTATCCTCTTGCTCCTGATACCTTGGATCCTCTTTAATCCTACTTGCCAAGGACTTTTCATGGCCCATCCTGGCTTTCCTAATTTCCTTCTTGAGTTCTTTTCTTACTCCTTTATAATCCTCAAGGGCTCTGCTTGATTCCAGTTTCCTAAAATTTAAATACTTTTCCTTTTTCTTGTTGACTAAATTCATCTCCTCTCTTGACATCCAAAGTTCTCTTACCTTGTCGTCCTTGTTCTTTTTCCTGACTGGAACATACCTACGCTGTACTTCTTCTTCTTCGAGTTTCTACGGAAGTTGGCATCCACACTGTTGCATTACTGCTATCTTCAGGATTTATTGCCCTTCATTGTCCATTCACTTCAAAGCCGTCTTTCCAGTCCCGTTGCCCTTAAAAAAACTAAACAACCATTTCCTCCCCTGATCACTCTCCCCACATTCCAATAAACCTTTAACACTGTTCTCTACCAGTCCTATTTTGCGTAATTGTTGTAACATTTGTTGCCTTTCCTGTGCAAATTTCCGGCATGAAATAAGGATATGCTCTACTATTTGAGTATCCTGACCTAAATCGCAAAAACCTGTTGGATGCTTATTTATGATGGCCAGAGTGCCATTAAGGTTGCTGTGCCCAATTCTCAGTCTACTTGTAATTACTTGCTCCTTCCGCTTTACTCCCCTACTTCTTCCCATATCTACTCTGTTCTGAATTGAATGTAAATGTCTTCCTTTTATTGTTCTATCCCACTGTTGATTTATCCTTCTCCACACTATGCTCTTCCCCTCTGATTTTGATAGTTTAATATTGACCTCTACAGATCCTTTTTGACTGCTGCTTTTGCCAGCCTATCTGCTGTCTCATTTCCCATAATACCCGAATGTGCTGAAACCCACATGAATGCGATATTTTTGCCTTGTCTAGCCAGTCTTGAATTTGCAAACAGGATTTCATAAAGCAGATCCTGGTGACCTCTAGCTGTACCCGCATTAATGCTTGCAAGGGCCGATACAGAATCACTACATATCACAATACTATTACAATCGACCTGCTCACTCCATTCTAGTGCTAACAATATGGCAAACATTTCAACTGCATATACACTCAAGCAATCAGGTGTTCTCTTGATAATTTCCACTCGATAACTTGGTACACCAATTGCAGACCCTGTTGCACCTGTTTCTGGATCCTTTGATCCATCCATAAAAATCTGTATGCCTTTATATTTACATTCCCTGTATCATAGTTACTGAGTATATCAGCTGTCTTATTACTGTGCTTAATCTTAAACAATTCCAAATCTACAGAGGGATTTTCTAATACCCAGGAAGGTCTGACAAGCCACACCACACTTGGACAAAACTCTTTATCGTATGCACCCATATCTTTTGTTGTTTGCTTTTCTGTCCAGCCAAAACTTTCTTTTTGTGTCCTCTCCTTCTCCCAGCATGTCTGCAACACCCTTTTTGTAGGATGGCTATCACCATGCTCCCTTAAATTAATCCAGTAACTGGCCTCCAGCTGTTTACGTCGCAGCCCCAATGGCATTTCATTTGCTTCAACTTGGAGTGCACACACTGGGGAAGTTCTAACCGCTCCCAAGCACACCCTTAGAGCCCGAGCTTGCACGATATCCAGTTCTGCCAGCACAGATTTTGCTGCTGATCCGTATACAATACTTCCATAGTCTAATCTTGATCTTATTTATGCTACATAAAGATACTTCAGTGATACAAAATCAGCACCCCATTCTAATCCAGCAAGACACCTCATAACATTTATCACATTTTTACATTTACTAACTACATATCTAACATGTTCTCTCCATGTTAATCTCGTCAAAGTGCACTCCCAAAAGCTGAAAACTTTCAACTCTCTCCAAGTTACTTCCATACAGATTCAAATTAAGTCCCCTGAACTTTTTCCTCGTAAAGAACATGGCCTTTGTCTTCTCCACTGAAAATTTAACACCCCACTTTGTCCCCCACTCTTCAACTTGATTAATTCCATCTTGCATTTTCGTAACTATATGTTCAATATTTCTCCCTCTTTTCCACAAAACCTAGTTATCTGCAAACAATGACCTCCCCATTTCCGTTGGAATATTTACGAATATATCATTTATCAAAATGGAGAATAAAGTTGGACTCACTACACTCCCCTGAGGCGTCCCGTTTTCTACAACATACTGGTTTGATAGCTCTGATCCTATCTTCACCTGAATAGTTCTCCCATTTAAAAAGTCCTTAACCCAATTGAACATCGCCCTCCCCCAATTCCCATTAAATGTAGCTTGATTAGGAGCCCCTCTTTCCGTAACATATCATAAGCTTTCTCAACATCAAAAAAAAACTGCAACCACTGTCTCTTTATTTACTTGAGCTTTTCTTATTTCATCCTCTAGACACAACACTGGATCCATAGTATTCCTTCCTTTCCTGAACCCGCTTTGATACATAGCCACCAGACCTCTACTTTCCAAGAAGTACACTGACCTCTCATTTATCATACATTCTATAAATTACATACTTGTGACGTCAAGGCAATTTGCCTGTAGTTTTCTGGCCTGCTGGCATCTTTCCCAGGTTTCCTTATTGGAATAATTATTGCCTTTTTCCAGCTCCCTGGTATTCTCCCTTCATCCCAGACTTTGTTATACAGAAGCAGTAGTTTCTCCAGACTTCCTTCACTCAAGTGTTTTATCATACTGTAACATATTTCATCTTTACCTGGCGCAGTCTTTCCTGTTTAATCTAGTGCCTTTCTTAACTCTCCCATGCTGAAAGGGACATCTTGCACACTGTCAAGGTTAGTTTTCCTACATAAAGCCTCCATATTTTCAGCTTTTGTTTTCTCTCTACCTCTTCTTCCCTTCTATTATCGGAACTATGCGCCATAACAAAAGTGCTTGCCAACAACTCTGCTTTTTCCTTACTTGTTACTGCAGTCACATTTCCATCAACCAGAACTGGGTACCTCCACTCTCTCCTGTCCCCTCCCATCCTTTTTATCATCCCTCACCTCTCCTACCTGAGTTGTGTTTCTGATTGAATCACAATACTTTCTCCAGTGCGTTCTTTTAGCATGTCTTATTGTCCTCCTTACTACTGCCTGAGCTTGTTTGTACTGAATCATTTGTTGGAAGTTATGAGTTCTTTTAACCAGTTTAAATGTCTTATTTCTATTTCTCACTGCTTCCTTACAATTATCATCCCACCACGGTATTATTGTCTTCTTTATTCTTCCTTTACTTTTAGGAATGGATTCTAATGCAGCTGATATTATACCTTGTTTTAATATGCTGTCAAGTGTTTCTACATCCATTCCATCACTGACCTGACTTAGATATCTATCACTTTTTTCCAGAAGTTTCTCCTAGTTGGCTTTCTCAAGGATCCATTTCCACCTGTATTCTCTGTGACCAATGAAGCAGAAATATTTATCTTGCACCAGATTGGGTGATGATCACTCCCTACAGTTCCTTCTTGGTACACTAACCAATCACACACTGATGCAATGGAGTTTGATAGTAATGCAAGATCAAGCACAGATTCTTTACCTGTATTAACATCAATTCTAGTACTACTGCCATCATTTAGGCACACTAAATACTTCTCATCTAGCAACTCCTCTATTACCCAACCATTGATGTCTGTTCTGTCACTCCCCCATAATACATTATGTCCATTGAAATCACCACACCAAACAATGTTACTACTATTCTGCCCTTCTATCTTCTCAAGCTTGTTTAACTCTAGTCTTTTGCTTGGATTATAATAATTCACAATCGCCAACTCTTTCCTTTCAGCCCATACTTTTACTACCACATACTCTTGTTCACTTCCTACACATAGTATTCTATAAGGAATATCTTGCTTTACACAAGTTGCACATCCTCCTCTTCCACCCTCTCTCCTGTCTTGCCTTACTGCCTCATAACCATATAAAACAAAATCTAAATTAGGTTTTAACCAGGTCTCCTGGATACACACAACATCTGGCTTTTCTCTCCTACTTGCTATAAACTGCTTGAAATCTTGTCCATTAGCAATCAGGCTTCTTGCGTTCCATTGAAGAAGTAGCATTATTAGTAATATCAACCCACATATATTGTCTCTTGACTTGACTGTACCCCGAGTTCATCGTTTACTTCTTCCCATTTTAATCCTATCATACCCAAATGGTGCTCTGCAGCTTTCACAATAATCTGAATCCTTTCAGTTTTAGATTTGATCTCACACATTGCATTTACCACTCCTGCTATAAGGGTCACCAACTTCTTCTTCTCTATCCATGCATTCTTCTTATCCTGTCTTTTTTTAGCTGCCGCTTGTTCTTTGCTACACCCTCCCTCATTCATTTTCTTCTGTCCTGCCAACTTGACTGCCTCAGCATATGAGACTTTTTCCTTCACCCTTATCTGCTGCACCTCCACCTCTTTTTTCAACACTTCACATCCCCAGTACGCTACACTATGGTTACCTCCACAATTACAGCACTTTGGTCTCACTCCCTCTCCACATTTTCCGTATTCATGTTCCCCACCACTCCTTGCACATCTTCTCTTTCCTTTGCACTTTGGCCACATGCCCAAACTCCTGGTAACTGAAACACCTCATATGTTTTGGTATATATTCTCTTACATTGTATCTTAGGAATCCAAAATATAACTCTTTGGAGGCACCTTTTCCTCGAATTCTACCAGAACAGTTTCAGTCTCTCTTTTCTCTGCTCCCCTTGTCATTCTTTTCACACTCTTCACTGAACTTATTCCTCACCCTCAAGTTCTCCACTAGCTCCTTCATATTAACACTGAGGGGAACCCCAGATATCACCCCCCTGCAGCCATTGACCCTTTGTGCTCCAACTCTTACAACCCTGGACACTTTGACTTTCCCAACATTAGTCACCTTCATTGTCTTCTCCATCTACTCTTCAGTTTTACATCCTATCAGCAGGTTTCCATCTCCTAAAATTCTCGCATGGTTCACTTCTCCTACTTGTCCTCTAATGATTTTTGTTAGCTTAAGCAGATCAATTTTCTTTACTCCCCCTTCCCCCTCAAATCTTACCACTACATTTAGCTATTTTGCCCTCAGGCCCTTCTCCTCAACTTTTCTTCCCTCACTTTCTAATCCACCTACACTCAACCCACCTCCTTTCTTTCTCTTCCGACCCATCGTCTTCCTGTTCTTAGTCCCTCTCCCTACCTCTTCCCACTCATACTCCGTGCTACTGCTGTCACCATCAGTCTCCTTCCCTGCCATCCTATCAGAGTTTGCAAGGGACCGTGTACAAATATCGTTCTGGAACTATACAGGCCGTCGGTCAATATTTCCACAGAATGTCCCTCCCAGCAGCCAGCCAGCCAGCCAGCCAGTCAGTCAGTCAGTCAGTCAGTCAGTCAGCCAGTCAGCCAGTCAGCCAGCCAGTCAGCCAGTCAGCCAGTCAGCCAGTCAGTCAGTCAGTCAGTCAGTCAGTCAGTCAGTCAGTCAGTCAGTCAGTCAGTCAGTCAGTCAGTCAGTCAGTCAGTCAGTCAGTCAGTCAGCCAGTCAACCCCCTACCCTGTACTCTGTGCCATTGGTCTTTAAATATCCTCCTCATATCAGATGTGGAAGCCCAGAAACAGCTGTTTATGATTAATTCTTCCAAGTTCTTGCCAAATGCTCTTGTAATTTGACCTGCTCCAATGTAATGCTCTCCAACAAGGCCTTACTTATCTTATATACACCTACCTTAAAATTTAAGCAGCTGTGGTCACTGTTCCTTAACTGCTCACCCACAGAAAGGTCAGTCACCTGGCCAGGATCATTACCCAACACCAGTTCCAGTACCGCCCCTCCTCTTGTAGGACTATCTACATATTGATTTAAGAAACCTTCCTGGATGCACCTAACAAATTCTGCCCCAACTAAGCCCATTTCATTATGAAGGCCCCAGTTTATATCAGGGAAATTGAAGTCCCCCATAACAATAACCCTATTGTTTTAACACCTTTCCTTCATCTGCTCGCATATTTGTTCCTCAATGTGCCTGATGGCTCTTAGATTGTTGAAATTACAATCCCATCAGAGTGATTGCATCTTTCTATTTCTGAGTTCTACCCATATAGACTCAGTGGACATGCCCTCCATTATGTCCCTTCTGTGTGCAGTTGTGATATTGTCTCTAATTAGTAGCTCAACTACCCCCCTCCCCCACCCCTTAACTCCCTTTCTATCTTTTCTAAAGCATCATAACTCTGGAACATTAAGCACCTATTCCTGCCCCTCTCTCAACCAAGTCACCATAATGGCCATGACATCGTAGTGCCGTGTACTGATCCATGCTCTAAGTACACCACCTTTACCCATAATACTCCAAGTATTAAAATACACACTTTTCGAAGTACCTGTCCCATCACATCTAGTACTTTGCTCCTGTCTGTTTTTACTGGCCCTGACATCTACCTTCCTTTTCATCCTTTCACTTTCTGACCAGGTGCTCTAGTCCTGTCTCCCACCAAACTAATAGAAATGTCCATTGCACTGTCCCTTCTGAGAAGAAAGACCAATTTCACACGAAGGTATCTGCGGTGGTTTTGTGTGACATAAAGTTGTGTTAAATGGGTTAGATCTGAAATGGCTTTGAATATTCAAATGATGAAGGAGGCACTGTGGGATATCGATAGAAATATATTCCTTCAAATTCTGTGGCCCAGTGCTTTATAATTACCACCAACCCTGCTTCAGTGACGAGCATTGAAAAAGACTTGTCTGGATTGTCTAATCCATGTCTGGATTAGTATCAGCCATACTTAGAAGTGCCAACCTGTTAAATTTTAACATCACATGCAATCCAAGCCAGCAAAGGAACAAACAACTGTCAGAGATAAGTGATTCCACATCCTTTTAACTTTGATGGTTGTGTCAAAGATAAGTGGAAATAACTTTTTCAAGATAAGTGGTCATCATGATACAGCAATCCTGACACATCCAATGCTGAATAATGATAAGCAATCAAAGAGCTAATGGAATCAATCAGAATCAGGTTTAATATCACTGACATATATCACGAAATTTGTTGTCTTGTAGCAGCAAAACTGGTATAAATTACAATAAGTTTTGTTTTAGTGCAAAAAAGCGAGCGTAAGTAGTGATGTAGTGTTTATGGGTTGGTTCATTGTCCATTCTGAAACACGCTGCTGGAGCGAAAGAAACCGTTCCTAAAATGTTGAGTGTGTGTCTACAGGCTCGTGTACTTCCTGCATCTCCCCTCTGGCACTTACCCCTGCAAATAGCCAATGTGCTGCACCTTCACCCTCACCTCCACCGAGGGCCTCAAACAGTTCTTCCAGGTGAAGCAACACTTTGTTTGTGAATCAGCAGGTGTTGTCTTTTGTGTTCAGATCTCCCGATATGGCGTCCTCTACATCAGTGAGATGCGATCAAAATTGGGGGACATCTTCGTAAAGCACCTCTGCTTCATTCACCTAAAGCAGAGCTTCCTAGAGGCCAAACGTTTTAATTCCAATTTTCTTTCCCATTCCGACATGTCAGTCCATAGCCTCCTCTTGTGCCATGGAGGAGGAGCAATATCTTATATTCTGTCTGGGTACCCTCCAATCTGATGGCATGAATATTGATCTCTCCTTCCAGTAAAAAAAATCCCTCCCCCCCCCTTCTTCTATTCCCCTCTCTGACCTCTTACCTCTTCTCACCTACATATCACATCCTCCTGCTTCCTTTTTTGCTATGGTGCACTTTCGTCTCCTAGCAGATTCCTTCATCTCCAGCCCTTTACCTTCCCCACCCACCTGGCTTCCCCTATCACTTTCCACCTAACCTCCCTCCCCTCCCCTCAACTTCTTGTTCTGGCATCTTCCCCCTTCCTTTCCAGCCCTGAAGAAGGGTCTTGACCCGAAATGCTGACTGTTTATTCATTTCCATGTATGCAGCCTGACCTGCTGAATTCGTCAGCATCTTCAGACTTTCTCATTAGATTATTAGATTAGATTATGAGGACACCCAGTCCTCTTTTATTGTCATTTAGTAACGCATGCATTGAGAAATGATACAATGTTCCTCCAGAATGATATCACAGAAACACAAGACAGACCAAGACCAAAAAAAAACTGACAAAAAACACATAACTATAATATATAGTTACAACAGTGCAAAGCAATACCGTAATTTGATAAAGAACACACCATTGGCACGGTAAAAAAAAGTCTCAAAGTCTCCTGAAAGTCCTATCATCTCACACAGACAGAGAAGGAAGAAAAACTCTCCCTGCCATGAGCTTCCAGCACCGCAAACTTGCCAATGCAGCACTCTGGAAGCACCCGACCACAGCTGACTCTTGAGTATGTCCAAAAACTTCGAGCCTCTGACCAGCCCTCCGACACTGAGCACTGAGCACCATCTTTGCCAAGCGCTCCAACCCCGGCCCCGGCAACAGGCAATAGGCAAAGCTGTGGGTTTGGGGCCTTCCCCTCCGGAGATTCTTGATCGCACAGTAGCAGCAGCAGCGAAGTGGGCATTTCAGAAGTTTCTCCAGATGTTCCTCCGTGCTCCTCACGGCTGTCTCCGTCAAATCAGGATTGTGCTCGGCCCCTATTTAACAAATACGATATCATCTCGGAGCAGCCGCCATCTTCTCCTCCCTTCTCATGTTTATGATCCTATACCTCTTCCCTGATGGTAATAATGAGAAAAAAGCAGGTGCTGGTGATGGATTCCTTAACGATGGATGTCACCATTATGAGGCTCTGCTTTTGAAGATGTCCTTGATGCTAGGGAGGCTAGTGCCCATGATGGAGCTTGTCGAGTTTGCAAAGCTCTGCAGCTTTTCCTGATCCTGTGTAGTGGCCCCTCCATACTAGATAGTGATGCAACCAGTTAGAATGCTCTGTTAAAATTTTTGTGGGTCTTTGGTGACATGCCAAATTTCCTCAAAGTTCCAATAAAATATAGCCAATCTTCAGAGAGGTTGACACCCAGAAACTCGAAGCTGCTCACCCTTTCTACCACCGAACCCTTGATGAGAGCTGCTGTGTGTCCCTTGACTTCGCCTTTCTGAAGTCCACAATCAGCTCCTTGGCTTAGTGACCTAGAGTGCAAGGTTATTGTGGTGATACCACTCAACCAGCTGATCAATCTCACTCCTGTATGCCTTCTCATCACCATCTGAGATTCTGCCAACAACAGTTGTGTAATCGGCTAATTAATAGTTCCCACCTGAGTTGTGCCTAGCCATACAGTCACGGGTGTAGAGAGAGTAGAGCAGTGGGCTAAGCAACGACCCCAGAGGTGTCCTGGTGTTGATTGCCAGTGACGAGGAGGTGTTATTTTTGATCCGCACTGACTGTGGTCTCCCGATGAGAAAGTCAAGAATCCAGTTGCTCGTGGAAGTATAGAGGCCCAGGTTTTGAAGCTTGTTGATTAGTACTGAGACGATGATAGTGTTGAACGCTGAACTGTAATTGACAAACTGCAGCCTGACATAGGTATCGCTGTTGTCCAAGTGATCCACAGCCAGGTGGAGAGCCAGTGAGATTGCATCTGCTGTAGACCTATTGTGACAGTAGGCAAATTGCAGTGGGTCCAGATCCTGCTTAGGAAGGAGTTAATTCTAGCCATGACAAACCTCTCAAAGCACTTTATCACAGTGGAGGTGAGTGCAACTGGGCAATAGTTGTTGAGGCAGTTTATCCTGCTTTTAAAGACAAGAGGTACTGCAGGAAAGACAAGAGATACTGCTGGAAATCCAGAGTAACACATACAAAATGCTGCAGGAACTCAGCAGGTCAGGTGACACCTATGGAAAGGTATAAACAGTCGTCATTTCGGGCCAAGACCCTTAATCAAGAATGAGGAATTCTGCAGATGCTGGAAATTAAAGCAACACACATCAAAGTTACTGGTGAATGCAGCAGGCCAGGCAGCATCTCTAGGAGGAGGTACAGTCGACATTTCGGACTGAGACCCTTCATTAGGACTAAGTGAGGAGCTGACTTAAAATGTCTGATGCCATTTTTCTTCAATGAACAGTCAGAATTCTTCTGACATGTATTGTGATCTGTTGTCACTCACATTTGTTCTGGTAATCCATTTCAGGCAAAGATAATCCTCAGAGGGGAGACAGTCTTGGCTGAGGTGGTTGCTTTCATTGGTATAATCTCCGGCCACTTCGAATGAGTATCCATCAGAAACATAGAGTCCATCAGTGGCACAGCAATATTTACTATTTGCCATGATGACGATGGCCACTCCCACAGGTGTAACGGTGCCTGTGGGGTGTATTTTGAACTTTTTGGCATCCCAAACAGCTTTTGGCCAAGTTTTCAATCTGTTCCTCTATTCCCAGCCTCTACACGTAGCTTTGGGTGAGACCCTTCATCTTGACTGTACCCAGGTGTCCTTCATGCAGATTTTCTAACAGTTGTGCAGTTTAGAGGGAATCACAACACAAGATCCACACATCAGCATTTTTTGACATCCCAACAGATGGTCTCATCTTGCTGAGAACTCCGGAAACATAGAGTTACCATGAGTGGGCCATCCTTGTGTGGTGATTTCATAGACATCTAATAATTTCAGGTCATTCCTGGGTTCTCTTTGTTTTTCACAATTTGTTACTGGCAGCAAATGTAGTGTGGAACACTTCGGCTGGGTCACAGTATGAAGATGTCTCTTCTTCAGTTGTCAATAGTGGAAGACGTGGCTAGCCATCAGTGTTGCTGTGTTCTTTGGTAACCTTGAACTCAATGTCATAAAAGTCCGCTGTTAGGAATAGTGCCCAATGTTGTAACTGGGTAGCAGTCATCACTGGAATTCTTTTCCTGACCTTGGAAATGGACATAAGGGGCTGGTGATCACTACACTCTTCAGCGATCTTGAAGCAAAAACAATTGGGCATTCAGATCCATCTTTCATAACGTGTGACAAAACGGCTTCAATGCCATGAAGGGACACATTGTACACCAGTCTGATGGGCAGGATGGGTCATAATGGGTGAGCAGTTCATTGGATATTATTAGTCTCTTTGTTTCCTTGAATACTTTTTCACAGCTTTCTGACCATTCCCACTTTGCTCCTGTCTGTAGCAGTGCATTCAATGGATGAAGCATTGTAGCAATGTTTGGGAGAAACTGGTGATAAAAGTATGACTTGTGTTGTGACACTTTTTCCGGTTTGGGTGCCTGCAGCACTGCTTCAGTTTTCTCTTGTGACTTATGTAAGCCCTGCTTGTCAGTGACATAGCTAATCAAAATAGGACATACATGGTAAATGGTAGGGCATTAAAGAATGCTTTAGAACAGAGGGATCTAGGAATAATGGTGCATAGTTCCCTGAAGATAGAATCTCATGTGATAGGGTGGTGAAGAAAGCTTTTGGTTTGCTGGCCTTTATTAATCAGAGCATAGAGTATAGGAGCTGGGATGTAATGTTGAATTTGTATAAGGCATTGTTAAGGCCAAATCTGGAGTATCGTGTACAGTTCTGGTCACCGAATTATAGGAAAGATGTCAATAAAATTGAGAGAGTACGGAGGAGGTTTACTAAAATGTTGCCTGGGTTTCATCTCCTAAGTTACAGAGGAAGGTTGAACAAGTTAGGTCTTTATCTTTTGGGGCGTAGAAGGTTGAGGGGAGACTTGATAGAGGTGTTTAAAATTATGAGGGGGATTGATAGAGTTGATGTGGTTAGACTTTTTCCATTGAGAGTGGGGAAGATTCAAACAAGAGGGCATGGGTTGAGAATTAGAGGACAAAAGTTTAGGGGTAACATGAGGGGGAACTTCTTTACTCAGAGAGTGGTAGCTGTGTGGAAAGAACTTCCAGCAGAAGTGGTTGAGGCAGATTCGATGTTGTCGTTTAAAGTTAAATTGGATAGATGTATGGACAGGAAAGGAATGGAGGGTTATGGGGCTGAGTGCAGGTCGGTGGGAATAGGGTAGGGTAAGAGTTCGGCATGGACTAGAAGGGCCGAGATGGCCTGTTTCCGTGCTGTAATTGTTATATGGTTATATGGTTACATGTCCAAAATGTGAGATTTCATTCTTGAAACAATCACATTTCTCTCTCTTTGCATGCAGACCATATTCAGTCAGCCTGGTAAGCACTTTACCAAGGTTTTGCAGGTGCTCTTCATCATTTTTGCTGGTCACACTGAAGTCATCAGGGTAACATTGTGTTCCTGGGATATCTAGGAGCACTTGGTCCATTGCTCTTTTCCAAATTGCTGAAGCTGATGGGACGCCAAAAATGAGATGATTATATTGGAACAGTCCCTTGTGAGTGTTGATTGTGAGGAACTTCCTGCTTGTCTCCTCTATTTCCATTTGCAGATAGGCTTGTGACAAGTCAATCTTTGAAGACCTCTCCCCACCTGCCAAAGATGCAAAATTGCCTTCTATTTGTGATAGGGCATACCACACAGTACACAACACCGGGTTGAAGCTCACCCTGAAATCGCCACGTATGTGAATGGCTCCGACTTTCCCTTTCTTGATCGCTGAGACAACGGTTGTGGCCCAATTGCTCCACTCAACCTTCAAGAGAATTCCAGACATCTCCAAGCTCTGCAGTTCAGCATTCACTTGTAGACTTAAGGCTACGTCCAAACTACGCCGGATAATTTTGAAAACACTGGTTTCAAGTAAAAACGACAGGCGTCCACACTAAGTGTTTTTCAAAATATCTCCGTCCACATTAGACGGATATTTGGGTGAATCTCCTCCTACTGGGCACGCGCAGGACAAACAGAAAACAAGCGAAGAGGAAACGGTATACTTGGTGCGCGTTTGACCAGTTACAGAGTAGAAAAACTTAAAAGGAATTGCTCTTGGCTCTCTTGCAGGAGGACTTAAACTAAAAAAAACAAATACTGGAGCGTATGGAGGCAACCGACAGGGAGTTCACAGACAGTATGACCCAGCTGATGACGAACATTGAAAAACTGACTAACTCTGTTGCATTAATAAAGCACCTTGTTAAATGTATAAAACGTCTGCATTGGTGTTATCTCGTATTTCCGTAAAATGTTACATTAGGCTTTTACACATCTATTGTCAGAGAAGTACTTGCATAAATAGGTGCACTGTGCACACTTTATGGAATCTTGATGTTGCTGTTTCATCCAGTTCAATTCTGGCCTTCGTGCTTTTGAGTTTACCAATCCCCTTTTCAAAAACCTTATCATTAGCATTAAGCAGCTGTGCCAGTCTCTGATTGGTGCTACCATTTGGGCTGCCATTGCCTGTTGTCACACAGAGAGCTTTGACGGAGTGCCAGTCCAGCTGGAATTTTCTCAACAATTCACATCTGAAACAACAATTCACAGCTGGCCCTCCACTTTTCAGTACATAAGGTCCTAATGCTTTGTTTGGCCTCCACACATCACGTTCACCTTCAGTTTGCCTTTGGGAGACAATTCTTCGCCTTTGTAGGTCTTTAGCATCACTGAAGTCTTCTCCAATGGTCTAAAAAACAGCACGTTAGCCTCTGGAATTATGGACAAAGCTGACCCTGTATCCAGCTCCATTTTCAGTCTTACACCAGGCACATCTATTGTGATCCAGATGATTTTGTGACCTCCTTCAGTAATATTATGCAATTCTAAGCGTGACAGTTCACCTATGTTGTCTGATTCTGTTTTACATTTGGTAACCTTTATGATTTGCTTATTTCTGTTTGAGACTTTTCACTTGGTTGTGCTTTTTGTCTGCCTTTCACATTCTCTCTATGTGAACTTGTTTGTGACACTTTCTGCAGACTTTTACTTTGAACCAACAGTCATTTGCATCATGGGAGAATTTGCTACATTGATAACATCTTTGGCTTTTTGCACCATTCAGAGACATTTTGTGCCTTTCACATTCTAACCCCCTTTTCTGTAGATCTGCTTCATCCTTTGCTGCAATCTCTGATGATATTGCAATGGTCAATGCCCATTGTGAGGTTAGGTCTCTCTCTGCCAGTGGCCCCTTTTGAGTGCTTTGACTATGCATGCCACATGCAAGTTTGTCCCTTAATGCATCAGAAAGTCCTTCTCTAAAGTTATAGTGCTGGGAAAGTTTGTGCAGTTCTGCAATGTACTCAGAAAGACTTTCATCTTTTGACTGATTCCTTTTGTAAAATCTGAATCTCTCAGCTATTACCAGTGGTTTTGGGCTCAAGTGATTTTGTAAAATTGTAACAATTTCATCAAACGTCTTGCTTGGTTACATAAGAGACTGTACGTCCTTGCACCCATTAAGTGAAGAAGTGCCAGTGCTTTCTTTTGCTCCTCCATGTTGTCACAGTATAATACAGTTCATCCCTCTTGATATACGACTCCCAGCCTTCATTAGCACTATCAAATTCATCAACTTTCCCCACTGAAGCCATCGCCACGTTATTTTCACTTTAAATTCATTGCTTCTTCCACTATTACTCATGTGTCCTTTGGCTTCCTCATGATGTTTAACTCTTGCCGCTTCATCCCTTAACTGTCCATGCAGTTCGTGATATTCTCTGATATTCAGGTTCGCACTCATTGCCAACTTGTTGTGTCTGTGCACAACTACATATCGATTAAATAAAAGCATGCACGTGGGAGATGGTTTAACTGGTGTATTCGCATTGCAGCAAGAGGTAGAGAGAGAGAGAGAGTGAGAGAGAGAGAGAACCATGTGCATATGCCGACAACAGATCAATACGTAGTGCTAAGGGGAATCATTGCTCTAAAAGAAATAAGTTCATACATTACAGAAAGAGTGGGCAGTTTCAAGTGTGTAAACATCTCTGAAGATTTATCCTGGGCTCAGTGTATCGATGCAACTATTAAGAAGGGATGACAGTGGCTATATTTCAAATTAAATTTGAAGAGACTTGGTATGTCACCACAGACACTCACAAATTTCTACAGATGTACTGCGGAGAACATTCTAACGTTGTATCACCATTTGGTGTGGAGGGGCCATTGCGTGGGATCGGAAAAAGCTGCAGAAAGTTGAAAAGTTTCCCAGATCCATGATGGGTACTAACACCCCAAGCATCCAGAATGCCTTCAAAAAACGATGCCTCAAAAAGGTGGTATCCATGATTAAGGACCCCCATCATCCAAGATATGTCCTCTTCTTATTGTTACCATCAAAAAGGAGGTACGGAAGCTTGAAGACACACACTCAATGTTTCAGGAACACCTACTTCCCCTCTGTCATCAGATTTCTGAAGGGCAATGAATCCATGAATGTCACCACACAAATTTTTTCTCTTCTTGTATGACTTACTTAATTAATATATGTACTTATTTTAATTTATAGTTTTTTATTATTATGTATTGCAATGTACTGCTGCCATGAAACAACAGCTAGTGATATTAAACATGATTCTGATTTATTGAATTGTTGCTTTTTATTTAGAGAAATCTATAAAATTTGTGATTGTGTGAATAAACTGGAGTCCTGTTGCAGAAGTTACTTACCAAATAGAAAAATGAGAGAAACAGAAATGTCTTTTTATTAATTCTATTAGAGTAAACATTTACATTAAATAATTCCTCACTTTCTTACGTACTTTTTTCAAAGACACTATCGAACTCCTATTACAAAAATTCCAACGAAATATAAATTGTGGCAAATAAATTTCAAAACCTAAAATCCTATTCTTTTAGATATCATATTACAGTTTAAATAGAGTCAGGTAATTTTTTCTATCATCTTAAAATTTAACAGAACATCTGGAAAGAAGTATTACATTTCATTGGTAGGAACTAACAGTGACAGAAAATTTAATTATTTGCATTTTCATAAAATATGTCATAAGAATTAATTTGTTAGTGATATATCTGTTAAGCAATCCAACAAATCACGCTGACCATGGAACAATGTAACTGTGTTGTGAAATGTTATTTTAGATTTGTTCACCAGAGGGCAGTAAAATATTACAACAAGCTGCATGTCTAACAATTCAATTCGAAAATTAATTTATTTGATACATTTAAAATATTCATCAGGTCTAATACAATATTCCCTATGAGTCAGAACATCCTTTAAAAAGAACAAAAAGTCTTAATTCCAACAAATTCTAAGTTCATTTAAAAGAATTTGTGTACTAAAAATACAATAACCATCAAATGATATCTTATAATCAACTGAAAAATGAAAGTAGTATTAACTAGATATTACCAGTCAATTTTTACTTCTAATATTTTAGAGTAAAGGAAATAAAATTAGTAGTATGTATTTTATTTGCATCCATTTGAATCTCAATCTCCAAATACTGTATGTGGAAAATTTCAAAATGTGCAATCAAGCATGCACAAAGTTTATAGATTTTAAAACCTGCATTGAATAGACTAATCAAATAATCTCCTTGTTAAATCAGTTGGTAAAAATATTAAAACATGATCTTATTTGTCCTCCACATATTTGGAGCTGATCATCTCTATACCCATGACTGTGTGGCTAGGTATAGCTCAAACACCATCTATAAATTTGCTGATGGTACAACCATTGTTGGCTGAATCTCAGATGGAGAAGAGAGGGTGTACAGGAGTGAGATATGTCAACTTGTGGAGTCGTGTCACAGCAACAACCTTGTACTCAACGTCAGTAAGACAAAAAAGCTGATTGTGGATTTCAGAAAGGGTAAGATGAAGGAACACATAACAATCCTCACAGAGGGATCAGAAGTGGAGAGAGTGAGCAGTTTCAAGTTCCTGGGTGTCAAGATCTCTGAGTACCTAACCTGGTCCCAACATATCGATGCAGCTACAAAGAATGCAAGACAGAGTCTTCATTAGGAGTTTGAAGAGATTTGATATGTCAACAAAAACACTCAAGAACTTCTATTGATGTACCGTGAAGAGCATTCTGACAGGTTGCATCACTGTCTGGGGGTGGCTACTGCACAGGACTGAAAGAAGCTGCAGAGGGTCATAAATTTAGTCAGCTCCATCTTGGGTACTAGCCTACAAAACACCCAGGACATCTTCAAGGAGCGATGTCTCAGAAAGATAGCGTCCATTATTTTGGACCCCCAGCACCCAAAGCATGCCCTTTTCTCATTGTTACCATCAAGTAGGAGGTACAGAAGCCTAAAGGCACACACTCAGCGATTCAGGAACAGCTTCTTCCCCTCCGCCATCCGATTGCTAAATGGACATTGATCCCTTAAACACTAACTCACCTTCTTTAATATATATTTTTTCTGTTTTTGCATGATTTTTAATCTATTCTTTATATGTATACTGTAATTTATTTATTTATTATTATTTTTTTCTTCTTCTATATTATGTATTGAACTGCTGCTGCTAAGTTAACAAATTTCACAACACATACTGGTGATAATAAACCTGATTCTGATTCTGATTCATTAGGGTTGTTCCTGAATCAAATCCTTTTTCAGCACCTTAGAATATGCCTTCACACAGCCTCTCTCACAGTGTATAGAGTGTTCCTATGCTACTTTACATCAATCATTTCCTTCCCCCCTGTTGCTGGCATCTGACACCTTTGTAAATGTGAGAAAGACATAGCTCTCATTTCCATCCTTTAGTCATAATGTTTAGATAAGGGTTGGCTGTTTTTCCACTCTAAATTAGCCAGTGTATTCAGGATTTTTCCCAAATCAAAGCTTCAAATTGGGGCAGAAATTCATCACAGATTGCTCACACTGAAAGGGTGCTAAATTTTCAGCCTCTTATAATTCCTGCCTCCCCATTTCTATTGACTTCAGTGACTCAGAAAATGCTTGTGTTTGCATCTCTGCTTCGCTTCTTGCATTCAGGAGTCAATAATGGTGTGTATTCGGCAACCCCTCGCTCACAGGAATGCTTGGAATATTGATGAAGTCCAAGTGCATCCACTCCATCAATGTGCAGTTGATGTATAATCATATACAGATGACAGGTCAGATAATGCCAATGATTTCAGGTTGGTGTTCCCAGATTTATCAACACAGCTACTGCAGAACTAAATTCATATAGATGTAAAAGTTTCAGCTGAATTTCATTCCAGATAGTATATTCTGTTGTGTGGTTTAATGCCAGGTTCTGGACTCTCCTGATATTAAGGATATCCATGTATCCTCTCTGTATAGTCTGGTTAGAATTTACAGGTCTCTGTAAAGTTCTTTTCCCATTCTTCTCTTCTCTAATGAATATAGGCCTATTGACTCAACCTCTCCTCCTATATCAGTACTGCCATCTCAAGAACCAGTCTAGCAAATCTTCATGGCACTCTATAGCAAGAACATCCTTCCAAAACTGCACAAAAAACTCCTGATGATGTCCCTCTGAAGTTCTGTACAGCTGCAATGAGACATCCTTGCATCTGTAATTAAATTCTCTTACAATAGTGTGACACACTGTTTGTCTTTGTAAGTGCTTCTTGCATCTTATTGCTTGACTGGTGTACAGGGACACAAAATCTTGTTGCAACTTCCCTTTCCCAATTTATCACCCCCAATTTGATACTCAGTCTTTTAGTAACAAATCGGGTAACCTTACATTTATTCATGTTAAGCTGTATTTTCTTACCCATCATTTCTAAATCACATTGGAGCCCATGCTATTCTTCACACATCTGTCATTAGCCTTTCTCTTTCTCCATCTATCCCAACCAGCTTTGCAAACTCAAAGATATAATATCACAAACCTATATTCAACATTTAATGTACTGTATATTGTGAATAGTTGGGGTCAAGCACTGATCCCTGAATCACTCTGCTAATTAATGACTACTTCTTAGAGAAATATCATGATAGTTCTACTTTCATTTCCCTAACCAGCTAATCCTCAGACAGTCCCAGAATATCATCCACTATCTCATGTGCTTTAGTATTGCATGCCAATCTATAACGTAAGATCTTACTGAAAAACCTTCTGGAAGTCTAAAAGTATCACATCCATTGGCTTGCTTCTGGGTTGCATTGCACTTGTTGCAAGAACCTTGTCTCAGTGGTATTTCACAAACAAGAGAAAATCTGCAGATACTGGAAATTCGAGCAACGCACACAAGATGTTGGAGGAGCTCAGCAGGTCAGGCAGCGTCTATGGGAAGGAGTAAACAGTAAGAGCTTCGGGCTGAGACCTTTCATCATGACTGGAGAAAAACGATGAGAATTCAGAGTAAAAAGATGGGGAGAGGGGAGGAAGGAGTACAAGGTAGAAGGTAATAGGTGAAACCAGGAGAGAGGCAGGGGTGAAGTAAAGAGCTGGGAAGTCGATTGGTGTAAGAGATAAAGAACTGGAGAAGCGGGAATCTGATAGGAGAAGGCAGAAGGCCATGGAAGAAAGGGAAGGGGGGAGGAGCACCAGAGGGAGGTGATGGGCAGGTAAGGAGATGAGGTGAGAGAGGGAAATGGGAATGGGGAATGGTGACGGGGGGGTGCATTACTGGAAGTTTGAGAAATAGATGTTCATGCAGCAGTAGCGGAGGCCATAGATTAACATGTCGGAATGGGAATGGGAAGTAGAATTAAAATAGGTGGCTGCTGGGAGATCCCACTTTTTCTGGCAGACGGAGCATAGGTGCTTGGCAAAGTGATCTCCCAGTTTATGTCGGATCTTACCGATATACAGGAGACCACACTGGGAGCACTGGATTCAGTAGATGAGCCCAACAGACTGTCAGATGAAATCTCGCTTCACCTGGAAGCACTGTTTGGGGCTCTGAATGGTAGTGAGGGAGGAGGTGTAGGGGTAGGTGTAGCATTTGTTCTGCTTGCAAGGGTAAGTGCCAGGAAGGAGATCAGTGCAGAGGGATGAATGGACAAAGGAGTCTCGTAGGGACGATCCTTGTATAAAGCAGAAAGTGGGTGGGGGGTGGAGGATGTGCTTAGTGGTGGGATCCTGTTGGATATGGCGGAAGTTACGAAGAATTATGTGCTGGTCTTGGAGGCTGTTGGGGTGGTAGGTGAGGGCAAGAGGAACCCCATTTCTGGTGGGGTGGGGGGAGGATGGGGTGAGGGCAGTGTTGATGGGGGAGGAAGGGAAGCCCTTTCTTTGGGCTTTGGAGATGAGGCCATCTCCTTAATTCTGGAATGAAAAGCCGCATCCTAATAGCAGATGCAGTGGAGACAGAGGAATTGAGAGAAGGGGATGGCAATTTTACAAGTAACGGTGTAGGAAGAGGTATAGTCCAAGTAGCTGTGAGAATCTCTAGGAAGAGGTGCAGTCGACGTTTCAGGCCGAGACCCTTCGTCAGGACTAACTGAAGGAAGAGTGAGTAAGGGATTTGAAAGTTGGAGGGGGAGGGGGAGATCCAAAATGATAGGAGAAGACAGGAGGGGGAGGGATGGAGCCGAGAGCTGGACAGGTGATTGGCAAAAGGGATACGAGAGGATCATGGGACAAGAGGTCCGAGAAGAAAGACAAGGCGGGGGGGGGGACCCAGAGGATGGGCAAGGGGTACATTCGGAGGGACAGAGGGAGAAGAAGGAGAGTGAGAGAAAGAATGTGTGTAAAAAATAAGTACCAGATGGGGTACGAGGGGGAGGTGGGGCATTAGCGGAAGATAGAGAAGTCGATGTTCATGCCATCAGGTTGGAGGCTACCCAGACGGAATATAAAGTGTTGTTCCTCCAACCTGAGTGTGGCTTCATCTTTACAGTAGAGGAGGCCGTGGATAGACATGTCAGAATGGGAATGGGATGTGGAATTAAAATGTGTGGCCACTGGGAGATCCTGCTTTCTCTGGCGAACAGAGCGTAGATGTTCAGCAAAGCGGTCTCCCAGTCTGCGTCAGGTCTCGCCAATATATAAAAGGCCACATTGGGAGCACCAGACGCAGTATATCACCCCAGCCGACTCACAGGTGAAGTGTTGCCTCACCTGGAAGGACTGTTTGGGGCCCTGAATGGTGGTAAGGGAGGAAGTGTAAGGGCATGTGTAGCACTTGTTCCGCTTAGATACTAAGCCAATGAAATGCAGTTAGCATCTAACCAGAAATGCAAAGAATAGTGTTATTTACAAAATAACTGCGACTAAAAATTAAGTGCTACAGCACACAAATATAAAAGTACTGAGACAGTACAATATGGGTGCAATACTGCTTAGCACTGTGATGTGAGGTTCAGTAGGGTCACAGCCTCAGGGAAGAAACTCTTCCTGTGCCTGCTGGTGTGGGAGCGGAGGCTCCTGTAGCACCTACTGGATGGGAGGAGAGTAAAAAGTCCATGGTTAGGGTGAGATACATCCCTGATAATGCTTTTCAGCCTTCCCAGGTAGTGTTTATGGTAGATATTCTCAATGGTGGGCAATTTGGTGCCAATAACCCGCTGGGCAGTTTTCACCACACGCTGGAGTGCTTTGCAATCCGATACAGGACAATTGCCATACCACACTGAGATGCAGTTGGTGAGTATGCTCTCAATGGTACAGCGGTAAAAGTCCGTCAGTATCTTGGGACAGAGGTGAGCTTTCTTGATGCTCCTCAGGAAGTAAAGGCACTGTTGCACCTTTTTGATCAGGATGGAGGAGTTCAGAGACCAGGTGAGATCCTTGGAAATGTGGACACCAAGGAATTTGAAGCTTGATACACGCTCCACTACAGCTCCGTTGATGTAGATGGGGACGTGAGTGTGGCTCCTAGCATGCCTGAAGTCTACAATGATCTCCTTGGTCTTCTGGGTGTTAAGGTCACTCAACAGTCATCTTTGTGTCCTGAAATAGATAAAACATACAGAGCTTCTTCAGCCACAGAGTGAGAGTTACTGAGTCCATCCTGTTCACATATTACTTTCGTTTTCTCCAAACGTCATTTTTCTTTATTGCCGTGATTTTGGCTGACTGTGTCTTTTTACTTTTACAGGCGCTTTCAATATGTATCTTTGCCACAGCTTTGGCAATCTAAATCTTTTTACCAGCATTCTTTTGCTGAATGCACAGTTTTGCCACAACAGTAACATTGACTGCCAATAGGTGTCATATTCTTAAAGTCAATAGAAACTTTATGAACTTGGGAAGATGTGCTTAAAAGCCATGCTTCTTTAGCTGCCATCTCCATTGGTGTACTAAACTCAATTGCCTTCTATAATGTTAGTCTGTCTTCTGAAAGGAAATGTTTCTGAATTGCCTCACTACACAGACCATATACAAGTTTATCATGTAGTGTGTCAATCAGTGATTGCCAAAAATCATAATGTTCAGACAATTGCTTCAGTACTGCCACAAACTGTGAAATAGACTCGCCTTCCTCTTGATTGCTTTTGTGAAATCTAAACCTCTCAGCAATAATCAAAAGTTTATGTGAATAGTAGTCCTTCAAACTTTAACTATATCCTCATAAGGCTTATTACCAGGCTTAGCTGGTTGCACTGAACTGCATAATAAATTAAAAGTTCTTGCACCCATCAGAAAAGTTAGAACAGGGAGATCATCTAAAATTTGCTTAGCCCATGTAAAATATTCAAATTTTTCAATATATGAACTCCATTGGTCTGTTGTTTCATCATACAGACCCATTCTTCCAAACGTTGTTGCCATTTTCAAATACAATCACATTCCAGAAAAGTTAACTCGCCTTATCCATCTCTCTGTCTCCCTCCCTCTCTTATTTGCTTTATTTAACCCTCCCATTCTCGTTGTCTCCCTTCCGATGTTTCAGACACCATGCTTCCTGCGGCAGGTTTCTTTTTGCTCACCCACACCACATAGTGGTACATCTCCAGTGTTGCACATGGACTCTTCTTGCTGAAGGGAAAAATACATTATATATCGTGTAAGGACTTGGCTCCTCGTATGTTTGTGGTACTGGGAAGCTAGATGGCTGTGAATATCACACACAAGAGATGGAGAGGTGAGGACCAAACGTGCTGATCTCCCAGTGGCCACACATTTTAATTCCATGTCCCATTCCCATTCTGATATGTCTATCCATGGCCTCCTCTACTGTAAAGATGAAGCTACACTCAGGTTGGAGGAACAACACATTATAGTCCATCTGGGTAGCCTCCAACCTGATGGCATGAACACTGACTTCTCTAACTTCCTCTAATGCCCCACCTCCCCCTCGTACCCCATCCGTTATTTATTTATATACACACATTCTTTCTCTCTCTCTCCTTTTTCTCCCTCTGTCCCTCTGACTATACCCCTTGCCCATGCTCTGGGTTTCCCCCCCTCCCCCTTTTCCTTCTCCCTGGGTCACCTGTCCCATAATCCTCTCATATCCCTTTTGCCAATCAACTGTCCAGCTCTTGGCTCCATCCCTCCCCCTCCTGTCTTCTCCTATCATTTTGGATCTCCCTCCCCCTGCCACTTTCAAATCTTTTACTAGCTCTTCCTTCAGTTAGTCCTGACGAAGGGTCTCGGCCCAAAACGTCAACTGTACCTCTTCCTAGAGATGCTGCCTGGCCTGCTGCGTTCACCAGCAACTTTGATGTGTGTTGCTTGAACTTCCAGCATCTGCAGAATTCCTCATGTTTATGCTGTTTATTTTGTTTGTTAGTCATCTACCCAGAATGCACTTTCACATCACATTCAGTATGTAACACACAAGGAAGCTTGGCAGCAATCCAGAAGGGTCAAAATATACATGAAAACATAACGCCACCTCCCCACCTTCTTATTCTGCCTTCTGCCCCTTCCTTTCCTATCCTGATGAGGGGTCTTTCCATAGATGCTGCTGACTTGCTGAGTTCCTCCAGCATTTTGACTGTGTTCCCAGCGTTCCTTGAAACTAGATGACCAGTAGATGGCAGAGTTGCTCTTTCAAACAATTTGCCACATTTTTTTGCCGCGAAAATACTCTCAACAGGGAGAATTTCCTAAAGCTGTAGGTGAAGATTTTTACACGAATTTGGCCATGAGATGGGAACCGGAGTAATAGGGCTGAAAATGTGGCAATTGTTATGTAAGTAGATGTAGTGTGTGGTCAGACTGTGAAGAAGGACAGTTAGATGGAAGGGCAAGATTGCAGTCAGTGGGAAGAGTTGAAGTGTAACAGGGGGGAAAAATTGAAAAAGGTGATGAAAACAGGACTGAAGGTGTTATATTTGAATGCAGGCAGCATATGGAAAAGGGCTGATGATCTTGTCGTGCAGTTAGAGATTGGCAGGTATGACATCGTGGGCATCACTGAGTTGTGGCTGAAAGAAGATCATAGTTGGGAGTTTTAACATCCAAGGATACACATTGCATTGAAAGCACAGGCAGATTGGCAGAGGGGTGGGATAACTGTTGGTAAAAAATCAAATCAAATCTTTAGAAAGTGGTGACAGAGGATTGGAAGATGTAGAAGTGTTGGGAGTAGAGTTAAGAAACTGCAAAAATAAAAAAATCCTGATGGGAGTTATTTATATACAGGCCTCTGAACAGTAGCCAGGATGTGGGCTACAGATTACAATGGCAGATAGAAAGGGCATGTAAAAAAGTAATGTTACAATAGTTTTCAAAATGTAGGTAGATTGGGGAAATCAGGTTTGTGCTAGATTCCAAGAGCAGGAATTTGTAGAATACCTATGAGATGGCTTTTTGTAGAGCAGCTTGTAGTTGAACCCACAAGGGTAAAGGTAATTCTCATTGGATGTTGTGTAATGAACCAGATTTGATGAGGGAACTTAAGGTAAACGAACCGTTGGGAACCAATAATCATAACATGATAGAATTCACCATGCAATTTAAGAGGGAGAAGCTAAAGTCAGATGTATCAGTAATACAGTGGAGTAAAGGGAATTAAAGAGGCATGAGAGAGATGTTTGCTAAAGTTAATTGGAAAGGACACAGCAGAGATGACGGTAGAACAGCAGTGGTTGGAGTTCACAGAGCAATTCAGAAAGTGCAGGATATATACAACCCTGGCTTGTACATCCCAGAGAAGAAGTATTCTAAAGGGAGATGATGCAACCATGGCTGACAAGGGAAGTCAAAGACAGCATAAAAGTAAAGGGGTAGGGCACGTAATGTAGCAAAACTTAGTGGGAAGTGAGAGGACTGGGAAGTTTTAAATACCAACAGAAGGTGACTAAACAGCCATAAGGAGAGAAAAGATGAAACATGAAGGAGAGCTCGCCAATAACATAAAAGAGGATACCAAAATTTTTTCCAGGTATATAAATAATAAAAGAGAGGTGAGAGTGGATATTGGACAGCTGAAAAATGATGCTGGTGTGGTGGTAATGGGGGACAAAGAAATGATGGATGAACTTAATAGATATTTTAGACCATAAGACTAAAGGCATATGAGCAGAATTGGGCCATTCTGCCCATTGAGTCTGCTCCAACATTCCATCATGGCTGATATACTATCCCTCTTAACCCCATTCTCCTACCTCCACCACCCACCCCCCCCCCGTAACTTTTGATGCTTGTCAACCTTCACTTTAAATATACTCAATGAATTGGCTTCACAGCTGTCTGTGGCAATGAATTCTAGATACTCACCATCCTCTGGCAGAAGACATTCTTCCTCGTCTTTGTTCAAAATGGATGTCCCTCTATTCTGAGGCTGTATCTTTTGCCCCTAGCCTCCCCCACTTTAAGAAATATGCACTATACATCCACTCTATCTAGGCCTTTCAGTATTTGATATGTTTCAACGAGATCCCTCTCATTCTTCTAAACTCTTGCAAGTACAAGCCCAGAGTCATCAAATACTCCTAATGCGTTAATCCTTTTATTCCATGAATCATTGTCGTGAACCTCCTTTGGACCTTCTGCAATGCCAGCACATCTTTTCTGAGATAAGGGGTCAAAAATTGCTCACAATACTTTCTGGCCAATAATTAATCCTTGCTTTTAATATCCAGTCCTCTTGAAATGAATGCTAATATTGCATTTGCCCTCCTTACCATAGACTCAACCTCCAAGTGAACCTTTAGGGAATCCTGCACAATGACTCCAAAGTTCCTTTGCGCCTCTGATATTTGAGTTGTCTTCCCATTTAGGTTCCTTAAGGTTGTTATAGCCGCGGGTGGTAGTGGGGACACTACCACTTACCTCCCAATGGTGTGCGCCTCAAATGGCCTCTGACAACCAAGTACAGCTCCTTGGCTACAAAGTCCAATGGAACTGTTTCTACTGACAGGAGAAGGGGCAAAAGTGGGTTACTGGCGCCTGAAAACCAGTTGCTTTGAGCAGACAGGTCACATCAGCTGTGATTGGCAGTTCATCTAGGAGAAGGAAAACTCTGATCTCAAACTTCTGCTTCCTTGTGGCTATACCCACTCATGGAGAAGGCTTTGAGAGTAAACCCTGTGGGAAAAATCCAGAGCTGGAGATCTTCAGGGAGTCCTACATTGAGTTCAATGCTAACTGGTAACTCTTGTGATGCTGCTGGTACCAAACTGTATCGGCTTCGGCCATTCCATCAGGTTCATCAGATGTGTGGTGAGGTAGAGCTTTCTACATGGGCAACTATTTGTTCTCCATATCAGCCCAGGCTTATGTATCTAGATAGCTAGGACAAAACATCCGTGGTCGACCCTGACCGATTGAAGCCTGTCTTTCTCTCTCTCTCTCCCCATTTAGAAAATAGTCTATGCCTTTATTCCTTTTACGGAAGTGTATGACTATATTCCAGCTGCCACTTTGTTATTTCTCCTAACCTAAGTCCTTCTGCAGACTCCCTGCTTTCTCAACACCTATCTTCATATCATCTGTAAACTTGGCTATAGAGCCATCAATTCCATCATCCAAATCATTGACATATAATGTGAAAAGAAGTGGCAACAACATTGACCCCTGAAGAA
Organism: Mobula birostris; assembly: GCF_030028105.1. Classification (NCBI taxonomy): domain Eukaryota; kingdom Metazoa; phylum Chordata; class Chondrichthyes; order Myliobatiformes; family Myliobatidae; genus Mobula; species Mobula birostris. The sequence continues at coordinate 66,043,313 of NC_092373.1, forward strand.
CACAAACAACAGGAATTCTGCAGATGCTGGAAATTCAAGCAACACACATCAAAGTTGCTGGTGAACGCAGCAGGCCAGGCAGCATCTCTAGGAAGAGGTGCAGTCGACATTTCGGGCCGAGACCCTTCGTCAGATCTAACTGAAGGAAGAGCTAGTAAGAGATTTGAAAGTGGGAGGGGGAGGGGGAGATCCAAAATGATAGGAGAAGACAGGAGGGGGAGGGATGGAGCCAAGAGCTGGACAGGTGATTGGCAAAGGGGATATGAGAGGATCATGGGACAGGAGGCCCAGGGAGAGAGACAAGGTGGGGGGGGGGAACCCAGAGGATGGGCAAGGGGTATAGTCAGAGGGACAGAGGGAGAAAAAGGAGAGAGAGAGAGAAAGAGTGTGTGTATATAAATAAATAACGGATGGGGTACGAGGGGGAGGTGGACCCCTGCAGAACACCACTTGTCACTGGCAGTCAACCAGTAAGGACCCCCTTTATCTCTACTCTGTGTCTCCTGCCAATAAGCCAGTCTTCTATCCATATTAGTATCTTTCCTGTAATTCCTGGGCTCTTACCTTGTTAAGCAGCCTCATGTGTGGCATCTTGTGAAAGGCCTTCTCAAAATCCAAGTAAACAATATGCACTGACATTGAGTGAGGGATTGTTGTTGTGGTACTGCTCATCCAAATTTTTAATCTCCCTCCGATATGCTGATTCATCGCCAACTTTGATTCAACCAATGACAGTGGTGTTGTCAGCAAACTTAAATATGGCATTGGAGCTGTCCTTAGCCACACAGTCATAAGTATAAAGCAAGTAGAGCAGGGGGCTAAGCATGCAGCTTTGTGGTGCTCTTGTGCCGATGGAGATTTTGGAGAAGGTGTTGTTGCCAATTGTTGCTGATCATGTGAATAGCCAGAGGCTTTTCCCCAAGGCTGAAATGGCTAACATGAGGGGGCATAGTTTTAAGGTGTTTGGAAGTAGGTACAGAGGGGATGCCAGGGGTAAATTTTTCCACACAGAGGGTGGAGGGTGCATGGAATGCACTGCTGGCAACTGTGGTGGAGGCAGATATAGTAGGGTCTTTTAAAGACTTTTAGATAGGTACATGGAGCTTAGCAAAATAGAGAGCTACGCAGTAGGGTAATTCTAGGCATTTTCGAGAGTAGGTTACATGGTTGGCACAACATTGTGGGCCAACGGGCCTGTAATGTGCTGTAGATCTCAATGTTCTATGTTCTATGTAATCCGAAGTGACTGTCGTCTGCAATTGAGGAAATCAAGGATACAATTATACAAAAGGTATTGAGGCTAAGGTCTTGAGGCTTCTTGATTTAGTTTAGAGGGGATGATGATATTGAATGCTAAGCTGTAGTTGCTAAAGAGCATCATGGCATCTGCTGTGGGCCTGTTGTGACAGTAGGCAAATTGGAGTGGATTCAAGTTGCTTCTCAGGCAGGAGTTGTTATGTTTCATCACCAACGTCTCAGAGCACTTCATCACAGTGGATATAAGTGCTACTGGATGATAGTCGTTGAGGCAGGTTCCTTCATTCTTCTGAGGCAGCAATATAACTGAGCCTGCTTAAAGCAGATAGGTTCTTCGGACTGCTGAAATGAGAGTTTACAGATACCGGTGAATACTCCAGCCGAGTGATCAGCACATGTCTTTAGTACTTGATCGGATGTTCCATCTGGGCCAAGTGCTTCCCATGGGCTCACCACCCTAAAGGATACTCTCGCGTTAGACTCAAAGACTGAAATCACAGGGTCATGTGGGAATAGATGAAGGTTCTGCCATGTTTTGCAAAGGTTGATAGTTTTACAAGAATCACCCCTTGTAATAATGATCAGTGAGGCACAGACAATATGTATTTACTGACAAGTAACTTTTATTGTCTCAACTAAAAAGCACATGGATTCACAAACTAACTACCTACGGGCATCGCGCTGGAATCCTTGACCCTGACTGAAAAGTCAAAGAAGAGAAAAGATATTACCTGGGAAAGGAATCTACACTGACCAGACATTCCTTGTGGTTCTGACCTCCATGTGTCCATAGGGTCCTCCTTATCTGCAGTAGTTGGTCTCTGGCTGCCGAAGAGTTATTTCCCCTACATAGTTGGAACTCCTGAATCTTCTTGTGTTCCTTATCAGTTGAACTGGTGGATCTCCATCCCACTGGCTTAAGGTTACCTGTCCTACCTGGATCACCTTCTTACTGGTTCTTGACCAGGGCTACAGCCACCATTGCTCCATGTGTATTTGTGTCTTTCAATTCTTGACTGGTCCAAACCAGTTAAATGGGGCAACCTAGAGAGAGTCTAATGAGATTACAGATTGTTTCTTTGGTAGGTCAGACATTTTACATAATAAGTAGATACTCATCTGAGAATGGTCTCAAGTTTAGAAGGTCATTTCTGAAGTTCCTTGTGTCCACGTTCAATTTCTCCGATTAGATTATTACAGAGCAAGAATCAGTTCAGAGTCCATGCACTTTAGATAACAAATAGCTACTTGTCTGAGAATGGTCTCGGGTTTAGCAGGTCATTACCTGAAGCTCCTTGTGTCAACCTTTATTGTTCTGCTTAGATTATCCCAGAGAAGAATCAGTTCAGAATCCAAAAAAAGAGCGGGGGCATGTGTTGGGGAACAAAAACAACTGGTTTGTCTGCTTTCCCTGTCCTTGATTCGTTAAATCCACTAATTGTAAACTGTACCTTCCTTTGGCCAACAATAGGTAGAGAGCCTATCAACCTCCACTTTAAACACATTTTAAAGTGGAGGTTGATGACAATTTAATGACTTAGTTTTTATTGCTGTCTGTGTCAATGACCTTCATAGATCCAGCACCCTCAAGCAAAAGAACTTCTTCATCATCTCGGTTCTAATGGGGCATCCTTCTATATGCATGACTCACAGAAACTTAGAAACATAGAAAACCTAGAGCACGTACAAGCCCTTCAACGCACAAAGCTGTGCCGAACATATTCTTTCCTTAGAAATTACCTAGGGTTACCCATAGCCCTCTACTTTTTCTAAGCTGCATGGAGACTCTTAAAAGACCCTATCGTATCCGCCTCTACCACCATCGTTGGCAGCCCATTCCATGCACTCACCACTCTCTGCATATAAAACATACCCCTGACATCTCCTCTGTACCTACTTCCAAGCACCTTAAAACTGTGCCCTCTCATACTAGCCATTTCAGCTCTGGGAAAAAGCCTCTGATTATCCACATGATCAATGCCTCTCATCATCTTATACATCTCTATCAGGTCACCTCTCATCCTCCGTCGCTCCAAGGGAAAAAGGCCGAGTTCACTCAACCTAATCTCAGAAGACATGCTCCCCAATCTGGGCAACGTACTTGTAAATCTCCTCTGCACCCTTTCTATGGTTTCCACATCCTTCCTGTAGTGAGGCGACCAGAACTGAGCACAGTACTCCAAGTGGGGTCTGACCAGGGTCCTATATAGCTGTAACATTACCTCTCGGCTCTTAAACTCAATCCCATGATTGATGAAGGCCAATGCACAATACGTTTTCTTAACCACAGAGTCAACCTACGCAGCAGCTTTAAGTGTCCTATGGACTCGGACCCCAAGATCCCTCTGATCTCCTGCACTGCCAAGAGTCTTACCATTACTGCTATATTCTGCCATCATATTTGACCTACCAAAGTAAACCACCTCACACATATCTGGGTTGAACTCCAACTGCCACTTCTCAGCCAAGTTTTGCATCCTATCAATGTCTCGTTGTAATCTCTGACAGACCCTCCACACTGTCCACAGCACCCCCAACCTTTGTGTCATCAGCAAATTTACTCAGCCATCCCTCCACTTCCTCATCCAGGTCATTTATAAAAATCACAAAGAGAAGAGGGTCCCAGAACAGATCCCTGAGGCAAACCATTGATCACAGACCTCCATGCAGAATATGACCTGTCTACAACCTCTCTTTGCCTTCTGTGGGCAAGGCAGTTCTGGATCCACAAAGCAATGTCCCCTTGGATTCCATGCCTCCTTACTTTCTCAATAAGCCTTGCATGGGGTACCTTATCAAATGTCTTGCTGAAATCCATATACACTACATCTATGGCTCTACCTTCATCAATGTGTTTAGTCACATCCGGAAAAAATTCAATCAGGCTCATAAGGCACGACCTGCCTTTGACAAAGCCATGCTGACTATTCCTAATCATATTATGCCTCTCCAAATGTTCATAAATCCTGCCTCTCAGGATCTTCTCCAACAACTTACCAACCACTGAAGTAAGACTCACTGGTCTATAATTTCCTGGGCTATTTCTACTCCCTTTCTTGAATAAGGGAACAACATCTGCAACTCTCCAATCCTCCGGAACCTCTCCTGTCCCATTGATAATGCAAAGATCATTGCTAGATGCTCAGCAATCTCCTCCCTTGCCTCCCACAGCAGCCTGGAGTACATCTCGTCTGATCCTGGTGACTTATCCAACTTGATGCTTTCCAAAAGCTCCAGCACATCCTCTTTCTTAATATATACATGCTCAAGCTTTTCAGTCTGCTGTAAGTCATCCCTACAATCGCCATGATCCTTTTCCGTAGTGAATACTGAAGCAAAGTACTCATTAAGTACCTCTGTTATCTCCTCCGGTTCCATACACACTTTTCCACTGTCACACTTGATTGGTCCTATTCTCTCATTCTTATCCTCTTACTCTTCACATATTGTAGAATGCCTTGGGGTTTTCCTTAATCCTGTCCACCAAGGCCTTCCTATGGCCCCTTCTGGATCTCCTAATTTCTTTCTTAAGTTTTTCCTGCTAGCCTTATAACTTTCCAGATCTCTATCATTACCTAGTTTTTTTTAACCTTTTGTAAACTCTTCTTCTTGACGAGATTTACAACAGCCTTTGTACACCACGGTTCCTGTACCCTACCATCCTTTCCCTGTCTCATTGGAACGAACCTATGCAGAACTCCATGCAAATATCCCCTGAACATTTGCAACATTTCTTCTGTACATTTCCCTGAGAACATCTATTCCCAATTTATGCTTCCAAGTTCCTGCCTGATAGCCTCAGATTTCCCCTTACTCCAGTTAAACACTTGCTTAACTTGTCTGTTCCTATCCCTCTCCAATGCTATGGTAAAGGAGATAGAATTGTGATCACTATCTCCAAAATGCTCTCCCACTGGGAGATCTGACACCTGACCAGGTTCATTTCCCAATACCAGTCAAGTACAACCTCTCCTCTTGTTGGCTTATCTTTATATTGTGTCAAGAAACCTTCCTGAACGTACCTAACAAACTCCACCCCATCTAAACCCCTCACTCTAGGGACATGCCAATCAATATTTTGGAAATTAAAATCTCCCACCATGACAAACCTGTTATTATTACACCTTTCCAGAATTTGTCTCCCTAGCTGCTCCTCGATGTCCCTGTTACTATTGGGTGGACCATAAAAAACACCCAGTAGAGTTATTGACCCCTTCCTATTCCTAACTTCTACCCACAGAGACCCCGTAGACAATCCCTCCATTTCTTCCTCCTTTTCTGCAGCCGTGACACTATCTCTGATCAACAGTGCCATGCCCCCACCTCTTTTGCCTCCCTCCCTGTCCTTTCTGAAACATCTAAAGCCTGGCACTCGAAGTATCCATTCGTGGCCCTGAGCCATCCAAGTCTCTGTAATGGCCATAACATCATAGCTCCAAGTACTGATCCACGCTCTATGCGCATCCACTTTGTTCATAATACTCCTTGCATTAAAGTAGACACATCTCAGACCATCAGTCTGAGCGCATCCCTTCTCTATCACCTGCCTATCCCCTCTCTCTCTTTCGCACTGTCTCTCTATTTGTGAGCCAACCGCCTCTTCCTCTGTCTCTTCAGTTTGGTTCCCAACCCCAACAATCATAGTTTAAACTCTCTTCAATAGCCTTAGCAAACCTCCCCGCCAGGATATTGGTCCCCCTGGGATTCAAGTGCAACTTGTGCTTTTTGTACAGATTACTCCTGCCCCAGAAGAGGTCCCAATGATCCAGAAATCTGAATCCCTGCCCCCTGCTCTAATCCCTTAGCCACGCATTCATCCTCCACCTCACTCTATTCTGGTACCCACTGTCACGTGGCACAGGCAGTAATTCTGAGATTACTAACTTTGTGGTCCTGTTTCTCAACTTTCTTCCTAACTCCCTGTAATCTGCTTTCAGGACCTCCTCCCTTTTTCTGCCTACATCGTTGGTATCAGTATATACCATGACCTCTGGCTGTTCTCTTTCCCACTTCAGGGTATCATGGACGTAATCAGAAACATCTTGGTCCCTGGCATCTGGGAGGCAAACTACCATCTGTGCTTCTTTCCTGCATCCACAGAATCGCCTGTCTGACCCCTAACTATAGAGTCCCCTGTCACTGCTGCATTCCTCTTCCTTTCCATACCCTTCTGAGCCACAGGGCCAGACTCTGTGCCAGAGGCACGGCCACTGTTGCTTCCCCCAGGTAGGCTGTCCCCCTCAACAGTACTCAAGTAGGACTACTTAATGTCAAGGGGGACAGCCACAGGGGTACTCTCTAGCATCTGACTCCTGCCCTTCCTTCTCCTAACTGTTACCCACTTATCAGTCTCCTGAGGCCCCGGTGTGACTACCTGCCTATAGCTCCTCTCTATCATCTCCTCACTCTCCCTGAAGGTCCTCGAGTTGCACCTCCAGTTCCCTAACATGGGTCCCTGGGGAGCTGCAGCTCGACGCACCTCGCACAAATTTGGCCATCTGGGAGGCTGGGATTCTCCAGGACTTCCCACTTCTGACACCAGCACAGAACGCCGGCCTCTTCCTGTCTTTATTCTACACAGGCAACCTACTTCGCCTCGACCCGTTATTACCGAAGCCCCATTGAGCCAAAGCACTCCTATTCTGTCTCCCTCTACTTCATCGCCTGCTCTATAATGCTGTCTCCTTTTAAACTCTTCTTGCTGTTCTCACTGGCTGATGTCCACCCACTTGTGCAGTCATGCCCGATCAAACTCCTGAAGAAATAACCAATGCATTCTTCCCAAAACCCTGAGCCATCGGCTTCAGCCAAGCTTTAATGCCTGATTATCTCCCTCCTACTTGCTTTGATACTCTTATTATTCCTCCCCAACCTTGATTACTTCATACTCTAGCCCACACCTCTGTTCATCAATCTAGCCCCAGTAGAGCTGATCTGTAAATCTGCCCTCCCCATTCTGCAGGCCTGAACAACATACCTAGAAATTAAGGAGTACCACTTCTCTTGAAACAATTAAGTTCATATTTGTTGTGTTTGCAAAGCTTTGAAAACTTTGTAAACTATTTCTATTGTTCAACACTTGTGCTGTGTTAGTGCAGAAGTGGAGGGTCTCTCTTCCCTCGATGCCAGGTCAGGTTTGAGTTTGGATTTACTTTTCATTGATGTGGAGCCGAAATTGATTCTCAGATATCTGCCCTGTCCTATTGGAACAGTTGGAACAGATTGAGCTCACAATGTACAGTGAGTACACCCTGTATTTACCTTATTTTAGTGAACGGTTCGGACTCTGTCATGAAAGTAAAATGGTACTTTTAATGGTACTCAAAACTCCTAAAACTTCAACAGGATTGATCTGGATCATCCAGCCAGTTGGCCAAATGTTACTCACCAATGTTTCTGGTTGGAGGGAGACCAGGTCAGTACAGTGCCTTAGAGATTACTGAACCCATAACCTTCCGATTGATAAGGAATCAAGCTCCTTCCCATGTCTCTGGACTCTCACTCTCCCATCTTGTGTATCCCATCTATTTCAGCCAAAATTCTTTTGCACACTTGGATCACTGAATGTAATTTGAGGATGGGTTGGTCTAAGATCTCAGCATGAAAAGGGAGGAAATCCAAATTGATGGTTGTGGTGTTCGTGCTATTGATTTATTATTGTCACATATACCAAGATACACTGAGAAGTTTGTTTCGCATACTGTTTACATTGTCAAATCATTACACACTGCATTGAGCTACAGTAAGGTAAACAATGATAATGCAGAATAAAGTGTTAAAGCTACAGAGAAAGTGCATTGCAGGTAAATGATGAAGTGTATGATGAAAAAGAGGTAGATTGTGAGGCCAAGGGTCTATCTTATAGATGAGGTCCATTCTAGAGTCTGATAACTGTTGAATCAAAGCTTTCCTTGAGCCTTGATATACATTCTTTCAGGCTTTTGTATCTTCTGCCTGATGGGAAGTGGGAGAAGATTAATATCCCCAGGGTGGGTGGGGTCTTTGTTTATGCTGGCTGCTTTATTGAGGTAGTGAGAAGTATAGACAAAGTTCATAGAGGGGAGGCTGGTTCCTGTGATGTGCAGAGCTGTGTGCATAACCCTCTGCAGTTTCTTGTGAAACCGTGCAGAACAATTGCCATACCAAGCCATTATGCATCTGGATAGATTGCTTTCTCTGGTGAATCAATAAAAATAGGTAAGAATTGACAGGGACATGCTATATTTCTTTAGATAGAGAGCTTCTGTGAGGGGAGGACGTTGGGAGAAGTCAGGGAAGGAGTGCATTGCTGGGCTTTGGAGGTGGAAGTGCTGACCCATTTTAAGAGAGTAAATCAGGATCTGAGAAAGAGAAAGAATACTGAAATACCTCAACATCCCCTTACATTTGAACCCACGCCTGCCCCAATAAAGGGCATACAACCAGGAAACATATCTAAGGTTTCTATTCATAATCATCCAGGAGGATGTAATGGGGCGGGTAGACCAGACCCAAACGATTTAAGTGTACAGAAAATGTGGTGAAAAGTACACAAGCACAACAAAGTTACTTATGCCTAATTTATTGCCCTAAAATAGAAAGCACAAATCAACCACACAAAATACTTTGTAGATAGTTACAAAGGTTTCCACAAAGACTTCAAGGCTCATGATTCGTAGTCTCCACTTGATTGTTGCTGTCATCAGGAGCTGATCGTGCTGTTGTCGGGGGAACTCTGAATTCTGACTCATGAAATCACCCTGGGTCCATCCTAGGGACCGATCGCCATCTCTCAGTCTAGGTGAAGTCCCAAGAGCCAGCAAAGGGTGCCTCAATAAGTAGGGGATTAATCCACAAGCATGGTGAGACACACAGAGACAGACAAACTATTCAGTATTTTGTTCTCATGCCACTAACTCAGCATGCTTTCTTTCAGTCAAACAACTCATGTGTTCATCGACAGATATCCTGATGTCACTGGTGCCTTGAGACCAAGAAAGACTCCAGGTGCTATCAGCAGACATTAAACATTAACAAACCTACACTGTTTAATTTGTACAGACAGTTTGACACCTTACATGCTGCGAACTCACAAAAAGTTAAAGTGTCACTTGAAGCTATTCAAACGTTCATCCAATATTTTACAAAATCAAATACACCACGACACAGAGGAACAAGTACTGTGCACGATCATAATGCACAGGGTACAGTGCCATGATCTCTTCCACTTGTTAATGATGGATGAGCAGTGCAGAGTTTACCAGAGGTCTAGCTTGCCGCACTCTCTTGAGATTTCAGCAAGCACAATATGGATAGAGGGCAGGATATTTTGTGGCCGGAGTGGACAACTGATTGGATGATCCAGTCCATAGGATTTGAAGGTCAGAATGATCAGGTTGAAGAAACATCTTTACTTGTGTTACATATCTTACTGCAGTTGCCTAGGTCAAGAGAAGGTATTGGGTATACAGAATTTTTAATAATACTTTTTAAATTTTGTATAAAGTGTATATTGTCTAAGAGCTATTTCAGTTCTTGATTTGAAAAATCAGTAATGGTTTTGATTTTAGCTGTTTGGTCCAATTGGTCATCATCTTTGCTTAATAAATTATCAGGATAGATTTGTACATTAATCTCTAAAATAGATCTGATCAAAACATAGTAGAAATACCATCAAATACTATCTCTGGAAAATCCTAGAGAGTGATGGCTAGGGTAAGGTAACCATTATTAGCATATTCTCCCACATCAACATCACCAGGAGATTGAATATGCTCATTCAGCTCCAGTGAGCAGGTCACATTGTCCACATGTGGAAACTGTATTCCTAAACCATTGATTGCAAGCTCTCTCCTGAGAAGAGATTTCCAGCAGAACAGAAAAAAAAGTTTCAAGATTGTTTTCAATCTTTTGAAAAGCTCATCCAAAGTCATCAACCACGGGTTCTTACAAAAGAGAGAAGGTACTATGTTATTTCAGTCCCTTCAAGAGTAATTGGACAATGCCATATGCAAATACTTCAATAAGGTACAGCATCCTAAACTATCCACCCACCCAAATAACAAGCAGATGTCCCACTTGTAAATGAGCCTGCAGATTCTACACAGGTCTTTAGAGCCACATCAGGACCCAAAGAAGTCAACTGGAAGTCACTCTTTCTGAACCTTGGGGAACTCAGCAAGAAGTATCAGAACAAGAACAGAAGTCTAATCTTATGGACTGTATTTTAAAAAGCTATTCAATTTATTTTATTATTATTTAGGACTACATAAATCAGACGGAATTCAAACTTAACCAGATAAATGTGTTTCAGTCATTGTATCACAATAATATATTAGAAAATCCTATCATCTATTTGTGTCAATATAAACAAACAAGTAAAAGAACAAGGCAGTTATTATTTAAGAATTACTGTCTACAAAAACTGTTGGTGGACATCATTAACATGTAAAATATGCTTGTTAGTTCCACATCACAGCATAGGTGAGGTAATTATTTTAAAAAAAACACCATGGAATGAAACTAGGCAGAAATAACATCTGACATATGGTCTACCGGTGCAGTTAAATGACTTCTAAGTAATATATTAGTCAGCTACTTCAAGATCATAGCCGTGAAATGCTTCAACTGGTATAATGCCATAGAAACAATGTCACTGAGAGCAAGCAACCTTGTCCCTTTTGTGTCCTACTGATGAAGATCCCACAATTCATGGCAGCTATGTTAACCATGAACTGAAACCTCAGAGTAATTTGGTCTTAAAATCCACATTATTTCCTGTACATTACAAGGTCAAATTGCACCAATTGTGATAATTTTGGTCATATAATAGCTCCTTTCCTAAAATAGAAAATACAATTAAAATGCCAGAATGATTTTTAAGTTCTCTGTTTTCCCTCCCCATCCTGAAGCTGAACATGAAAAGAAGCAGATATATATACCTGTACACCTGCTCATTAAAACAAATGTATAATTAGCCAATTACGTAGCAGCAACTCAATAATTGAAGTGTGCAAACATAGCCAAGAGGATCGCAGTTGTTGTTCGGACCCAACACCAGAATAAGGAAGAAATGTGATCTAAGTTTCACCGTGGAATGATTGTTGGTGCCATCTAGGGTGGTTTGAGTACTTCAGACCTGCCAGGATTTTCACATACAACAGAGTCTAGTGTTCACAGAGAATGGTGCGAAAAACTAAAAAAAATCCAGTGAATCTGTGGGTGAAAATGCCTTGTTAATGTGAGAAGCCAGAGAAAAATGGCCAGTGGGTTTAAGCTGACAGGAAGGCATCAGTATCTCAAATAACCACGTGTTATAGCTGTGGTGTTCGGAAGAGCATCTCTGAATGAACCTTGAAATGGATGGGCTACAGCAGCAGAAGATCATAAACACACACTCAATGGCCACTTTATTAGGTTCTGGAGGTGGTGAATTTTTATTATTCAACAACACCCTTATAAAATGACTACCAGTAGACAAAAAAACCAGTGCCTGTTAAAAATAATACAAATTTGTTATGAAAATAGCTTACACTTTATTATTGGTTATTTGGCCATTGGTGTGTATCTTTATACCTAGAACCAAGTTTCTACTCACATATAATCATAACACTGAATGCTAAAAAAAATAGGGTGTTCACCCCAGGCCCTAAACTTAAGAAACAAAGTGAATCCATGTGTGCAATGTTTATAGATTATTGATGTTGATACTTAAAACTGGATGACTTCCTTGTTGCAACACCACCAGACAGGGTTTACGCTCAAAGTTCAAAGTAAATTTATTATCAAAGTACATGTATGTCACTAGATGCAACCCTCACAGGTGTTCACAGTAAATACAAAGAATCCACAAAAAATCCAAGCAAAATAATAATAAATAAATAAATAAATAAATAAGCAATTAATATTGAGAACATGAGCTGAAAATTCCTTGAAAGTGAGTCCATAGGTTGCGGGAACAGCTCAGTGTAGGGATGAGTGCAGCTGAGTGAATTTACCCCCTTTGGTTCAAGAGCATGATTAATGGTTGAGGAGTTATAACTGTTCCTGAACTTGGTGGTGTGTGTTCTGAGGCCCCTGCACCTCAGGAAGAAGAGAGCATAGTCTGGATTGTAGGGGTCTCTGATGATGGATGATGCTTTCCTTCAACAGCACTCCTTGTAGATGTGCTTAATGGTGGAGAGGGTTTTACTCAAGGTGGGCTAGGCTGTATCCACTAATTTTTGTCGGCTTTTCCATTCAAGGGCATTGGTGTTTCCACATGAGGCTGTGATGCAACCAGTCAATATACTCTCCATCATTCATTTATAAAAGTTTGACTAAGTTTTAAATGACATGCTGAATCATAGCTAATTCTAAGAAAGTCGAGGTGCTAGACACAGGGCAAGTTCTCTGTTCATCTAAATTGAATATTCCATTTGTAAGCATAAAATTATAACTTTATAATAAGTTCACTCAATTTATATATCAACATTTCTTTTTTACCGTTTTTAATTATGTCAAATTAGGAAGCTGATCTGAAACACACTAAAAATAATATCATTGCAATATATCACCTCATTAAAATATTACATCATACTTTTAATATAGATTACTTAGAATAAATTTTCACTGTTACCATAAAACGAGCAGAAATTGAAAACTCAAACCTCATTAACACCTGTAACTTATTGTTATTGGTATGTGGAACAGTTCACATTAGCAATACAGCTGGGTGATGTTTATATAAATTACACCTAATTAAACACAGAAACATATTCATATATAGAGCACTTGCTAATAATTTTAAAAGATATCCAGCAGTTTGCTGAATAGGTCAGTTTATTGTAAAATGTTGGTAAATGACAGAATAATCTGGTACAGGTGGCTTCAAATGCGCTGACTTGATTCACAAACTTCGAGGTTATGTAGCACTGTAAAATAGTTTGCCTAGATTTTGAATTATATGCATTAGAACATAGGTTAGAACAATCTCATCAATCATAGAATGTGCAATGTAACTTCTGGACAATTTTTTTTTGCAAAAGTTCTGTCAGGTAATATTTGAAAGAAGCTGACTAAACACATTTAGTAGTGGCACACTATTAAAATAAGCGGTTATGAGACACAATATGGTGGTTCCTCCCTGCCAGTTTTTTTGACACAAGCTGGGGTCTGATCAGCCCCGGCTGGGTCACCTGGAGGAGGTTGTATGACGTTGAAAGACCCGAAACACCCGATGGTTCCAGGAACATCACTGAAGATGTGTCCAGAAGCATCAATAGATGTACGTACACAACAGTTATTTAATTGAATCCACATTTAATAACAGCAAAAATGCAAGCACAAGGCTGCCCATGTCTTATTAACATTTTAACAAACATTACCTCAATCTGCATCTCAGATCCTGATCAAAAGTTTGCTAAAACAAGGAAGTACATCTCCAGCTTTAATCCCCACATAAGGCAACCCCCATTAAGGGCAAGTTCATCCTAGCATTTGTGAAAATGGGGGAACAGGAATTTCTGTTGTACATTCCATCCATTTAGGGTAGCCATGTAGATCTGAGACAGTGTTTGGCCTTTTCTAATTTCTCTTTGGATCATGTCTGCTATAACAGGCAGACTTTCAATTTTCATTCGGGAGAATGTGTCAAGGAGAGTGTCCTCTTCTGTAAATTTTCAGGTATTTCTTTTTCCAAGGGCATACGAGACAATCCATCAGCATTTCCATGATTAGTTGCCCTTTGCATTTGATCTTGTAATTGTGTCGTCCAAGAAACAGAGCTCATTTCTGCATTCGTGCTGCTGCTGTTAGTGAAACACCCTTCTGTGAATTGAAAATGGACACTAGTGGTTGATGATCAGTAATGAGTGTAAAAACTCCATACACGTCCTGGTTGAAACATTTTACAGCTCAAATCAGATTCAAGCCCTCTCTGCCAATCTGTGTCTAATTTTTCTCTGCAGTGGTAATGGAACATGATGCAAAGGCTATCTTCCATCATTTATCACTTGTGACATGACTGCACCTATATCATAAGGGGAGGTATCACAGGCAAGCTCCACTGGATGGTGTGGATCATGTGTGATTATGCTGTTTGACATCAGCCCTTCCTTTACATTTTTGAAAGCCAATTCACTGTTTTATTGGCTTTTCTTCCCGATCTGTAGTAATGAGTTCAAGGGGTGGAGCACAGTAGCTAGGTTTGACAGGAATTTGTCATAGTAATTGAAAAAGCCTAAAAAGGCCTGCAATTGTGACATGTCATTTGGCTTTGGCCATTCAGAACTTCTTGAATTTTCTCACCACACTTGTGTAAAATCTTGTGTGCCAATGGTGTGACTACAGTAAGTGACGCTTGATTTAGAGAACTCACATTTGTTGCATATTGCTCTGAGTCCACAATCTTCTAATCTTATTAACACTGCTTTAATATTTTGGAGATGTTCCTTGCCATCCTTACTGGTAACAATGATGTCATCCAGGAAACACTGAGTGCCCAGGCTGCCTTGCAGCACCTGGTTCACAGCTTTCTGTCCGAGTTCAGGTGCAGATACTACTACTACAAAAATAAGCCTATGGTAGCAATAAGGCTCTTTCTGAGTGCTTATGGAGAGAAACCTTTAAACTCTTCTATCTCCATCTGTAGGTAGGCCTCAGCCAAGTTCACTTTGCTGAACTGTTTCACTCCAAAGATTTTGCAAAGATATCCTCAGTCCTGGGTAGAGTTTATTGATCTACTTTCAGCACTGGGTTGATGGTGACTTTAAAATCACCACAGATCCTGACAGACCCATTCTTCCTGGCTACTTGGACACTGGCATTACCCTTGGGCTGTACTGAACCTTGGAAAGAATTCCTTTAGTCTCCATGCAGTCTATCTCTCAAGCAACTTTATCATGGCTGCTATAAGGAATCAGATGGGCTTTGCAAAACCTGGGTGTGGCATTTTCACTTAACACTACTTTACCCTTGATACATTTTAGTTATCCAATGCCACCCTCGAACACAGTCTTGGCACCATCCAGTACCTTTCTTAATTCACTTTCAGTTCAGTCTGTTGTGAGGATGTAGTATGAAAAATAGTAGATGGTTCTCCAATCAAGTTGTAATTGTCTCAGCCAATCATGACCCTACAATTCTGCCCCTCCTGTTTGTACCACAGACAAGTCCAATGTAGCTTGTTGGTTGTTGAATTTCACTGTTATGACTGTCATTTCCACAGAAGTTATATTTTCTCCAGTATAAGCAAGAGCATATTGTTCAGTGGTACACCTTTGAACAGAACAATTGAACTAAAGACAATTCATATTTGTGCAGGTTTCCAGGGATAGTAAATACCGGACACTGAAGTTGGGCAAATGCCTGTTTTCTTTGTTGGAATGGGATGGAGGCATGAACTCTGCATAATTCTTCCTGAAGAGCCTCTCCATGAACCCCACGTAATGACCTTTCATTTCTGGTTTCCTTTTCAATGTGCGACTGAGGGACATGAGACCAAGGGCCTGTTCTCCATTGTTTGGCAGGAGTTATTGTGGAGAGCAGAAAGGAAGGGGAGCTACCCAGCTGTTCAATTCATCTTTGCTAAACACTTCGTTCATGATTTGAAGGGAGACATCATATTCGATGGAAGGTGCCATCATATAATCATCTTCCAAATGACAGAAGACCAGCTTGCCTAAATCTGATTAAGGCAGAGGTGAATATGTCTGGGTGCTTGGTTTGCTTATCTACAATCTTCTCTTTCATACAAATTCTACTCTTACAAGATCTGACATGACTTTAGCGCCCATTCTCCAAGACACTAGTCTTGCTGTTGATGTTGAGCTGATGATCACACCACCGAGGCAGACTTTATCCACTATGACCCAAACCAGGTCCAGTTGCTGGGCATAAGGTGCATCGCGCTGTTCATATACCTTATGTGTCTCTGCCAAGGAACAGGAGACTCAACAGAAGAGTCAAGTGGGAGAATCTTGTCAGCTACGTAAGACCATAAGACCCCAAGGTATAGGAACAGAATTAGGCCATTCGGCATTCGAGCCTGCTCTGCCATATTATCCTGTTTGATCCAATTTTCCCCTCAGTCCCTTCTTCTGCCTTCTCCCTGTATCCCTTCATGCCCTGACCAAGAATCTATTAACCTCTGCCTTAAGTATATGTAAAGACTTGGTCTCCACAGCTGCCTGTGGCAAAGAATTCCACAGATTCACCACTCCCTAGCTAAAGAAATTCCTCCTCATCTCCATTCTTTGACTAGATCTTTGACCGGTGGCCATTCTGGACATCAAAAGCTTGGTGAGAAGGAGACTTCAATCAGGTCCACTGACTGAGCAGGTTAGGCAGGAGTGGGTCATATCAGCATAATAGAGCTTTGACCAGCGTCAATTGCTGTTTGGGATTGGAGAGGAGAAGACGGCGACGCGACGTGGCTCGCAGTGGCCACTCCGGTGGTGATGTCTGTTATTTGTCAAGTAGGTTGCCGTGCACAATCCTGATTTGATGGAGACGGACGTGAGAGCATGGAGGAACATCTGGTGAAACTTCTGAAATGTCTGCTTCGCTGCTGCTGCTACAGTGTGGTCCGAAATCTCCCGATGGGAAGGCCCTGAGCCCTAGGCTTTGCTTGTTGCTCGGCAACCAGGGCGGGGTCGAAGCACTCGGCAGAGGATGGTGCTCGGAGAGGTTGTGTCGGAGGGGCTGGTCAGAGGCTCAAGGTTTTCGGACGGACTCAGAGTCTGCTGCGGTTGGGTGCTTCCAATGGTGCTGCATCAGCAAGTTTGCGGCGCTTGGAGGTTCATGGCAGGAAGAGTTTCTCGCTTTTACCGTCTGTGTGAGATGATGAGGCTATCGGGACTTTGAGACTTTTTTTACCGTGCCCATGGTCTGCTCTTTATCAAATTGTGGTATTGCTTTGCACTGTTGTAACTATATGTTATAATTATGTGGTTTTGTCAGTTTTAGTCTTGGTTTGTCCTGTGTTTCTTGTGATATCATTCTGGAGGAACATTGTATCATTTCTGATGCATCCATTTCTAAATGCCAATAAAAGGGGACTGAGTGTCCTCATAATCTAATCTAATCTAATTAGTAAAAGCAAATTAAAGGAAGGTGGAAAATGTAGCGGCTGTCATCTGAGTGGACGTAGAGTGATGATCTTAAGGCTTTAGCTCTTCGAGGCTTCAATGAAGAGAGTTTTCACTCAGAGAAAGCAAAGGAAAGAAAAGCTCACTTTTTTTTCTCTTCTTTATATCTGCTCAGCTAGGACAGCAGGGATCACAGGCAGGATAGTGAAATTGCGGGATGTAGGAAGGCAGGGAGACCTCCAGTGCCCCTGATAACTAAAACTGCAAGAAATGCATTCAGCTGCAGCTTCTAACAAACTGTGTTGAGGAGATGGAGCTGCCCTGGATGAACTCTGAATCATTCAGGAGGCTAAAAAGGTGATAGATAGGACATACGGAGAGGTAGTTTCACCCAAGATGCAGGACACAGGAAACTGCGTGACAATCAGTAAGGGGAAAGGGGTTAAGGAGCCAGTGCAGTGTATCCCTGTGGTCTTCCCTGTCAAAAACAGGGAAATCACTTTGGACACTGTCAGGGGGATGACTTAACAGAGGTAAGTCACAGTGGGTGAGTCTCTGGCACTGAGTCTGCCTCTGTGAGTCAGAAGGAAAGGGGGAAAAGAGGCATGCTGTTGTTATAGGGGATTCATTGATTAGAGGAATGGACAGGAGCTTCTGTGGGCAAGATTTGATTCCCAGATGGTACATTGCTTCCCGGGTGCCAGGGTCCGGGATATCTCAGATTGAGTCCTCAGCATTCTTAAGCGGGTGGGTGAGCAGCCAGAAGTCATGGTCCGTGTCCAATGGCATGGTTAGGATGAGTGACGAGGTTCTGTATGGGGAGTTCAGAGAGCTAGGTGCTCTGTTAAAGGGCAGGATCTCAGGATCTCTGTCCATGCCACACAATAGTGAGGCCAGAACTAGGAAGATTATACAGTTTAATGCATGTCTAAGGAGTTGGTATAAGAGAGAGTGCATAAGATTTTTGGATCATTGGGCTCTCTTCCAGGGGAGGTGGGACCCATACAGAAGGGACAGTTTGCACCTGAACTGCAGGGGGACTAATATCCTAGTGGGAAGGCTTGTTAATGCTGCACAGTGTGGTGTAAACTAGAGTTGCAGGGGGATGGGAACTACAGTGCCAGAACAGTTAATGAAAATGTTGTGGAGACAGATGATGGTAAGACCTCAGACAAAGTTAGGAATCAAAAGGTGCGAATAATGTCCTGAGCTGCCTATACTTAAATACAAGGAATATGGTAGGAAAGGCGGATAATAGTGCTGAACATGAGGTAGCTGGTTTACAAACAAAGGCAATGTGTAGTGAAAAAAGCCTGCTGATAAGGCAAAATTGCAGCCAACAGGATGAGTTGTAATGTAAAAGGTGGACAAAATCAAAAATGGTGAATACAGGTCTGAAGGTGTTGTATCTGAATTTGAACAGTATATGGAATAAGGTAAATGAACTTACAGCACAGTTGCAAATTGACAGTTATAATGTTGTAGGCATCACTTGGATCATGGCTGAAAATCATAGCTGGGAGCTGAATGTCCAAGGATACACATTGTATCGAAAAGATAGGTAGGAAGGCAAAGGGGACGGTGTTGTCCTGTTGGTAAAAAAATGAAATCAAATCATTAGGAAGAAGTGACATAGGATCGGAAGGTGTTGAATCATTGTGGATAGAGCTAAGTTAAAAAGACCCTGATGGGTGATGTACACAGACCCCCAAACAGTAATAAGGATGTGGCATGCAAATTACAATGGGAGATAGAAATGCATACCAAAAGGGCAATGTTACAATAGTCAAGGGGAACTTCCATATGCAGGTAGATTGGGAAAATCAGGTTGGTGCTGGATTACAGGAGGGGGAACATCTAGAGTGCCTATGAGATGGCTTTCGAGAGTAGCTCGTGGTTGAGCCCACTGGAGGATCAATTATCTGGATAGGGTGTTGTGCAATGAACCAGAATAGATTAGAGAGCTTCAGGTAAAGGAACTCATTGAGAAAATTGATCATAGTATGATTGAATTCACCCTGAAATTTAAGAAGGAGAAGTTAAAGTCAGATGTACCAGTATTACAGTGGAGTAAAGGGAATTACAGAGGCATGAGAGAGGAGTTGGCCAGAACTGTTTCGAAAAGGACACTGGCAGAGATGACGGCAAAGCAGAAATGGCTGGAATTTCTGGAAGCAATTTGGAAGGCACAGGATATATACATCCCAAAGAGGAAGAAGTATTCTAAAGGAAAGAAGACACAACTGTGGCTAATGATGTTGTGGGGATGGAACTGGGCTCTCTGACGGTGGTGTCTGAAAAGAGGATGCTGTCCAAGTTGCATGCCATCTTGGACAATGTCTCCCATCCACTACATAATGTATTGGTTGGGCACAGGAGTACATTCAGCCAGAGACTCATTCCATCGAGATACAACACAGAACATCATAGGAAGTCATTCCTGCCTGTGGCCATCAAACTTTACAACTCCTCCCTTCGAGGGTCAGACATCCTGAGCCAATAGGCTAGTCCTGGACTTATTTCCATCTGGCATAATTTACATATTACTATTTAATTATTTATGGTTTTATGTTGCTATATTTATACTTTATTCTTGGTTGATGCAACTGTAATGAAACCCAATTTCCCTCGAGATCAATAAAGTATGTCTGTCTATCTATCTATCTATCTATCTAATGAGAGAAGTTAAAGCCAACATAAAAGCCAAAGAGAGGGCATATAATAGAGCAAAAATTGGTGGGAAATTAGAAGATTGGGAAGCTTTTAAGAACCAACAGGAGGCAAATAAAACAGTAATCAAGAAGGTAAAGATGGAATACGAAAGTAAGCCAGCCAATAATATTAAAGAGAATACCAAAAGTTTCTTCAGATATATAAGGTATAAAAGAGAGGCAAGAATGAATATTGGAATGCTGGAAAACGATGCTGGAGATGTAGTAAAATGGTGGACAAACCGAATAAGTATTTTGCATTAGTCGTCATAGTAGAAGACACTAGCAGTATAGTGGAATTTCCAGGTGTCAGGGGTCATGAAGTGTGTGAAGTAACCATCTACATACATCTGATAGATGCTCAACTGGCTACTCGCCATGCTCTGCTGCAGGTTTGCTAGAACCAATGGTAGTCTAGTGTTCTGGCCCTGAATGAAATGCTAATATGTGCTTGCCTCCATTGCACTTAGTGCAGTGTATGTCAGCTTTATAGTCTTTTATACTCTTTTGCTTAATATGCTGTTGAAGCATAATATTTGAAACATAGTGAGTACTCCTTTAAAAAGTGTCACTAATCTGCAAATAGTTTCACTCTGAATTTGCTACATTTCAAAGTTCCCAGTTCTATGACAACCTATTATTTAAGTACCTATATTTCACTATACGCAATCCAGAGGGTTTGTGGGCATTCTGGTGGGCGTTTACAGTAAATACAAGAAGCACAATGGAATCCATGAAAGCCAGTTCCCAACAGGACGGACAAACAACCAATGTGCAAATGTACAAATACAAAAAGAAAGAAAATAAAGAAATAATAAAAATAATAATAATAAATAAGCAATAAATATCAAGAATATGAGATGGAGAGTCCTTGAAAGTGAGTCCATAGGTTGTTAGAACACTTGAGTGATGGGGTGAGTGAAGTGGAGGGAAGTTCATCCAACTAGTTCAAGAGACTGATTGTTGAGGGGTAATAACTGTTCCTGAACCTGGTGGGGCAGGTCCTGAGGCCCTTGTACCTTCTTCCTGATGGCAGAAGCAAGAAGAGAGCATGGCATGGATGGCAGTGTCCTTGATGATGAATGCTGCTTTCATATACTCAGTGGTGGGGAGGAAATTCCCCCGATGGACTGGGCCATATTTGTTTTACAGGATTTTTCATTCAAGAGCACTGGTGTTTCCATACCAGTCCATGATGCAACCAGCCAATATACTCTCCACAGCAGTTCATCAAAGTCTTACTGAACCATGCTGAATCTTGACAAACTTCTAAGAAAGTGGAGGTGCTGCCATGCTTTCTTTGTATTAGCACTTAGGTGTTGGAGCTAAGACATATCCTCTGAAAAGTTAACATGGAGGAACTTAAAGTTGCTGAGTCTATCCAACTCTGATCCCTGATGAAGACTGGTTCATGGACCTCTGGTTTCCTCCTCCTGAAATCGATAATCAGCTCCTTGGTCTTGCTGACATTGAGTGAGAAGTGGTTGTTGGGGCCCGATTTTCAATCTCCCTCTTAAATGCTGATTCATCACCACCTCTAAATTGGCCAGTGACAGTGTTGTCATTAACAAACTAAAATATGCCATTGGAGCTGTACTTGGCCACACAGTCATAAGTGTAAAGCAAGTCGAGCAGGGGGCTAAGCCCTCAGTCTTGTGGTGCGCCTGTGAGAATGTGGAGAAGTTGTTGCCAATCTGTACTGACTAAGGTCTGCAAGTGAGGAAATTGAGGATTCAGTTGCTCAAGGAGGTATTGAGGCCTTGGTCATGAAGCTTATTGGTTAGTTTTGAGGGGGTGATAGTATTGAATGTCCAGCTGTAGTCATTGGAGCGAATCCTGATGTATCCATCTTCACTGTCCAGATGTTCCAGGGTTGAGTGAAGAGCTAATGAAATAGCATCTGCTTTTGACCTGTTGTGACAGTTGGCAAAATGGACTGGATCTAAGTTACTCCTCAGGCAGGAGTTGATATGTTTCATCACCAACCTCTCAAAGCACTCCATGTGTAAGTGCTGTTAGACGGTAGTCATTGAGGCAGGTTACCACCTTCTTCTTAAGCGCTAGTACAATTTAACTTGTTTGAAGCAGGTAGGCACCTTAACTGAAGAAGGAAGGGGTTAAAGTTATTGGTGAACACTCCCACTAGTTGATCGGCACAGGTCTTTAGTACTGAGCCAGGTACACTGTCTGCGATAGATGCTTTTCATGCATTCACCCTCCTGAGGATGCCCTCGCATCAGCCTTAGAGACTAAAATCACAAGCTCATCGGATCTGTGGGAGTTCGTGAATGCGCCTCCATGTTTTGATGATCGAAGCGAGCATAAAAGGCATTGAGCTCATTTGGAACAGAGCTGTGGTCAGTCCTAGTCGGTCACCTATGCAGCTTGGTTTCACTTTATATGGGGTGATAGCATTCAAGCCCTGCTTCAGCCGTCAAATATCCCTCAGTGATTCACGATTGTTCTAGAATTGCCACTTCGCATGTGAAATAGCTTTCTGGAGATTGTAGCTGGACCTCTTATATTTTACTTAGTCACTAGACCTGAATGGCACTGATCTGGCATTTTCTTAAGGGATAAGGTTCCTTATGGGCAGAGCATTGTCTATTGGGGTCATGGCAGAGTTTTCTACTTCAGTTTTGTTGACTGTCGTAGGGGTTTTAGTTTTCCGTATTTTTGCTGGAGACATCTCTTTGAATGAGGTGTTACCAGAAATCGAGAGCATAAAAGTAGGGCCATTTTGCATTTCTGCGTGGAAGCAGATGAATTCCACAAAGAATGAAAAAGGTGGATAGTGGGCATGATGCTTTGTTTTATACTTGAACCACTGTATTTGCATGTTGTTCGGTTGTTTCTCCACTATAGGACTTATCCCTCTTGCAGTGTACAAGAAACCTAGTCCTAGTAGGGAACCCTTATGTTTTGTGGCTTGCTGTTCTGATAACAGATCTGCAAGTTCCAGTAGCTTCTACAGTTCTTTGTTTCAGAGATTTGGGAAATTATTGAGTCTTCTGAAGAAAAGTTCTTCGATTGCCTCTGGAGAGCCATAGTATTTGTCCAGCCTCTGCCACAACATTTGTAAACCCTTAGCTGGATTATTAGTGTGAACTGCCCTAACCATTCTTTCATGTTGTAGTGACTCCCCACGAAGCCACTTACAGAGAAGATCTAGCTTTTTGTTAGATTTGAGACTTAGTCATTGCATCGATTTGCAAAAAGCTTGACTTCCAGGGCAGATAACTGGCAGACTATTCATTGAACACTTTAGTCCTGCTGTGATGAGCCAGACACCAGGACAACCCGCACCTGCAACTCCTGAATGAGAGCATTGTGGAGACTTGCTTGCCATATGTGTGTCCTGTGATGGATGAAAGCTCAGTCTGTCCACGTCTGAGCAGATAGGGTTGGCATCAGCAGCAATTCTTGACTGAAGCCTTTGCTGTGATGAAACTGCTGAAGGGGGTCTTGTTGCTATAGATCTTGACAGCCAATACTTGGACTACGAGAAAAGTATACTGGCTGCGTAGTGTAGAGAGTTTCTCCTTGTGGAACTGGAGCACTGCCTTTTTTACAGCCAAAACAAGTTTGGACATATTCTTCAGTTAGCTGCATTGGCTGTTTTGACAGCAGGACATGATTGTTTCTGGTTGTAGACTCACCACTGTTTAAGTCAGCTGCTGATTCATTCACCTTTGCCTCAGCTTCACACTCTTCCTTAAGCGTACTTAGTGGAGCCCCTAGAACGTGGTTTCTCCATGTTTATACGACCTTCCTCCGTTTGCATCTCAACTTTCTGTTTAACATGAGTTGCTCTCATTCCTGCCACTTCGGCTCTGGCACAGGCTTGTGCTGCAGCTATGCTAATCATGAATTTGTTCAAGCATCGTGAAGACATGGTTAATGCACCACATTCTGACACCACTTCCAGTTCTTGGTGATTGACGTTACTTGGGTCAGAAGCTGACAGGGTTGTTTATGGTGGTCAAATGTGTCTGCGGTCTGTAAGCGATGCCTTTGAAGAAGAATTATCTTCTCACTCTACTGCCCTTGCATTGTGTATAAACAAAGCTATGCAGTGAGATAAACACCATCTCAAAAATCACCTGAACTGGAAGCTTTCTTCAGGGTTTTTAATGAGATCCTACTTCTCAAACGATATTGCTGTTTCAAGGACAAACGAGGAACGAATGGAGATAGATGTCTTTCCACTGTGGGCTGCAAATTAACCCACGTAGGAAATGATATGAAAATGATACAAGAAGTGATGTTCATACAAAATGAGCTGTGCCTCTAGAGGCCAGAACAGCATTAATTTTTACAAATAATTACAATTACTTTAGTAGTTTTGTTCAATATTGAAATTAAAATCACTTGTCTCTTGTGTAGGTAGGTAAGGTGCACTGAAATTCATACCATTTCCTTATTACAGGATTAAAGGTCTGTAATGTGTCAGTACGAGCATTGGATAATAGGTGTATCAACCTAACATAGAAATTCAGCTGCAAACTTAAGAGGATCTATACTCTACACGCCTACACATTGTGATAAGTAAACTGTGAAAACTACAATCTGCAATTAGGAATCACGAGGAGCAAAGGAAATTTATTAAGATTCATATAGTACCAAGAGAATACAAAACTGATAATTGATTTTACCTGAAAATTTTAGAGCTCCTGAAATGATATTTAAAGTGATAGTTTCAAAAACATAGGGTAATTTGAAAAATATGTCACTTAATTATACCTTATGGGCTAAGTATCCAGCTAACATTCCACTTTGGAATTTTAAGTTTAAAATAAGTTCTGATTCTGTATTTCCAAAGGGGTAACATTTATAAAAACAACACAAAGAAAACTAAAATAAGAAATTTCAGAACTTTAAAAAAATTCCTAAAAGTATTACGTTATATTTATTTTTTTCAATACATTAATTTTATTCTTTCAGAAGATCTTCTATTTCAGTACAATATACGTGTATCAATTTTGATGGCTAAACTTTGTATTTTAAGGGGTATGATAAAACAATTACTTAAATAAACTTTGCAAAATTTCTTACATTAAAAAACAATGGGATGTAATAAAATATCTATTTTCAGACAGCAAATTTGGCAAAGGTAATCTTTTTTGACAGATGGTAATGAAAATACACAAAAATAAATTAGTACAGAAATAAAAATACGTTTGTATGCCACCATGTATAAAATTAAAATATTATAATTGATGCAATGTCCAACAAGGGTATAAATTCAGTATCTCTTTGCAGTTACATACTAAGAAAATTACTTGTTTTTCTCCGATTGTATGCTGGTTTACTATATTATTACTGTGTCTAGCTTTGAAAGACCTATGCACATACTTACTGTATATCAGCATCATGATAGCAATTGTATTTTCATGTTGCAGTTCACTTCAGCCAAAACAGACATTTGTGTTTGTTCAGTGAGTGACAGTTTTGCCTCGAGGATCAGCAAACTAAACTCTTAATAAAACATCATGAAAGTGCTTCACAAACGATTCTCCCCACCCCCTGCAGCGAAATGTCACAGTTCATTGGCCTTTCATGAGAAATTTTACATGAAATTACACCCAAATTCACTACATTGAGAAACTACAATATTGTTTAAGTAAATATTTGCACAGAACATGAGCAGTTGGAAGACTCCTGAGATGCGAGCTGTTCCCTGACCTGAAATAATTAAGCTTGTGCTTTCTCTCTCCCCCCCAGTCTGATAGCACAGGATCGTGTATGATACTAGTTTGATTGCTTCCTTGGCATTTTTGATGATCCATAACTGTCTTATATCATTATTTCCAATATCCAGCCAAGCAAGGATAAAAGGTAGAATATGCTGCCTTCATCTACTCCCATGGAAACTCCATTAACTCCAAAAAGCACGTGACTGCAAAGTATCCAATCAGCATAGAGGCAGACAATCCATAAGGGTAACCACAGTAGCAGCGGAAAATAAAGTCGTTACCAGAGACAAAGCTCAAGCCTTGGTTTCCCATCAATATTTGACTAAGTAACTAAAAACAACTCAGTGTAGCCTTATTCACAGTGACAGATATACAGTAACTGCTAAGAAAACCAAGAGTCTATCAGGACCATTATAGAAGACCCAAACAGCTATATTTAAGCAAGCATTGACATCATCTTCTGGCACAAGTCCAGCAGGTTGATGTATTGCAGTATTCAATAAAATACATGCAACAACATTTTAATTCAATTAAACCAAGAACATGTATTAGATTTTTACTAATTTTTACCATCTAGCGCTTTGAGATTCTGCATAGTTTGATCGCTGTAGATCTGGTGGTTTCTCTGCAGAGTATAATTGCCTTTTCCCTAGATTGTAAAATATTTATATTACTGTTGCTGATCTTCACAGAAAATTGGCCCCCTTGAATTTTTTATGAATATCTTTCAGTCAGAATAGCTGACAAGGGCATGATGGGAACTACATTCTTCTTGGCCAAGGGTACAAGAATAAAAGGAATGAAGAACAATGTTTTGAGCCAGAATGATTTAAAGAGTTTAAACACCAAAGAAATAATCACTGCAGAATTTAAGTGAGGGAGGATTATCCTTGTATGCAACCAATGGATGTAAGTACCATCACCTGCAAAGTGAATGATGTAGTGTGGAAAATAAAGTCTAGATTCCCAGAAAAGATGAGAGGAATTATAAATTTCAGATTTATCATTTGCTTGAATGGCAGTTATTTACTTCCATTAACCCATTCATGTTCAATGAAGTCAGACAAGTGGATCTGAAGATTAAGTGCTCCTGATCACCAGACATTTGAACACTGAATTGTGTCCAACATTTATTTGTTACCCCATTTTTCTTCACAGTCAGTCAATTCTTTGGAGCATTTAAAAAAAATGTCATGCAGTACTGTACAAGTCTTAGGCACCCTAGATTTTTTATATGGTTTCAGATTGTGTGGCCTCCACAGAGCCCTGATCTCAACATCATCAAAGCTGTCCGGTATACCTTGAGACACAACACAAGCGAGACAGCCAGAGTCTGCAGGAGAACTGTGGCAAGCTCTTCAAGATGCTTGGAACAACCTACCAGCCGATTTTCTTATAAAACTGTGCGACAGAGAATTGATGCAGTTTTAAAGGTAATGGGTGGTCAAATCAAATATTGATGAGTCCTGATGAAGGGTCTCGGCCCAAAATGTCGACTGTTTACTCTTTTCCATAGATGTTGCCCAGCCTGCTGAGTTCCTCTGGCATTTCCTGTGCGTTGCATTGATTTGATTTAGTCTTTTTGCTGTTAACTGCTCTGTATAGTAATTTTTTGATATTTAGAAACTTTTCATTTCATTATTTTTGAAAGCATCCTTGCGTTATAAAATTATTTTACATGTGCCTAAGACTTTTGCACGGTACTGTATATTTAAACAGATCAAGAATAATCTGGATATAAAAGAATAATGGAATAGGAATTTCCATTGCAACAAGAGACAGAGGGAAAGCCTGTATTGAAATGTGAGCTTTGGTGTGTTTTTTCCTCCATGTGCTCACTGACAACATTGCATTAGACACAGCCTGGGATTATGGCATTGAAGAACTCCTCCACATCATTTCAGTAATTTTTCTCTGTCATATTTTAAACTATAGAAGACAATGTTCAATGTCTATATATTGGCACAGGGATGAGGGGTGGAGCTAGTGGTGGTAATGATGGAGATATAGGTGTGGGTGCAGTGTGGTGGTGGAATCATTACTTCCCAGTGTGCTGGGAGTAGGAACCAGCAGGTGGGGGTGGCCTTATCAGTGAGTGAGAGAGCTATCTTTTCTTTCAGTGGATTTTATTTAAATCAACTGCTCCTTTAACATATTCGCTTGGTATCCCAAACCTTCAGGAAAAGCAGGCATGATGATAAGCTGCATCAATCATTTTTTGCATGTGTACTTAAAAGGACTTAGAGCTCTACAGCACAGAAAAAGGCCCCTTGGCCATATAGTAGAAAATATTTTTTTTATATCTTTAGTGGTTGCCTGCACTGTTGATCAGTATACCAAAGATGCCAATGCTTCAATTGGATTTGCTTGTCTTGCTGCATATATTGCTGTGAGCAGCAAGGACATTAGTTATTGGTTTGAAAAGGAAGACAAAATCTGCCATGGACACCAGTATGTTGTTGGGAGAGATAAGGAGACCATGCAACCAAGGAAAGGAATGCAATCACTCTGTTTTAAGTAATTTACTGGATCAAAAAAGGTGAACAAAGTTGCAACTTTTAAACACATAGTTGTACACATTGCTCCAAATACTTTAATCTGTCTGTAATGTCACACTGACACTAATTTATCTTGCACATGCATCCATCTTCCCCAATCAATATGTTCCCTTCTATCCACACTGGATTCAACTCACTCTAATGCCATTTCACAACACTCCCTTAAGGCCACCATCAACAAGTTCTCCACCACATTCACTTGTTAACTTCCTTAACTTCTTTACCAGAGAACTGTAGATGTTCCTTCAGCTATTAGTTGGTGAAAATATGCTTTCAAGCTAGCCTTGATGATAGCCATAGTTATATACATAGATAGTCTTTAGACTTAAGGAGGTGCGTGTCTTCTTGTGTAATGACAAGAACAAAAATACTGGACAAGCTTGGCAGGTCAGGCAGCAACTGTGGAAAGAATGCTGGTCAGGCAAAGCTCCCACATTAGCACTCTGACTTTTGATGAAGAGTCCTCAAGCTGAAACATTAACGGCTTTTCTCCTTTCACAAATGATGCCTGACTTCCAGAGTCCAACCTGCATTTTTTAATTATTATTTCAGATTTGTAGCATCTGTAATTCTTTGATTTCTAGCATAGCACTCGACAACAGAGTTCCTTCTCATGCAGACAAGTGCTCAGCTGGGTTGTATCCCAGGATTGACTGAGAAGTGCATAAGCAAAATCTTAAGCATGTTTACTTTCAATGTTCTAACTGATGGCTTCAATATCCGATAGGGTCTTCACCATCTCACAATGGAGGAGAATGAAAGTGGCTCCTCAGTGAAGGCAATGATGTAGATGGTGGTCAAAAGTTATGCAATGGAAACCAAAATACTGATGCCACCTCTGTCTGTTCTTTCTTCTGTATAGCATGATAATTAAACATATCCTCGTATACTTACTGTAACATTCTCGTTGAAAGAAGGTAAAAGGCAGTATTCATCCAGAAGAAGATGTGTTGGATTTCTCCAGTTTATTATTGAACATAATTTTTAAAATATGGATTATTTATCTTTAAGTTACCAAGATGAACATACAACCCATTAACTTGTTTTATGCAAACAGAGGAAAGAGCAAAAGATGATTAATTGTATAACCTGTCTATTGTGGTAACAAACAACAGGAATTCTGCAGATGCTGGAAATTCAAGCAACACACATCAAAGTTGCTGGTGAACACAGCAGGCCAGGCAGCATCTGTAGGAAGAGGTGCGGTCGACGTTTCAGGCCGAGACCCTTCGTCAGGACTAACTGAAGGAAGAGTGAGTAAGGGATTTGAAAGTTGGAGGGGGAGGGGGAGATCCAAAATGATAGGAGAAGACAGGAGGGGGAGGGATGGAGCCAAGAGCTGGACAGGTGATAGGCAAAAGGGGATATGAGAGGATCATGGGACAGGAGGTCCGGGAAGAAAGACAAGGGGGGGGAGGGACCCAGAGAATGGGCAAGAGGTATATTCAGAGGGACAGAGGGAGAAAAAGGAGAGTGAGAGAAGGAATGTGTGCATAAAAATGAGTAGCAGATAGGGTACAAGGGGGAGGTGGGGCCTTAGCGGAAGTTAGAGAAGTCGATGTTCATGTCATCAGGTTGGAGGCTACCCAGACGGAATATAAGGTGTTGTTCCTCCAACCTGAGTGTGGCTTCATCTTTACAGTAGAGGAGGCCACATCTTTACAGTAGAGGAGAATAATATGTTGGACCCGGAGGCTGATGGGGTGGTAGGTGAGGACCAGGGTAACCCTATTCCTAGTGGAGTGGCGAGAGGATGGAGTGAGAGCAGATGTATGTGAAATGGGGGAGATGCGTTTAAGAGCAGAGTTGATAGTGGAGGAAGGGAAGCCCCTTTCTTCAAAAAAGAAGACATCTCCCTCGTCCTAGAATGAAAAGCCTCATCCTGAGAGCAGATGCGGCGGAGACGGAGGAATTGCGAGAAGGGGATGGCGTTTTTGCAAGAGACAGGGTGAGAAGAGGAATAGTCAAAACCTGGACTTCATCAACGACCATGGACACCTTCACAGCGATTGTGCAACCACCAACTGCGACACCAGCCTTGAACTCCAGGCCGGGTCTTTATGTGCTGCTGTTGTGACTCCCGTCTCCCCTTCCCCCACCAATACCCTGCAATCCCATCTCCCTCAGATCCCACCGTCAGCTCCTGGGCCCTCAGAGGCTCCATCTTCCTCTCACCCCAACCCTCCCCTCTCCATTGACACCCCCAGCCTCCCCCCTCCCCCCTCTGATCCCAGCTCTCAAGATTCCAGTCTTGAACTCCAGGCCGGGTCTTTATGTGCTGCTGTTGTGACTCCCGTCTCCCCTTCCCCCACCACCACTCCGCAGCCTCGTCTTCCTCAGATCCCACCGTCAACTCCTGGGCCCTCGGAGGCTCCATCTTCCTCTCACCCCAACCCTCCCCTCTCCACTGACACCCCCAGCCTCCCCCCTCCCCCCCTGATCCCAGCTCTCATCCGTGCCGGGTCTTTACCATCCCCTCGGACCTTCAACCGTCAGAGGCAGAACGCTCTATCCTCAGTAAGGGCCTCACGTTTGTCCCCCTTCGCCCACACCTCAGCGAGTTCCGTGTTCGCCATGATGCGGAACTTTTCTTCCGCCGTCTCCGAGCCTACTTCTTCGGCAAGGACTCTTCCACCCCCACCGATGACCCCTTCTCCCGTCTTCAACCCTCCTCTTCTTCATGGGCACCCCGCTCTGGTCTTCTGCCTGTTCTGGATATCTTTATCACTAATTGTTGACGGGACATCAACCGTCTCGACTTCACCGCACCTTGTCCCCATTCCAACCTCACTCCTTCCAAACGCTCTGCTCTCCACTCCCTCCGCACTAATCCTAACCTTATTATTAAACACGCCGATAAGGGGGGTGCTGTTGTAGTCTGGCGTACTGACCTCTACCTTGCCGAGGCACAGCGACAACTCGCTGATACCTCCTCTTATTTACCCCTCGATCGTGACCCCACTAAGGAGCACCAGGCCATTGTCTCCCACACCATCACCGACTTTATCCGCTCAGGGGATCTCCCATCCACTGCTACCAACCTTATAGTTCCCACACCCCGCACTTCCCGTTTCTACCTCCTACCCAAGATCCACAAACCTGCGTGTCCTGGCCGACCTATTGTCTCAGCTTGCTCCTGCCCCATCGAACTCATTTCTGCATACCTCGACACTGTTTTATCACCCCTTGTTCAATCCCTTCCGACCTATGTTCGTGACACTTCTCACACTCTTAAACTTTTCGATGATTTTAAGTTCCCTGGCCCCCACCGCTTTATTTTCACCATGGATGTCCAGTCCTTATATACTTCCATCCCCCATCAGGAAGGTCTTAAAGCTCTACGCTTCTTTTTGGATTCCAGACCTAATCAGTTCCCCTCTACCACCACTCTGCTCCGTCTAGTGGAATTAGTCCTTACTCTTAATAATTTCTCCTTTGGCTCCTCCCACTTCCTCCAAACTAAAGGTGTAGCTATGGGCACCCGTATGGGTCCTAGCTATGCCTGCCTTTTTGTTGGGTTTGTGGAACAATCTATGTTCCGTGCCTATTCTGGTATCTGTCCCCCACTTTTCCTTCGCTACATCGATGACTGCATTGGCGCTGCTTCCTGCACGCATGCAGAACTCGTTGACTTTATTAACTTTGCCTCCAACTTTCACCCTGCCCTCAAGTTTACCTGGTCCATTTCCGACACCTCCCTCCCCTTTCTAGATCTTTCTGTCTCTGTCTCTGGAGACAGCTTATCCACTGATGTCTACTATAAGCCTATTGACTCTCACAGCTATCTGGACTATTCCTCTTCTCACCCTGTCTCTTGCAAAAACACCATCCCCTTCTCACAATTCCTCCGTCTCCGCCGCATCTGCTCTCAGGATGAGGCTTTTCATTCTAGGATGAGGGAGATGTCTTCCTTTTTTAAAGAAAGGGGCTTCCCTTCCTCCACTATCAACTCTGCTCTTAAACGCATCTCCCCCATTTCACGTACATCTGCTCTCACTCCATCCTCCCGCCACCCCACTAGGAATAGGGTTCCCCGGTCCTCACCTACCACCCCATCAGCCTCCGGGTCCAACATATTATTCTCCGTAACTTCCGCCACCTCCAACGGGATCCCACCACTAAGCACATCTTTCCCTCCCCACCTCTCTCTGCATTCCGCAGGGATCGCTCTCTACACAACTCCCTTGTCCATTCGTCCCCCCCATCCCTCCCCACTGATCTCCCTCCTGGCACTTATCCGTGTAAGCGGAACAAGTGCTACACATGCCCTTACACTTCCTCCCTTACCACCATTCAGGGCCCCAAACAGTCCTTCCAGGTGAGGCAACACTTCACCTGTGAGTCGACTGGGGTGATATACTGCGTCCGGTGCTCCCGATGTGGCCTTTTATATATTGGCGAGACCCGACGCAGACTGCGAGACCATTTTGTTGAACATCTACGCTCTGTCCGCCAGAGAAAGCAGGGTCTCCCAGTGGCCACACATTTTAATTCCACATCCCATTCCCATTCTGACATGTCCATCCACGGTCTCCTCTACTGTAAAGATGAAGCCACACTCAGGTTGGAGGAACAACACCTTATGTTCCGTCTGGGTAGCCTCCAACCTGATGGCATGAACATCGACTTCTCTAACTTCCGCTAAGGCCCCACCTCCCCCTTGTACCCTATCAGCTACTCATTTTTATGCACACATTCCTTCTCTCAGTCTCCTTTTTCTCCCTCTGTCCTTCTGAATATACCTCTTGCCCATCCTCTGGGTCCCCCCCCCCCTTGTCTTTCTTCCCGGACTTCCTGTCCCATGATCCTCTCGTATCCCCTTTTGCCTGTCACCTGTCCAGCTCTTGGCTCTATCCCTCCCCCTCCTGTCTTCTCCTATCATTTTGGATCTCCCCCTCCCCCTCCAACTTTCAAATCCCTTACTCACTCTTCCTTCAGTTAGTCCTGACGAAGGGTCTAGGCCTGAAACGTCGACTGCACCTCTTCCTACAGATGCTGCCTGGCTTGCTGCGTTCACCAGCAACTTTATTGTGGTAACAGTTCAAGTAGAATAATAGAAACTAATAGTGAAGGAGATGTGCATAATATGAAGAATTATTCATCATAGAAGCCATGGGCTTCTACAGATATATTAACAATAAAAGGACAAAATTGATCCACTTAAAGATTATCACGGTCATCTATGGCGGAGATCTTAAATGTATTTTTTATTGCATCTGTGTTTACTTGAGAGACAGACGGGGTCTATAGAACTGAGGTGAAACAGTAGTGAGGTCATGGACTGTGACAGAAGGGGAGATGCTTGCTGTCATGGCCATATTGTATACGGTTCTGGTTACCTACCTACAATAAAGATTGAAAGGGTCAGAGAAAATGTAGAAGGATCTTTCTGGGACTTGAGGACCTGAGTTATAAGGAAAGATTGTATAGCTTCGGACTTTATTCCATGGAGCAAAGAAGAATGAGAGGAGATTTGATAGAGGTATTCAAAATTATTAGAGGTATAGATAAGGTAAATACAAGCAGACTTTTTCCGTTGAGGTTTGGCGAGATTAGAATAGAGGTCATAGGTTAAGGGTGAATGGTGAAATACTTAAGGGGAACCTGAGGAGGAACTTCTTCAGAAGGTGATGCAAGTGTGGAACGAGTTGTCCGTGGAAGAGATGGATGCAGATTCAATTGCAACATTTAAGAGAGCTTTGGATAGGTACATGGATGGGAGGTCTATGGAGGACTATAATCTGTGCAGGTTGATGGAACTGAGGAGAGTAACAGTTTGCAATGTACTAGATGGGCTGAAGGGCCTGTTTTCTATCCTGTACTGTACTGTTTGTTGACCAGTTGATGTGATATACTCCGATTTTCACCATGCCTGGGAATGGAAGTAAACTACATTATTAATTAAACTGAGGCAATTCAAATTGGGCCTGTTATCTCCCCCTATAACACGTAACAGGTCTGTTGAATAGTTAAGTGTGTAATTTCCCGATGAACAAGAAATTGTTGTCAGTGGCACACCACCTGCATTCACTACTGACCTGCTGGTTAAATAGAAGCGAGGGTTATAACATTGTGCTCCAGTTCCCAAGCACTGAGAAATTGTAGTTGTATGGACTTAAGTGCCATGACCCCTGTGGCTTTGGCAATTGTTCATACTGCTAGAGTCATTCAAACACTACCAGAATAATGAAAAGTGAAACTAAGATTCAAAACTATTATTAAACAATTAAAATCAGTTTTGAAAATGTAAATAGTCTAATATTTCCTTCAATCCTTTCTCACTCACCCTTCCAGCCAAAGGAAGAATTGGGTTACCCTGATCCTCACTTTCCATCCCACCAGTCTCTACATTTATAGTCATAGAGTCATAGAAAACCACAGCATAGAAACAGGCCCTTCTGCCCATCTAGTCTATCCCACCTTAAATAAATTCCACACCCAATACATCTTCCCTTCCTCTCTTCCCCTTGGGACAATAATCCACTTTTCTGTACCACCAAACACACCCCTCCTCATAGCATTCTCCCGTGCAACTGCTGGTGTTGGAACACCTACTCATTTTTCACCATCCAGTGATTCATGCAGTCCTTTCAGCATAATGAGTAATTCACTTGCCTTTCTTTCATCCCGATGTTGATGCTGTGGTCTCTCCACAATGGGGAAGCCAATTGTACTTGTTGCTTGTTTCACAGAGCATCTGCATTCAGCCCACAGGGGTGTTCTGGAATTACTAGATTACTGTTACTTTAATTCTCTATCCACTTGCCCTCATCTTTCTGCATCCTTATTGAAGCCTGATTTACACTTAAGGAACAGTTGCTCATCTCCCAACAGGACATATACAGTCTTGGAGATTCAATAACACCTTCAACAATTTTAGGTCATTTACTTTCTCTGCCTGAGAACTGGCCAATTCTTCTGTAGGGTTATCAGTCTGTAACATTAACTCTTTCATTAGCTTTTCTCTCTCCTCACACTGCCTGACCTGCTGGACACTTCCAACACAGTTCCCTGCCATTGTTTAGTTCTAAATTTGACAGCTTCTATGTGTCCCTTTGATTTCTCTCTCCTTAATTTATGAATCAGATGGCTTTATAAAGAGTATATCACCATAGCAACTGGAGAGGCAAAATAAAATCAAGTCATCCAGTTGTTACTGTGCAGTTCTGATTAATCAGGAGAACAGCCTACAAAGCTTCAGCAACTGTCTTGTCCAACCAGTTTTTCCATTTGTACTGTTAATGTATATACACAGAAATCAAGCAAAACAGGTATAATTTTTTTATTCAATCATTTCCCCATTTCTTTGCACTGGAGAAGTTAATTTATTCAAGATCTCTGCTCTTCTTATTTGATCACATCAATTGGTCCTGTCTTCATCTCATCATACCTTTGGTATAACAAGGTTAGTGTTAATCATATTAATTTTACAATATTTCATCAAATATTCCACAATGGTTTTCAGAGACATGTCAGATTTAATGAACAGAAGTTTTTGTGTTTCTCCCTTTCCTTCCCAGCACCATAAGCTCCAAGAACAAATAGCAATTATTTCAGTTTCCGTCCTTAACCTTCATTCAGCCGGAGACTCATTCCACCGAGATGCAGCACAGAGCGTCATAGGAAGTCATTCCTGCCTGTGGCCATCAAACTTTACAACTCCTCCCTTGGAGGGTCAGACACCCTGAGCCAATAGGCTGGTCCTGGACTTATTTCCTGGCATAATTTACATATTACTATTTAACTATTTATGGTTTTATTACTATTTAATTATTTATGGTGCAACTGTAACAAAAACAATTTCCCCCGGGATCAATAAAGTATGACTACGACTATGGATTGTGTTTATAATTTTGCTAATTCCCACTTATCCTTATTCCATTCTATAGCAACTCTCAGTGTACTCTATCAGGGATATTCCCTTCATCATTCATCTTTCCCCACATCCACAACTCAAAAGCAATTTTATTTTTTTCATTGTTCCAGTTCTGATCCAGGGTCTCAGATCTAAATCCTTAACATGTTTTGTTCCTTCCACAGATGCTGCCTGACCTGAGTGTTAAGGGTTTTTCTTTCAAAATTAAACCTTCCGCTCCCTTTGAATAATGGACTCACCAGATGTGCAATGAGTTTAATCCGTGGTTCCTGCTCAAATTCACTCTCCGGCGAAGACTAATTGTTCCTGCACCATGCTCATTGTTTGTTTGGTGTTGGTGAGCAAACATGGCTGAAAAATTGCTATTGTTTTGCACATTGCCATTGTCTATGCTAGAGTACAGTTGGGAAATACTCAGCAGGAAGCTTTTTGGGAATTCCGTGTTCCTGTAGAATAGCCAGCATTTCTCAGCAAACTATCTGTTTACTTGCTTTTACCTTTTCAATGCACATCAGTGGCCCCATTCAAAACTAGCATAGATCAAGCATTAAGCTGAGGGATGGAAATGAAGCACCTTCCTTATATCTAACCCAGACAATGCACAATACACAGGGGGACAGAAAGAGATGGGGGGAGTTGCTGGAAGAGATGCAGTTCACTTACTCAACCAATATGCCACTGTGAGTTTGTGCACATGCATTATCCACAGGTGCATACTACACTGCTTTACCCTCTTCTAAAGGAAAGGGTGATTTATGCATGCATATTATTCCTATTAAATTCCCCTCTGAAGTTTTCTTGGTCTTTCTGATCTCCTAAATTCACTTGGGTTACCACTTATTGAATTGAGAAAAGCACTACTCTCTGATACCACTGAATGGAGTCTTGTGTTGTTCTTTCCACAGTGGATCAACTTCTGGTATATACACTGCCATATAACTGTAAAACTGGCTGTTTTTCTTTTGCTGAAGTTAAGTAGGTTCTCGGTATATCGCAATCACCAATTTCTGCAGACACTTCATATTTCAATGATCACTCTTGTAATCTATTTCCAAATATATGAGTTGTCAGGTAGTATGAACATTTGAATTTTTATAATGCCATTTCAATTGTTTCACAATTTAATTCACCTCATCCCCCTTTCTACTCTCCTGTCAAGATTTGGCTGAACAAAATTCAATCATGTTCTGGACGTACATTAATTTACAACTTAGTGGGATTATAAAATTTTGTACAACACAGCATGGTTCTTTGCTAACTGAAGTCTCATTGATAAACTTTAACACTCCTACAATATCTTTTTCTACAGTGCCTCAATGACAATTCTTACTAATCTCTTACATGGTTGATATGACAATGGGTATGGTAAAATAATTACACACTTAATACCATATTATTTTCTGATATATTTAAATAGAAAAGAATGAAACTGAATACTGGTGACTGACACCAGTTCCTCTGGTAAGTAAGCAGTACCTCAATTTTAATACTGATGTAGACCCATAGAGTAATGCAGCATGTTAACTGGCCCTTCATCACAACTAATCCTCCCTGCTAGTCCCCATTGCCCATGTTCAGTCCATAATCCTCCAAGCCCCTGTCCTCAAATTATCTACCCCAATGCCTCTTAAATGTTGCTGTTATACCCTCCTCAACTACTTTCTCTGGCAGCTCATTCCAGGTAGTCACTACCCTCTTTGTAAAGAAATTACCTCTCAGGTCTCATTTAATTTCTTTCCCCTCTTATCTTGTATCTGT
The DNA here is from genome assembly GCF_030028105.1 of Mobula birostris. Classification (NCBI taxonomy): domain Eukaryota; kingdom Metazoa; phylum Chordata; class Chondrichthyes; order Myliobatiformes; family Myliobatidae; genus Mobula; species Mobula birostris. The sequence continues at coordinate 66,081,215 of NC_092373.1, forward strand.
ACCCTGTAGCTTTTCCCCCAGCTCTGGGGAAAAGGTTATGAACGTATAGCTTATCCATATCCTTCATGATTTTATAAATCTATCAGGTCATTCTCCAATGCTCCAGCATGGCCAACCACTCAGGCCATTTTACTCCAGGCATCATTCTTATGAACCTCTTCGGTACCCTCTCCAGCGTGAAAACGCATTCCTATAACAGGGTGACCAAATTGTAGACAATACTCCAAGTGTGGTCTCACTGCTGACTTATACTGTATAACTGCAGCATAATGTCCTGATGAAAGCCAGCATGCAAAATACCTTCTTCACCACCTTGCCTACCTGCGCAGCCACTTTCAGTGCACTTGTGTTCCCAGGCCCCTCTGCTCCATAAAACTTGTCAGTGCCCTGACATTCACTGTAGAATCATACCCTGGTCTCTTCTATTCTTCATAAGCCCACTACCCCTCCTGAGGCAGAGGCCACTGATGCTCTGTCCTGGGCCGATGGTTTTTCACCCCTGTGGCTTCCACTTTCACTGCATGAATTCATACATACTCTACGTTGAGAACCTTCCTCTGCCTGGGATGAATCTTTGGAGCTTCTGCTGGCAATTCTGTAGCCCTGGGTTTTTATGGGATGGGGTTACTGGCCCCATGCCCAAACCTCCTCCCTTAGCAGCCAGACTTGGGACCATCCATGGCAAAGTTTGTACCCTGGTTTAACTATACAAAATGTATCACCTCACACTGATCTAAGTTGACATCCATTTGTGATTCCTCAGCCCATCTCCATAACTGATCAAGACATCTATGCTATTTATTGTAACCTGCTTCACTATCAAAAAGACCCCCTAAATTAGTACCATCAACAAACCCGCTCATCGTACATTCATATCAAAATCATTTACATACATAATGAATAGCATACCGTATTTCCTAGCACTAACCCTTGACACACCCCACCAGTCACAGGCCTCCATTTAGAGAATCAACCTTCAACCATCACCCTCTTCTTCCTGTCATCGAGCCAATATCGAAGCTCTGCTTGAATCCCATGTGACCTATCCTTCCAGATCAGCCTGCCGTGCATAACAATGTCAAGAGCCTGAATAATGTCCACATTGACAGCATCCACTGCCTACCTTCATCTATCCCCTTTGTTACTGTTGTGAAAAACTCCAAGTTTCATCAGACATGTTCACCCAGACACAAAACCATATTGACTATGCTTAATCAGGCCCTGAATATACCATGTGATGATAGATTCTGTCCCTCAGAATTCCTTCTATTAATTTCCCTACCACTGAAGTCAGGGCTCGCTAGCCTGTAGTTCCCTGGCTACCCTTCTTGCTACCCTTCTCTCACCCCCTCCCACTCTTCCAGAACTTTGCCAGAGGCTAACAATGAAGTCCATCTCCACTGGGGCCTCCCTAATTTCTTCCTGGCCAGCGGAAGATCAGTGTAAGGTATAGGGGTGCACTTGGACAGGTACTGGGGACTTGCCTGTTTTAATGCAAGTACCCTCTTCCTCGCAGTAAGCAGATGACCCAACATCTCTCTAATTATAATCCTTATTTATTTGGCATCCATGATATTCTCCTTAGTAAGCACTGAGGAAAAATAGACGTTAGGAATCTCAGTCACCACCTGTGGCTCCACACATTGGAGGCCCTGATAGCCTCTAAGAGGACCTATGCTCTCCTTAGTCATTCTTGTTTTATATACAGGCATCCGTTAGTCTCATGAGACCATGGATTTGCGTCTTGGAAGGTTTCCAGGGTGCAGGCCTGGGCAAGGTTGTTTGGAAGACCAGCAGCTGCCCATACTGCAAATCTCCCCTCACCACGCTACCGATGATGTCCAAGGGAAGGGCATTAGGACCCATACAGCTTGGCACCGGTGTCATCGCAGAGCAACCCGTGATTAAGTGCCTTGCTCAAGGACATGCACGCTGCCTCAGCCAAGGCTCGAACTAGCGACCTTCAAATCACTAGACGAATGCCTTAACCACTTGGCAACGCACCAACACAACCTTGTACTGTTAATATAACTGGGAAGAGCCTCTTGGGATTAGCTTTAACTCTGGAAATGACTCAGAAAGTGTGCAGCTCTGGTGGCTGATGGCAGGGTCGAGTTGTTCTCTGATCTTGGCAAACCATTTACAAATGTTTCATCACCATTCAATGAGACATCATCAGAGCGCTGTTCACTTGAATTGCCACTACTGGAGAACTACTCAACTCAAACACCTTTAACTCTGTATGCCAAATACTCTCCTTCTGCCCTCCTGATTTCCCTCTTAAATCCGGTCATAAACTTTTTATATTTTTTGGAGGAATTATTCATACCCAGTTGCCTAAATGCAATGTACACTTCCTTCTTTTTCCTTACAAGAGCTTTGATATCACTCATCAGCCAGGGTTCCTTGAACTTGTTACATCTACCCTTCACCCCAACAGGAACATGTCACCCCTGAATTCTTGTTATGTCCCTTTTAAATGCCTCCCAATTGACAACTGTTCTTTTGCCTTTAAGTAGAGTCATCCAGTCCACCCCAGCTAGGTCATACCTAATGCCCTCAAAGTTAGCCCTGTTACGTTTTCAGGACTTTAATCTGTGCCCCTGTTCTACCTTCTCTATAACTATTTTAAAACTAATAGAATTGTGGTCACTGGACCCAAAGTGCTCCCCAACAGTCACTTCAGTAACTTGGCCCAACTTGCTCACTAAGAGGAGTCCCAGTATTGTTCCTTCCCAAGTAGGTTCCTCTATGTATTCTGTGAGAAAACTGTCTTGGACATATCACACAAATTCTACCCCATCCAGGCCCTTAGTGCTCTGGGTGGCCCAGTTGATACCAGCAAAACTGAAATTCCCACTTCACTATCTTACTATTCTCATAATTGTATGCAATTCCTTGTCACATCTGCTCCTCAAATTCCTCCTGACAATATACGTGGGGGGGGGGGTGGAGGGAAGGGTATCATATAGCCCTACCTTTTTTCTAAGATCTAACCAAATAGTTCCACCAGATGATCCCTCATGGAAATTATTTTTAACCATTGCTGTTATATCCTCCCTTAAGATAACAGTAATTAACCCCTTCCACTTTTACCTGTTCCTCTGTCATTCCTAAATCATCAATATCCTAGAACATTCACCATCAACCTCCTCCGATCGTCGCTGCCCTTCGGACCCTTGCTCCAAGTCCACTCTGTCTGGCGGTCTACCAAATCTCTCTATTTGTGTCTTCTCTCCGGCAAAAGTCCGGGAAAAACTTCCTTCAATATTCACAAGACAGAGCAACAAAATCCTGATTGGCTAACATGCATACCTCAGTCCTGTTATCTCCAACCATAACCCAAACATTGCTGCTACAGAGAAATCATTACCTCAGCAGTGAACATTACAGAGAAGCCATTACAGTGTGTTACATTTAAAAAAGATGGATATCTCTGACATCCTGGAATGGGAAGCCACATCCTGAGAACAGATGCGGCAGAGGCGAAGAAACTGAGAAAAGGCAATATAATTTTTACAGGAGACAGGTTGCGAAGAGGTATAGTCAAGAAAGCCATGGGAATCAGTAATCCAGAGATGAAGACAGACAGATCAAGAGAGGGGAGGAAGATGTCAGAGATGGCCCAGTGAATTTAAGGGTAGGGCGCAAGTTCAAGGCAAAATTGCTTAAATTGACAAGCTCAACAAGGGTGCATGAACCAGCCCCAATGCAGTAATCAATGTAGTGGAGGAAGAGTTGGGGAGTATAACTGGGGAAGGCTTCAAACAAAGATTGTTCTATATAGCTAACAAAGAGGCAGGCATAGCTTGGACCATGGCTGTGCCCTGGGCTTGGAGAAAGTAGGAGCAGAAGAAAAAATTGTTCAGGATGAGGACGAGTTCTGCCAGATGGAAGAGGGTAGTGGTGGAGGGAGATTGGTTGGTTCTTCTGTCAAGCAGAGAGCATTGAGACCTTCCTGGTGAGGAATAGAAGTGTATAGAGACTGAACATCCATGGTGAAGGTGAAGTGGTCAGGGCCAGGGATTGGAAGTTATCAAGAAGATTGAGGGCATGAGAAGTGTCGCGGATATAGAAACATAGAAAACCTACAGCACAATACAGGCTCTTTGGTCCACAATGCTGTGCCGAACATGCACTTACTTTAGAAATTACCTAGAGTTACCCATAGCCCTCTATTTTTCTAAACTCCATGTACTTATCCAGGAATCTTTTAAAAGACCCTATCTCAGCCGCCTCCACCACTGTCACTGGCAACCCATTCTGCGCACTCACCACTCTCTGCGTAAAAAACTTACCCCTGACATCTCCTCTATAACAGCTCCAAGCACCTTAAAACTGTGACCTCTTGTGTTAGCCATTTCAGCCCTGGGAAAAAGCCTCTGACTATCCACATGATCAACGCCTCTCATCATCTTATACACCTCTATCAGGTCACCTCTCATCCTCCGCCGCTCCAAGGAGAAAAGGCCAAGCTCACTCAATCTATGCTCACAACGCATGCTCCCCAATCCAGGCAACATCCTTGGAAATCTTCTCTGCACCCTTTCTATAGTTTCTACATTCTTCCTGTAGTGAGGCAACCAGAACTGAGCACGGTACTCCAAGTGGGGTCTGACCAGGGTCCCATATAGCTGCAACATTACCTCTTGGCTCTTAAACTCAATCCCACGGTTGATGAAGGCCAATGCACTGTATGTTTTCTTAACCACAGAGTCAACCTGCGCAGCTGCTTTGAGTGTCCTATGGACTCAGACCCCAAGATCCCTCTGATCCTCCACACTGCCAAGAGAATTACCATTAATACTATATTCTGCCATCATATTTGACCTACCAAAATGAACCACCTCACATTTATCTGGGTTGAACATCTGCCACTTCTCAGTCCAGTTTTGCATCCAACCAATGTCCTGCTGTAAGCTCTGACAGCCCTCCACACTATCCACAACACCCCCAACCTTTGTGTCATCAGCAAATTCACTAACCCATCTCTCCACTTCCTCATCCAGGTCATTTATAAAAATCACGAAGAGAAGGGGATCCAGAACAGATCCCTGAGGCACACCACTGGTCACTGACCTCCATGCAGAATATGGCCCATCTACAACCACACTTTGCCTTCTGAGGGCAAGCCAATTCTGGATTCACAAAGCAAGGTCCCCTTGGATCCCATGCCTCCTTACTTTCTCGATAAGCCTTTCATGGGGTACCTTATCAAATGCCTTGCTGAAATCCATATACACTACATCTACTGCTCTACCTTCATCAACGTGTTTAGTCACATCCTCAAAAAATTCATCCAGGCTCATAAGGCATGACCTGCCTTTTACAAAGCCATGTTGACTATTCCTAATCATATTATGCCTCTCCAAATGTTCATGAATCCTGCCTCTCAGGGTGTTTTCCATCAACTTACCAACCACTGAAGTAAGACTCACTGGTCTATAATTTCCTGGGCTATCTCTATCCCCTTTCTTGAATAAGGGAACAACATCTGCAACCCTACAATCTTCTGGATCCTCTCCTGTCCCAGTTGATGATGCAAAGATCATTGCCAGAGGCTCAGCAATCTCTTCCCTCGCCTCCCACAGTAGCCTGGCGTATATCCCATCCAGTCCCGGTGACTTATCCAACTTGATGCTTTCCAAAAGCTCCAGCACATCCTCTTTCTTAATGTCTATATGCTCAAGCTTTTCAATCCACTGTAAGTCATCCCTACAATCACCAAAATCCTTTTCCATAGTGAATACTGAGACAGGAAGGGACTGAACCAAGGGGGGGATAGAATGAAATTGAGACATGACGCCACTCATTCAGTAGGGGAGAAGCAATAGGCCTTCCTGGAAGGTCCAGTTTGTGGACATTAGGCAGGAGATAGAAGGGAGCAGTGCAAAGTAAGGGAACTCTATATTTGGTGACAGTGGTTGACATTATCCAGTCACTCTGCTCATCTTCATTAACACTCCCTCTTGTTCAAATTCATCTGATCCCAACATATGTGGGATAGGTTGAGACCGTCATTAGGCTGGCTTTGCACAGGATAATATAAAATAGCAACACTCTAGCTTGTAATCCACTCAAAGATAGCCTGGAATATTTCTGCATATTTTCTTACTTGTAAATCTGAATGTGTTTTTTGAAGTAACCTACTGAACACCTGTTTTTTGTGTAACTTCAATTTCCTGAGCCAAATATTGCCCATTAATTGGTTGATTAGTATAAGCAGCAACAGCCATTGGCAGTTCTACTGACTGGCCATGTAACCTGTTTTGCTGGAACATTGCTTCACATTCATTATCCTCTCTGTTATTGGTATTTGGTTAAACCTACTTAGGTATGTATCCTTGCCCAGCCTCCTGCAACAATGACATTTTTGATGATAATTATTCTTCCATTAAAATAAAAACCCAATTTTCAATTTTATAAAGAATGTTATAGGTAACTTCTGATCTGCAAACAGTATTTAAATTCTGATGAATATGTGTGTGTTATGAAAACATACACAAACATTTTCTCAAACATATCTCTAAAAACAGAGGGGAATTAACTGACTTTACATGTTTCAACAGTGTATGCACATAGACATTTATAATTAAACTGCTTCAAATATATTGAATTGCATCAAATTCAGTAACTTCTGTAGGCAGGGAGGAACTAGTATAGGAACACAGAATGTAATAATATTCTTTTGTGATAGGTTTAAATTTAGAAGCTGACTATGGTTAATCCTATCAATTTCCTTTAGAATACAGAAAGAATACTTCTTACTTAAGGTGTGTACTTAAAATGCAGTAACCAACAAAATATGACCTTCTGGAAATTATAATAAGATATATTTAGATAAAAAGCATTAAATTGTAAACTATTAATTTTGAAACAAGTTTAGAAATATATTTTAACATTTTTATATTAATGAATCTACAGCTTTTAGCAACTGAGCTTCTGACTGAAATTAACTAAATAAGAGAATTTGAGTAAATATATCAAATATCTTTGAGTATACTTGCAATCCTTAGTTATGTCAAACACAATTCTTGTGTGATGTTTCTAGCAAAATGCCCTTGTTCACAATTAGACAAAACATACCTTGTTTGCCTCCACCTTTTGAATAAACTGACACAATATAATTGATTGCAGTTATGTATGACAGAAACAAACTAATGCTAATGAACTCCATGAACTAAATAAACATAATGTCAACTTGGAAAATTTGCAGATGCAGGTTGTTTCAAGTCATGAAACATGATCACTTTTGAGTGGTTGCCAGCATTACACTGTATCACAATAGCTTTGTAATAACATGATCCAGATAAATCCATCAGACCATGTATTTTCTGTTTACGTGCATTTGGTGGGCCTGCTCTGCTGTTGTTTGTTCTTCTCACGCTCTGATCCTACATAATATTCCCACAGGCAAATAGTTTACTGCCTAAGAATATGGATGGATTGAATATATTTATGAGTTTTCAATGGCAAGCATCACCAAACCAATTGTCTGGGTGCCAGACTCCAGGATTATGTGAGAAAGAGGAAAGATAAAATGCTTTCAAAAGCAACATTGCTGGTGAGCACCTCAAGAAAGACACTCATGTTGTTGCCATTGTAAAATTGGCAACTAGTGCTAAACACAGCATGCTGGTGCCCCCTGTACTGTTAAATAAACTATATTGCTTTTACAAATATAAGATGTACCAAGCATCACACCACACTGTTCTTTCCACCAACAGTCTTGTTGTAAATCAGGAAAAACAACATAGGTCGTTTTTGACTGTGCAGCTGTAGAAAAAGAATCAGACATTCCTTTGTTCAGGGTTTATTTCAATAATTACCTCTGTAAAAATAGACATACTAAACAACAGATACCAGATAAGTTTTAGGTTTCTCATACATTAAGAATTTATTTTTAACTTCCATGAGAAAGCCTTGTAATGCGCCAAGTATATTTCTTAGAATTTTCTTTCATGAACACCACTGTGCATCATTGAATTGGACTGCCTGCAGTGTTAAATCCAACAATTGATATGTAATTCATACACATATAATTAATTAAGTGTTAGTTAGTTACTTACTACCCATTACAGCAATAGCGTCTAGGGCAGCAATAAAGGTCCACCCACCTCAAGCTCTTGTTTAGGGCTTCTTTCATCATGTCAGTAGCTTCCTCTCGGTTCTCATTACTGTTAGTCAAGCAAGTCCTGGGTGGACAGCCAGGAATACTATTGCACTCGGATGTGGAAGGACTCTTCATTGCTGTGTCTGTAACAGTTTTGTTTAACCAGTTACGGTTGTTAGCCCTGAGCTGAGCCCCCCCCCCACCCCACCGAACCTGGAGGACTAGTGGACCAGTCTTAGTCTGGCCTCTATCCCTTGACCTGCTTGGCATGGGTGATCCAGCCAAGAGCCAAAGCATGAAGACTTTACTCCAGCCAACATAGCGCTCCGGGTCATTGAGGCACACAAGCCTCCAAATCCAACAACAAGATTGTGGTCATTTGGAGGTAGTTAAATGTACTACTTTATATTTCTTTGCCCATGTACTGCTATCCTCCTCTCTTCTGTGATCCAGCAATAGGATTCAGTTCTTCTTGTCCTCCTCTTCCAGACTATGTTCTTCTGTGTTCACTGGATCAATGCCTCCAAGGCGATGTCACCTTCCCCATCCCTTTCGGTATTTCGAAGGAAACATTTCCCCTGCGACCCACTAATTCTTTCTTTTTTACCATTACTACCCACTGCTGCTTTTGCTGTGTCACCCCAGTAATTACAACAGTCTCACTCTCAGGATCCAAAAACACAGTTAAGTTCATTCTAAACAAGAGAAAATCTGCTGTTGCTGGAAATCCAGTCAACACAAACAAAATGCTGGAGGAATTCAGCAGGCCTCCGGCATGTATGGAAAAAAGTACATTTGAGACTCTTCATCAGAACTGGAAACAAAGATGAGGAGTCAGAGTAAGAAAGTGGGGGGAGGGGAGGAGAGGAAGAACCACAAGGTGATGGGTGCAACCGGGGGTCGGTGGGGGGGGGTGGTGGAGGGGTGAATTAAAGATCTGGGAAGTCAATGGGTGAAAGAGATACAGGCCTGGAGAAGGGGGAGTCTGATAGGAGAAGACAGAGGCCACGGAAGAAAGAAAACTGGAGGAGGGAGGTGATAGGTCGGTGAGATGATAAGGTGAGAGGGAAATGGGAATGGGGAATGGTGAAGGGGTTATTTTGCTTACTGGAATTTCGAGAAATCGATGTTCATGCCATCAAGTTGGAGACTACCCAGACAGAATATAAGGTTTTGCTCCTCCAACCTGAGTGTGGCCTCATCGTGACAGTAGACACCTATCACCTTGTGCTTCTTCCTCCCTTCCCCCAACTTTCTTACTCTGACTGCTCATCTTGTTTCCAGTCCTAAAGAAGGGTTTCTGCCTGAAACGTTGACCATGTTCTTTTCCATAGATGCTGCCCGGCCTGCTGAGTTCCTCCAGTATTTTCTGTGTGTTGCTTAAGATAATTAGCTACCTGTCAGCACATAACTCTGTTAATGGCTGCACATAAACAGTTTGCAGTAAACATTTTACTGATTATCAGTGGTTCTGTGCCTGGCCCAGGTCAGTGAGAGGCTATCAATGCCTTGTGCAAGCTAATGTAGATCAAAGCCAACCTGCGACTCAGAAAGGGGAGGGCTAGAATCTGTGGCAGAAATCATTCTAGTGGTCTTTACAGCTTTGCAGGAAGAAATTGAAGCACACAGGCAAAAAGGAGCATTTGTATTTTCAAACAAGGCATTGGAGGCCCTGGTGGACAAGACGGAGAACTCCTCACACCCGAAAGGCTGAGAGGCACTCCTGGTGCACACTGAAACAACAGAGAGAGAAGTTAGTGCAAGGAAGCAACTCTATGGATACAAATTCAAAGACTTCACATATATGGAAAAGGGCAGCGAATGCAACTTCATGTGCCATTTCCTACTAAGAGCCCTGCTAGATTTGCATACTTCTCTATACCAAATAATTATTACAGCAACCACATCACCCACCTGCCAATAAACTGCCAAGACAAAGAACTAACTTTCAAATACTGTAAAATTCCTTTACATACGCACCTCATAATCCTGTCAGCTACTCAGTTCATACTGAAATGAGAGGAGGTTTCTTCACTCAGAGTATGGTGAATCTCTGGAATTCTCTACCCTAGAGAGCTGGAGCGACTTGGCCATTGTTTGTATTTGAAATGGAGGTTGAAAAATTTCCATGCATTAAAGGAATCAAGATATATGTGGACAGTGAAATTTGAGACTGAAGATCAGCCATGATCTTTTTGAATGCCAGAGCAAGCTCAAGAGGCAGAGGAGTCATTTTCCAGCCTCAACAGTAGATGTCCGAGTCTTCCACTGTTCTGCTTCTCACTGTGGTCTTGCGGGAGAATTGGCCACCAGAGGGTTTTGCTAAATGGATCTTATTGCTACACCCCTGTCTTTTCCTCTTCATAGCAGATTAATCCTCTCATCTTGCCTTCTCCTTACCCACTTTGCTTTGCTGTAGCAAGAAGAATGGTAGTGAAAGCTCCCAAGTCCAGTGTAACCGACATCTGCTGAAGTATTCAAGTGAAAGCACTCAGCAGTACTCTGTGAAGTAACAGAGTGGTGCACATTAGCTCGGATATTCAGGTTTCTTTTCAATGAACTATTCCTAAATAGAATTCAAAACATTGCTGCTACCAACAAATGTTCTTAGCATTACCAACTGGGAATGTATTTCTAGGCATCAGAAGTTTAATTTAAGAAATTGTCATAAGGTCTGGTGAAATACAAACAATACCTTACTCCAACAAGCAAACTTTAGGTTAATCAGCAACAAAAAATTAAAATGACTGAGATCCTTTTTAAATAGTTCAGCAATCACAGTACCTCCCTTCTGAAAAAACTCCCTTCCAGAAATCGTCATAGGGTTATTAAAACAAAAGCTTCACACCATCTGAGAAGTTTCTTCTCCCAGGCAGTTTACCTGATCAATCATTCTAGTTTGTTCGCCCCATCCCTTACTATCAATTACCCCAGTTACTGCACTGCAATATAAACATTCCAAACCATTTTTTATCATGCAATTTACATTTTAAGTACATGCTCGTATTTATGTATTTATGAAATTTTATTCAGTATTTGGTAAGAGACAACAAATGCGTACAAAGTGTCCTCTCGGGGCCCAACCAAAGGTACTTTTTTCTTTGTAAAATTTGTTTTTTACGATTCGAAAACAATTCTAACCAAGATCATTGGATGCTGCAGGGCTACTCCGTCAGTGAGCTTCTTATTAATCAGAGTAGCTGGACTGGTGTCAGTGCTGGAGCCGGCCGAGACCGGGAAGATGGAGAAGAAGCCAGCTGAGGTGTCGAAGGAGCCAGTCAGGATATTGGAAGGAAAAGTCAGGATGTTGGAGGAGCCCGCTTGGATATCAGAGCAGCTGGTCGAGCCAGTTTGGATTCAAAGAGTTAATTGGCTGCGTACCATGTTGCTGCCCGCAACTTGGGAGCATCAGAGTTGGTTCGGTATAACTGTGCAAGATCGTCTCAGACATTTTACTTGCGGTCGTAAGACTCTGTTGGACAGTGATAATGTAAGTTGCCGCAGGCCTGTTATCTGTGGCTGGTGGAGGGACAGTCAACATAGGAGCTGTGTAACTTCAGTTGTAGAGAGAACTAGGCCTCAAGCCTTGGGCTTGCCTGCTGCTGCAGGCCAGGTGAGCTATGCAGAAGTGTTACAGCGTGCTTGAGCTCAGCTGGGGCCTGGCCTCTCCAGTCGGTGCTACCCTCCTGTGTTTGAACAGTGGAATAGCAGGCTGGATTGCGTGCATCTGTACACTGCCGGGAGACTGTACCATTGATTGCTGGACATTGTTGCTCGGGGTTCTGGACTATATATATTTTTTGAGTGAATATGCATTTTTGCTCGATATTTTGAAATATGTTACTGGCTACTTTTGAATGTTTACTTGCTATTTTGAATGTTTTGCACCTTGGCCCAGAGAAACACTGTCTCATTCAGCTGTGTCTATGTGTGGTTTGAATGATAATTAAACTTAACTTGATTTGATTTGACCTGAACTTCAACATTTAAATTTATTTGTTTATATATAATCCTTTATAATTGTTGGATGTTGTTGTTTCTGTTGCATGTCACACACTGACCAACACACTTCTGATATAAATGTATCTGGCGAATAAAGTTGATCCTCGATCCTATCTTCCTGGATCCTCTGTGTTAACTGAATGTATGAGATTATACTGATTGTTAAACTCCACCAGTGCTAGCACACTGACTGATGTGACATCTGCCTGCTCTACGCAACTCTGGTAAACGAGAGCACTGCATTGTCCAGTGCTTCACCCAGGAGAGCATCGTGAGTAACTAATTTCACAAATGTGCATCTGTATTGGAGCCAAATTAGTGACTGATGCCGCCTTTTTTTGTTTAATAATCTTGGGGAGGTCATGTGAGCCAATGCATTTCCAGTTTATACCCTTCTTAATGGCTTCATAGACTGTTTAAGAAGACCGGGGGCAACATTAGTTTCAACTCTCTTTGTGGATTCAAATAAATAATATATGAAAATATGTGACAGTTATACTGCTGGCCAAAAAAGTCATGGCATATTACATGTTCTAAACATTCAGTAATTGAACCCTTATATCTTCACCGGCCACTCAGAGCTGATTCCTTTTAGTAGTGGAGAAATAAGCAATGCTGGTTTTTTAATGTATCATAAATTACATTCTTCTGGATTTGCAAGGCTGCAATTTTTCAATTTCATCTTTTCTGAAGTAACTAAGTAGTAGTTTACTGATGGCCTATGTTGTAATCAGTCAAAAAAAGCTCTGAGGTCAACACTTTCCTGACATTGACATTATTAAATTTATAAGTGGATCAATGGCAAAATAATACTGCAGCTCTGAAACTGACATTAATAAACCTAACCTGGCAGCAGTGTACAACAGAGTAGTTTATAATGCCAGATCCATTGGCTTTATTGGTTCATTGCAATGCTGGAGCTGAAGTCAATAAGATTTGCTTGCAGACAAAATTGGTTCAACATAGGAAATATCCTTAACAGGTTAATTCTGATGCACAGCTGGATTTTGCATCCATTTCCAGATAGGCTGAATGCTATCAAATACTACCAAAATTTTCTCCCATTTGCCAAAATTGTTCCCTATTCCAGAAAGTAACTCTATAATAATTTTCTTCACCATCATACTTCTACCTCTTGCTAAACCTCTCTTCCTGTTCCCAGTGAAAAGTGAGAGGATTCATTGATTTATTTTTCGCGTGGATTGCGCTTATCTAGTCAATTACTTTTGCCAAATCCATTCCTTCTCATGCCCAATAAGTTAGTCTATCTCTCCTGCTCACTGATTTCTGACTTCCACAATACCTTCAGTTTAAATTTCACATTCTTTTGTTCCAGTCCTTCCCTGGCTTCTCCCGTTCCTACTTACTCGAATTCAAAATCACTCTGCATTCATCAGACCCAGACCTTCTGCACATACCTCACTGCTTTTACACCCCATGGAGATGGTAACTTCAGAGACTGGGACCATAAACTGAAACGTCTTTTCTGCTTTTCGCAGTCCCTCTTTATTTTGCTTTACCACTATTATTAAACACACTTTTACAAACAAGCTTTGAGTTATCCCTCACTCTTCATGCTTTTGGACACATTTCCCATGTTAGAGTCCCTCTAAAAGCAAAATGTTTCTGTAGGGGTCGCGATTCAGCAGTAGACACACAGAAAGTGGTATGTGTGATTCTGGTTGTGAGTGGAGATGGATATTTGCTTTGACTCTGGTGTAAGTTTTGATGAATTAATGGCAATTAATAGGATATTTAGTTTGGAAAAGTTCCAGTAAAAATGATATTCTGCAATTTTATAAATCAGGCGTTTTATTTGAACAAAGATAAAGATTGTGTTGTTGCATATAATCACTACCTAGAATCCATTTCAAAGATTACATTTTCCAAGATGATAGGTTGGGTTAATAAAGCTAAAATCTTAAAAGTATTGGCAAGTTGTAAACATATTTTCCATGGATTGCTCAGAATGCTTTGCAACTGAAATGACTGAAGATGCCTGTTGGCATAAACTACACATTTGTCTTCACTTTAATTTGAGACAATAATCAAGTTTCAGTGAAGCAAAAGCACAAGGATGAAAAATGCTTTTATTCATTTTATAAGACCTCAGTAAAATAAATCAATAAAACAGCATTGGTATTCTTACAATGTAGAAGTTGTTAGGCAGATTCATTTTTATTATTGTGGTCAAACTCCATATCAAACAGCTTTTTGAAAACCTGAGTAGGCAGCATTAGAATTAAACTTAAGCAAAATTTTAACAAAATATTCTCAGTCTGTTTAGTTGCTCCAACATGTACTTGAATGCTATCAAATGATACAATGATTGCATTTGTTACATGCTTCATGAATATCTTGTGATTGTCTTATGAGGATGATGTAATGGTCTTGCGGAGGTCACATGATATAATTTTCCCGCTGATTTGAGGTCATGTGATGACCTGTTCTCACCAGGTATATAAGAGTAGGCCCTTGGTGACGCAGTTTAGGTTTTTCAGTTAGAACATCAGCCAGATACTCCGCTCTGCTGCGTATTTGCCTTATGACGCAGTTTACTTTACTTTACTTTATATTTTATTGTCGCCGAACAATTGATACTAGAGCGTACAATCATCACAGCGATATTTGATTCTGCTCTCCGTGCTCCCTGGAGTACAAATCGATAGTAAATATTAAAAATTTAAACACTGACAGGTGGATTCAGTGCCGGCTGTGGTTGGCTGCTTCCAAGGCATTGGCAGGTTGACGGTGCCTGGATGTTTACGGCAGGGAGTTTCTCCCTTTTGCCACCTGCTATCAAGGACTCGGGAGTCGATCGACTCGGGGACTTTTGAGACTTTATTTACCGTGCCCATGGTTTGTTCTTCGTCAAATTATGGTATTTCTTTGCACTGCTGTAACTATATGTTATAATTATGTGGTTCTGTCAGTGTTAGTCTTTGGTTTGCCCTGTTTTCTGTGATATCACTCCGGAGAAACATTGCATCATTTCTTAATGCATTTATGCATTTCTAAATGACAATAAAAGAGGACTGAGTGTTCTCATAATCCAAAAAAAATAGAAAATAGAAAAGGGAAAGTAAGATAGTGCAAAAAAACCAAGGCAGGTCCGGATATTTGGAGGGTATGGCCCATATCCGGGTCAGGATCCGTTCAGCAGTCTTATCACAGTTGGAAAGAAGCTGTTCCCAAATCTGGCCGTATGAGTTTTCAAGCTCCTGAGCCTTCTTCCGGCGGGAAGGGGGATGAAAAGTGTGTAGGCTTGGTGAGTTGTGTCCTTGATTATCCTGGCAGCACTGCTCCAACAGCGTGCGGTATAAAGTGAATCCAAGGATGAAAGATTGGTTTGTGTGATGTGCTGGGCTGTGTTCACGATCTTCTGCAGCTTCTTCCGGTCTTGGACAGGACAACTTCCATACCAGGTTGTGATGCACCCAGAAAAATGCTTTCTACGGTGCATCTATAAAAATTAGTGAGGGTCTTAGGGGACAGGCCAAATTTCCTCAGCTTCCTCAGGAAGTAAAGTTTTGATTTAAAACGGAGTTTTACGTTCTATTGTAAGGTACAAAAGTGTTGGGCTGGCAGTTTAACCAATCACTGCCAGGTTTGTTGATGTATCTTTTCAGTAATATTGGAGAATGAAGACGGGAGCCTGAAGGAGTCATTCAGCGGTTTTGGACCATTATTGAATTCATTCAAGAAAGGGTGATCTGCATGAGATAGCCTCTGCTAAAAGCAGCAGAAGAGGCTGTGCAGTATCTAGTATCCAGAGGGAAAGGTCAGTGCCTTTAAACAGTTTTATTTCCGTTGTCATGAATCCTGCAGACAAGGCAGGATCTGGCTGGGATTGGCAGTGATGTCGTGTCTTCGAGGAATTCTTTACTTCAGGAAAGTCTCTCCTAATTGACTGTATAAATTTCCTTGGACTTTCGAATTTTCCATTCTAAGAACTGTGTTTGAATTTACCACTTTAAGAACTGTTTTCGCATTTATCGCTTTAAGAACTAGTATGGAGTGGCGGTTTGTTAAATGGCCGCATAGCAGTTTACTTCCAGTTAAGATTTTCGTTCGTTTATTTTTTTTATATTGAGCAGAGTTTATTAAATGTTTGGTTGTTTTTATAAAACCTGACTCAGTTCTATATTCATTGTTGCCGGTCACGTGATACATTGCTAAAGCAATAAGATGATAGGACAGAGAATTGTTGTATGAGCTACTTGGTTGCTTACCAATTTGCTCATGGTGTCACAAAGATTGACTTGGGTGTCCTTAGCTTGTTTACTATTATGACTATAAGGAAAAACAGAAAGCTGATTCAACAACTTACCAAAAAATACAAGTCCCGTCACCAAGCAACCTTAGATTGAGCTGATTAAGTAGTCTGAATGGACTTCAGAGCAAGTCCCCTTAGCTTCCACATGGGTTTTACCAATTATGGGGTTGCAACCAGTAGACAAGCCCTTGGAAGCTTGAACTTCAAGAGAATATTGACCATAAGAAATTATAGTTTTTTTCACATTCTTACTGACTAACTTTCATAACTTTGCATTTTTTAATCAAAGTTCAAAGTTAAAAGTATTTTTTAATCAAAATACATATACATCACAATATAGCACCCTGAGATTCATTTTCTTGCAAGGATTCACAGTAGAACAAAAAATACAGTAGAATCAATGAAAAACTACACACAAACAACCAATGTGCAAAAGAAGATAAACTGTACATATACAAAAAAATCAAATAATAATAAAAAAAATAAATATCTGTTACTGAGAACTTGAGTTGTAGAGTTTGTAAAAGTGAGTCCATAGGTTGTGGTTTACTGTTGACGTTAGTGAAGTTATCCACTTGGGTTCAGGAGCTTAATAACCATTCCTGAACCTGGTGGTGTGGGACTTCAGGTTCCAGTACCTCCTTCCTGATGGCAGCAGCAAGAGGAGAGCAAGGCCTGGATGCTGGGGGTCCTTGATGATGGAAGCTGCTTTCTTTTGGCTGTTCTCCTTGCAGATGTGATCAATGGTGTGGAGTGTATTTTCTGTGAAGAACTGGACTTCATCCTCTAATTTTTGTAGGTTTTTCCATTCTTGGAGTTTCCATATCAGGCCATGATGCAACCAGTAAGGATACGCTCCACTGTGGATCTATAGAAGTTTGTCAAAGTTTTACGTGACGTGCCTAATCTTCACAATCTTCTAAAAAAAGGTAGAGGTGCTGCTGTGCCTCTTTTGTGTTGGTACTTACTTGCTGGTCCCAGGACAGATCCTCTGACATGATAACACCAAGAAATTTAAAGTTTCTGACCCTCTCCACCTCCAATCCTCCAATGAGGACTGCCTCATGGACCTCTGTTTTCCTCCTCCTCAAGTCAATAATCAGCTCTTTGTTTTGCTGATATTGAATGAGAGGTTGTTGTTCTGGCACCATTCAGCCAGATATTCAATTTCCCTCCTATATGCCAACTCATCACCATCTTTGATGCAGCCCAGAACACTGGTGTCAGTGGCAAACTTAGGTATGCCATTGGAGCTGTGCTTAGCCTCACAGTAATAAGTACAAAGTGACTAGAGCAGAGGACAAAACACAAAGTCTTGTAGTGCACTTGTGTTGATGGTGATTGTTGAGGAGATGTTGCTGCCAATCTGAACTGACTGGGATCTGCAAGTGAGAAAATCGAGGATCCAGTTGCACAAGGCGGTATTGAGACCTAGGACTTGGAGCTTAGTGATAGATTTGGGGGGATGATATTGTTGAATGTTGAGCTGTAGTCAATGATCAGCATCCTGATATATACATCTTCACTGTCCAGATGTCTCAGGGCTGGGTGAAAAGCCAATGAAATGATATCTGTTATGTTGACCTCTTGTGACAGTTGGCACATTGGAGTGGATCCAACTCACTCTTCAGGCATGCGTTGATATGCTTCATGACTAACTTCTCAAAGCACTTCATCACAGTGGAAATAAATGCAACTGGACAATAGTCATTGAAGAAGGTCACCACATTCTTCTTGGGCACGGGTATGATTGAAGCTTGTTTGAAGTAGGTGGGTACCTCAGACTGCCGAAGTAAGGGGTTAAAATGTCAGTAAACATTTCAGTCAGTTGATTAGCACTCGTCTTCAGTACTTGGCCAGGTATCCCATCTGGGCCATATGCTTTGTGTGGGTTCTTCTTCATGATGGATACTCTCACATCAATCTTGGAGACTGAAATCACAGTGTTGTTGGGGGTTTCGTGAAGATGTCTCCATGTTCAGTCAAAGGCATTGAGCGCATCTTGGAGCAAAACCTTGTTGTCACATATGTTCCTTGGTTTTGTTTTGTAGGAGGTGATGGTATTCAGCCATGCAACAGCTATCGAGCATCTTTCAGGTTGGTTCAGAACCATCTCCTTGCATGTGGCATGGTTTTCCAGAGGCCATACCTAAATCTCTTGTATTTTCCTTGGTCTCCCAAACTGAACACCAAAGATCTAGCCCTCAGCAGATTGTGATCTCTTATTTCTTCCAGGGCTTCTGGTTGGGGAAGACTCTGAATAATTTTCCATGGTCTTTGGCAACCGTGGCATAAACTTGATAGCTTATAATTTGATCTAGTCTACAGCCAACTCCTGTGGAGACAACTGAACATATCGTGCATATTTTTATAAATATTCGGTAGATTGTTTCCTGAGGTTTGATTAAGCAAGGTGGCTCTACACATTTTTGAGATTAGGAGAAAACGAAGTAACCTCATTGAAGCATGCAAAATTCTCAAGACTTGATGAGAGATGATATTTCCCTCATCAAGTTTCACAGACATAAGAAGTGGCTCCATAAGAAAATGGCCCTTTGGGATAAAGAAGAAAAAGAATTTCTTCATCCAAGTAGTGAATCATTGAACTTCTCTATCCAAAAATAGTAGTGGAGGTGCAGTTTCTCAATATATTCAAGACAAAAAAAAGGCAGAATTTTAGAGATTAAAATGAATTAATTAAGGATTATAGGGACACTATAGAAAGGTGACATTGAGGTAAAAGATTGGCAATGATATTATTGAATGGCAGCATAAGATATGGTGGGCTGAAAGACCCACTCTTTCTTTTTCTCATATTCTTAAATCTGGTGCAGTCTGAACTCACCGAAGGTCACCTCCAGTTTACAAAGAAGATCATTTATTTGTAATGAACTTAGCAGAAAATAACGGGTCGAACATAAGAAATATGAAATCATAATTAATTTAACCTTCCAGTCATAGTCAGAGAATACAAGCCATATTTATTCAACATCTAGTAATATAAGTTTTCAAATTCTGATGTGCTGATAAGTCTCTGTCTAACCTAAAACTGAATACCATTCTCTTGATGTGTTCCGACCAAAGTTCTATAGAACAAAATCATCATTACCTCATTGCTGCACTTAAACACTTTTGCAACAAATACACCATTAGCTTCATTCATTACTTTTTAAGGAATCCAAATTACCATGGTCATCCACATAACTGCTGCACTAACGTACATTCAGTATGCATTATGGTGTACGGTATATCAACACAATGACAAATGGAATCACCAACTTAGCAAAAGCAGTAGTCCTTTTGAACTCTTATACTTGTGTCATTATTAAAAATAATCATGGCTCATCTACAATCTCAGTGTCACTTTTTGTCACCATACCTTTGATTCCTAATAATTAGAAATACAGTCTGTTGATTTCATTAGATTATGCAAAGATAGGTTAGGCTATTCCATGAGATTAGTAGGCTGGTAATCACATTGAAAATGAACCCTTCAATATATTTTATAATTTATTGAAATGAACTATGGACTAGCTAAAGCCCAAAAAAAAACAGTTTCAATCAGTTTGATTGGCAGCAAATTTTCTCCTCTACTGCTTAAAAAAGACCACAGTTTGCCTGATGTGCTCAATGATCAACACAATCCCAGTTTGACATCAAAACATAAAGAGGAAAGACCATAAGACCATAAGACATACTGTAGGAGCAGAATTAGACTGTTTGGCCCATCGAGTCTGCTCTGCCATTCAATCATGGCTGATCCTTTCTTTTCTCCTCCTCAACCCCATTTCCCAGCCTTCTCCCTGTAACCTATGATGCCATGTACAATCAAGAACCTATCAATCTCTGCCTTAAATACACCCAACAAGCTGGCCTCCACATCTCTGTTTTGAATGGACGCCCCCCTATCCTGAGGCTGTGCCCTCTTGTCCTAGACTCTCCCACCATGGGAAACATCCTTTCCACATTGACTCTGTCTAGGCCTTTCAACATTCGAAGGGTTTCAATGAGATTCCCCCTCATCCTTCTAAATGCCAGCGAGGACAGACCCAGAGCCATCAAATGCTCCTTGTATGATAACACTTTCTATTAAATAAAATAGAATAAAAAGAAAGGAAAACAAACAGTGACAGGAGATGTGCAAAATTAATACTAGCTAATAGCTAATATGTATGTAGTAATTTAATCTCATCCTTACTACATTCAGAAGGAGCTCCTTTGGCCTGAAGTGTCCATGCTGGCTACCAAGGAGCATTCCCATTTATGGTCTCCTTATTTTCCTGCACTTCTGCAACATGTTCTCACTCACAGATGCCTTTCCATTTTATTTTGAAACTTTTACACATAATCAACGCTAAGGGGTAATTAGCCTACCAGCATACTGGAATAGTATTTCTTCACACAGAGAGTGGTGAATCTGTGGAATTCTCTGCCACAGGAAACAGTTGAGGTCAGTTCATTGGCTATATTTAAGAGGGAGTTAGATATGGCCCTTGTGGCTACGGGGATCAGGGGGTATGGAGGGAAGGCTGGGGCAGGGTTCTGAGTTGGATGATCAACCATGATCATAATAAATGGCGGTGCAGGCTCGAAGGGCCGAATGGCCTACTCCTGCACCTATTTTCTATGTTTCTATGTTTCTATGAATACATGACGTAATCAAAACACTCTAAGGAAGCCCTTGTGGTCGAGGAGGGGGATGTATGCACATCAGCATTAAGATCAGGCTCTGGGACAGTGCCACCAATAAGTTATCCTCTCAAACAAAACTGAGGGGTGGGAGTGGGCTTGGAAAAGGGTGGAGGGATGGTTGGTATTGGGGCTTTGGTAGTGATGTGGTGACTGATAATTTCTGCAACTATGTTATATGAGAATCTTCAGTGATGCAGCAAGTATGTATTGCATGACAATGGACATTAATGCTGTATACCTCGTGATCTCAGTGTGGGCATACACACAAGCCCTCAGTTCAAACTAAGGGTCTATCAGGAATCCCTGGCTGCAAGTCTTTTCCACTTCCTTTAGTTGTTTACTTTCTCATCATTATATTCGCAATATTTTCTCAATTTCTGTTAAGACTTTTCTACTCAAAAATAAGCTTCACCTAATTCTAGTTTGCAAATACAGAGCCAAACACTGAGTTCAGTAATTTCCCAGCCCTGGCTGAGAGGTCATTTTTCACTGGATCTTTGACTAAGAAATAAAGTTATCCTTAATTAAGTGGTTGCAGGGAGGTGATTATAAAATTATGCAAATTTTATTAATAAATTGCACCACTTTATAAAATTATGACTGCAAACAGTGTATAAATATTTGAATTTCTAAGCTTCTTTGTACACCCAGTGGTATAATCAGTAATAAAATCATGAAAACATATATTTTAATCAATGCCATTACCATCTTTCCTCAACAGAAACATCAATTCTCACAGGCTGACAAATTACTATAAAGCCAAATAGTTTAATAGTTCAGTTTAACATTTGCAGCATTACTTTACCTCACAATATGATTGATTGCATTAACAATATAAAAATCCTATAGGGAAAAATTGATTGGGTCCCCGAGAGAGATCACAATTTGCTGAAAATTTTAATTAAAAGCTTTGATTAAATGTCATATGACATAGTTAAATCATCTTTAATTTAGTGACTTAGTCAGAGGAAAGATACTTGCCACTCCATATATTTTCTTGTTTATATTAAAAGTCACAGATGGAAATAAGAATTAAATTCCTATTCCAGAAAATACCAGAAAATAAATTTTGTATATAAAATTGCATTTTTGTTTATTCTCTTCAGGCAAGTAATTGGAGATAAATAATACAAAGAATGTTTGAATCATGCTTTTCAGCAGCTTTGTGAAATCATCCATCATGTGCTGGTAGTATCAAAATTCTGACTATGTCACTGTAGTTCTATAACACAGTGCATGGCAGAAACCTTTGCTTTTAGCTTTACAGAATTTCTTAACATTAGTGTTAAATGATAAATGTTGTGTTTATTCTGGCAATCCAGTTATACAATGTAAATGCAATGATTTCCCCAGTGTAAAAATGTGTTAATAGAAATTTTATTCATTACCAGTTGGCAATCGGTTTAGACAATTACAAAGCAGTGATGGTGGTCACTGTTTATTCAGTGCTCTTGTTTGGTTTTCAGAGGATGTTTAAGATTTATGTGTATTAAGAAACTCTGATCTTCATATCTTTCTATATGAATAGTTGTTACTCTTGGGTGCACTGATGGGAAAAATGAATTTTCGGTTTCCAATTCTGTTCTATCAAATATTAGATATTCAAAACTGGGTAATTAGAAGGAAGCATGCCACCTGTATTGTTCAATTAAGTTAAAATATCAATTAACTAGATTAGCCTAATTGAAACTTATGTGATTTTTAATATTACTATATTCATTGCCATAAACAAGAAGCAGACATAGTAATTTTTGTTTGTAATAGAAAATATAACAGAATATTGGAGGAAGGAGTATCTAGATGGAGGAATGTGAAATTATTATTACTAATTTTCCAACCTCAAAATAGCAAATGGTTCTTAGATAGTAATACCACTAAACTGATATATTAAAAAAGTCCTAAGATTTAGCTTTGTTTAGAAATGTTTTGTTTCTTTGGCAGAGATGGTAGACAATATTCTACAAGGATCACTAACTGGCAGGAAAACAGTGGTTTTAGCATTGCTTTAATATAGATGCTGGAGCAGATCTTCCAACAGGCATTGGAGCTATTGCTGGGACTTGCCTATATTTCTGCACAATTTGAAGCCCATTTGTGATGTTGTCTTATGCTGGTTATAACACTTCCACCAAGTATCTAGGCTGTCGGCTGCTCTGATACTTTAACTGAGGACACCCGATGAAACCTCATAGAGGAATGCAAAGTTCTGTGGAATTATCAGTTATTCACAATTATAAGAAAAGGCTGCCAGGACATTTTTAATTTGAGATAGTTCAGTTTAAAGATAATTGATTATTATCAGAGTTTGTTGGTGCTTCTCAGTATAACATTTTAAAATATTTCCAGTAATTTAAATTTCTTCAACTAATATTTTTAGATTACGATATTTCATGGATGCTTGAATGTTTGTGAATGTCAAACAAAGTCAATATCTATGACAATTTAAACAACCAATAATGTAATTAAACAGCCTCATTGGCTCTCAAACCCATTCACAGAATGTAGCTGGTACCTTCATTGGGAGAGACCGCCAGGCTTTGCCAATTTACTGAGCTCTTGATGGAAGAAAAAAGACTGGGGAAGATGGAGTTGTTCAAGGGCAAGCAACCAGTACTCTTGGGCAACAGAAGATTTGCACCGATCTGTTAATGACAGAAGATTATAAGGAAGGAAAAGAACCCTTCAGGTGGTAAAGTTATGGAATGAATGCAAAGTAATAATTGAATACAAAAGTCAGAGTTTGATCTTATATTAACTGTTCTTGAACATTTCATTAGCCGGACATCATTTAAAATTACTGATTGCGCCAAACTTGCTTTTCATTAGCAATCACATCTCAACACTAAAGTTCATATTTATAGAGAGGGAACGCACTATTTCAAATCTGGTTAACTCCTTGATTCAGGAAAACAATTTAATATTCCTACTTAGTCAGAATCTTGCTACTAGATGTACTTGGATGTGCATACAGTGGGAAATCTGATGTATGATTTCTGTATTTCCTTTTGTATAATGTAGCACCGAGGAGCAAGAATATTCTCTTACAGTTTTTGATAATAATCAGTTCTCCAAGTTTCACATTTATCTATATTTGATTTCTGTTAGTTTTCAGATGAGGTACAAAGTGACTATGCAGTACAAACAGGTCGTATCATTCAATGACAAGTTGTTCATCACTGGTACATGTTATTAAATGTGGCTCACATTACAGAAGTAAATGCCTTCAATGGAATCAAAAGCAAGAATTAAATGAACAAATATTGATCCATCAGTACTGAACTTCCTTTGTGAATGTATTGGTGTTAGAGTGCTGCTGGGGGCAAGAGAAGCCTGTGACAATAGTTTTTCTCACTGCCACTTAATCATATTAATCCTTGAGCTCAACACAGCAAGCAAATCACAGTTCGTGGCTGCAGAACTTGGTAGCTGGAGATACAATGACGTCAGTTAGGCTGTGATCTTTCACAATAGCGAGACAGAAAGGAGTTTGCTGTAGACTTCCCACTTTGCCGACAGGTCCGCTTGCAAGCTGTCCGTTGAAGCACTCTGCAGCTTTTTCATAATACTTACAAGCAGTCCTCCAAAGGGTCTCAATCAATCTTAGCCCTGCTTCTTCACAAAAGGCTCTTCCAGTTTACAGAGCAAGTTTTCTTGAGACCTTACTTAATAGTTGAAACTTTGCCCTTATCTGTGGTTGCAGCTGATTCTTGAGTTGGCTGCAGATGAACATATATCGATCTTTACAAGCTGAGTTTTCTTATTTTGCAGGTGCCAGTCCTATCCTGCAAATCTGCCCTCCTGTTACAACCCTCCATCTGTTACTTTGCTCCAAGGAGATACGTCAAACAGCTTGGGACATTTTAATAGTCCAATTACAAAGGGCTGTGTCAGGAGGCCAGGAACCTCCTCAACCGCTTTTTTCCAAGCAACTATAATCTCCACCTGGGCTTACAATCTGCCCCTGAGATACAAAAAACTATTATCTTAACAGTTATCAAGTGTAAGAAAAATGCAAACAAATCATATAGCCTTTCACACCAACATAAAGGTCTTTGCCCTGATTTTTTAAAAAATATCATGGGGAATCTTACTCAAAGTTAATGATCCTTACAAATTTATTGCCACTCTGTGTCTGCTACATGATGACGTGATAACTGTGATGCCAACTGATGGGCACAGTAATCATAGAGTCATTACTAGATCAGGGTCTGAGTCATAGAGCCATACAGCTCACAGACAGACTTACTTAGTCTCTAACAACCATCACAGTCTGGGAAAACCTTGTTTATCTCCATTGCTTCAACCTTCTTCACAATCTTCCTTAACACAAACAACACAATGGCCTCTTTCCAATCTGTCCCAGCCTCATAAGGCCCTCTGCGCCCACCTCTTCACACACTTACACAAAATCAAGTAAGAGCCTGGATCATTGTCCACATCTTGGGAATTACTTCTCAATGATGGCTCACAGTAACAGTGAAGTTCATTACTAACTTCAGTGTACCGGCACAGCCTGTTGTCAGCCTAAGTCCTCCAACCCAACATTGCCACGGTTTACCAAGTGGCAACTCTTCCTTGTGTTCTGTACATTTGTAATCATGGACAACCTATAGTTTGCATCTCAAAGTAGAGGGCAGAAACCACCAACGCTACCTCTGGCAAATCCTTCAAATCCACCTATAGGGAAGATGAACCTCTCATGGGCCAACAACTCCATCCTTGAGAATGTGACTGACCTCAGTCTACAGGATGGGCCATAACATCTGCATGCCTGACGCCGGAATCTGCCCCAGTCTACATCATGGAAGAAATTTCCAAGAAGTCAGAGAAAATGGTCAAGGATATTCTCAAAGACTCTTAGAGAACAAATATATTCCTCACTGACTGTGGCCATTCAAAATACAGATAGAGCATTTGGGAAGACACTAAGCACCTTCTGTCTCTATGATGTGAGCATACCGAGGTCAGTTGAAGGCATGCACAACATTTTAAAATAACCATCCACCCGGTCACCTACACTGTAACACCTGCCTCATCTATTGCAAAGTGCTGCTTGAAACTCGTCATCCAGCTCAGAATTAGATTGGGAGCAAGTCTTTTTTGGGTGAGTGCCTAAAAAATGGATAATCTGGTCTTAATTCTTTGCATTGGCCATTGTTAAAGCTACAAGACAGCTGCCAATGCCAATGTTAACTAAAGGCACAACTCTACATCTGCCACTTCGTTCTGACCAGACACACCTTCGCATCATGCAGGTATGCCAGGCCATGGAGAAACAGACATGATCATTCAAATAACACCGAATATTGACCACTCTGGCATAGCTTTCCCCTTGCAAAAAAAAACACTTTGTATGTAGAATTTAGAATCATAGAGACTCAAGATTCAAGTTTATTTATCACATTTGTAATGCTCAGTTATATTGGCTCATATATGCCTAGGGGAAATCCTACCCAGCACTTGCCTCAACGCTTCCCACTGAATTGGTTGCTGCACCACTGCCGCCGGAATCAATCCCAAACATCAATCATCAGCCAGTACACACAGTATGTTTTACCAAGTACACTTTATAGATATTACTAAGTCTATGAAATTAATATAAATTCGATACAGAAAAGGAAGTAATGGGGAAAAAAAGGCGCCAGATTTATCAAAGTCCAAGTTCTTCATGCACAACCATTGGAGCTCAATCAATTCCTGATGACTACTCGGATCCTGTCGACCCACGGCTTGGGACCACCCGGAGTGATCGACTGGAGCCTTTCGCACGTCTGCCATCCTCCCCGTCTCTCCTCCGACTTCCCGCCAAAAACCCCCGTTCCCAGTCATATGAGACAGCATTATCACCAGAAAAAATCGATAACATGAGTACCCATCGGCTAATAGCAGCCTGCTATCTGTATTAACCCAAGCAAATGTCTAGCTAGAGACTTTCTCAGCATTTAACATAACAAAGAAGCATTCCCAAGTATAACATAACAAAGAAGCCATTTTAAATTTAACATACAAAAAAAAGACCTGTACACGTGTATATCAACATACAGTGACATGCATCATTTGCATTAACAACCAATACACCTGAAGGAGTGCTGAGGACAGTCCACAAGAGTCACCACATATTCTGGTGCTAATGTAGCATAGTTACATAGTGGGTTTATAGCCATAGTTACATTGACATGGTCACCGATCCTGGAAACTAACTCTTAGGTGCACTGACTCTATGGATGCGAATATTTAAGCACACGTTGTATTCTCCCTCTAGTCCATCCACTATCGCTCCCCCCACCACCTTCCCAAGATTCTAACAGTTACATGCACATCATAGAACAATTTACAGCAGACAGTAACCAATCAACCCATGCCTTTTCGAAGAAATTGGAGTATTCAGAGGAAGCCCACACATTTGCAGTGAGAGAGAATGTGCAATCAAGCAGGCACCATGATTCAGCATTGAACCCCTTTGCTGGAGTTGCGAGGCGACAGTTCTACTGTCTGCACCACGAGAGTGATGCCTGAAAGAACCCTCCAGTACAGTAACTATATTTATATTCGACATCAAGGAACTTGTGACAATGAATTTTCACTGGTAAGTGGATTTCAGAATCACTCAGTCAGGCCCGGTGCCATAATCCCCTGACAATCTGAATGATAGCAAACAGAGTCATGCTACAAATGTGCAGGAATGCGTTGAACTGAAAGCAATGACGGTGACGGGTTAGTTTCTGCCTTCACAGAATCTCTCAAGGCACTTTACCGTTATTTAGAGTTCATAGATTTTTGAGACGTAAGAGATTGCAGATGCTGGAATCTGCAGCAAAAAATAAACTGCTGGCTAAGACCGACCTAAAACATTGACTGTCTCTTTGCCTTCAAAAAGCTGCCTGATTTCTTCCAGCGGTTTATATTGTACTCATCAATTACTGATTCTTGTACAGGACAAGTTGAAATAAATCACTACCCTTGAGATACTGTTAGAGGGCATTTAAAGATTTGCCTTGTGCTTTCCTATGCATTTGAACAGGTTGATATATCAGTAATTGATTTTTTTACTATTCTTCTTTGTTGGTTTGTCTATCATTTGGACCACAGAAGATTTCTAATGTCCAGGGAGCAGCCCACCGCTAAGAAACACGACACTCAGGTTTTACCAGCAATTTTAGATACTGCAGGCATTATCTCAACTTCACCACGGATGATCCCAAGCCCGGCTGCAAAAGAGGATGACCTCACCCCTGGGAGAGGGAGGATCTTCAAGAATGTGCTACATCTACAGACACCTTGAGAGACTGGCCCAGAGTAGAGGAATCTGGCAATCTACTGTCAGTGTTCTATGCCCCTGTAGGGGTGATGGGCTTAGAAGAAGAAAAAGAAGACATAATTGTACGACATTATCTCTCTTGATTTCTTAGTAGAGATCTATCTGGTGATGATTATGGGACCTTCTCTGCCTAGCCAGTTAGCTGTTATGTTGCTTTTCAGTTTATCACCTTCTCCATTAATGAGGGGGAAATGCATTGAATTGAATTGACTTTATTTCTTACATCCTTCAAATACACAAGGAGTAAAAATTTTTACGTTACGTCTCCATCTAAATGTGCAATATGCAATTTATAGTAATTTGCAATAAATAGTATGAATAACAGGGCAGTCAATATAACATAGAAA
Organism: Mobula birostris; assembly: GCF_030028105.1. Taxonomy (NCBI): domain Eukaryota; kingdom Metazoa; phylum Chordata; class Chondrichthyes; order Myliobatiformes; family Myliobatidae; genus Mobula; species Mobula birostris. The sequence continues at coordinate 66,109,963 of NC_092373.1, forward strand.
TACAATTGTATCAGCGTGAATTAATCAGTCTGATGGCCTTGTGGATTAAGCTGTCCCGGAGCCTGTTGGTCCTGGCTGCAGTACTGTTTCCCAGATGGTAGCAGATGGAACAGTTTGTGGTTGGGCTGACCCATGTTCCCAGTGATCCTTCAGGCCCTTTTTATACACCTGTCTTTGTAAGTGTCTTGAATAGTGGGAAATTCACATCTACAGTTAAGCTGGGCTGTCCGCACTACTCTCTGCAGAGTCTTGCGATTCACGGCAGTACAGCTCCCATACCAGGCAGTGATGCAGCTAGTCACCTGTGCCCCTGTGGAAAGTTCTTACGATTTGGGGGCCCATACTAAACTTCTTCAAACACCTGAGGTGAAAGAGGTGCTGTTGTGCTTTTTTCACTACACAGCCAGTCTGTACAGACCACGTGAGATCCTCGCTGATGTGTATGCTGAGGAGCTTAAAACTGATCACCCTCTCAACCCCGGATCCATTGATGCCAGTAGGGGTTAGCCTGTCTCCATTCCTCCTGAGGTTCACCAGCAGCTCCTCTGTTTTTGTGACATTGAGGGAGAGGTTGTTTTCTTGTCAACACTGTGTCAGGGTGATGACTTCTTCTCTGTAGGCTGCCTTGTTATTATTTGAGATTAGGTCAATCAATGTAGCATTGTCAGCAAATTTAATTAGCAGATTGGAGCTGTGGGTGGCGACACAATCATGGGTATACAGAGAGTAAAGGAAATGCATTATAATTCTATAGGGGTAACTGTTGTCTTCAAGAAAGATAGGGTTGTCTTTCTTGATATTTATCTTAATGTAGATTTTTTTAATGCATATAACTAGGAAGTGGGCATTGTGGGCTCAGTAAGTATTTAATGCCCGTTTCTAATTGTTATTGAATTAAAAAGCTTGTTAGGCCATTACAGAATACACTTAAGAGCCAACTTAGTGTTGAGAGTCAGAGAAGTGAGAAAGCAGATTGCTTTCCGATGGAAAATGAGGACAACCTTGGAATAAGTTGTCCCCTCTCTCTTTCCATGGAATGGACATTAATATATTTTTGAACTCCTGCCAGACACCTCAATGGATATGATACAATGTTTGTTTGAGTTTATTTTGCTCACATTTCTGCAGTGAGATCCCATCGCTTCTCAGTGGTTAGTTTAAGAAATTATTGGATTTTATTTTGCAAAACTGTATCTTGCAGCAATGTTTTTGTATATATTTATGCTTAAATGAATCACTCATTTGAGATGTCGCGGTTTTACATTCGTCTTAAGACCAGGTTGGTGTTTCACTGGCGTTACTGCTTTTACTGTTCTTTCAGAACATCAGCTCTCTTCTAATAGTCAGCTAATTTTTGGAAGAAATGTAATGTTTTCTGTTTTCAGAACAAAACAAATAAGTTCAAGATAAACAGACTGATGAATAACCTTACATAATCCCTTTGCATATTTTTGAACATGTGGTGGGCCATACCATCAATAATTTTTTCCCATTGTTGTTTGCAGTAGAGGTTTGATAAAGAGTCCTTCTGGATAAATTACTGTTAGTCCTTGAAATTCAGCAATAAGGTAAATTGTTAAATTGGTTTATTTTTCACTGTACTTGGGTACGTGCGACAACTTTGTGCTACATACCGTCCATACAGATCAGTTCATCACATCCGTACATCAATGCTGTACACAGGAAAAGCAATAACAGAATGCAGAATGTAAGTAGGAACCTTTTCTTATCTTGCAAACATACAGTATGCCCTTCTTTTTCACCTCCAATAACCCAGAGAAAATAGATTTCCAAGGATAGACATAAGGATCATAATTCTCAAATTTGCATGCCTTCATAAATCTGTTTCCATCCTACATGATACTACACAAACCATGATTTTAACTGAGAGGTTCACACTAGGCACAGTCTCAGTGAAGATAGGTGTCAATCACCCTCACACTACACACAATATTTCATGTGACAGTGCTGCACTACACTTGCAGTATGTTTCCCATTAAAATCTTCTGCTATAGGATGAGCCTTATACTGAGGTTCCTGACAACCTAAGAGTTAAAAAAAAGATTAGCTTTACTTGTTACAAGTGCATCGAAACATAAAAGCATGTAGTGAACTGTGTCAATGACCAACAGATTTCAAGGATGTGTTGGGGGCAAACCGCAAATGTTGCCATGTTTCTGGCACTAACAAAGCATGCCCACCACTTACTAACCCTACCCTAGTTGTCTTTGGAACGTGGGAGGAGACCAGATGCGGTCAAACTCCTTACAGACAGCTGTAGGGAATGAATACCAACTGGTGACTGCTGGTGCTGTGATGCACTATGCTACCACGCTGCCCACACCCTACATTGCTCTACTGACCCTTGGCTCTAACTTAAGCATTTTCACTTTGAGGAGGGAGAAGCATCCCGCCTTATTGAAATAGTTGGCTTTACTACAATGGCACATTTGCTGCAAAATTTTAAATTTCCCTCATTTAATTGCAAATTCACTGCACAAAGAGAGTAGGAATGTGAGTTCTGTTTAACTATTCCATTGCAGATCATTAATCTTCCTGTTCATTCTGTTCGAATTGTAATCTTCACTCCATCTGCTTTTAGCTTGCTGTAGGAGGTGAGAATGTTGCAATGAAACTATTTTTGCTGCTGCTCAATCAATGAATCAAATGTCACTCACTAAAATGTCTCTCTGCAAAATTAATTTTGCACAGAAGTGCTGATGACTTCAGGCTATGCAAAATATTGTCTGCTCTAATATTTCTTGAGCTGCAGTAGTTATATATACAGAATAAATTACATTCAATAAGTTAGCAGCTTCCGTTTGTAATAAAACAGCACAACACAATACAAATCAACTGAAGTCATGCATTTCTGAAATGTCCTTACAGCTATTATGGTGAAGTACAAGCAATTTCTTTCTTCATTCAGCTGGGAAACCCCAGGCAACATCTGGAAAAGTAATAGTGGCTAAGCATCTAAATTCTAGAAGGTCAAGGTGATTGATACATCATAATCTATCTGCACATATAACAAACACAACAGATTCTGCCGATGCTGGAAATCAAGCAAAACACACAAAGTGGCTGGAGGAACTCAGCAAGATCAGACAGCATCTACTGAGGAAAGCAAGCAGTCACGATTTGGACTGAGATCCTTCACTGGGATTGGGAAGGAAAGGGGAATAAGGAAATAGGGGAAAGGAAGAAGAACAAGTTGGCAAATAATAGGTGAAACCAGGTGAGGGGGAAGGGATCGAAGTAGGAAGCTGGGGGAGATGGGTGGAAGAGATGAAGGCACAATAAGAAGAAACCTGATAGGAAAGGACAGAGGACCATGGAAGAAAGGGAAGGAGGAGGGAAACCAGAGTGTGGTGAGGAGAAGAGAAGGGGTGACAGGGGATCCAGGATGGGTGATGGAAAAAGAGAGAACAGGAAGGGGAAGAAAATACTGGACATTTCAGAAGTCAATGTAATTTCTCTCCCTCCCCCTTCTCTCTTTTTCCATTCCTCATAAGAATTAAAATTGATAAATTGATTTTTACAAGTATTGAGGTATAGTGAAAACGTTGTCTTGAATTCCATCTGTAGAGATCATTTCAATGCACCAGCGCATTGAGGTAGTTCAAGGGAAAATAATAACAATAGGTATACAGATGGGGCGGGGTGCCTCTGTTGGTAAAAAATGAAATCAAATCTTTAGAAAGAGATGTAAATCCTTGTGGATAGAGTTTTAAAAACTGCAAGAGTATAAAGACTGTGATGGAGTTACGTACATATAGGCCTCCAAACAGTAGCCAGAATATGGGATACAAGTTACAATGGGAGATAGAAAAGGCAAATAAAAAGAGCAATATTACGATAGTCATGGAAGATTTCAATATGGAGGTAGATTGGGAAAATCAGGTTGGTACAGGATCTCAAGAGAGACAATTTAAGAATGCCTACAAGATGGCTTTTTAGAGCAATTTGTGATTGAGCCCACTAGGCAAAAGGCAATTCTGGATTGGCTTGTGTATAATGTACAAGATTTGATTAGGGAGCCTAAGGTAAAGGGAGCTTAGGAAGGAGTAATCATAATATGATAGAATTCATCCAGCAGTATGAGAGGGAGATGCTAAAATCAGATGTATCAGTATTAGTGAAGAAAAGGGAATTAGGGAGCATGAGAGAGGAGCTGGCCAAAGTTGAATGGAAGGGGACACTAGCAGGGATGATGGCAGAACATCAATGGCAGGAGTTTCTGGGACCCATTCAGAAGGTGCAGGATAGATACATCCAACAGGAGTATTGTAAAGCAAGGATAAGGCAAGTGTGGCAGACAAGAGAAGTCAAAGACTGCATAAAAGCAAAAGAAAGAGCATATAATATGGCAAAAATTAGTGTGAGGCTAGAGGACAGAAAACTTTTAAAATCGACAGAAGGCAAGTAAAAAGCCAATGAAATAAAAGAGGATACCAAAAGTTTTTTAGATCTATAAGGAGAAAAAGAGAGGCAAGAGTAGATATCAGACTGCTGGAGAAGTAGTAGACAAACTTAACAAGTATTTTGCATCAGCCTGCACTGTGGAAGACACCAGCAGTATGCCAGAAGTTTGAGAGTATCAGGGGACAGAAGCGAGTGCAGTTACTATAACTAATGAGAAGGTGCTTGGGAAGCTGGAAGGTAGGTAAGTGACCTGGATCACATACACTACACACTAAATTTCTGAAAGAGGTGGCTGAAGAGATTCTGGAGGCATTAGTAGTGATCCTTCAACAATCACTAGATTCTGCACTGATTTTAGAGGATGGGAAAACTGCAAATGTCACTCCATTCGTTCAAGAGGACTAGAATATAAAAATAATAATGTAATCACGAGGCCTTATAAGGCATTGGTCAGACTGCACTTAGAGCATCGTGAGCCATTTCGGGCCCCCTATCTAAGAAAAGACGTGCTGACATGCTGGGGAGGGTCCAGTGGAGGTTCATGAGAATGATTTTGGGAATAAAAGGGTTAATGTATGAAGCGCTTTTGTTAACTCTGTGGCTGTACTCTTTAAAGTTTAGAGTAATAAGGGAGAATCTCAATGAAACCTATTGCATTTTGAAAGGCCTAGACAGAGTGGATGTGGAGAGCATGTTTCCTACAATGGGGGAGTCTAGACCTGAGGACATAGCATTAGAATAGGGAGATGTTCCTTCACAACAGAGATGAGGAGGAATTTCTTCAGCTAGAGCGTGATGAATCTGTGGAATCCATTGCCACATGTGACTGTGGAAACCCAGTAACCAGGTATATTTATAATGGAGCTGGTTAGCTTCCTGATTAGTAAGAGCATCAAAGATTATGGGGTGAAGGCAGGAGAAGGAGGTTGAGAGAGATAATAAATCAGACACAATGGAATGGCAGAGCAGACCTGATTGGCCAAATGGCCCAACTCTGCTCCTGTGAAGAATAAGCTCTTCTCAGGCTTCCAGAGGCTACAGGTATTGATTTTGGTTATCATCAATACCTGTACCCAACAGGAAACCAGAGAAAAGTTTATTCATCATATATGCCGAGAAAACACTAGATCTTTTTTTTGCTCCTATGTCTTATGGCTTTATGGTATTAATAACAGAGTGTAAAACAATGTTTACAGTAATAGAGAAAGTACATTGCAAGCTGAAATAAGGTGCAAGGTTATAACTAAGTAGATTGTGGGATTAAGAATATATCTTACACTCAGGAACTGTACTATAGTGTTATAACAGTGAGCTAGAAGTTCTCTTTTGTGCTTGTTGGTATACGCTTTCAGGCTTTTATATCTTCTGCCTAGGAGGAGAGGAGAGAAGAGAGAATTTCTGGGGTGAAATACAATTGAATATGGTCTTAGGCTTGCGAGAGCATTGGCAATGTGATTGCCCATTTAAACTAAGTGCTGTTTCTCATTTTACTACTCTGAAGGAGTTTCTGATACCTGCTATAAAGTTCTGTAATGTCTCAGAAATGTTTTTCCTCCATGTGGAGTTGAATATTTCCTTTTGAACTGTATTAGCTCTGAGGTAATATTTAATAACAAGTGATTAAAGCCAAATTGTTTCTCCTAGCAGGCTGTTCATCTCTGTAGAAGGTGATGATGATGATTTAGTCACCAAGACTCATTATGGTGGATCATTTCTGTAAATGGACATTTGGGCTCATTCTAGTCCCCACAAGCCAATTCACTCATTGGGAGTTGGACCTTTAACTCTGATGAATATTCACTGACCAGGGTTGGGTGGCCATTTTGAGAAGTTTTGCTTTCTAACACGGCAGCTGACAATTTCAGGGATTAAAGAAATGTTTTTGAGTAAGATAAACTTGCAACCAACATTCTTTGTAAACAGGAGCCAGTCCTCAGTTCTTAATGTAAGTTGCAAGAAGTAATTAATCTGAAGTTAAAAGGACAGTTTTGCAACTAAACACCATTGTCTATAGAGAACAGATTACTGGTCCACAGCATGGGACTGGTTGCTCATGAGATGCAGTGTAAAATGAAAGGGCTACGTTAGTTGGCCTACTTCAAACCAGACAACACTGGCTAAGTTATTTAGTTCAAGGAAGTTTGCAGTCCAAATTGATACTATCACTTGACACATCAAATAGCTGATCTATCAATGGTTGGGAGATTTGTGTACTCAGAGAGTCAGCCCTTACAACATTAACTGTGGGAAACTAGGAACTCTGTCTCCAGAAGCTTTGAAACCATTTGTGTTAAAAGGTATCTGAAAAAAAATCACTTGCATGTGAAACATAGAAAATAGGTGCAGGAGTAGGCCATTCGGCCCTTCGAGCCTGCACCACCATTTATTATGATCATGGCTGATCATCCAACTCAGAACCCCGCGTGAAGTCAGCCAAGTAGCAGAAAAAAATAATATAAAAGCAGAGAACAGTCAGGATTGTTAGGAATGGTAGAGATCAGCAAAAAGAATGGAAGGAGATGGGGCGACTAGAATCTATTCTTCTACCTTTGATTTCTGTGATGGACGATGCATTCATTTTAACTCGTTAGTATGTCTTTTTAGCTTATAGGATGTGTACCTGTGTTTTGAAAATCCTTCATGTTTTAGAAATCATTTATAATTTGAAAATCTTCTATAAGATAGAAATCCTCTGTCAGTTTTAAACTTGTTCTAAGAACTTCATTTAAATTTAAATATGTATCACTAAAAATAAATGAACTGTGTTTAAATTACTTTTTGCTTATTGAAATTATTTCCTCGGTGCGAAGGGGGGGTGGTGGGTGCGGAGAACCACTCAAGTCGTGAGTACTGGCAGCTAAATTCGCACGGAGGATAAATAGGGGAAGCTCTTGAAGAGTATGTTGCTACAGTATAACCTCTTTTTACTGAAGGTACTTATAGCTGTCTATATCAGATAGGGCTAAAAATCTTCGTTGAGTTCTGAACTTTACAGACAGCAAACATAACAGGAATATCACCAAAGCATTTTTTCAGTCATGAGGCTTTAATTCGAGTACATTTAAGATTTGATAGAGTTTGGAACTGTTTAACCTATGCAATGTTATAGCAAGTACTCACAGTTATGTAAATATTTTAACACACAAAAATACCTCACATAGATTTAAGTGAACAGACAGAAACTCCTGGTTGAGGAAATCAAAAGGAGCTGGAATCTGTGTGTACATTAACAAGGTTTGGTGCACAAACTCATCTGTAGTTAGCAGTCACAGTTCTAGGGCAATTGGACATCTTTCAATTAAATGCCACACATAATATCTGCTCAGAGAATTTACTGTTGTGTTCATCACCACTGTCTACTATCCCACTAAACATGAATGCCAAGGAAGTACTGGCAAATCTTTACCATATTATCAGCCATCTACCAAACAAGCATCCGGACAGTCTCTTCACTATTTCAGGAGGCTTCAGTCATGTTAACATTTTGCCCAAATTCAATTAACAAGGCACCATGACCACCAGAGGAACAGACAGATTGGACCACGCTTATACAAATAGATGTGGTCTTACAAAGCCATCCCATGCCCTCATCTTGGCCTCTCTGACCACTTCTCCATCATGTTAATCTCAGCATGCTGATTGCCGCTGAAAATGGAGAAACCAGTCAAGGGGGCCATCACTGTATGGCCTCATGAGGCAGTCACTGCTTCGTGACTGTTTTGAATAAAGGGGAAGCCTTTTAGGACCGAGATGAGGAAAAACTTCTTCACACAGAGAGTGGTGAATCTGTGGAATTCTCTGCCACAGGAAACAGTTGAGGCCAGTTCATTGGCTATATTTAAGAGGGAGTTAGATATGGCCCTTGTGGCTAAAGGGATCGGGGGTATGGAGGGAAGGCTGGTACGGGGTTCTGAGTTGGATGATCAGCAATGATCATACTGAATGGCTGTGCAGGCTTGAAGGGCCGAATGGCCTACTCCTGTACCTATTTTCTATGTTTCTATGAATGGACTAACTGGCAGATGTTCAAGGAGGCCGCCACAAACAGAAAAGACACAGACCTCAAGGAATATGCCTCATGTGTCACCAGCTTCATCAATAAGCATGAAGATGAAATTGGTACCTCAAGAATGGTCACGTCATGGCCCAACCAGAAGCCCTGGCTGAACATGGAAGTGCACTCCCTCTTAAAGCCTGGGGCACTGCCTTCCAGTCCTGTGACAGAAAAGCTCTCAGAGCAGCCAGGAGAAAACCCACCTTAACATCAAGAGGGCAAAGACTACCTATGAACAAAAGGTTCAGAAACACCTCTGCATAATGAAGCCTGGTGTTTGTGACTGCGCGTCAAGTGCATTTCTGACTATGCAGGAAAAACAGCATTAATTGTACCAGTGATGCTCCCTCTTTGATGCTCGAAACAGAAGACTGGTCATGAAAGCTACGCCCATCCCAGGTAAGCAGCCGCAGTCTGTTACAGCGGCAGACATGAGAAAGACTCTGCAGAGAGTCAAACCCCATAAGGCGGCTGGGCATGACAAAATACCAGGCCAGGTACTCAGTGAGTGTGCACACCAGCTCACAGATGTATACGCAGACATATTCGGATCTTCACTCATCCAGGTTGCTATCCTCACAGACTTCAATTGAGCCACCGTCATCCCTGTACCAAAGAACTTCACACTTTCAGAACTAAATGACCACCACCCAGTGGCACTGATGTCAATCAGCATGATGTGCTTTAGAAAGCTGGTAATAGTACATATCAAAAACTCCATTCCTGCCACACTGGTCACTCATCAATATGCTTACCAACAGAGCTACTCTATGACAGATACTATAGTATTTGACAAGCACCTGGCCTCGACACACCTAGAAAACAAGGATGTTTACATTAGAATGCAGTTTCTGAATTTCATTTTGGCATTCAACACTATTGTCCCACAGATATTGGTGAACAAAACTCCTACTACTTAGTCTAAATACACCACTTGTGCAACTGGTTGTTGGACTTCCTTAACAAACAGACCTCAGGTAGTCAGGATGCACAACTGCTCCTCCTCTCCATCATCTTCAACACCAGGGCTCCCAGGGTGTGTGCTGAGCCTGTGGCTGTACACCCTTCTCACACATGACTGCATGGCTAAGCATCCGAGTAATCACATTGTTAAACTCACCAATGACACAGCGGTGGTGAGGCTTATCACCAACAATGATAAGAGTGCATAGAGAGGGGAGCTGGAAGAGCTTGAGGCATGATGCCAGGCAAATAAACTCTGCTTCAAAGTCAACAAGACAAAGGAGATGGTTATCAACTTCAGGAGAACATGTGCCATTCACATCCTCCTTTACATTGGCAGCATAGTAGTGGAAACTGCGGGCAGTTTCCAATTTCTGAGAGTGCACTTCTCACACAGCTTTTTGTGGTCCCAGAATGCATTGTACACAGTCAAGACAGCTCACTAATGCCCCTATTTTCTGAGGACGCTGAAGATAACTGGAATAGACACAGCTATACTCACGTCATTCTATAGATGTGCAGTAGACACATCTATACTCACATCATTCTATAGATGTGCAGTAGACAGCATCATAGCATGGCATGGAAACTGCATTGTGGTGGACAGGGAAGCTCCACAGCAGGTAATCAAAGTTGCCCAGTGCATCACTGGCACCAGACTATGTACAGAAAGGTGTCAGACAAGGGTCAGTAACATCATGAAGGATCCCACCCACTTTGCTAATGGACTATTTTACCCAAACCCACACCAGGACCACCAGACCCAAAAATAGTTTCCCCAGGCATTAAGGCTGACCAAAATCTCCACCCACTAACCCACCACCACTTTATCATTTCCTGTCAGTACTTTATTTACAGTCACCCCTCTTCCTAGAATTATGTTATGGACATATAATCAGTCTATGTATATAAGCTATCTTATGTATTTATTGTGTTATCTGATTAATTTTATTGTACTCTTTATCTGATTATGTATTTTTTGTACTGCATCAGATCTGGAGTAACAATTATATTGTTCTTCTTTACACATGTGTACAGAAAATGACATTAAACAACCTTGATTGGGCCTGTATTGAAATGAAAGATGGACTCCAATAATTAAAGAAATAAAACTTAGGTAAGCTGAGAATAATGTTGAGTGTCAAGGACATCAGTGAATGGGGAATTTCATGGTTCAGGCAGGGAAACAGACAACAGACATCCACAGAAGGTGAAGGATAGGAAACTGGCTTGGAAACCTTGGGAATAGTCAAATCAAGGATGATATATATGGGTACTGAGAGTTTCTGCAGCAAATGCATAGATAACATAGGGAAATGAGTTTAGGACTTAATTTGAAACTGAGAGAGTATGAGGTAAAAAACTCAGCTGAAGTTGTGTGGAATGCCGGGATTGCATTCTGGTTCATTCATAAATATTGCCAGATCCAGTTCTGTTGAAGGTTGACAAGAAATAATACTGTTCCATCCAAAAGTGTGTTTGATTATGGAAACTGCTGTTGCAAACAATGTTTCAGTTTTCTGGTTTCAAGTGAGCCTTGCTTTGATGGTGATAGATTATTCACCAAATACAAGGCAGCATAAATTCTAAATTTTGTATTAGTTATTACAGTCATTTAAAAATTTTAAAAATGGATTCAGTTTTATACTGTGGCAAAAACAAAACAAGACCAATGGACCATTAGACCATAAGACACTGGAGTAGATTTATGCCATTCGTCCCATTGAGACTGCTCCACCATTTGATTATGGCAGACTGATTTCCCTCTCAACCCCATTCTCCTTCATTCTCCCCGTAACTTTTCACGCCCTGACTTATCAAGAATTCATCAACATCTGCCTTAAGTATGCTCAATGACCTGGCCTTCACAGCTACCTGTGGCAACGAAATCAACAGATTCATCACTCTCTGGCATAAGGAATTCCTCCTCATCTCCATTTCAAATGGATGTCCCTCTATTCTGACATTCTGCCCTCTGGTCCTAGACTCCCCAACAATAGGAACCATCTCCATATCTAGGCCTTCAACATTGGATAGGTTTAAATGAGAACACCCCTCTTTCTTCTAAATTCCAGCGAGTACAGGCTCAGAGGCATCAAATGCTCCTGATATGACAAGCCATTCAATCATTTCTTAACGCATGCAGGTTTATCTATGCATAGCAACACAAGCTAACTCCTTCTAAGAAGTTGAAGTACGACTTACAGCAGTTCTTGAAGCAATGAAGCAGTATTATGAAAAATGTTCTCTGAACCCAGATCCATCAAAAATCAAGTGTGTGCATTCCACCTGAGGAATTGAGAAGCAGCTCAGAAACTCAAGATCATCTGGTGTGGGAAGGAGCTCGAACACCATCCGACTCCAATTTACCTGGGTGTGACACTGGATAGGATGCTCTCATTTGCCACACACATCCAAAAACTCCAAGGGAAAGTTGGCTCTTGCAATTCTGTCTTGAAAAAACTAGGAGGCACGAAATGGGGAGCTAATGCTCACACACTTAGATCAACTGCCCTAGCACTCTGCTATGCACCTGCAGAATACTGTGCACCGGTGTGGGGCAGATCAGCCCATGCGAAGAAAATAGACCCGTTGCTTAACGAAGCCTGCCAAATAATCACAGGCACACTGCGCCTCACACCCACTTACATCATTTACAGACTTGCAGGCATTGCTCCCCTCCCCCAGAGATCCGAAGACACACAACAAAAATTGAAAAAGGTAAACAGAACTCGGATCCACGGCACCCACTACATCATGTGCCAGTTTCCAACGGCCTAAAATCAAGGAAAAGCTTTGCTACAGTGAAGGAACTGCCGCGCGGAACATCTCCCCAAACATACAGGATTGACCTCTGGCAACAAACAGAAGCCAGAACCCCACCAAACAATACAGTGCAAGACCCCACAGAAATGTTGCCAGACGGGGCACTGCTTGACAGACGGAAGTGGTGCACTCTCAACAGAGCGAGAGCGGGAGTTTGTAGGACGGGAGACAAGATGGTGAAGTGGGGTTTAAAGACCAGTGAATCCTGTGAGTGTGGCGAAAGGATGCAGAACATTGAACACATTCTGCACAACTGCCCACTCTCACCTGATTTAGCCGACACTGACCTGCTCAACATCAAACAACACTAGAGTGGCTGGCTGTCTGGTGTGACAAGCTATGAATGAATCCTGGAATATTTTTGTAAACCTCCTTTGAACCCTTTCCAATGTTGAAATATCCTTTCATACATAAGGGGCACAAAAATGCTCACAATACTCCAAATGCAGCCTCGCCAGTACCTTATAAAGCCTCGGCATTACATCCTTGTTTTTATTTTCTAGTCCACTTGAAATTAATGCTAACATTTCATTTGCTTTCCTCACCACCGACTCAACCTACAAGTTAATTTTGAGGAAATCCTGCACAAGGAGTCCCAAGTTCCTTTGCACCTCAAATTTTAGAAATTTCTCCCGGTTTAGAAAATAGTCTCTGCTTTTATTCCTTCTACAACAGTGCATGACCATGCACTTCCTGGAACTGTATTCCATCTGCCACATCTTTGCCTATTCTCCCAAGCTGTCTAAGTCCTTCTGCAGACTCCCTGCTTGTTCCTCCACTTATCTTCATATCATCCGCAATCTTACCCCAAAGCCATCAATTGCATCATCCAAATCATTGACATACAACATAAAAAGAAGTGGTCCCAACACTGACCCCTGCAGAACACCATTAGTCACCACCAGCCAATCAGAAAAAGCTCCCTTTATCCCCATTCTTTGCCCCCTGCCAATCAGACAATGCTCTATCCATGCTAGTATCTTTCTGCAATACCATGGGCTCTCATCTTCCCATGCAGCTTCATGTGTGGTACCTTGTCAAAGGCTTTTTGAAAATCCAGGCATGCAACATCCATTGATCCTCCTTTCTCTAGCTTGCCTGTTATTTCTTGAAAGAATTCCAAAAGATTTATCAGGCAAGATTTTCTTTTAAGGAAACCATGCTGACTTTAGCCTATTTCATCATGTGCCTCCAAATACTGTACACCGAAACCTCATGCTTATCAATCAACTCCAATATTTTGCCAACCATAGAGGTTAGGTTTACTGGCCTATAATTTCCTTCCTTCTAACTCTCTCCTTTCTTGAAAAGTGGAATGACAGTTTCACTTTATCAGTCCTCCAGGACTATGTCAGAATCTAATGATTCTTGAAAGATCTTTACTAATGCCTCCTCAATTACTTCAGTTACCTGTTTCAGTACCCTAGGGTGTAGTCCATTGGTCAAGGTGACTTATCTATCTTCAGATCCTTCAGCTTCCCTAGCACCTTCTCCCAAGTAATAGCAACCGCACTCACTTCAGCCCCCTGATATTCTTAAACTTCCAAAATACTACTAGTGTCTTCCACAGTGAAGACTGATGCAAAGTACTTATTCAGTTCGTTCACCATGTCCTTGCCCCTATAAATACTCCTCCAGCATCATTTTCCAGCAGTCTAATATCTACTTTTACTCTTCAAATACCTGAAAAAACTTCTGGTATTCTCTTTGATATTATTGGCAGACTTACCTTCATATTTCATATTTTCACTCCCTAAGGCTTTTTAGTTGCCTTCTGTTGGTTTTTAAAAGCTTCCCAATCCTCTAATTTCCCACTGTATTTTGCTGTATTATCTGCCCCCTCTTTTCCTTTTATGTTGGCTTTGACTTCTCTTGTCAGCCATGGTTGTGTCATCCAGCCTTTGGAATACTTCTGCTTGTTTGGGGTGTATCTATCCTGAACCTTCCAAACTGCTCCCAGAAAGTCCAACCATTGCGGCTCTGCTGTCATCCCTACTAGTGTCCCCTTCCAACAATGGTGCAAATAATTTAGTCCATGTTGCATGGCTTGATCTTAAAGTTTGGCTCATGCATACGCAAACACCTCATGGACATCATTTTGCAAACAGATTTCTTAGTCTGCGGGCTTTGAACTTTAGTTTACTGCTTGCAATTTATAATAAGAATTTAAGATTGGTTCTTGCTTGTATTCACTTAACTCCAGAATACTCCCTATCAGGGAAGAAAAAAATTGGCAAGATGATTAAACAAGTATTTTCAGCCTTCATGGAAAAGGGACAAATAAATTCCCAGAAATATTAAGAAAACAGGAAGCTAATGAAACAGAATTGTAGGAAAATATTTTTTGTTAAAAAAGAGAAATTAATACCCTAGAAACAGATTATCTAAATTTCCAAATACTCAAAGAGGTAACTGTAGAATTATTGGACTGCTCTACCAGCTGTCATCTCTGCGGGTTTCATGGCATTTGCTCGCTAGTGTGCTGAACTGAGATCAAGGCTTGGGCCTACTCTGGGGAGCAGATCTGAGGTCTCAGTCTATTTCAGAATGCTGCCATTTGCTTCTATTGTTTGCATGATGTGTGTGTGTGTGTTTTCCCCTTTTTGCACAATGATTATGATCTTTCTTTTTTTTTAATTGGGTCCTTCGGGTTTCTTGCTTTGTGTCTGCCTGACAGTCAGACAAATCTCAAGGTGTATAATTTATTCATTCTTTGATAATACATGTACTTTGAATCTTTTGAATTTGAATGATTGAAAATTTCAGTTGTTACGGAACATTTCCTGCAGACTGGAGGGTGACCAATGTTCCTCCACTGTGTGGGAAGAAAAGATACAATAACAAACAACAGAAGGACTAGCCTATCTCCAGTAGTGGGAAAAATACTAAATCCATTATAAAAGATTTGAAAATAGATATTTAGCATATATCAATGGACTAGACCAAAAATCAACCTAGGCTTATGAAAAGGAAATTTGGCTTGATAACTGAATAGAATTTCTTTTGAGGATGTAACTGGTAGCAAAAATAAAAAGAGTGTATTTAAAATTGCAGAAAGTTTTTGATACGTACCATTAGTCCCATATAAGAGAGTATGCATATTTTGAGAGTATGCATTATGATCAGAGATTAAGGGAGCTAGGGCTTTACTCTTTGGAGAGAAGGAGGATGAGAGGAGACATGATAGAGGTATACAACATATTAAGAGGAATAGATGGAGTGGATAGCCAGCGCTCTTCTTCCCCAGGGCACCACTGCTCAGTACAAGAGGACATGGCTTTAAGGTAAGGGGTGAGAAGTTCAAGAGGGATATTACAGGAAGGTTTTTTACTCAGAGAGTGGTTGGTGCGTGGAATACACTGCCTGAGTCAGTGGTGGAGGCAGGTACACTAGTGAAATTTAAGAGACTACTAGACAGGTATATGGAGAAATTTAAGGTGGAGAATGACATGGGAGTTAGGGTTTAAGAGTCAGCACAACATTGTGGGCCAAAGGGCCTGTACTGTGCTGTACTATTCTATGTTCTATGTTCTTGTTCTGTAAGATGACAGACATTAGTGTACACAATTAAAGCATGTGGAATTGAAGATAACACACACATATGGATTGAAAATTGGTTGGCAGAGACAATCACACCTAATGGTGACTCCTTTGCTAGTATCTTCGGAAACAGTTCTATTTCCATATTTAATATCTCTATTTTTTCCCTTCAGGGTTCTTTTGAAGACCCTGACCTGGAGTTACACACTGACTTTGGGTCTTCAAAAGAACCCTGAAGGACATGCTCTCAGGTTCACAACTGGCCATTATCCAATATGCCAAGGATGCGGCCTAAGAGATTAGCTCACCTTTGCAGTTCAGGGATTTCGTGGCTCTGGAGACAGGCAGACTGAAGGTCGGTGTCCCAATAGGAAATTGGTGTGTCGTGGGAGACAGAAGATCTCTGGCTCTGTGCCCAGACACCTGAGACTTCGGGCATAGAGCTTGGAAAAAGTGGACTTTTAACATCATAAATCAGTGAGTTGTTTGTTACGTCTCCCCTCTCACTGTGAAATGGAGACACCTCTTTCTCCCTTATTAAGGAGGGAGAGAGCCTGTGGTATGTGAAAATCAGGTGAACAAGTTGTCTTTGGGGTTCTGCAAGTCTGTGTCTTTGCTGTTGCTTTGTTGCATGCTTGAGTGCTCAGTGGTGGGTGCCAATGCTTTTGTTGCTGGTGGGGATTGGGGGATCATTGCTTTGCTGCTGCTTATGTGTGGGAGGGGGGAGCTGGGGGTGCTGTGGGGTCCTAACTGTCATTTATTCTTTGGGGGCACTCCTCTGTTTTTGTGAATAGTTGCGAAGAAAAAGCATTTCAGGATATATATTGTATACATTCCTCTGACATTAAATGTACCTTTGAAATGAGTGTTGGAATTAGTGGGCTTTTTCTGGTTGGTAATGTGACCAATTGCAGGGAATAGTGCTTGAGACCCAGCTCTTTACAGTACCTACTCACGAGGGAAATGAATGTAGAATTAAGTTTGCTGATGACACAAAATTGGCTAGGATTGTGAATTATAGGGAGGATACAAAGAGAATTGCTATTTGGGTAAGTTGGGAAATATTGACGTACCAAGAGACATCAATCATTGAAAACAAGCTTATACATGCAGCAAGCAACTCTTCTTATATGCAAATATAGGTCTTGAGTATATGTGCAAGGGTGTCTT
Organism: Mobula birostris; assembly: GCF_030028105.1. Classification (NCBI taxonomy): domain Eukaryota; kingdom Metazoa; phylum Chordata; class Chondrichthyes; order Myliobatiformes; family Myliobatidae; genus Mobula; species Mobula birostris. The sequence continues at coordinate 66,126,941 of NC_092373.1, forward strand.
ACTACAATTATGCAGGGCCTTGTAGTTACCACACGTAAATATTGTGTGCAAACTTGATTTCCTTAATTAAGGAGGGATGTATTTGCTATTGCACCAGGCTGATCCCTGGAATACTAGCACCTGACTTCTGGTGAGAGCCTGAATCAATTTTACTTGCATTTTTCATACAATTTTAAAGTAGAAGAAGGACCTCATTGCAAACATACAAAGTTCTGATAGGACTACACTGACTGAGATCTGGGGGAGTATGGTCCCCCAGCTGGAAGATTGAGAATAAGGAGTCAATCTCCGGGTATGCTGTAAGTCAGTTAGAACTGAGATGAGGAATAATTTCTTCTCCTTAAAAGAGGTGAATCTGTGGAATTCTCTGCCATAAAAGTGACATAGGTCAAGTGACTGAAAATATTTAAGGAGGAGATTAATGAATATCCAAACAGAAATAAGAACAGAGTGCAAAACTGGTATTGAAATAAAGGATCAACCATGATTGTAACAAATGGCAGAGAAGAATGAAGGGGTGGACAGTCAACTTTTGTTCCTTCTTTGTAAATTTCTACATTTATTAGAATGCTTCAAGTGATGAGAGATTTCAGCCCTAAGACAAAGTTGTATCCCCTGAGAAAAAAGCTTGAGAAAAAGACTAGAAGCCTACAACATAACCAATGTCCCTACGAACCTGTTAGCCACAGACCAGCATTGATAAAAAAAAGACAAAGTTTTGATAAAAAAAAAGATATCATAGGACATGAAGAAGATTTTTTGAGTTGGAAGTCACTTCCAGTAAAGATGGAAACTTAATTGCCACAGGCACCAGTGGAGTCCAAGTCACTGGATGTATTTAAGGCAGAGATTGATAGGTATCTGACTAGCCAGGGCATCAAAGGTTATGGTGAGAAGGCGGGGGAGTGGGACTAAGTGGGAGAATGGATCAGCTCATGATAAAATGGTGGAGCAGACTCGATGGGCCGAATGGCCGACTTCTGCTCCTTTGTCTTATGGTCTTATGGTCTTAATTATCATTGCTTTCGAGAAGGAATTGAATGAGCACTTGGGAACCAATCATTACATGAGCACAGGGAAAGATCAAGTAATGGGACTAACAGGACTGTGTCTTCTAGGAGCTGGCCCGGACTCAATGGGTTGAGTATCCTTCTGCACCAAAACATTTTCCAGATTCTACGTATAAATTGAAATGAAATTCAAATACACAAACATAATAATTTAATGGAAATTATTGTAAAATCAGATAATGGCCTGTTAAATGGCATTATTAACATAAATGAGTAAAATAATTAAGATCTTAAGATTTTGCAGATGACACAAAGCTGGGTGGCAGCGTGAAATGTGAGGAGGATGTTATGAGAATGCAGCGTGACTTGGATGGGTTGGGTGAGTGGGCAGATGCATGGCAGATGCAGTTTAATGTGGATAAATGTGAGGTTATCCACTTTGGTGGCAAGAACAGGAAGGCAGATTACTATCTGAATGGTGTCAAATTAGGAAAAGGGGAAGTACAACGAGATCTAGGTGTCCTTCTTCATCAGTCACTGAAAGTAAGCATGCAGGTACAGCAGGCAGTGAAGAAAGCTAATGGCATGCTGGCCTTCATAACAAGGGGAATTGAGTATAGGAGCAAAGAAGTCCTTCTGCAGTTGTACAGGGCCCTGGTGAGACCACACCTGGAATATTGTGTACAGTTTTGGTCTCCAAATTTGAGGAATGAAATTCTAGCTATTGAGGGAGTGCAGTGTAGGTTCACGAGGTTAATTCCCGGGATGGCGGGACTGTCATATGTGAAAGATTGGAGCGACTGGGGTTGTATACACTGGAATTTAGAAGGATGAGAGGGGATCTGATTGAAACATATAAGATTATTAAGGGATTGGACACGCTAGAGGCAGGAAACATGTTCCCAGTGTTAGGAGAGTCCAGAACCAGAGGCCACAGTTTAAGAATAAGGGGTAGGCCATTTAGAATGGAGTTGAGGAAAAACTTTTTTCACACAGAGGGTTGTGGTTCTGTGGAATGCTCTGTCTCAGTGGGCAGTGGAGGCCAATTCTCTGGGTTCTTTCAAAAAGATTTAGATAGAGCTCTTAAAGATAGCGGAGTGAAGGGATATGGGTAGAAGGCAGGAAAAGGGTATTGATTGTGGATGATCAGCCATGATCACAGTGAACGGCGGTGCTGGCTCGAAGGGCTGAATGGCCTACTCCTGCACCTATTGTCTATTGTCTATTGGCTATTGTCTATTAAATGGGCCTTGGAACTCAAGCATTTTTCATCAACTTGTTGAACAAGCAGTATGGATCAAAGGGAATTTCTCATCTTTAAACACATGGATTTCAAACAGCTAGTGATGAGTTAATTTCAGGGGAACTTTATAATAGGGCAATAAATATTTGTGGTGTGCAATTGAGTAATAGGTGAACAGTTCGTAATACAATTAACACCTTATTATTCTGTGATTCCATGCTATTCAAAATCTACTAACAAACAACATTTTCATGCCCTCATATTTGTACTACAATGACATACCAAGAAAACAAGACATGTTTGAAACATAATATCCAGAATTATAGATGTTTAAGTAAAAATTTTGTACAACTTAGAAGAAAATGAACTAATTTTGATGTAGAACAGCTTGCTACAGGAGCAGGCCCTTCCCATTATGTTGTGCTGAAACCTGTTTTTTCTCTGCTGTTCTATTTCTAACCACCCTGCTCTCTCTCTGTTTCACCCTGCAGCCAATTATTTAGTGAGTTGCCCCTTTCAGGTCCACTCCACCTTCTCCCTGTCATTACATTTCCAGGTCCACCTCTGTGCTTCTCCCCGCTGCATGTGAACTCTGTGCCTTGTTTATCATTCTCACTTTGCTCTGTCTTCACAACATGTTCATGCCTCTCCCACTCTGTGCACTGGCTTGTCATATGCCATCTCTTCACTTTGCCCGGGCCACTGCCAATCATCCTCTCCTTACTTCACCCCGTAGACAATTACTATTGTACATTGCTTCATGCCTCATCTCCATATCTATCCTCACTCCTCGTTCACCTGATATGGAATATTAGGCCATCAAGCTATCTCCAAATAGCAATACATCGATGAAAGGAATTGGACATTAGACATTTAGATAAGGCTGGCAACATGCCCATGTTTAATCTGTAAATGATGTAGCAGTTTCTAGCACAACCAAAGTTCAAAGCAGGAAATCAGGAAGAAAATCTTTCAGGGCCCTAAACAGTCCTTCCAGGTGAGGGCAACATTTACCTGTGAGTCTGTTGGGATGATATACTGTGTCCAGTGCCTCCAGAGTGACCTCCTGTATATTGGTGAGACTCAATGTAGATTGGGAGACCATTTCACTGAGCACTTACGTCTGCCAGAGAAAAGTGGGATCTCCCAGTGGCCACCCATTTTAATTCCACTTCCCATTCCCATTCTGATATGCCTATCCATGGCCTCCTCCAGTGTCATGATGTGGCCATACTTAGGTTGGAGGAGGAACACCTTATATTCTGTCTGGACAGCCTCCAACCTGATGGCATGAACATGGATTCCTCAAACTTCCGGTAATGCCTCCTCCTCTTTTCCCTCTCTCACCTTATCTCCTTGCCCTCCCATCACCTCCCTCTGGTGCTCCTCCCTCCTTTTCTTTCTTCCATGGCTTTCTGTCTCTTTTACCAAATTACTTCCGAGCTCTTTACTTTATCCCCTCCCAATTCAGGTTTCACCTATCACCTTGTGTTTCTCTCTCCCCTCCCCCCACCTTTAAATCTATTTTTCAGCTTTTTTTCTCCAGTCCTGCCGAAGAGGTTCGGCCCGAAACGTCAGCTGTACTCTTTCTCTAGATGCTTCCTGGCCTACGGATTCCTCCAGCATTTTGTATGTGTTGCTCAGATTTCCAGCATCTGCAGATTTTCTCTCGTTTGTGGCAACAAATACTCGATTCTTCTGGAAATTATGTTGAACCAATTACTTTAATAGAGATTCAGCACTGAAAATACATGGAACATCTTGAAGTTGTACTTGTATGAAATAGGAAAGGATATCCAGAGCCTCCATTCCAAGCTCAAAGGCTAGAGACATGCACATGGAACAAATGGCATCTGGAGTCCAGGCCTGCGCTCCAAGCTCAAAGGCCAGTAACATAGATGGGTAACGAAGGATATCCATGGATGTCAGGCTGTTGCAGGCTGGTGGGTCCCAAATTGTATGTCCATGCTAACAGGAACATGGCAGCCTGTTAGTCAGCAAGCCCAGAGGTCGAGCCTAGAGTTCGGGATCCTATCATTGGCTAGTCCATCAAGATCAAATCTCGATGGTCGATTGGAAGTCCAGAAGCAGAAGCCTGGTGGCCAAATCCTGGCCAGAGACTGGAGACTGAAGACTGGAGAACTGGAGGCCTGGAGCTTAAGGACTGTCCATGTGTGTGGGTGGGTGGGAGGGAGGAAAGTGGTTTGATATGCAGTTATGTTTTCGTTTCTTGTGTTCTGTGTTGCTCTACCAAACATTTTGGGCATGCTATGTTGGCACCGAAATGCGTGGTGACACTTGCAGGCTGCTCTGAACATACCCTTGGTTGTCACAAATACGAGAAAATCTGCAGATGCTGGAAATCAAAAGTAGCACACACAAAATGCCGGAGCAACTCAGCAGGCCAGGCAACATCTATGGAAAAGAGTAAACAGACTGTTTACTCTTTTCTATAAATGCTCCATATCCTTGGGTGTGATGTTTGTTGGTGCAAATGACACATTTCACTCTAAGTTTCAACATTCATGTGATAAATAAATGAATCTGAATATAAGTAAAATAAAACCACAAAACTATAAAAATGTAATATTTCCCCATTTTTACATATGGAAATATTTAGCTCACCCTACATTTATTTAAATTGACATAAATTCTCCAACGTTGACATTTATCACAGTAATTGCAAATATTGTATTTATTTTCTGTTCTCTTCATTTCTAGTCTCTCCATTTGCTATTTCTTATTGCCATTTTACAGACTTTCATTAATGAGTTATCAAATTAGCAGAGACTATGCTTGTCCTGTTCGTTTAGGTTCCAGATCCCTTCTAGAGCATGTCATGTTTGATGGATGATTGGTGAGGTGCAACTTCCAGTATAAAACCCCAAGGTAAGACTGGAGATAAATATTGGACAGGGTATGAGGGAGATCTCACCTTCAAAGTATTATCTTGGGGTTTTTATATCCAACTAAGATAGGGATATGGTTTAACATCTGCTTCAAGGGGCATTCCTTTACCAGTTTAAATATCCTCAGGACCACACTGAGTATCAGCCTGTACTTTTCATGCTCAAGACACAAAATGAGATATGAACCCATTAATTAGTAGCTGAGAGATATAGGTGTTATTAACTGAGTCACAGCTGACACACAACTAATATAATTTTTCTTTTAACTAGATGCTTTATGTACTTCTGGAATAGAATACTTTTAGAATAGAACCATTGCTCCTACTTGGTCAGGTAGCAAATGCTGATTGTGATTTTCTTCTTATACTCAAATATTATACTTTTGTTTCTTTTTGTCAACTCCTTTTCCCTTGAACAATAATCTCTTTTGTTACTTGATTACTCAAGCCTACCACCTAATCATAGGTATTCCCCTGCCCCTCCTTCGAACTGCCTTTACCAATTCCAATGTGTGCCTTTTGATTTGAAACATTAACTTTACTTTCCACTTCCAGTGACATTTTCCAACCTTGCTACATACTCAAAGCATTTTCCCTTTTTGTTTTTGCTTTAGTAGTCAATTGCAAAATAAAACACAATTGTTCTGCTAACAGACAGGAGCATGAATTGCTATACTTAAACAAACAACACACATCAAAGTTGCTGGTGAACGCAGCAGGTGAGGCAGCACCTCTAGGAAGAGGTACAGTTGACCTTTTGGGCCGAGACCCCTCGTGGCTTTCTTTGGCAGATAGCAGATCCATTCCTTCACCCACTTCAACATTTTTGTTGCTTTTCAATACACCAGAAAACAACAGCAGTGGATCAGAAATCCAGTTTACACACTGTGTTCCTTGTATAGAAAAGTTGCTGAGAACTAGCCGCTGATCAACAAGGTTTATTTTATTAGAACAGCTCTATAATTATTTGGTTGCACTTCCGATGACAAATCCGGGAAGAATTTTATTATGCATTCATTGTCAAACAAGTACAGCCCATTACTAGATAATTGCGACTTTCCTTTCTTAAAGTAGCAAATGACAAGTTGCTGATCAGGATAGTCAGGATAATGCTTAAGGTATTTCTCTTTGTTAAGCCTATGTCATGCTGTTTTCTTATCCTCCAGAGTACCCTATTGAATGCTACGGGAAGTTTCAGGGTAAATTATCACTGGCAAAAATTGACGTATGAATGGGTGTAAATCAGACTCAACTTCCTGACTACCTCACCACAGAAAAATCTTAGCATGTATGTTCATTGAAAGTGATGCTTAGACTCACAATCTTGTCTCCACTGTAACAGCTAAACCAAATGGGTCAAACTAACATTATACAAATGCGACCAAGTTATTACTTCAATAAATATTGCTATCATAAAATCAGTTAATTGGAGCATTTTTTTCCTCTCCACCAAATGTTTATGTAAAATGAAGCTTTCACTCACTGGAATTTATCCAGTTACAAGAAGTTTTAAACTGCTCTGTCTCCAGACACTTACATTTAGTGACTCTCTGCAGCTTTTTTTTATCTAGTGTACTGGCTGCAGTGTGGACATTCATGGATTTGTATCTATGCACCAGTCTTCAAACAAAGATGTAGCAATGGCAATTTTCCAGTCCTTTGATATTAACCCCATATATACAGATGTTGGAAAGATTATATACAATACCTCTACAATTTCCAATCCACTTCCCTCAGGAACCCGTACCTGACCCATCTCCTCCTGAAAGACTACTCAATTTTCAGTTGTAATTACATCTGCCTATTTTGCTTGCAGCCAAATGTTCTCATTCCCCTGAAATCATCCCTTCTATACTTCACTACTTTTAATCTTGAGCAGTCCACATACGGGAATTCTTCAGAACTATACTAAGCATTCTGTTACAATGATTGCTGATCTCCTACTGACACTTGTTCCTCTTTACCTGCTTCACTGCTGAGAACCAAGTCGGCAATGACTTCTTCCTTGACAGCTGTAAACATACTGGTCAAGTTCAACAGAAACACTTCAAAAAGGCCTACCCTCTATGCATCTTATATTATTTTCTTTCAGTCTATATTCAGAGGGATGAATTTCTGAATTATCACTAGTTTAATGTTTCTGCACATATCTTTACGTTCCCTTCAAATATGCTCTTTTGTAATCTCAGTCGCATAAGGATACATCCATTTTTTTCTCAACTCACACCAAATAGATTCTGTTATTGACTCCTCCAGGACATTATCTTCTCTCTTCAGCACTGCAAATGCTACAAAATCAATACTACCACTCATCTCCATTTGATTTACAGTTCCTTAGCTTTCCTGAACACCTTCTGCCCACAAATATTACAGTTCAAACATTATGATCCCATGTGGTTAGTTGCACCAAGACGTTGTTTAATAGTCTTTGCGTGTCATTTGCATGCACAGTGAATCAATCTTAGAACTCCTGTCCTCTCACTTTGTCCAGTCCTATCCAATAGCATACATTTTCTTGCTGTCTGTCCCAAACCTCTCATTTTATTTTCAGAGGACTAGGAAAAACCATCCCCTGCAGCACCATCTACCAAATTCCACCTCCACCCCCATTCCAAACAAACACCACTCTAATACTGTCCAGCTTCTCTGCTAGGACATTGGTTCCAGTCTGCTAAGGCATAAGCCATCTGCTGTCTAGATTCCACCGCCCCAGAACTGATCCCAATGATTCTATCATGCATTTTCTCAAGACACACATTCACCTGCATTATTTTCCTGCTCCTCTTCCAATTAGCGTATTGAATTGGGATTAGTACCATCCTTGGCTATCATTATGTCAGTAGTATCAATGCTCATTGATGACTACATAAGATTCAATTTCATTTGTTTATGCGCCGGTCATGCATGCAGCCTGTTACAGCTGTTAGGGGCTTGCTGTTCTAGTTAACAACAGATGGTGCAATCCTGATCATATTACGATCGAGGAACGTGCTTGTAGCCCGGATATTGGACGTTTATCTGTTGGACTCCGGCCATATTCCACCGAGATACAACACTGGGCGTCACGGGAGGTCATTCCTGCCTGTGGCCATCGAACTTTGCAGCTCCTCCCGTGGAGGGTCTGACACCCTGAGCCAATAGGCTGGTCCTGGACTTATTTCCATCTGGCATAGTTTGCATATTGTTGTTTGATTGTTTGTGGTTTTTGTATTTCTATATTTATGCTCTTCTTGGTTGGTGCAGCTGTAACGAAACTCAGTTTCCCTCGGGAAGTATGTCTATGTCTATGTCTATGTTTACCTCAGCAAATACCTGGACAATATTCAGGTTGGGGCTGAAAGTGGTATCAACATTTGCACTACATCGAAGCCAGCGCTGACCAGTTCTGAAGACAGATTAGTACTGTCACACACATTACCCTGCAGTCAAAAGCCTTGATGTTGAAATGGAATGAACAGACAAATTACCATTGATCAGAAACTAGTTGGGACCAATCAGATAATATGGCTCCAGAGCAGATCCAATGCTGGGTATCAACCAATAGGTGACTTACCTCCAAGAACCTTAAAGGCTCTTCATCATCTGTGACACATGTCAGGAGTATCATAGAATACCCTCTACTTTATTATGCATCCATAGCTGAATGTGTGGTGAGCTGCTAACTTAGAAACATTATATATCTTCTGGAAGATGTTATCACAATGTTGTTAGGTAGTGTGTTCCAGGATTTAGACTTAGCTCTGGTAAAAGAATAGGATACTTGGAAGTGTGGAGGAGCAGAGGGATCTGGAGGTACATATCCACAGACCCCTGAAAGTTGCCTTACAGGTAGATAGGGTAGTTAAGAAAGCTTATGGAGTGTTAGCTTTCATAAATCAAGGGATAGGGTTTAAGAGTTGCGAGGTAATGTTGCAGCTCTATAAAACTCTGGTTAGGCCACACTTGGAGTACTGTGTCCAGTTCTGGTCACCCACTATAGGAAGGATGTGGAAGCATTGGAAAGGGTACAGAGGAGATTTACCAGGATGCTGCCTGGTTTAGAGAGTATGGATTATGATCTGGAGAGAAGGAGGATGAGAGGAGACATGATAGAGGTATACAAGATATTAAGAGGAATAGATAGAGTGGACAGCCAGCGCCTCTTCCCCAGGGCACCACTGCTCAGTACAAGAGGACGTGGCTTTAAGGTAAGGGGTGGGAAGTTCAAGGGGGATATTAGAGGAAGGTTTTTTATTCAGAGGGTGGTTGGTGTGCGGAATGCACTGCCTGAGTCAGTGGTGGAGACAGATACACTAGTGAAATTTAAGAGACTACTAGACGGGTATATGGAGGAATTTAAGGTGGGGGTTATATGGGAGGCAGGGTTTAAGGGTCGGCACAACATTGTGGGCCAAAGGGCCTGTACTGTGCTGTATTGTTCTATGTTCTATGTTCTCTGAATGAATACAGCTCCAATAACACTGATTAAGTTCAACATCATCAAAGATAAAGCAACCTGCTTGACTAGCACTTCAAACATCACCCGAAACCTCACGATTACAGTTTGTACCATCCATTAGAGGACACTTACCTAAGTTAAGGCTGATTTATACTTCTGCATCAACTCGACGCCGTAAGTACGGTGTCGCCGCGAACCCTACGCAGAGCCTACAAGGATCCCTATGCCATAGCCTGACATGCACCTCTCCCAAAATGTAACTACGCGTCGCGGCAACACAGACCGAACAAATGTGATTGGTCCGCTTGGTAGCATCGCATGTCATTCTACGCTGCAATAGCTTCCCATTGGGCGACTGAAGAGAAAGGAAGGAACTCTGGCTGCAATGCTTTCCATAAAGCTTTACAGACCTTCAAAATTATGGAGGACATATTTTGCTTTTACGAAAAAAGACGCTTGCTTTAAACTTGTTTACCCCGAGAAAGACTACCATAACCATGAAGCCTTGCGTGGGCAGGTGTGTGCGTATGCGCGACGTGCCAGAATCGCAGAGCGATGCAGACACACCAACAACGCACAAGTATAAATGCTCACAACGCGCGTAGGTTACGGCGTCGAGTTGACGCACAAGTATAAATCAGCCTTTACTCTGAAGATACTTCTCAAACCTGCGGCCTCTACCAACTACAAACAGATTGAAAATAAGTGCTTGGGAATGCCACCTCCCACAGTCTCCCTCTAAGAGAAACAATATTCTAACCTGAAAATATTTGTCTATTCTCTTACCAGAGCTAAGTCTAAATCCTGGAACACCCTACCTAACAACATTGTGATAACATCTTCCAGAAGATATATAATGTTTCTAAGTTGGCGGCTTACCACACATTCAGTTATGGATAGATAATAAATTCTGGATTGTCAGTATTGTTCACATCCCAAATGGTGAAAAGTTTTCAGCACTTCAGAAGTTCTCTTATTCCTTTATAACTTATATGCCATACGACAGGTAGGCAGATATTTTTATGCTCTGCTTGACAAAGATATCCACAGCTTAAAAATGTAATCGGTTTAATTAGACTCCTGCAGGTGTCTGCTTTGCATGTTAACGTTGATAAAGATAATTGCGTCAGGAAAGAATCAGTTGCCCATTTAATCAAGAAATGTCACCATTTTCTAGTTAGAAACCTGACTGGCCTATTGATTTGTCTAAGGATATAATAAAGGAATGCAACTCTAAATGCAGACAGGGTATTTTCAGCAGATTTTATTCATTACAATAGTGTCTGCATTTCAGAAGTGGTTGTAAAGCTTCCTGAAATATTAAGAGGATCCTGACATTTGGTGTACAAATGCAAATCTTTCTCTCCTTTGTGAGACTTTTAAACAGATGTTCTTCTCTTCACCATGGAGGAGAGATTCCATTTTTGTTTCAGTGCAATGCACTGAAAAACAGGATATAAGTGATGAAATTAGTATATAAAAAGGAAGTGGGCATTCCAAAAAAAGCTGTTTCTAAATAATACACTTCAGTAGATGCAGCAAACTACCTCCAATGTGGGAGTACTAGTTTTCAGCATTAAAAGTACTTTCAGCATTAGCTGTAGTGGCTAATTATATAGACAATGTGGGCAATATATGTGTTGTGCATGCACACAGTATGTAGATAGCTCATGACATGATTCTCTATGCAACACTTACTTTACGACAGCCTATCTGAATTGGTCTATGCCATTCAAATGTATGTGAAGGCTCTTTTGAATATTGCGAGCTTCTCCATGGCCCTATCCTACAAATGATACTAGACTGCTTTACAAGCATCCTATTGGACTTCTTCCAATAGGAGAGGAACTAGGTCAGCTGGTCCCTCAAGCCTGATAATGAAAGGTTTTAATAGGAATCTTGAAAGATGTTTCGTTTTGTTGGAGAATCTACAATGAAAGGTCAATGTTTGAAATTAAAAGCAACAATCAATCTGCTGGAGGAACTCTATGGGTCAAGCTGCATCTGTGGGAAGAAAACAATTGTTGACGTTTTGGATCAACTGCATTTGTACTGAGTTCCCCCAGCAGATAGTTTGTTCCTTCAGATCCCAGGGTGAGAGGTATCTTGTATATCCAATTAAAAATAAATGGTTTACCACTTAGGACACAGATTAGGCAATTGTGTTTCTCTGAGAAAATCGTGGCTTTGGAATTCTCTTTCATCAAAGAATAGTGGGAGCAGAGTCTTGGACTAATTTTAAGCAATAGATAAGAGACATTTAAAAAGCAAAATGGTGAAAATATACTGAGTGAAGGTACAAATGCAGTGTTGGGATTACCATCAGACTAGCTGGTGGAGCAGGCTTGCGGGGACGTGGCCCAATCCTGCTTCTAAATTTTATATTCACATGTAAAGAGGAGAAGGAGGAAGGAAGAGGACATCTCCAGTTTCTTTCTCTCCATGACCTGAAGGTCACAAACGCCGCATTCAACGCATGGCTTATTTTATCCTCTCTCTACACACCCTTAAGAGTGTCTCATTAGCAGAAATATCCTTTCTACAACACTTAAGTATAGAACTACAAAAAACTACAAAACATTAAAAATCTGCCTTTAATGCCTAAATAGGCTCTCCATGTGGCTCTGCCTGTTTTTCTGGTCTTTCAGAGGGCCGCCTGGCAGCAGTTCCTTGGTGAGGGTTGCTGACCAAGGCAAGAAGGTCACCCAAGTCCCGAGGTGCTCTGGGACAAGAAGCTTCGAGTCAGACTCCCCTATCCTAAATGGTATCACTCTGGGCTGATGGGCATCGGAGATGATTGGTCTGAGTAGAGTACGGGAGAGAGAAAATCAGATGTGTGATTCTCAGAACTACTTCCACCCCCAGGTACAGCAGTATGCAAATGACTGCAATGAGCACAATACCGTACATGGTGAGGAAGGAGGCAGGAATTTACTCTGATTGGTTGATTAGCAGTGGGTGTCAGTTCCATCCACCCAGATGACAAGATCATAACGGCATAAGAGGTATTTTCAGTTGTCAGCCATATGCCTATGAAAATTGTTCCATGGTTCAATAAAATCCTGATTGGTCAAGCACACTTTCTTTCTTGAGTCCCATATCCCCTGACCCCCAGAGTGATAGCAAAAAGGATGAATAATGCTAGAAAGCTCAGTTGAATAATGATTAGAATAGTTGTCAATCAATAAGACAGACAAATCCATCAGTATCTTCTATAGCTAAGTCACCAACAAGCATTCTGACAAGCTCTTATTGCTTTAAATCAGCATGCTGTGTGTCTGTTTCTTTTTGTTGGGCACTGTGGCCTATATAGTCCCTAGTCAGGTGCCTAAAGACCTGTGCAGCACCAGTAACATAATATGGGTGTTACATGATGATCTATGGATATATTAGCATTTAATGTGGATGAAAGAGTGAAAGTACCAGTTAAAGCCATGCATGTTCACTGTGAAGTCACAATTTCTTCAGCAATCAGTTATAGTCTACAATTCAACTGCATACCACATAAAAAACAATGTGTTACACAAATCAATTTCCAGACCTTTGATTATTGTGGGATAAAACTTTGAAATGTCTTCACACAATACACAGAGAATGCTGGAGGACCTCAGCAGGCAGACAGCACTTATGGAAAAGAGTACAGTGCTGAAGGGTCTTGGCCCAAAATGTCGACTTTACTCTTTTTTACAGATGCTGCCTAGACTGCTGAGTTCCTCCAGCATTCTCTCTGTGTGTTGCTTGGTATCCAACATCTGCAGATTTTCTCTTGTTTACTTTTTTGGTGCAGATGGAAGAAATTATTGTCATTATTTGTTTTGTTCTGTACTTTTGTATTTTGTCTGTCTTCTTTTGCATACTGGCTGTTTGTCGGTCTTTGTGTGTAGTTTTTTTGTTGATTCTATTGTATTTCTTTCTTCGACTGTGAATGCATATAGGAAAATGAATCTCAGTTAGTATGTAGTGACATAAACATACTTTGATAATAAATTTACTTTGAACTTTGAATCAATGCTGAATCCTTGGTACATTTTATTGAGATGGATTACTTCCTTTCTGATCTTCAGTATACTCAGGGCTTGCCTGTAATCACTATGAGCTGTAACCAATCTTCCTGACCAACTCACTCCATGGCATTCAGCTGTACCAACATCCTCCACTGTCTGTCTTCTGCTTTACAGTTTAAATAAGCTGTTCTTTACTCGTTTCTCTCTAATATGTCTCAATAATTTGCTTGCTGTCACCCAGTCACATCCTGTCACCTTTCCTTCATTCGAACACTGCTTCTGAAGGACATTATTTGCAGGCACAGAGCCAGGACCAATGCTGATGATGTTCAACTCTAACTTACCATCAAAATCATGGAATAGAGAACTTACAGCATCTCTGTGGTTCTTTATCAAAGAGTAGGAACCTTATGAGATGTTACAACTGACATTTTAATTGAGAATAACAAACAGTATCAACCAAAAGTGGAACCAGCTATAAGTGTGAGTGGCTATCAATCATTTACTAATCCTTGTACCTTTCTGTTTCCTGTGGGCTAGAGTCAATGATACTTATTGCAGAAGAATGCTTTGAGATTCAAAGCTGAAGTTGATGTAAGCAAACTATGCATATCTGATCCCCTAAGGGAAGGACTTTGTATTAGGGAATCTGCATTTGATAAGTTGAAGAACAAGCATTCAGCACAATTCCCATTCACAGCCGTTTAGATCAGGCTTGACGCCACATCTCCCACACATCAGATTCTTCCTCTGTGCCCTTTCTTCTGCTGCCTTTTCAGGTCATTCAGCCATCAGTCACTTTCCAGGCTTCCAAAGTGCTGCGATGTAAAAAGGAGGAACAATAAACATAGGTTTGAAGTCATGCTTTATCGGAGCAATTTCAAACTCATTCTTAATCTTTTTCTCAGAAACAACATATATATTACAATAGCATTAATTCTGGACATTTGAGAGTTATTAAAGATTTCCCAACAGTCTTTTACTTAATTTTTATGATTGTTTTATTTTCACAATGATACGTTTAATTTAATTTATCATTGCAATCTATTTATAGAAAATTTCCCTTCATATTTAGGCTTTTTAGTAATTTTTCTCGAGAGTCAGCTTTATCAAAATTGCTGTTGAATAAGTGATTCTAATAAACATTAAGATGAATCAAATAAGTATATATCCTGTAATTAATGTGAGAAATTGTACGCATAACAAAAAGCTAAATAAAAGAATTAAGAGCCATGACCATACATATAATTTAGCGCACTTTTGTTCAAATATATTTTTGTATTTAAATATTTGATTAAATATTTTCTACATTTAGACTCAAGAGGTTTAAAAATAAACAGAACTAGTTTAGGACATAGAGTAGAATTAGGCCATTTGGGCCATCGAGTCTGCTCCGCCAATTAATCATGGCTGATCCAGTTTATTCCCTCCTCAGCCCCACTCCTTGGCCTTCTCGCTATAACCTTTGATGCCATGTCCAATCAAGAACTTATCAAGCTCTGCCTCAAATATATCCAATGACCTGGCTACCACAGCTACCTGTGGTAATAAATTCCACAAATTCACCACACTCTGGCTCAAACAATTTCTCCACGTCTGTTTAAATTGGATGCCCCTCTATTCTGAGGCTGTGCCCTCTTGTCCTAGACTCCCCCACCATGGGAAACATCCTCTCCACATCAACTCTGTCTAGGCCTTTCAACATTCAAAAGGTTTCAATGAGATTCCCCTTCATCCTTCTAAATACCAGTGAGGACAGGCTCAGAGCCATCAAACGTTCCTCCTTTGATAACCCTTTCATTCCCAGAATCATCCTTGTGAGCCTCCCCTGAACCCTCTCCAATGCCAGCACATCTTTTCTTCAGTAAGGAGCCCAAAATGGTTCACAGTATTCAAGGTGAGGCCTCACCAGTACCTTATAAAGCCTCAGCATCACATCCCTGCTCTTGTATTCAAGACCTCTTGAAATGAATGCTAGAATTGCCTTCTTGACCACCAACTCTACCTGCGAGTTAACCTTTAGTGGATATTGTATTCAGTTCCGATCACCTCATTATAGGAAAAACATGGAAGCTTTAGAGTGGGTGCAGAGGTGACTTACCAGGGAGCTGCCTGGATTAGAGAGCATGTGTTATGAGCAAGAGAAAGTCTGCAGATGCTGGAAATCCAAGCAATACATACAAAATGCTGGAGGAACTCAGTAGTCCAGGCAACATCTGTGGAAAAGAGTGCAGTTGACGTTTTGGGCTGAGACCCTTCATCATAGGTAGAGTGAGCGAGGGCTTTTTTCTTTGGAGTGAAGGAGGATGAGAGGTGACTTGACAGTGGTGTACAATATGGTAGGTCAAGTGGGCACCCAGAGATTTTTTCCTGACCAGAAAAGGCTAATACCTGGGGGAATAATTTTTAAGGTGATTCGCTGCCAATCAGCCAATACTCTAGTCATGTTAGTAAATTTCCTGTAATACCATGGGGTCTTAACTTGGTAAGCAGCCTGATGCATGGCACCTTGTCAAAGGTCTTCTGAAAGTCCAAATATACAACATCCGCTACATCCCCTTTATCTATCTTACTTGTAATCTTTTCAAAGAATTCCAACAGCTTTGTCAGGCAAGATATTTGCTGAAGGAAACTATGCTGACTTTGTACTATCTTGTCCTGTGTCATCTCAACTTTAACAATTGACTCAAACATCTTCCCAACCACTGAGGTCGGGCTAACTGGTCTATAATTTCTTTTCTGCTGCCTTCCTCCTTTTTTTAATGAGTATAATGACATCTGCAATTTTCCAGGCCACTGGCACTCAAAAAGCTCTTTCAGCTTTTTGAGCACCTTCTCCCTTGTAAAAGTAATTGCGTTCACTTCTCTTCCCTCACACCCTTTAACATCTGGCACACAGCTAGTGTCTTCCACAGTGAAGACCAATGCAAAATAGACACATTTAGTTCCTCTGCCATCTCCTTATCCCCCATTATTATTTCCCCAGCCTCATTTTCTAGCAGTCCTATATCCACTCTCATCTCTCTTTTAGTTTTTTAACATACTTAAAAAAGATTTTACTATACACTTTGTTATTGTTCCTTTATGTTGTGATCAGAATCATAATCTGCTCTACGTTTTTGGGTTCAGAGGTGGATAATGGGAACCACAGGTGGCTGATGGAATGGGTGAGTGGTGAATTACGAGATGGTGCACAGCTTCCTCAAGTCATGTGCAGGCCAGGCAGTATTTATGGAAAAGAGTACCATGGACTTTTTGGACTGAGATCCTTCAGCAGTACTGCAGAAAAAAAGTTGAGTAGATTTAAAGGTGGAGGGATGGGAGGGAGAAACCACAAGATAACAGATGAAACTAGGAGGGGGAGGTCTGAAGTAAAGAGCTGGGAAGTTGATGGGTGAAAGAGATACAGGGCAGGAGAAGGGGGAATCTAATAGGAGAGGACAGAAGACCCTGGAAAAAAGAAAAGTGAGGAGAAACACCAGAGATGGGCAGGCAGGAGAAAAGGTGAGTGAGGGAAAAGGGGATGGGGACTGGTGAAGGAGAGGGTGGGGGGGTGGGGAGGGTGCCATTATCGGAAGTTCGAGAAATTGATGTTCATCCATCAGGTTGGAGGCTACCCAGACAGAATACAAGGTGTTGCTCCTCCAGCCTAAGTGCGGCCTCATCACGACAGTAGAGGAGGCCATGGATAGACATATCGGAATGGGAATGGGAAGTGGGATTAAAATGGGTGGCCACTGGGAGATCCCGCTTTTTCTGGCAGATGGAGAGTAGAAGTGGTCTCCCAATCTATGTTGGTTCTCTCCGATATACAGGAGGCCATACTGGGAGCAGTATATGACACCAACAGATTCACAGGTGAAATGTCGCTTCACCTGGAAGGACTGTTTGGGGCCCTGAATGGTAGTAAGGAAGGAGGTGTAGGGGCAGGTGTAGCACTTGTTCTGCTTTAAAGGATAAGTGCCATGAGGGAGATCAGTGGGGAAGGACAAATGGACAAGGGAGTCGTGTAGGGAGTGACCCCTGCAGAAAGCAGAAAGTCGTGGGGTGGCGGCGGGGGTTGGGGGGGTGGGGAAGATGTGCTGGTAGTGGGATCCAGTTGGAGGTGGTGGAAGTTTCGGAGGATTATGTTTTAGGCGCGGAGGGTGGAGGGGTGGTAGATGAGGACACAAGAAACCCTATCCATGGTAGAGTGGCGTGCAGATGGGGTGGAATCAGATGCGTGTGAAATGGAAGAGATGCGGTTGAGGGCAGTGTTGATGTTGGAGGAAGGGAAACCCCTCTCTTTGAAGAAGGGGGGCATTTCCTTCATTCTGGAGTGAAAAGCCTCACCCTGAGAGCAGGTGTGGTGGAGACGGAGGAATTGAGTGAAGGGGATGGTCTTTTTACAGGTCACAGGGTGGGAAAAGGTATAGTCCTGGTAGCTATGAGAGTCTGTAGGTTTCAGTAGATAAGCTGTCTCCAGAAATACTTACACCAATATTACCAAATAATGCTTTCATTGTTTCAATACTTTCCAAAACCTTGTCTCACATATGTTGCACCTTCCTTCCAATAACTTTCCTACGGGAGTGAAGGTAATCTTTAGGGCCACTGAGTGCAGCACAAGGCAGGGCATTGAATCTGTGAAGGAGTAATTTTTTCTTAAATATTGTTTCTCATTGAAAGTCCCTTCTCTTTTAATTTTCTGTTCTTCCAACATACCCAAGATTTTTTGAATCCAAAATGTGTAAGGTCTCTTTTTGATTATTTCCTGATTTGTCTCAAAGCTACCCCACACATTATATATTATGTTCTGGCTGAAAGGCAACAATGTCAACACTGCTCACAATCCCAGGTGTTAACTTCTTGTTCATGAGTCACACACTCACATTTATTACCTGTTGCTGAAACATTCCTGAAAATCTTTCTGCCACTCCAGTGTTACATTTGGGCATTAACATTCAGTGTAATTACTGCAAATCAGCGGAAGAAAGTGCAATATGTTCTGTAGCATTTCATGTTATCAGATTAATTGATGGCATCATGGTGGGATTGCTAGGTAATCTGGAATGTAAAACTGTAATGTCCCTCACTGTTTCACTGGCATCCTCTCATTAGTAAACAACTTACTCTTGTCTACGTACCTACTATTTTCCTTTAAAATATTTCCCATCCAAAACAGATCTAAATTTCACTTTAAGATTTTGTCAACTGTGGAAGGAAGGAGTTATCATTATATTTCTGACACTCAAGATTGATAAGGTTTCCAATGATTCAAGTCTTAAATGGTTTATTTCTTTACTGAAAAGAACTTGTCCATGAAAAAAAAACTTGCACCTTTAATTTCTTTTTGGAAAATGTTAACTAGATTATGGCACCATCTAATCTACAAAAAAGATTCCAGCCTTAATTTTCTCCCTATATCAAAAGACAGCAATCCTGTAGTACCAATAAATTCTGTTAAATGGAGATTATCTTCTTGTTGGGAAAAAAGAGATGACTATTAAAAGCTGCAAGTGTGAAAGTGATATATATATTTATTGCCAATTTTTTAATTGTCTTTAAGGAGAGCTCTGATAATTCTCTCTTCAGAAATGTTGCCGTGTTTAAGGTGAAAATACTCCCACAGTGTTGTTGGAACGACAGCACCAGAATTTAGACCCAGTAACGATGAAGGGACTAAGATCTATTTCCATCAGGATGTTGTATGGTTTAGAAAAGAACCTGGTTTTCATGCTCAGAAACAAGAGAAGATCTGCAGATGCTGGAAATCCAAGTAACACACACAAAATTCTGGAGGAACTCAGCAGGCCAGACAGCATCCATGGAAAAAAAGCCCAATCAACGTTTTGGGCCGAAACGCTTTGGCCGATTTCAATGCTGGTCTTTCCATGCGCCTGCTGGCTTGTTTGTCATGGTGGTAAAGGCCGTGGGTTTGGCTGGTACTGTAAGATTTGCTTGTATGAGCAATAGCAGTTTGCACTACTGCAGCCATGGTGATCGAGAACAAGTTAATAATATGGCGATGTGTTGTCATTCATTTTTGCTATCCTCACAGTTGCTTGCTGTTTTACACAACATACAGTAAATAATATGATGTTTGCTTTCAAAAGGCATCACAGGAGATAAAAGATATGATACTTAGAGTTGGATTGCAAAGCACACTGAACAGCCCAGTTTCTATATCCACTCATATATAATCTTTATACTCGAGTTCTAACGATCTTCCATGATAAAGCTAAAGTAAAAGTTGTAACATTATTTTTTTCAGATTTGTTAATAATAATACCCCAAATACAGAAAGCATGATGTTTCTCAGATATTTCAATTGAAAAATACAGCCCATATTTGCCACACTTTGATCGTGAAACCTAGGGGAAAGGGTAAAAGAGGAGGGCCTATCATTCGCTGTACTCTGAATATTATTCAGATATTTGCTCCTAAGATTGTTAATGTGAACAATTGCACCACCAAGGTAATTCCACAGAAAACAGATGTGTATAATCAATAACACAAGAGATTCCGCAGATGCTGGAAATCTTTAGCAATGCACACAAAATGCTGGAGGAACTCAGCAGGTCAGGCAGCATCTATGGAGGGGAAAAAACAGTTGGCCTTTTGGACTACAACAATTCATCAGGACTGGAAAGGAAGGGGGCAGAAGCCAGAATAAGAAGTTGGGGGGGGGGGGAAGAGGAAGAAGTAAATGCTGACAGGTGATAGGTGAGTAGCTGGGAGTTGATAGGTGGAAGCAGAAACCATCTAAACAAGGAGGAATTTGATAGGAGAGGATTTTGGGAGAAAGGGAAGAAGGAGGGTCACCTGAAGGTGATAGGCAGGTGAGGAGAAGGCATGAGAGGGCAACCAGAATGGGGAATGGAAAAAGGGAGAAGGAGGAAGGGTAGAAATTGCCAGAAATTGGAGAAATTGATGTTCATGACATCCAGTTGGAGGCTACCCAGATGGAATATGAGGTGTTGCTCCTTCAACACCTCAACATGGCCTCACCTAATCAATAGGTTTATCTATATCTAGTGTCCACATTATTCCCAGAATTTCATGTAATGCGTGTGCAGTTATCCTTTCCTTGGTTCTGTTTTCTGTGCAAATGAATTTTGTTTGTTCCACAACTGTTTGTTTGCTACAAACTCAGACATAATCTCCACCCTTCCTCCGACTCACTGACTAAGATTGCTGTCAACAGGGACTCTACAGTTTCAAATCATAATGCAGTGAAGCAAACTCATTGAATGGTGAGTTCCTTTGTTATGATTACGGGTCAAATGAGGAAAAGAAACTTCCTTTTTAATCTACAACAACTAACAAAAAAATAAATCAAGACCTGGAGTATATTTAGACATCCAGAATTAACAAATATGCTCACATTAAATGGAATTCCTTTGATAAACATCTTTGTTAAATTCAAAGGAATGATTCCTATAAATTGGCTGTTCTACTCCATTCCTCTAATTATTTCTTGATGTTCTTAATTATAACCATTTGATGCACCCAAATAAGAATACAAGCTTTAGCATTTCACTTCAGATAAAGCAAAAAATGTCTAATTCATAGATCAATTCATTAAAACAAGGAGAGAAAATAATAAGAAAACTTAATAGCCATTGTTTAGGATTAAATAATATGTTTTCTTCAACCTGTGCCTTTGTTATTCCAATATTTATTACAAGGCAGTTTTTTCCAAAGACTCTTATTTCAAAATGACTCTGCTGCATCAATAAACAATATAAAACTTTTACAACTGCCTTTCTCAGAATGCAGAAAGAAGAGAAATATTATTTCAATGTTTTGTCCAGATGTATATTTGAACACTCAGATATAGCAGAGTGCTTCATTTTAAACCTTTCACGTTTGGAAGGTGTATATTTGACTTCATTTAATCCCGTTATTTTCGGTAAAATATAATTTCTGGAGTTGTTGATACCAACAAATGATTATGTTTATTTATAAACTAACGGATGTATCATAGAATTTTACAAAGGCCTAGTAAATTGGACGAAATCCAATACATTGTATTAACATTATTGACAAAGACTCTGATTTTCCATTATTAAGAACGTTTCTTTTTAAAGTCATCGAAAGGTAACTCCCATTGGGATGTAGGCAAGGGAGGGGAATATGATTTAGAAGAAATGTTAAAGATAAAATCGTTATTTCTTACGTACTTAAAAACCTGCATTTATGTAAGACTTTTGTGTGTAGCTCTCTGGCCATCCCAAAGAACTTTACTACCAATGAAATACCTCTGAAATGTAGGCACTATTGTAATGTAGGACACATGACAGGCATTTTGTGCACCTAGTTCCCATAAATAATCAAGTTAAAATGACCTAGTTAATCTGCTTTACTAATACAGAATCTGGAATAAGGATTATTAATAAATAGACTGGAGCTAGCTTCCCAGTTTTTACCAATAATAGTGAGATGACATCTCATTGGCTCTTCACTTAATCCTGGAACATCTGAACAGCAAAGACATTTTTGAAATTTTCGTTATTTTTTTTCTCCAACGGCGTTCTGAGAGGCGGGACTGCACAGGCGTGTGACGTCGGGCTGTGCAGCGCAGCAAATTTAAAAGGAACAGAGCCTCATAGAGCGGGCAGCGGAGTTTGCGGGCTGCGGAGTGAGCCGGGAGCAGATTGAAGACTTAAGGGCTTCGGCTCAACGGGCTTAGGTGGAAACGGGCGAGGCGAGGGAGGTTTGGCATTCATTTTCTGTTGTTATTTGAGGAGAGGGGCAGTATGAGTGTGAGGGCAGTTTGCTGTTCTCGGTGTCGGATGTGGGAGGCCCTGGAGTCTCCAAGCCTCCTGGACGTCTACATCTGCGCCAAGTGCATCGAGATGCAGCTCCTAAGGGACCGCATTACGGAACTGGAGCTGCAGCTCGATGACCTTTGTCTGGTCAGGGAGAGTGAGGAGGTGATAGAGAGGAGTTGCAGGCAGGTGGTCACGCCGGGGCCACAGGAGGCAGACAAGTGGGTCACGGTTAGGAGGGGGAAGGGGAAAAGTCAGGTAATAGGGAGTACCCCGGTGGCCGTGCCCCTTAACAACAGGTACTCCTGTTTGAGTACTGTTGGGGGGGACGGCTTACCCGGGGGAAGTGACAGTGGCCGTGCCTCCGGCACAGAGTCCAGCCCTGTAGCTCAGAAGGGTAGGGCAAGGAAGAGGAGGGCAGTTGTGATAGGGGACTCGATAGTAAGGGGGTCAGATAGGCGATTCTGTGGACGCAGTCCAGAGACCCGGATGGTAGTTTGCCTCCCTGGTGCCAGGGTCCGGGATATTTCTGATCGTGTCCAAGATATCCTGAAGTGGGAGGGTGAGGAGCCAGAGGTCGTGGTACATATAGGTACCAATGACGTAGGTAGGAAAAAGGATGAGGTCCTGAAAGGAGAATATAGGGAACTAGGAAGGGAGTTGAGAAAAAGGACCGCAAAGGTAGTAATCTCGGAATTACTGCCTGTGCCACGTGACAGTGAGAGTAGGAATGCGATGAGGTGGAGGATAAATGCGTGGCTGAGGGATTGGAGCAGGGGACAGGGATTCAAGTTTTTGGATCATTGGGACCTCTTTTGGCGCAGGCATGACCTGTACAAAAAGGACGGGTTGCACTTGAATCCTAGGGGGACCAATATCCTGGCAGGGAGATTAGCGGGGGCTACTGAGGTGACTTTAAACTAGAATGGTTGGGGGGTGAGAATCAAATTAAAGAGGCTAGGCATGAGGAGGTTAGTTCACTACAGGGGGATGGGAACCAGTGCAGAGAGACAGAGGGGTGTAAAGTGAGGGTAGAAACAAAAAGTACTATGGAGAAAAGTAAAAGTGGCAGGCCGACAAATCCAGGGCAAGCATTAAAGAGGGCCACTTTTCAGCATAATTGTACAAGGGCTAAGAGAGTTGTAAAAGAGCGCCTGAAGGCTTTGTGTGTCAATGCAAGGAGCATTCGTAATAAGGTGGATGAATTGAAAGTGCAGATTGTTATTAATGATTATGATATAGTTGGGATCACAGAGACATGGCTCCAGGGTGACCAGGGATGGGAGCTCAACGTTCAGGGATATTCAATATTCAGGAGGGATAGACATGAAGGAAGGGGAGGTGGGGTGGTGTTGCTGGTTAAAGAAGAGATTAACGCAATAGAAAGGAAGGACATAAGCCGGGAAGATATGGAATCGATATGGGTAGAGCTGCGTAACACTAAGGGGCAGAAGACGCTGGTGGGAGCTGTGTACAGGCCACCTAACAGTAGTAGTGAGGTCGGAGATGGTATTAAACAGGAAATTAGAAATGTGTGCAATAAAGGAACAGCAGTTATAATGGGTGACTTCAATCTACATGTAGATTGGGTGAACCAAATTGGTAAAGGTGCTGAGGAAGAGGATTTCTTGGAATGTATGCGGGATGGTTTTTTGAACCAACATGTCGAGGAACCAACTAGAGAGCAGGCTATTCTGGACTGGGTTTTGAGCAATGAGGAAGGGTTAATTAGCAATCTTGTCGTGAGAGGCCCCTTGGGTAAGAGTGACCATAATATGGTGGAATTCTTCATTAAGATGGAGAGTGACATAGTTAATTCAGAAACAAAGGTTCTGAACTTAAAGAGGGGTAACTTTGAAGGTATGAGACGTGAGTTAGCTAAGATAGACTGGCAAATGACACTTAAAGGATTGATGGTGGATATGCAATGGCAAGCATTTAAAGGTTGCATGGATGAACTACAACAATTGTTCATCCCAGTTTGGCAAAAGAATAAATCAAGGAAGGTAGTGCACCCGTGGCTGACAAGGGAAATTAGGGATAGTATCAATTTCAAAGAAGAAGCATACAAATTAGCCAGAGAAAGTGGATCACCTGAGGACTGGGAGAAATTCAGAGTTCAGCAGAGGAGGACAAAGGGCTTAATTAGGAAGGGGAAAAAAGATTATGAGAGAAAACTGGCAGGAAACATAAAAACGGACTGTAAAAACTTTTATAGATATGTGAAAAGGAAAAGACTGGTAAAGACAAATGTAGGTCCCCTGCGGACAGAAACAGGTGAATTGATTATGGGGAGCAAGGACATGGCAGACCAATTGAATAATTACTTTGGTTCTGTCTTCACTAAGGAGGACATAAATAATCTTCCAGAAATAGTAGGGGACAGAGAGTCCGGTGAGATGGAGGAACTGAGCGAAATACATGTTAGTAGGGAAGTGGTGTTAGGTAAATTGAAGAGATTGAAGGCAGATAAATCCCCAGGGCCAGATGGTCTGCATCCCAGGGTGCTTAAGGAAGTAGCCCAAGAAATAGTGGATGCATTAGTGATAATTTTTCAAAACTCGTTAGATTCTGGACTAGTTCCTGAGGATTGGAGGGTGGCTAATGTAACTCCACTTTTTAAAAAAGGAGGGAGAGAGAAACCGGGGAATTATAGACCGGTTAGCCTAACGTCGGTGGTGGGGAAACTGCTGGAGTCAGTTATCAAGGATGTGATAACAGCACATTTGGAAAGCGGTGAAATGATCGGACAAAGTCAGCATGGATTTGTGAAAGGAAAATCATGTCTGACGAATCTCATAGAATTTTTTGAGGATGTAACTAGTAGAGTGGATAGGGGAGAACCCGAGGATGTGGTATATTTGGATTTTCAGAAGGCTTTTGACAAGGTCCCACACAAGAGATTAGTGTGCAAACTTAAAGCACACGGTATTGCGGGTAAGGTATTGGTGTGGGTGGAGAGTTGGTTAGCAGACAGGAAGCAAAGAGTGGGAATAAACGGGACCTTTTCAGAATGGCAGGCCGTGACTAGTGGGGTACCGCAAGGCTCAGTGCTGGGACCTCAGTTGTTTACAATATATATTAATGACTTGGATGAGGGAATTAAATGCAGCATCTCCAAGTTTGCGGATGACACGAAGCTGGGTGGCAGTGTTAGCTGTGAGGAGGATGCTAAGAGGATGCAGGGTGACTTGGATAGGTTGGGTGAGCGGGCAAATTCATGGCAGATGCAATTTAATGTGGATAAATGTGAAGTTATCCACTTTGGTGGCAAAAATAGGAAAACAGATTATTATCTGAATGGTGGCCGATTAGGAAAAGAGGAGGTGCAACGAGACCTGGGTGTCATTATACACCAGTCATTGAAAGTGGGCATGCAGGTACAGCAGGCGGTGAAAAAGGCGAATGGTATGCTGGCATTTATAGTGAGAGGATTCGAGTACAGGAGCAGGGAGGTACTACTGCAGTTGTACAAGGCCTTGGTGAGACCACACCTGGAGTATTGTGTGCAGTTTTGGTCCCCTAATCTGAGGAAAGACATCCTTGCCATAGAGGGAGTACAAAGAAGGTTCACCAGATTGATTCCTGGGATGGCAGGACTTTCATATGAAGAAAGACTGGATGAACTGGGCTTGTACTCGTTGGAATTTAGAAGATTGAGGGGGGATCTGATTGAAACGTATAAGATCCTAAAGGGATTGGACAGGCTAGATGCAGGAAGATTGTTCCCGATGTTGGGGAAGTCCAGAACGAGGGGCCACAGTTTGAGGATAGAGGGGAAGCCTTTTAGGACCGAGATTAGGAAAAACTTCTTCACACAGAGAGTGGTGAATCTGTGGAATTCTCTGCCACAGGAAACAGTTGAGGCCAGTTCATTGGCTCTATTTAAGAGGGAGTTAGATATGGCCCTTGTGGCTATGGGAAGGCTGGGGCGGGGTTCTGAGTTGGATGATCAGCCATGATCATAATAAATGGCAGTGCAGGCTCGAAGGGCCGAATGGCCTACTCCTGCACCTATTTTCTATTTATGTTTCTATGTATGCATATATCAGGATGCTTTTTATCAACTACAGCTTAGAATTCAATACCACCATCCCCTCAAAACTAATCAATAAGCTCCAAGACCCTGGCCTCAATACTTCCTTGTGCTATTGGATGCTGAATTTTAATGTCTCCTCCACAATCTCCATCAACACAGGTGCACCAAAGGACTGTGTGCTTAGCCCCCTGCTCTACTTGCTTTACACCTATGACTGTGTGTCTAAGCACAGGCCCAATGTCATATTCAAGTTTGCTGATGACACCACTGCTGTGGATCAGATCAAAAGTGGTGTTGGATCAGCATACAGGAGCAAGATCAAAAATTTGGCTGAGTGGTGTCATAACAACAACCTCTCACTCAATGCCAGCAAGACCAAGGAACTGATTATTGACTTCAGGAAAGGGAAACCAGAGGTCCATGAGCCAGTCCTCGTTGGAAGATCAGAAGTGGAGAGGGTCAGCAACTTTAAATTCCTGGGTGTTAGTATTTCAGAGGACCTGTCCTGGACCCAGCACGTAAGTGCAATTATGAAGAAAGCACAGCAGTGCCTCTACTGCCTTAGAGGTCTGCGGAAATTTGGTGTGACATCTAAAACTCTGACAAATATCTATAGATGAGTAGGGGATCATGACCTGGTATGGGAACATCAATGCCTTTGTACAGAAAATCCTACAAAAGGTATTGGATTCGGCCCAGTACTTCACGGGTAAAGCCCTCCCAACCATTGTGCATATCTGCATGAAATGCTGTCATAGGAAAGCAGCATCCATCATCAAAGATTCCCATCACCCTGTTCATGCTCTCTTATCACTACTGCTGTCAGCACAAGAGCCTCAGAACTCACAACGCCAGGTTTAAGAACAGTAACTACCCGTCAACCATCAGGCTCTTGAATACAAAGCAATAACTACACTCATTTGCCCCATCATTGAAATGCTCCTACAATTAATGATCTCACCTTAAGGACTCTTTACCTTATGTTCTTGTTACTTATTGCTGTTCATTTATATTTGCACTTGAACAGTTTATTGTTTTCTGCACTCTAGTTCTAGTTCTATTCTATAGATTTGCTGAGTATGCCCGCAGAAAATTGAATCCCAGGGTTATATATGGTGACATATATGTACTTTGATAATAAAATTTGTCTTGAACTTTGAACTTTATGTCTGAGAAAGCAGATGGAAATTTAGTTTACTTTCACCTCTCACCATTACCCACAGCCTTCAATACTGCATTGTTATGTCTGCCTATATTTTGCCCTGCAGCTTCTAGAGTGGTTGTGGAACCCACAACTTTCTGATTCAAAGGCAAAATGTCTTCTAACTGAGCAACAGGTAATCCACTCCGTATTTAAGGATTAAGTTGAAGTTCGAGTTCAACCCTGCACATGTACTGTATATCGCTAATCAAAACACCATTCCTCTGGAGCCAAGGCACTACACACAATACATGCAGTCACATGCAGCTTCTATAATTCCAATCCAGCCTACAGTCACAAAATAATATTGGCACAAATTCCTGAATGGCAAGACCTGAAAACTAATGCTGCATGGGATGTTGTCCTGGAGCCACATTTCGGCAAGAAGAACGCAGCAGTTCCTGCTCTTGTGCTGGGTTAGCTGCAGATGAAGGCAATCCAACTGGTGTTCCAGGGACAGCAGCATCGATGGGAGAGCCAACCTGCACGGGCCAGCCCCCAACCCAGCACAGATTCCAGCATGCCCATAGTGCCTCTGTTCCCTCCAGCACCTCCTCCCCTGGGTGGCTGCAACAGGTGACACTGCGGCATGAAGGCCTGGTCCGTGCAACAACCCGAAGCCAAGCAGCTCCTCGGCCGACAAACTCGCCAAGGAACTAATGAACCAGACTTGCAGTATATTATATTACCAATCTCCAACAGGGTCTTGAGATCACAAAAAAAATGTTTAGTACAAATATTTGCACCATTTGTTGGACCCAGAGATGCCGCTAAGACTAAGTGCTCCATCATCTTACGGGAAGACACATTAATGGCTCAGTCCTCTTTATGCCAGCTCACCGAAAGTAAAACCCAAGCCTGTCTAATTGTACAGGTGGGTCAGAGAATTATATCTATTTCTATATCTCTGAATAATATCACTGATTAAAGTATCTCCAACAATATATGCAGTCCACAGATAAATAATCAGGATAGTGTCAGAGTGTCAGTTAATCTAGTGCAGCTTTATGAAATATGCATTCCCTTTACATCAAGTATTCAGCAATCCAGCACCCACAGAACTAGCAGATGTTCTGGGTTATTTGGATGTGACTCCAAATAATATCTGAACATACCTCAACTTCCCTTCTTATTTAATATCAGACAAATGTATAATATGCATGCAGTGGCCACTATACTAGGTACACCAGCTCGTTAATGCAAATATCTAATTAGCCAATCATGTGGCAGCAACTCTAAGCAGAAAACCATACAGACATAGTCAAGTGGTTTAGTCTTTGGACCAAACATCAGAATGAGGAAGAAATATGATCAATAGGTTTCAATAGGTACATTTAATGTCAGAGAAATGTATACAAAATGTATACAACATACATCCTGAAATTACTTTTCTTTGCAGATGTACATGAAAACAGAGGAGTGCCCCAAAGAATGAATGACAGTTAAAATGTTAGCACCCCCCAACTCCCCCTGCTATGCACAAGCAGTAGCAAGGCAACAACCTCCTCTCCCATTCCCACAAAAAACTGAAGTCAGCGTGTAACTCCAGGTCATGGACTTCAAAAGAACACCTCACACCCTAAAAAAGGGAAATCAAAGACAGAAATAGAGCTGCACGCGAGGATGCAAGAAAAAGAATCGCCATTTAGCGCCATCTTGACCACCTTCATAGTCTAAGTGACTTTGGCCACGGAACGATTGTAAGTCCCAGTCGGGGTGGTTTCGGTATTTCATAAACTTTTAATCTCCTGTTATTTTCATGCACAACAGTCTCTTAGAGTTTGCAGAGAATGGCGTGCAAAACAAAAAAAAATCCAGTGAGTGGCAGTTCTGTGGGTGGAAATGCCTTGCTGATGAGGGAGGTCAAAGAATGAGCAGACTGTTTCAAACTGACAGGAAGGCAATGTAACTCAAATAACCATGTGTTATAACAGCGTTGTGCAGAAGGACATCTCTGAGCACACAACATGTTAAAGCTTGAAGTAGAAAGACTATAGCAGAAGAAGACCACAAGCACACATTCAGTAGCCGCTTCAGTAGATACAGGAGGTACCTAATAAAGTGGCCACTGAGAGTATTTTCCATTCAATCTGCCGAGTTAAGGGAGAGGTAATCTGACACTCTGGCCCTAATTGTAGCAGAAAATCTCACGTTTCAGACCAATGATGATCTGGACCCAGCCAAAACTCTGACTGTGTAGCTGGCCTACGCTGCCCACTTCAGATCCCTGCTCACAATATGATAAATGAATAAGTCAAATGCCAAACTTCTGAACAACTGGATGCCAAATTATTGTAGTTTTACTGTATCAGACGCCTCAAACATGATTTATCTCATTCTGTTTTACTGATGTATTGTACAACCCTCTTATAACTCTGACAATGTGTTAAATCTTTCAGGGAACATTCGGTTAAAGTATGTTATCTAGCTTCTGTATTAACTAACAGTGTAATCTCTAGAATATCTGAAGAGGTATCCATGGAAACCATATCCCTGCAATCTCACCTGGAGCTCAAATTGGTCTGATGCACAAACAACAGTTTAAAGGAACAATCCTGGCATACATTAAAATACTCAAGAGGCAGATTCTCAATCCTAGAGTCACTACAATGGCTAACAGAATGTACAATAATAAAAACACAAACAGATTGATCTAACATTTACAAGGAAAATGGAGAATGGGGCAGGAAGAGACAGAAAGAGAGAAGTGGAGAAAATGGAGGGCAGTAAAAGGAAAGCTGTTATTTTTCAATGGCTCACTTACCTGTTTGAGTGGGTGATGAACTGATTTTGTACTACATTGCTAGGTTGGACACTTGCAGTAACTAATGCAGGCAAAAATAATCCTGCTGCATGGTTTAAAGAGGCTCATTGAATACTAACAGTACAACATGAATTCTCTCTGCCATCCAATCGGCTTTAAGTAGCATTAAAAGTAGAGCTTGTGAAAAACAACTTAAATTTGCAAAATAAGATTTAAAGGAACTCATTCATCGAGACTCAGACTCAATGGGTCAAATTGATTTTCCTAAACATTCCTTTTCTCCTGGGTATCAGTCCAGTGAACATTATCTGACCTATCTTCATTGCAAGCATATTTTTTCGTAAATTAAGAAGACCAATAAATTTACAATGCTCCCACCAAACCCATGCAAGTTTGTCTCAGCACTTCTTTAATAATGAACTTCTTTCTTTATGATAAAGGCCATTGATATATTTGCCTGGAAAATCTACTTCCTGCCACTCCAGCATCACTCTCCTAACTGTCCGCCTCAAAGTTAATTAGGAATGGGTAATAAATGGTGCCCCTGCCAACAACACTCACATCCTGCTCATGAATAAAACAAGATCTGGTATTTCCTACTAATCAAGCCAGTTTATACCCTAAGCCAAGGTTTATGATAAATTCTCACATGTCTGTGTATAACTAATGCTTGTTTGTGTGGAACTTTATCCAGAGCTCTTGTGAATTCAATTGCACTGTGATGTAGGGCTTTTTACATTTCAGTTCTCATTTTCCAAAAAGAATCAAAAAGCTTTTACATTATATTTGAGCTTTATCCATACCGTCAAAACCTGGTAAGTATCAGCTGAACTGGACGCAGTAGAAGGCAGGATAAAGTTCAAATATATTCCTTATAATTAAAGCACAAAAAAACCGGGAAAAGCTCATTAAGTGTGATGTGCATGATGGGCTAATGACCCTTCTGAGGGCTTTCCCAAAAATTCATATTGTATCTAAGACATCTCATTCAATAGAAAAACCCTGAATACTTAAAAAACTCTTGAAGGCCATGATTATGTAGCGAGTACAAGAAAACATCATCAGCCAGGATCACAGATTGCAGGATGGATTGGAGTTATCTAGGAGATGAGTTTGTGGGAGGTTATAGCAGGGTCATGTCATCAGTCAGGAGGATCAGAACCTTAAGGGAAAGATTAGGACTTGGGGTAAGACCTTAAGATACAGGAGCAGAATTAGGCCATTCTGCCCATCAAGTCTTCTTCACCATTTGATCATAGTTGATTTATTTTCCCCCTCAACCCCCTTATCTTGCTGTAACCTCTGATACCTTTACTAATCTAGAAGCTATCAACCTCTGCTTTAAATACCCAATGACTTTGCCACAATCGTCTGTGATCATGAATTCCATGGATTCACCAGTCTCTTGCTAAAGAAACTCTTCCTAATCTCTGTTCTAAAGGCTGTCCTTCTATTCTGAGGCTGTGTTCTCTGGTTCTAGACTCTCCCACCATTGGAGCCATCTCTCTCCGTCCACTCTATCCAGGCCTTTCAATGAAATCCCCCCTCATTCTCTTAATCACCAGTGAGTATTGGCCTAGAGCCATCAAACACTTCTCACATATTAAAATTTTATTCTTGGGATCATTCTTGTAAATCTCCTCTGGACCCTTTCCAATGCCAGCACATCCTTCCTTGGATATAGGTTGGCAGTATCAAGCTCATGAGGAAAGCCATGCTTGAGAAATGATGGTGGTGCTGATGTTCAGGGATGTACTAGGTTCAGATGATGGGTTGAGGGCCTGAGGAAGAGATACCAAGAAGGATAGGTTTGTTACTGAAAGAAAGCATATATGCATTTGGTTGCCAACAC
Source organism: Mobula birostris (assembly GCF_030028105.1). Classification (NCBI taxonomy): domain Eukaryota; kingdom Metazoa; phylum Chordata; class Chondrichthyes; order Myliobatiformes; family Myliobatidae; genus Mobula; species Mobula birostris. The sequence goes on from NC_092373.1 coordinate 66,159,153, forward strand.
TGTACTCCAGCAGAACAATCCCAATAGGGGAGGGGAGGAGAAGATGGTGGTGCAACACAGCGGGCGCGGCCGCTCTGAAATGATATCATATTTGAAAGTAGAATGCTGTGCACAATCCTGATTTGGTGGAGACAGATATGAGAAGCACGGAGGAACATCTGGAGAAACTTCTGAAATGCCCGCCTTGCTGCCGCTGCTACTGTGCATTCGGGAATCACTGGAGGGGAAGGCCGCAAATCCTCAGCTTTGCCTATTGCCTGTTGCCAGGGCCAGGGTTGAAGCGCTCGGCAGAGGTGGTGCTTGGTGCCGGAGGGCTGGTCAGAGGCTCGAAGTTTTCGGACGGACTCAAGAGTCGGCTGTGATCAGGTGCTTCCAGGATGCTGCATCGGCGAGTTTGTGGCGCTGGAAGCTCATGGCAGGGAGAGTTTTTCTTCCTTCTACCATCTGCGTGAGATGATGGGACTTTCGAGAGACTTTGAGACTTTTTTTTAACCATGCCCATGGTGTGTTCTTTATCAAATTACAGTATTACTTTGCACTGTTGTAACTATATGTTATAATTATATGGTTTTTGTCAGTTTTTTTTAGTCTTGGTTTGTCTTGTGTTTCTGTGATATCATTCTGGAGGAACATTGTATCATTTCTTAATGCATGCATTACAAAATGACAATAAAAGAGGACTGCGTGTCCTCATAATCTAATCTAATCTAAATAGTTTGCTAAAGTAGACCTCACCTTTGATATGAAAGCCTACATCTGCATGAGCAGCTTACGCCAGCTGTGAGCCATGGAGACACAAGGCAACTTTGAGAAAGTACTATTTGGTCATACATTGCAGGTTATTCCAGACCCCTGTCCAATGATAGCAGATGTGCAACTGGTTTTCCAATAAGTTTCTATCATGTAGCACCCAGCAGTATTCTAGTCCAATGAGACAATATTACCTATAGTTGCTCAGTCAGCCACTCTACTGGATAGGAAAATTTATAAACCTATTTATAAGTGGTAATTCATCGATATGCGTATAACAAAGATCCTTTTATCAATGTTGAAGAAAACTATCAGAAGGTACTGGAATAGGAGAACAAATTATGGAAAATTCTATTCTTGAGCAGTGGTTTGTAATTTGGCCAATTTGACTCAAGCAGCGCGTACCACAACCCTTCTATGAATGACAACAAAACATATATCTTGGACTAAAATGATCATCAAAACCATTGTTTTCAGTTAGAGCTAACTGCTGGTACTGAAGGATTTGTTTCCATATTTTTTCTGCCTTCTGAAGACCAGTGGCTTGGAACCAACTCCATGAATCTCAAAAGCCTAACTCAGTGAAAAAAAAAACAATTTAGGAAAATTATTTGCCCAATGTTGGACATGTTATTATTGTAGATTGGTATTTAAATGCTTTCCTGGTTCCTTCAGTTTAAAAAAAACTTTTCCACCTTAACTTGCTGGAAGACTGAAAGACAAGCATGGCACCAGTCACATTGGTGAATAGCAGAATCTGTGATGAGATTTTAAAATAGAGATAAAATGAGCAGAAATGAAATGGAGGTTCAGTTAGTTGCCATACCATAGTCAACTCAGAAGAAGCAAGAAAAATATTCAGCACAAGGTAAGAAAATAGAGGTAGAAAAGTAAGAAAAATAAAGTTAGAGACTAGAATATTTTTTTATTTCAAAATATACTTTATTCAAAAATAAATATATATAATAAAGCATTCAATAACTTTCCATCCTTTACATACATTTCCATTATACTCAGTACATATCCATATTTATGGCCATCCACGTGGCACTCCAGTTGTTCACCTTACCACATCATTGTTGAGGGGTATACTCCCCGCCACCCGACCCCTCCCACTCCCGCGGGTGAAGAAACCTATACTGTGGTCCTTCCCCACCGGGCCCTTGCGGTGGCTGCACTGAGTTTCAGTGCGTCCCTCAGCATGTACTCCTGCAGCCGAGAATGTGCCAGTCGGCAGCATTCTCCCACGGACATCTCCATGCGCTGGTAGATCATCAAGTTTCGGGCCGACCAAAGAGCGTCTTTCACCGAGTTGATGATCTGCCAGCAGCACAAGATGTTTGTCTCCATGTGCGTCCCTGGGAACAGCCCGTAGATCAGAGAGTCCTCTGTTACGCAGCTGCTGGGGATGAAACGTGACACTAGCCCGTCCATCCTCCTCCACGCCCTCTTTGCGTACTGACAGTGAGCAAGGAGGTGGGTCACAGACTCCTCCTCACTGCAGTCCTCCCGTGGGCAGTGGGGTGCAGAGACAACGTTCCGAGCATACAGGAGGGCTCTGACTGGGAGGGCCCGTCTCACCGCCAGCCAGGCGAGGTCTTGGTGCCTGTTGGTGAGATCTGGCGATGAGGTATTTTGCCAGATGAATATTTCCATGAACCCAAAGGAAAGAAGCTCCAGTCTAAATTGTTCACTTCCCTGCCAGAAAGATTGATAGGCTTTAACAACAATTACATTGTTGTAAGCTGCTCAATTAATTAATAGATTTAACTTTCTACAGTGTAATTAATGTGCAAATCCAGCAAATTCTTAAAAATAATGGGATGTCTAGGGATAAGATGTCACTCATACAAAGCAAATAGAGGAGCCATGTAAATCAGCAGCAAGTTCTGGCAAGCTGCAATTCCATACACTGATTTGCACATTAGTAATGCATCATTAACCTGCTTTTTCAGAAACTTTTCTCCCAATTGTTCAGCCTCGAATCCTTGCCATGAGACAAGATGGAAATTGATCTTCATGCTGCTGTGGCATCTGACCTAATACATTGAATACCTATGGATGGGAAAGAGCATTGTAATGCTGCACTGTGAGATATGTGACAGTGTAGGTATTAAGATGTTTCGTAATTGAAAGATTAGGGATGTGCATTTAAAACTGACATGCATTGGAACTACTCCTTGTAAATCTGTTGACTCTGTGGAACTCTTTGCCCTAGAGGGTTCTTCAGGCTAAATCATTGGAGGTGTTTAAAGAGGAAATAGATACATTTTTGATAGATCAGGAAATTGAGTTAATGGGAAATGGACCCAGAAGAGGAGATGAAGCCTTAGAGAGATCAGCTATGATAATATTGCATGCCAGGGGAGGTTTGAGGGGCTGAGTGGTTGACTCCTGCTCCTATTCTGATAAATCAGGACTATACCTGAGAAAATGAAAATATTTAACTTACAATCTATTAATAGAAGTCAATCAAGCTGAAAGGGAAAAGATAAAGAAAATTGTTGACACATACCTCGCTGCGTGCAGAATAGTTGTAAGAAAATCTATCACTGCTATATGGAGCATCTGCTACCTGTATGTTTATACATTCATATTGTTCTTAATCATCCCTCAAGGAAAACTGACAAATCAAACTGTAGAATGATGTATCATTTGTACAATGTTATGTATGTACGTACGCGCGTTCAACCGTATTTCAACACAATGGTGTACAGGATTACATATTTACAGCATGCAATACAATGCCTAAGGCCATATCAATGTCTTGGATTGATTCAAAAATTATTCATTCTATTTTCCCTTCTTTCATCCGTAGAATCCAGAGTTTCAATTGCCTCCGTGTGGACTTTTCTACTGAAATTCCAATTTTTAGAGACATTTGTCTGATAGACTGTTTTTCCATTCATAGGAATGAAACAAGAGGAAAAATATTAAGCCTCTCAACCCTGTGATAGCACTAAACTGCAAAACTGCAGTCAAACACAGACTGGCTGAGTAGCAATTAAAAAACTTATCAATTACTCCTATTAATAGTGATGTAGGGTAACGTAATTGGGTGATACGTACATAATTCATAACCACCGATATTGAGTTGGGGTTTTGCTTTAAGCGGTTGGTCTGACATGATGATGTTGTTACATAAGGATCTTTAGCATGCTTTTGTATTTAGGTTTTGGATTCAATAAAATGTACTATGGGTTTCATTAAACATAAAATGCCTCACTTTATTTTAGTTGCAAAAACCTACATTGGTGACCCCGATGCTCTAGGACCTGTTAATCAACACAGTCACTTTGAAACTGCTGGAGTTTTAGAAGCAAAATGCTGTTGCTTGATCTCTACAAGCTAAGGCCCAGTTCATGCTGGGAGAGGTCTCTGCTGACGACACCAAATTCTACTACATGGTAATGTCACTCAGCAAGTCCACAGCAGCTAGACTGGTGAGTCTGCTTGAACACCACCCTGAACACAATAAATATTGATCACCGAAAACTCACTTTTTACAGACTTTTGTATTATCAGAGTCTGAACGCGCCAAACAGTTACTGCCCTTACTCGGTCTCGGTGATGCTAGGCCTTCGATGCTGTCTCTTCTGGGAAATCACCATTCTTGTTTTATTTTTAAAGAACTCTTCATGCAGCAAATGCCTGATGAGGTTTGCGTAGCCTCACTATGGACTATAGGGAGTTTGCTAAAATGGCTGATAGTCTACACTAGTTGGGCAGCGGTGCATCATTCCTCCTCCTTTCTCTACCTCAGTAAGCCGGGTCAGCAAGGCCCCCAACACAAGGATGCCTATGGCTACAAAACAAGGACAGATGTGTTTTTACCATGCACGCTTTGGTAGGAACACAAGGAAGTGCTGACCGCCTTGCAGCTTTGACAGTGCCAGTGCATCAGAACATCAGAGGTCCGTGAACAATGTCGGTTCCAGCTGCCAGAGTCATCTTCTGTACATTACAGACACCCTTTCAGGGCGCCCTTTCTTGTGGGACACGGGTGCTCAAGTGGATGTGCTGTCAAAATCACCTATTGATGAGAAGACAACGAGTGTCAAAACCTTGCTGGATGCCACCAGCGGCAGCAAGATCCGGACTTACACGACACGATGGGTGACATTCTGCTTCAGTGGCTGACATTACATATGGGACTTAGTCCTGGCTAAAGTGATTAGACCTCTACTCGATGCAGATTTCCTGTGTGCCCAAGGACTGTTAGTCGATATTAAGAACTGCCTGTTTGTGGATGTCAAGGACTTTGGGTCATTACCCTGCTCCCCCAGTAAGTTCCCCACAACAACTCTGTCAAGCACATGCTCCACCGCATGTGAGTCTACTTGCCTGCTGGGCAAATTCCCCGACCTCACCAAGCCCACATTGTGCACGACAGTCACAAAACATGGGGTTGAGCACCACATTCCCACGACTAGCCCACCAGTCCATGCCCACGCATGTAGACTGAAAAGCTGGCAACCGCACAGGCTGATTTTGCCATCATGGCAAGACTTGACATTGTATGCTGGTCAAATAGACCCTAGGATTCATCCTTCCATATGGTCCCATGGTGTTTGTTGCCCATGTGATGACTATCGACACCTTAACAAGGCCACACCCCCGATTGTTACACAGTCCCACACATTCAGGACCTCTTGGCACGTTTAGCCAGAAGGTTAATTTTTTCCAAAGTCGATCTAGTTGGGGGCTACCATTAGGTGCCTGTGTGCTCCGAGGACATTCTCAAAACAGCTGTGATAACCCAATTGACTGTTTTGAGTTTCTGCGCATGCTGTTTGGGCTGAAGAATGCAGCACATACTTTCTAACGGCTGATGGTATGTGTCTTAAAAGACTTAGATTTTCTTTTTGTTTAACTAGATGACATACTTGTCGTCAGTGCACTCAAATCTCAACACATATCTCATCTCCGCACAATCTTCGAGCACTTACGTCAACACGAGTTGATAATTAACTCTGCTAAATGCCAGATTGGGTTGTAAGCCATTGACTTTCTCGGCCTTTGCATCTCTGCAAAGGGTATGAAAGCCCTCCCATCAAAGATAGCCACTATTATGGGTTTCCAACCACCCCACACTACTAAAAAACTACAGGCGTTTTTAGGTATGGCGAATTTCTATCACCACTTCATTCTGCAAGCTGCTGAACTTACACTCCCCCTGTATAGTGAGCTTAAAGGCAATACCCCTAATCATGTGCTTGACTAGTCAGCGGACATGACCAGGGCATCTGATGATATTAAATAAGCTCTTTCTAACGTGACCCTACCAGTGCACCTGCTCCCTAACACACCCATAGCTATTACTATGGACACTTCAGACACTACTGTGGGTGCTGTGCATGAACAGTTGGTCAAAGGCGTGTGGCAGCCCATTGCCTTCTTCAGCCCGCAGCTCCATCCCTCCTGAAAGGAAATACAGCACGTTTGACCAAGAGCTTCTTGGTCTCTCTCTGGCTATCCGCCACTTTCATTTTCTTCTAGATGGTTGCCATTTCACAGCGTTAGTTGACCACAAACCCCTCGGCAACTCAGTGGCCAAAATATCAAACCCTTAGTCTGCACGGCAGCAACGCCATCTGAGCTGAGTGTCCGAGCTCACAACAGATATACAGCACAACATATCAAGGGGGAAAATAATGCCATGGCTGATTGCCTCTCACGACAAGCCATTGAAGCTGAAACACAAGGGTTGATTATGTCGGCATGGCAACTGGTCAGGTTACTGACCCAGAGGTCCAGGCTTACCGAACAGCAGTCATGGGCCTGTGGTTGGCTAACTTTAGATTCGGGGAAGCTGGGGTTTCTCTCCTGTGTGATATCTCAACCAGTCGTCCTTGCCCCATTGTGCTCGCAAACCGGTGATGGAGTGTTTTTTACGCCATACATGGCCTGTCGCATCCAGACCAGAAGGCCTCGTAGAAACTCCTTACATTGGTGGACTGTACCACCAGGTGGCCAGAGGTCATCCCTCTAGCATCGAGAATGGCTGTAGATGTGGTTCAGGTGTTAATCAGCACCTGGGTTGCTCGGTTTGGCACCCCATCTGTTATTTCCTCTGACTGTGGTCCCCAATTCATATCAGACTTCTGGGCTGTGATGGTCCAGAACCTCGGTGTTAGGTTATATCACACCACAACGTATCACCTGCAGTCCAATGACCTACGTAAGCAGTTTCACCACTCTTTAAAGGCTGCCCTGAGGGCTTCCCTGCCTGATGAGCGTTGGCATGATCGACTCCCATGGGTCCTGCTAGTGCTCAGTACTGCTCCAAAAGAGGACCTGCAGTCGTCCGCATCTCAGTTGGTATATGGGCAGCCGCTACGAGAGCCAGATGATTTAATTCCTGATGCCATGACTACCTGGTCGGCCTCTCAACAGCGTTCCTCCGTTCTCAGTAATTTCAGTTCCTTTTCTCCTATTCCTACCTCCCATCATGGCGTATAACACTTTTGGGTTCCCACTCTCAGGGGAAAGGTGGAAGAGGTAAAGGGCTGAAGAAGAAGAGGACATAGAACCATGGAAGAAGGGAAGAAGGAGGGAACCAGAGGGAAGTGATGGGCAGGGGAAGAGAACAGAAGGGGTAAGAGTATAATCAGAACGGAGAATGGAAAAGGAGAGGAGGGAGAAGCAGGAATGACCAGGACTTGGAGAAATTGATGTTCATGCCATCACGTTGGAGGGTAACCAAACAGAATATGAGGCGTGCTCCCCTAACCTGAGTATGGCCTCATCAGGGCTCCTTGTTTACCAGAAAATTGGGCTCCTTTCCTGTGTTGCCTTCCTTGGTAGCTACAACCCTCAATACATCATTCCTACTCAAGTCTCTTCATCAACCATAAACTTAATTGCTCTGATAACAACAGCCAGTCCTTCAGCTGCCCAGGCTCCAAGATTTTGGATAAGCTATTTCACTTTATTCTCTTTGTGTCTCCACCTCTAAATCTCTCCTTTAAAGCATTCTGTTAAACTGACCACATTGGCTCAGCTTTTTCCTCACTTTCTTCATTTTCCTCATGTAGGATTGTGTCAAATTTCATTTGATAATGTACCCAAGTATTATCTTGCATATCATACATTGTTAAAAATGTCATATTTTATATATTTTTTATTTGTTTTGTGTATACATCATTATCAAGACCAGGATCTATTATGTAAATTGTATAACTCATTATTTTTGAGAATCCCTTTCAACGACCAAATTGTGTTTTACTGTAGGCCCTATGGCAAGTAATCACTGAATGCGGACTGCAGGAGTGGGAGTAGAAAGATTGTCAGGTTAAGAGTCTCTCTTATTGTACTAGGGGACTGTTCAACAGTTTTATAACAGTGAGAAAGAAGCTGTCCTTAAGCCTGGTGGTTTGTGCTTTCAGGCTTTTTTATCCCTCTTGATGGCAGGGTGGCTCGAATCTTCGAATAAACTGGCTGCTTTACCGAGGCAGTGAGCAGTGTAGACAGAATCCATGGAGGGGAGGTTGTTTTCTATGGTGTGCTGCGCTGAGTTCACAACTCTCTGCAGTTCCTTGCAGTCACGGACAGGGCACCATACCAAGCCATGCTGCATGCTGATAGGGTGCTTTCAATGGTGCATCAGTAATAATTGTGAAGGTCGAAAGGGCCATGCCAAATCTCTTTAGCCTCCTGAGGAAGCAGAGGCAGTGTGTATTTTCTTGGCTGAGGACCAGGACAGGCTATTGGTGATGTTCACTCCGAGAAACTTGAAGCTTTCAGTCTTCTTATCCTCAGCATCATTGATGTACCCGCCTTCCTGAAGTTAGCAATCAGCTCTTTCACATTGCTAACATTGAGGGAAAAGTTGTTGCTATACTGCTATAAAGCACAAAGCACTCTGTCCCCTTCCTGTACTCATATTCATTGTTATTTCAAAGCTCAAAATTCAAAGTAAATTTTATTATTAAAGTACATATATGACACATACATGATCCTGGAATTCATTTTCTTGTGAAAATACTCAACAAATCTACAGAATAATAACTATAATAGAATCAATGAAAGATTGCCCAATTACAGTGTTCAACCAGAGCACAGAAGACAACAAACTGCAAATTCAAAAAAAAGGAAACGAAAATATAAATAAATAAGCAATAAATATCAAGAATGTGGGATGAAGAGTCCTTGAAAGTGAGTCCAGTGGTTGTGAAAATGTTTCAATGATGGAGCAAGTAAAGTTATCCCCTTTGGTTCAAAAGACTAATGGCTGAGGGGTAGTTACTGTTCCTGAAGCTGGTGGTATAAGTTCTGATGCTCCTGTATCTTCCTCCTGATGGCAGCAGCAAGAAGAGATTATGTTCTGAGTGGTCCCTAATGATGGATGTTGCTTTCCTGCGACCATGTTTCATGTAGATGTGCTCAATGGTTGGGAGGGCTTTTCCTGTGATGGACTGGACAGTATCTACTATTTTTTGTAGGATTTTACATTCAAGGCAGCAATGTTTCCATACCAGGCTATGATACAGCCAGTCAACATACACTCCACTACACATCTATAGAAGTTTGTCGAAGTTTTAGATGTCATACTAAATCTCTTCAAATTCCTAAGGAAGAAGAAGTGCTGCCATACTTTCTTTATAACTGTTCTTATGTGGTGGACCCATGTCAGGTCCTCTGAAATAATAACACCAGAGAATTTGAAGTTGCTATCCCTCTTCACCTCTGATCATTTGATGAGAACTGATTCATGGACTTCTGGTTTCCTTCTCCTGATTTGGCCCCCTATGTTGGTGTGACATGCAAACTTTTGAATATAGTTCAAGTGGAATCTGACCACGCAGTTGTTAGAGTATAGGGAGCAGCACAGGGCGTGGCCTTGTAGGGTATTAATGTTTAGAATATTTGTGATTGATGTGTTGTTTCCTGTCCTTACTGATTGTGGTCTGTTGGTCAGGAAATTAAGGACTCAGATGCAAATAGAGGTTTTGAGTCCCAGTTCTAGGAGTCTGGAGATGTGTTTGCTTGGAATTATAGTAATAAAGATGGAGCTGTAGTCAATAAGCAATAGTTTGACATAGGTACCTTTACAGTCCAGATGCTCCAGAAATGAAGATAGATACAGGGAGATGGTACTGTGATGGACCTCTAGGTAAATGACAATGGGTGCAGGTTGTAAGCTGGATTTGATGTGTGTCTTTTGAATAACTTAATGTTGGTGGATGTCAGAGCAGGCCACGAGGCTGTAGTTGTTACCGTGGTTGGTTGGACCAGAACGCCCCCTTGTTTTTCTTAGGTACTGTTATGATAGTGTTCTTCTTGAAGAAGGTGGGAACCTTAGATCGATGTAAGTAGAAGTTAAAAATGTCTGAAAATATCCCTGCCGTTGATCTGCTCAAGATCCAAAGACACAGCTGGGGACCCTATTCGGGCCACATGCTTTCCATCATAGTCATAGTCATAGTCATAGTCATACTTTATTGATCCCAGGGGGAAATTGGTACTCTCTGGAACAGCGATCTTATGTCTGCAAAGGTAAGTGTGGATTCAGGTGCACTGGAGGATGTTGGGGCAGGTAGTGACATTCCAGTCCTCCACTTTACAAAATCTGCATAGAATGCTTTCATCTTATCAGAAAGGGATGTGCTGTTGTTGGTGATATTTATATCAAAGTAAAACAAATATAATTTCAGTATATTTTTCTTGGCCTTACAGCAAAAGCAAACTGTTAAATTATTTTGCATATGTATATAATTATGGAAGGTGAAGCACAGCAAACTCTAATTTGTAAGGCTTATCCTAATAGATGTAATTATATATTCTGTCCTGTGTCCACTAACCATGGTTCGTTAATATGTGTGTATTATATTAGCGAGTTAAATGTGCAGTTTGGTGTCCAGATTAGACATATCCTGAGCTATCAAGAGAAACCACCTTCTTTCCAGACTGTGACTCTCTTGATTCCCACTCAATCAGGTCAATTTTTCATTTACAAATTTTGCCCAAATGAACAACAATAGCCAGCCAACATAATTATTTACACCATAGTCTGTTCAGCACTTTCTTTATTGTGAAATGGAACCAAGCAGCACTGAAGCATAAATAAAAATAGAAAAAATACTAGAATATGGATTATGACATTCAAATAGAAGATAGAAAATAATATTTCCAAATGCCTTTTGGTTATCAAATTATTACAATATAGCATAAGAAGCAGGAGCAGGAATACGGAATTTAGCCATTCAACAAGAACATGGCTGATCCAATCATGACAACAACACTACCTTCATCTTCTCTCCCCATACTCATTGACTCTCTTTTAGATCAAATATTTCAGTCCTTGAGTATATTCTACCTTCGCAGATAATTCTAAACTATCTAAAATTCCTGTTCAAAAATTCTAAAACTGCTCCAAAATTTCAAGTGAACAATTCCAAATAGTGTCAAACCTCTGAGAGGGAAAAACAGCTCTTTATCTCAGGCTACATCCATACTAGACAGGATAAATCCATAACCGAAGCTTTTTCTTTTTGTTTTGACCCTCCGTCCACACTAAAATGGTGTTTTCCTTCCCTGAAAACAGAGATTTTCAGAAACACTCTCTAGAGTGAATAATTCTGAAAACGCCTAATATCCGGCATAGTGAGTACAGGGTAACCGGTTATTTTTAAAACCGCTGTCATGATGTGCCGGAACAAATAGTGGCAGCAGTGCAGCATTTCATTGTTTTCTTGAACGCAACCTCCAACACCACAACAATATCTGACAATAGATGTGTAACATCCTAATGTAACATTGTATGGAAATACAAGATAACACGGACAGAGATATTTTTAAAAATGTCTAGTGTGGATGCCTGTCATTTTTAAGTGAAACTGGCGTTTTCAAAATTATCCGGTCTTGTGTGGATGTAGCCTCAGTCTTAGGTGGGCGACTGCTTATCTGTGACTAAGTCTCCAGGTTCTAAATATGGGAAAAATAATTACTCATTCTGTCAATCCCTCTCAGAATCTTACATCGTTCAGAAAGATCATCTATGCTGCATTAAATATGTGCTCAACCAGTTCAACTTTTTTTCTTTTCCCCATATGTTATTCCAAGGCATCATTTAGTGAACATTCATTTAATGCAAGTGCATCCTTCCTCCAATGTGGAGATTAAAACTGTGTGCAGTATTTCATCTGTGCTCATTATCACTCTGAGAAGTTGCATCAGAATTTCTCTGTTTTTATACTCCATAAATCTTGCAATGAATCCAACATTCCATTAATCTTCCTATTAACTTGCTGTTACTACATGCCAACCATTTGCGTTCCATGAACTGAAACCCCAGATCCATTGGCATTTCAATACTTGGTAAACTTTAAAATTACGTTTTGATCTTTTTAACCCTCATACCAAAGAATAAAATTGCGCATTTCCCCAGCTTATTCTCCATTTGCCAACTTTATCCCCCATTGATTTATTACCTTCGTAGGGATATGTTTATATCTATCTCACAGCTTGCTAACCCACCTACCTTTGCATCCTAGGTAAGTTAGGCTACAGAGAGCAAAGCTGCCTGTAGAAACAGAAAATCTATTTCTAGAGTTAATCAAGAGCCCTTTTGCCCACCAACTGGGTCCTGACTATCAGGCAGCCAGTTACACTAATCCTGCAATTTCATTTTATGCAATAATTGCCTGCATGTTAATGTATCTAATTGCACTTCATTTTTTTTAGATTTTTTTAATAATTTCAATATTTTCAAATCTTTAATTCCTAACAGTTATGTGTTTCTAAATTACAGGGATATTCAGAAGCACTTAAAGTCCTTGGCAGATCTTACAGCTGGCAAAGCCTCGTATATTGCTTGGCCTGCTACCAAAAGCTTTCCTCAGGAGCTTCACAGAATTTAGAATTTATTTAAATCTTCCAACCATCCCACAACGTGAGAGAGTAAAATCTTTTCATTATGACTCTATTGCAATGTACAGACATGTGAATTTAAAAGTCTAATGGCTTGTAGACGAAGCTGACCGATAGCCTGTTGGTCCTGGCTTTAATGCTGTAGTAGTGTTTGCCAGACAGAAGCAGCTGGAACAGTTTATGGTTGGGGTGACTGGTGTCCCCAGTGATCTTCCAGGCTTTCTTTCTGCACCACTGCTATAAATGTCCTCAGTGGAGGGAAGTTCACATTCACAGGTACGCTGGGCTGATCGTACCACTCTCTGCAGTGCCCAGCGATCAAGGTTGGTGCAGTTCCTGTACCAGGTGCCAAGTTGGAAGGCCAGGCGAACCAGAGGGTTGCCGGTAGACTATGACAGGGTCTAAATGAGATCACTGGGCGCAAAGAAAAGGCTGGGAATATCAATAACTGTGGCGCTTCTCTTCCTGACGAACTTAACGTATTCTACGCAAGATTCGAACAGAAGAGGAGCGTCCCACTCCCTCCAGATGAACCGGACCTGGTGGCATCGAGATTCATCATCACCGAGGAGGACGTTAGAAGGGCCTTCCTGAAGATAAATCCAAGGAAGGCGACGGGCCCAGATGGCGTCCCGGGATGGGTTCTCCGAGCCTGTGCAAGCAAGCTAGCTGGAGTGTTTACTGACATCTTCAACTGCTCCTTGCCTCAGTCTAAGATCCCCTCATGTTTTAAGAAGGTAACGATAATCCCGGTGCCAAAGAAGAGCAAGGTGGCATGCCTGAATGACTATTGACATGTGGCTCTGACATCAATTGCTATGAAGTGCTTTGAGCAATTGGTTATGGCACGCATCAACCACAGCCTACCGGTCAACCTCGACGCTCTGCAGTTCGCCTACCGGAGCAACAGGTCAACGGCAGGCGCCATCTCTCTGGCCCTACATTCCTCCTTAGAACACCTGGGGAATAAAGATGCATATGTAAGGCTCCTTTTCATTGACTACAGCTCTGCCTTTAATACCATCATTCCAACTAAACTGATTCTTAAGCTCCAGAACATGGGCCTTAGCACTCAGATCTGCAGCTGGATCTTCAACTTCCTCACAGACAGGACCCAGGCTGTAAAAATAGGGGACAAGCTCTCCTCTACAATCACTCTGAGCAATGGTGCCCCACGAGGCTGTGTACTCAGCCCCCTGCTGTACTCACTGTACACCCATGATTGTGTAGCCAAGTTTCCATCGAACTCAATATATAAGTTTGCTGATGACACAACAATTGTAGGTCGTATCTCGGGTAATGATGAGTTTGAGAACAGAGAGGAAATTAAGAACCTGGTGGCATGGTGCGAAGACAATAACCTATCCCTCAACATCAGCAAGACGAAGGAATTGGTTGTTGACTTCAGAAGGAGTAGTGGACCGCACGATCCCATTTACATTGGTGGCGCGCAAGTGGAACAGGTCAAAAGCTTTAAGTTCCTCGAGGTCAATATCACAAATGACCTGACTTGGACCAACCAAGCAGAGTCCACTGCCAAGAAGGCCCACCAGTGCCTTTACTTCCTGAGAAAGCTAAAGAAATTTGGCCTGTCCCCTAAAACCCTCACTAATTTTTATAGATGCACTGTAGAAAGCATTTTTCTAGGGTGCATCACAATCTGGTATGGAAGTTGTCCTGTCCAAGACCGGAAGAAGCTGCAGAAGATTGTGAACACATCCTAGCACATCACACAAACCAATCTTCCGTCCTTGGACTCACTTTACACTGCACGCTATCGGAGCAGTGCTGCCAGGATAATCAAGGACACGACCCACCCAGCCAACACACTTTTCGTCCCTCTTCCCTCGAGGAGAAGGCTCAGGAGCTTGAAGACTCGTACGGCCAGATTTGGGAACAGCTTCTTTCCAACTGTGATAAAACTGCTGAAAGGATCCTGACCCGGATCTGGGCCGTACCCTCCAAATATCCGGACCTGCCTCTCGGTTTTTTTGCACTACCTTACTTTCCCTTTTCTATTTATGATTTATAATTTAAATTGTTTTTTAATATTTACTATCGAAGCGCAGAATCAAATATCGCTGTGATGGTTGTACGTTCTGGTATCAATTGTTTGGCGACTATAAAGTAAAGTAAAGGTTGTGATACAAGCAGTCAGTATGCTCTCAATGGCGACCCTGTAGAAGATCTTGAGGATTTGGGGGCCCATGCCAAACTTCTTCAGTTGCCACAAAACTGGTGTGTACGGTACAGGTGAGATCATTGGTAATGTGTATACCAAAGAACGTGAAACTACTCACCCTCTCAACTGCTGACCTATTGATGTTGATTGGGCCAAGCCTTTCTCCACTCCTCCTGCAATCCACAATCAGCTCTTTTGTTTTTTGGACATTGAGGGAGAGGTTGCTATCCTGGCATCTCTATGTGAGGGTGTCAACCTCTCCTCTGTGGGCTGTCTCATTACCATTAGAAATAAGACCGATCAAAGTTGTGTCATCTGCGAATTTGATCAGGCAGTGTTTGATCTGTTTCCAAAGCTTCATAGTAGTAACAGCATTATCTCTTGCAATGCCATGCCATTTTGGATCAAAATTACACTTTAAATAAACATGAGTGGATATGGAGAAAGCAAGTCTGCAGTGGGCTTGAATGATAGCAATAATTGCAGGCACCTCGTCACTGGTGGTAGGATCAATAGTTCAAAATTGGCTAATGTAATTACAAAAATGTTATTAGAACATATTTGTAAACTCAGTCCTAATTTTGTAGGACAATATACCAAGATCCTGTAGAGTTTCCATTGGGATTATGGATTGTTTTTCAAAGCAATTTGCTTCCAGCAAGATGGCACCAGAGACAAAAGGTGACATCTTGCAGACAACTTACAAAGTTAATGAATAATCTTCTTCTTCTGAGTTGAGATCAATTGCAGCCTGAAATTTCCCTTTCAAGAATGTATCTTTGTGCCAGCTGAGCGATCTGGCACTTATATGATTCTGTGTGGATGAGATTCCGCGTTGATTCCCAATGGCCGATCATGAACCCATAGTCGTTTCAATTACTCTGCGCTGATTAAAGTGTTGAGCAAGATCAAAATCATTGAGGCTGAGAGCATAAAATGAATAGGTGTCCAGCGTTGCCTGCCTGTGTTTGACCCGTCTCTCTCACTGCTGCTGGCGGGCAGAAGGTACAGGAGATTTGGGTCCCATGTCACCGGTTTTGGGAGTGACTGTTGCCCTGCAACCAGAAGTCTTCTGGACAGGCTTGCCTCAGCGCTGAACTCGCTCTGCAGTTGTGGCCTGCTGCCATCGGCACAGCACTAAGGATTCACTTTTAGAGACTCTGCGTTTAATTGTACCTGTTTTCTTTTTATTGTTTGCACAATGTGATCTTCTCTTCGCACATTAGGTGTTGGATGGTCTCTGTGGGTTTCTTTTTCTTTGAAAAGATTTGATTTTGTTTCTTTGTGTTGTGGTTACCTGCAAGAAGACATATCTCAAGGGTGTATGCTGTATACATACTTCGATAATAAATATACTTTAAGCTTTGAATCAGGTCATCCAGTACTAAAAGATGAAGGAATTTAAAATGCAAATTAATACTAATACAACTGAACTAAAGAACTGGTTTAAAAGAAGCCAATGTCTTCCAAAAATTTGACTGTGGACCCAACTCAAATTGATTGTCACTGCATGTTTCCAATGACTGTAGCTATTCGAACAATACTTTTTTAGTGAAAATCATGTAGAAAATTGTAGAAGTTGGCAAGGACTTTGAATGCTTCTGAATTTCAGAAGTAGTCAAACAATTAGAAATAGAAAGAAGCATTTCTCTTAAAAATTATTATAATAATACTTCGTCAGTCAAAGATTCAAAGATTCAAAAAACTTTATTGTCATTCTAACTGCACATCAGCTCTGCAAGGCAGAATGAGACAGCTGTGCAATCATAACATAACAAATGCAACACTAAATGATAAACATAACAATAAATAGTAAAACACAACAGCCACATGTCAGTTAAAATCAAGTTATAAGTGTCCATGCAGGTTAAAAGTGTCCAAAGCAGAGTCAGGTAGAGCAGCTATTTAGCAGTCTGACTGCCTGTGGGAGGAAGCTGTTTAGTAGCCTTGTGGTTTTAGTTTTGATGCTCCTGTAACGTTTGCCTGATGGCAAAAGAACAAACAGTTCATGGAGAGGGTGTGAGGGGTCTTTAATGATGTACTGTGTCTTCTGAAAGCATCGACTCTGAAAGAGGTCTTGGACAGAAGGTAGGGAGACCCCAATAATCTCCTCTGCTCCCCTAACCACCCTCTGCAAGGCTTTTTTGTCGACAGCACTGTAGCTGGAGTATCAGGTTGTGATGCAAGAGGTCGGCACACTCTCAACCACGCCTCTGTAGAATGTAGTTAAGATGTTAGTGGGGAGTGATGCTTGTTTAAGTTTCCTCTGAAAATGCAGTCTCTGCTGGGCTCGTTTCACAATCCCAGTGGTGTTCCTGGACCAGGTGAGATTGTCCGAGATGACAGCAATAAATTTGTTTTAAAAGTTTTAAATATATGTTCTTAGTTTACTGAGGCAATTGCAACTTAACTAATAAATGCTCTTATATAGTTATTTCTCAAGGATTTTTCAGTTTTTTAAAAAGTAAGTTAGATGAAGTGATATGCTAATTAATTGTGATCATTAAACCTGTTCCAACGACATATATGAAGCCTCACTAGGCTATCACTATTGAATAAATGAAGCAATATTTATAAGTACAGTTATTTAAAAAATCTAATCTGAAGCCAAACGTAATTTTGCTATGTCATGGAAGTTCAGCATTAAACAAACAAGTCTGAGCAAAACTTGAAGAAAAAATTAAACCAGAATAAATTAGTGTATAATTTGTACCAATGAATTTGACTTTAGAGTAAATGGAAATATACTGTCTATTGTTTGTTTAAAGTGCAGTTGCAATGCTAAGAAAACAGTAAATTGGAAAACAATGTAGGAATCCTGATAACTTGTTCCAATAAAACGCATATTAAGCAAAGATACAGGAAAGTACATAGGGCTAAAAATTACCTGCACACAAAAAGCACTGAAAACTCTAGTTTGTAAAATTCTATTATAAATTGGGCTCAAGCATTGAGCACAAAGGAAAGAATTAAAAAAAGGTTATTGCATGATTAGCATAAAAAGGATGGTTGATGGTCATGGTGAACTCAATGTGCCAAATTACCTGTATCTGTGCTGTATCTCCCTCAGACTTGGTGAATAACCTTCCTACAGCAAGGTCCCACCATAGATCAGAGGATTGTTAGAGGGATGGATACACAGATGTCTGGACAAACTAATGGTGAGATGAGTGGTAGATAAAATTGGATTGGGGGATACAGGGGATAAGCCAATTGGATAGACAATTGAGGGACCCTAAGGGAAAGGGCAGTAGTGGGAATGGACACTAGGAATTGCACTTAAAGGAAAACCTACCTTGGACTCATTGTGTGCCTCAGCAGAAAATCAGGCAACAAAACCCCAATGCTAATTCCACCCTGATATTGAAGTTGCCCAAGAGAATTAGGTTGTTTCCCTATAGTTGAAGACGGTCTAGGCCAGATTTATAACAAAGTGTTGAAACATGTGTACTGATGATCATGGCATGATGGTTCCACATCATTGTAAGCTGGAGGGTAAAAGTGCAGCTCCATCAACACTCAAGAAGCTTGACACCATCCAGTACAAGGCAGCCGACTTGATTGGTACCCCTTCCACAAGCATCCAATCCCTCCACTATCGGCAAACAGTTGCAGCGGTGTGTACTATCTACAGGATGCACTGCAGCAGGTCACCAAGGTTCCTAAGGTAGCACCTTCCAGACCCACGATCACAACCATCTAGAAGGACGAGAACAGCAGATACCTGGGAACACCACCACTTGGAAATCCCCCATCAAGTCACTCACCATCCTAACTTGGAAACATATCCTTCATTGTCCCTGGGTCAAAATCATGGAATTCTCTCCCTAACAGCAGTATGGGTATACCTGCACCTCAGGGACCACAGCAGTTCAAGAAGGCAGTTCATCACCAGCTTCTCAAGGTCAACTAGGTATGGGCAATAACGCTGGCTTAGCTGGTGATGCCCACATCCTGCAAATAAATAAATAAATAAATAAATAAACGAACAGGTATTTGTCATTCTAAAGTGGGACACCAGATCATCTCATTAAGGGCAAAATCTGACTCACAAAGATGTTCCTCCTTTTAGGTTCGCAATTCCAAAAGCAAGCTTCTAAGAATAGAATTTCCTTAACTATGCTATCAAAGCTGCATTCAGATCAGTGCCTTTTGAGACTGGCTATGAGTTCTGACATTATGAGTTTCCAATCTAAAATCAGCAGTGTAACAAAAGGAATATCAGCAACTTCAAACTGTACCTCTAATTCTTTGATTCCACAACTCCAGTCTTTCTGTGAGCAATATGAAACATGTGGTGAGATACAAATTCCTGAGCTGCTTTATTACATAAACAGGAAGTGAACATGCAGCACATCAGATGTAATGAAATCTCATTTTCAACAAGAAACAGAAACAAGCTCAAAAAGAAAAGTAACTTCAAAATTATGCTCCCTTAATGGATTTGATTAACATCCTGGTTGGTTATCTGATGTTGAGAGCTCTGGGCTTGGTTTTAATGAATTTCCCCTTTGGTAGTGCTGGTCCTGTAGCTAGACCCAGCCCCAGATCCTTTATCCATGAGAAGTGTCCCCAGCCAGGGCGATAACAATCCTTTTGATTTGTTTCTATATTCCAAATACTATATACTATGTTCCATTCTGTACCCAAATACCATAATGTTGGAAATCCTACCAACAAAAGCAGCTAATTTACTATCACTATGGAGTGCAGCTTTAAAAGTAAATGCGCCATCTTCAAAACTGATAGTGACTTTCTAAGCTAAACTTCTGTTCTCTTGAGGGAGTCCTGCTCTTTAGAAAGATACTCTTTTGGATGAAACCCTTAACCTATTCTACACTTCCAAGTGAACATAAAAGATTCCATACTATTATTTCAAAATTAGGCAGTGAGCTATCTATCAACAGTGTTCTGGAAAATATTTATTTCCCATTATTTAAGTGGCCGAAGGTAAAAGATTGCATGGTTATTATCACATTGTTTTGTCTAGGGTTTTGGTTTCAATGGTTTTCTACATTACCTAGCAAAACAATTCCAAAGAACTGCAAAATAAAGGATTGCAGTGTATAAACCACAAATCTTCCCAGTCAGAAATCACATTTCTCTCTGGATGTAAATAGCCTTTATAAGCATAACAAAGAATCCACCAAAACAAACTTCTATACTTTCAGATGTTAGATAGTTCTTCTCCCAAAGAATTGTGATACTTTGGAATATGGTTCTTCTGCATGTTGATTTCGCGGAGTTCAAGAAAGAGTGTCGATCTGAAACTTGATGACATAGAATGAATAATGTCTAGAATATGGATTTCATCCTCTTTTAGAGTCTTAAACAAATACTACATACAACATTTCAGTCACGCCAATTTCCTGAATACGTTTGTGAAAATGGGCAAATATAAAACCAGTACCATGACATTTTATACAAGCACATGTTCATTTAGACAGGACCTACACTTTTTCCTGCATTTTTTCCTGTCTCAAGGCAGTCAGAGCAAAAGGAAGTCTCCCAATGCCAACCGCCATGTGATGGCAGAAAAGACTACGCGGCATGAAATAAAACAGTATGTGCATGGGCCACTCCATTACTGAATAAGGTTTCACAAGGAAGTGACCTTCACCAGGATTTACTCCCAGATGAAAGCTGCACAGGTAGATTGAATTGTGAACATTGGGCCTTCATTTGATAGAAGGGTGCTGCAAGTTGTGATGTGAGGTTTTGAGTGGAAAAGTCATGGGATAGTGGAGGTGGTGATGTGGGGAGAGGTGTGAGCTGGTTTGTGGATAACGCCTTGGGTGTTGTTAGGGTTGGTGGTACAGGGACAGAGTGGCTGTGAAGGGCATGGTGATGGGAGAAGGTACAGATATGTAGGAGGGTGTTTTATTGTGTGAATTGTGTGGGTGGGAATCAGTTACATGTGTCCAAGACGAAGAAACAGGCAGGGAAATCATTACGGACACTAACCACCCAGCAAACTGCCTTTTCCAAAAGCTCGCTTCTGAAAAGCACTACAGAGCTATAAAACAAAAACTTCACGCATCTCAAAAGTTTCTTTTGCTGGGCAGTTAATCTGAACAACCATTCTAGTTCGCCTCCCCCACCCCCCCCACCCCGCAACCCTGCCTCTATCAATGACCTCAGTCACTACACTGTAAACACTTTAAGCTACTTTTCATAATGCTATTTACGTTGTAAATAATTGCTGGTATTTATGCCCTTCTGTACATTTTATTCCATGCTTGTACTTCCAAATTTACTTTTATATCATTCTTTATAATTGTTGATGATTGTTGTTTATTTATTTATTTAAGTATTTAGAGATACAAAGCAGAACACACCCTTTCAGCATAACAAGCTGCAATACCCACCTATTTGACATCAGCCTAATCATAGGACAACTTACAATGACCAACAAACTTCATAACCGGTATGTCTTTGGACTGTTGGAGGAGGCTGGAGCACCCATTGGAAACCCACACACTCACTGAGAGAACTGTTGTGAATTTAATATTTCAGTAATATTTGAACAATATTGTAAACATATTGATTGGTTCTGCATATTTTGTTATTTGCATAGCTCTTTACGTGTTATATGTAAAAGTACACGAATGATGTACATCATTACACCACTATGTCATATGTGTGCATCTCACTGAAGTAAAAAACGAAACTGGAGTACACACATTTATCCCCTGTACCTCCTTGTTTTTCTTTCAATTAGTTTTAGGTTTAGGAGTTACAAACCATAACAGTGGTGACGAGGAAGTTCTAAACAAATCCAGGACAACTACTGACCTGCTGAAGTGCAGCGAGACAGTCAAGTTTAAAGGAAAGCACAGCAAGATGCTCGAGTTAAAAGAAGCACTTTTTCTTCTTTGCAAGAGGAGAAAGAAGTTTGAGTTTAAAAAAAGGCAGAAAATGGATAAATTCACAGGTTCATAAATAGAGAATACTGCAAGATAATAATCATAAGTAGAATAAAAAGCAGTAATGGCTGGCTACATCAGAAAGAAAGATGTGTTGGTTTGCACATCAGATAATTGGATTTTATATCCTGAGTGAATTGAACAGTATTTTGAAGGAAATGAAATAGCCAATGAAAAACGATTGCCAGTTTTGCTGAGTGCATTGTGTGGAAAGGCAGTTTGCTTAGAAGTTTAACTGTATCACCCAAACCAGCCAGAATGAGGTTTGCTGATATTGTGAAAGTAATGCAGGAACATTTAGAACTGAAATTATTATTGATTGCAGAATACTTTAGGTTTCATAAGCAGAATCAAAAGGGAGGTGAGTCCATTTCAGCATATGTAGTTTAAATGAAGACATTATCTGAGTATTGTCAGCTCAATAATATGCTTAACGATGCACTGAGAGGTAGCTTAGTTTGTGAAATCTTACAATAGAGCATTCAAAAAGAACAGCTGAAATCGCTGTATCAATGGATACAGCAGCCAGAGATGAAAGAGAGTTGCACTCAGGAATAAAAGTATGTGTGAACAGAATCGCAACATCTAAACAGAAACCTGCCAAGCTGAAGGAATTGTGTCCCTGTTGTGGCAGAGACTCACATACACCAGACTAATGCAGGTTTAAAGGCAAGACCTGCAGAGAATGCAAAAAAGTAAGAAATGTCCAAATAGCATGTCGCCAGACTAAAATAAGTAGACTACACAGAGAAGAGAAAGAGATAAAAAGTCATGTTGCATTTTCAAAAAGAGCACAAATCTGCATGATGTTGATGAAAATGTGATAATGATGAAGGTGATGCAGGACTGGGGAGACATGAAGTTTGTAATGTGGAAACAAACAATAGTCAAGCAGTATGGCCTACACCAGAAGTGAACAGCAAATTAATTAAAATGGAATTGTACACTGGCTCAGCTGTTTCAGTCATTCCACAAAATAAGTCTGAACAGTATTTCAAAGATACTGAACCGAAGCCTGCAGATATCCAACCTAAGAATGTATACTGGAGAATACTGTGGGAATGGCATTCGTACCAGTGGGCTTGCATGTGGTAAAAACAGGAGGGTCAGCATTGTGGGGACAAGATTAGTTGAGACAACTACAACTTGATTGGAGATCCATCCATCATTTGCATGCCACATCCCCTGCAATAGAATTAACTGAGTAGCAAATTAAGGAAGGCACTGGATGATGCCACAGCAATGTTCAAGGATGGCATTGGAAAGCTCAAACATAGCAAGGGTAAAATCGTGTTAAATGAAAATGCTACACCCAAGTTTTACAAAGCCCGGCAGGTTCCTTATACCAACTGTGATAAAGAAGCCAGTGAGCGAGGTGACATGGAGGCTGAGAGAATTCTTTCCAGGGTTGAGTGGAGCCCATGGGCAGTTCCAGTGGTGCTAGTAGCCAAGAAGAATGGATCTATCAGGATCTGTGATCATTTTAAGGTCACTATCCCAGTATTGAAAGTAAATCAATACCCTCTACCCAGGACAGAGGATATCCTTGTAAACCATTCTACAGGGAAACACATCAGCAAAGTGAACTTAGCTGAGGCCTACTTATAGATTGAGATGAAAGAAGAGTCCAACATGTTTCTTACCATCAACACTCACAAAGGGTTTTATCACTATAATAGGCTTATTTTTCGAGCAGCACCTGCACCTGCACTGTAGTTGAAATCTATGGACTAAGTGCTGCAATGCTGCACTGGCCCTCATTGTTACCCAGATTACATCATTGTTACCAGTAGGAATGACAAAATTTCAAGACATTGTGAAGAAGATTAGAAGATTATGGGCTTAGAGCACAATACAACAAATATGAATTCTTTAAACAAAGCGTTACTTACTGCGGTCACACCATTGACACGTAAGATTTACACAAGTGTGCTGAGCAAATTCAAGCCATGGAGGATTCCCCAAGACCTGAGGATGTATCACAGTGCAGTACTTTTCAGGATTTGTCAATTACTATAAAATGTTTCTGCAAAACCTGGCAAATGTGCTCCACCCCTTGAACTCATTAGTATAGGAAGCAATGCCAATGGACAAAGCATTATGAGGTGGCTTTCCAAAAGAGAAAGGAAGCAGTGACATCGGACACTGTACACATTATGATCCTCATCGTCCACTGAAGCTTACCTAACACCCATGGCTGTTGCATCACTTTCCCTTACCACTGAAAAGAAAAATTACACACAGGTTGACAGTGGGGCCTTGAGTCTGGTTTGGGGTGCAAAACATTTCAACCAATAGGTATATAGGAGAGAGTTTGCCCTCATTACTGATCATCAACCACAAGTGTCCATTTTCAATCCACAGAAGGTTGTTCCACTAACAGCAGTAACATGTTTGCAGAGGTGGGCTCCGGTTCTTGGAGAACATTATTACAAGAGGAAATTCAAGAAGTCAGTTAATCATGGAAGTACTGATGGATTGTTCTGTTTACCCTTGGAAAAGGAAATACATGAAAAATTTACAAAAGTGTATACTCCTCTTGACATATTCTTCCTAATACCAATTGAAAGTCTCCTTATTATGGCAGAAATGATCCAAAGGGAAACCAGAAAAAAACACACAATCGCAGGTCTACATGGCCGCACAAAATGTTTGGAATGTGCAGGAGAGATTCCAGTTCTCCCATTTTTACCAGCACTGGGATGGATGAACTTGTCCTAGATGGAAGTTGGTTTATGTGGGTATTGAGAGTTGTTGTACCATCCAAGCTGAGAGCTAAAGTGTTGGAGGAGCAACATCTAGGCATGGTCAAAATTAAAGTGTTGGATCAAAGGTTTGTCTGATGACCTGCAATAGATCAGCAGATCGAGCAGCTGATCATGCACTGTTCAGGATGCTAACCCATCCAGAAGATGCCAAGAGCACCCCTCCATCCCTGGGAATAGTCTGCATTGCATTGGTAGAAGGATCATGCTGATTTTGACGGACCAATCAGAGGTACACATTTCTTGGTATTAGTGGATGCAGGTACAAAGTGGCCAGAGGTGTTCCCACTAGACTGCACTAAAGCTTCCCGAACTACTAATGTGTTGAGAAGCATCTTCTCAAGGACTGGTGTTCTGGTATAGATAGTCAGTGGCAATGGACCACAGTTTGTTGTGGAACAGTTTCAGTCATTCCTGTAAATAAACGGAATAAGACATATCACATCTTCACTGTACCATCCAGCTACAAATGGCTTGCTGGAAAGGTTTGTCCAGAGTCTAAGGAACACACTGCGAGCAATGTCAGCAGAACACACTGCACTGACACTGAATCAGAAGCTCGCCAATTTCCTCCTTGCATGTCACAAGGCAGCACACTCCACAAGCAACACTTCACCAGCTATGCCGTTCCTTGGTTGTCCATTATGCTTATGCATGAATCTCCTCAAACCCAATCACAGAGAGAGTATGAAGGACAAACAACTGAAAAGAATTGAGGGCCCCTCAAACAAGAAGGTTCACTGCTTCACTTCTGGACAAGCAGTCCTGATCAGAGACTACTGAGATGATCAAAAGTGTGTGCTTGAGAAGATTAAGGACAGAACTGGACCACTCTTCTACACAGTGGAGAATGCATCCGATGTCATCCAGAGATAACACATCGATCAGTTGAGAAGAGCAGTCAATTTTCGGAGAAGAAATGTGTTCAGATCTGTCAGAACCATTTCCTGCAGTTCCAGAGTCAGCTCCTACAACCACCACTTAGGAGGCCCCAGAACCTAAGATTGTTTCACAGCCACAAGTCTCACCTGCCAAGCAGAGTGACTCCCCTTATCCGGTAAGACTTTATCCCACAAGAATAAGAAATACTCCACAGCGATTAAATCTTTAGGCTTGAATGGGATCATTTAAAATTTACCATGCTATGGATGTCTATATAGTTGTTGTATTTTATATTTTATATATATGAGTTAAGATGCATTTTGCATTGTGGTGGAGTTTACAGCTAAGCAGGGAGCAGTCTTGTGTATTTAATATTTCAGTAATATTTGAGTAATATTGTAAATATATCATTTAGTTAAGCATTCTTTGTTGTTTACGTAGCTCATTAAAAGCTACACATATAAGTAGTGAATGGCATACGTCATTACACCACTACATCAGGGGTGCATGTCTCGCTGAAGTAAAAAATGAAACTGGACTACACATATTTATCCCTGGTTCTCTTGTGCTTTTCCTTCAATTAGTTTTATCTTTCGGAGTGATAAAGCATAACAAGAATGCACAAACTCAGAACTGAACCCTGAACTCCTGAACACCCCAAACTGTAATAGCGTTGCACTAACCACAATTCTGTGGTGTAGAATTGTTGTATGTAGCACCAGCACACCACTGTAACTTCCTAATATATTTTAATGAGTATGGCAAATAAAGTTGATCGTCGATGCTTAAAGTTAAAGATGGCAAGAAGCGTTCAATAATGATTTTCCTTCCTGTGTGTTCAACGCTGTTTTAACTAAGTAGTGAAGCTTGGCATTTCTCAAAATGACTTGTCTCATTTTAACATACATCTTCAATGCCTGTAGCCTGAGGAAATCTTCTAAACTCGTGGTTGAATTTATTTCAACTCAAATTACCATACCATCATTACTCATTTCTGAAACCTTCCCCGGGTCAAAGCTTTCAGTAGAATCTCTCAAGCAACCCTATACAAAAAACAATTGCCTACTCTAGAAAGCGTCACCTTTACTATTGTGTGAATCATTGATGACAACAAACCTACGCTGTGTGAAATGGCAATCTCTAATGTGTTGAACATTTCCCTGGTCTCTCACATGCACAGAGATGGGCCCGTAAATTGTTCTTGTCAACATTTAAGTCATGATACAGTTTAAGTATTCAAAGTCATATTTCTCACTGTCAAATGGTGCAGGTTCTTAACACTTTATTAATGCTCAGTGAGATTTACAAAATGCAGCTGATGTATAACATTGCAAGTTGTCCTGTTAGTGGGGGGAAGCCAGCAAACTTTCATAGTGACGTAGTGTTAAGTAGCAAATTATGTTCATAGCAGATTTTATGACTGAGACACTGCACACTGATTTTACATTGTTCTGTATATTTAATGGAATAACTCTCGCTTATATCTTCAGATTACTATGAAATTCTTTACATTTGCTTCAGATTCTGTTCAAACTAAAAGTTGCAAGGTGGAAGTGAAGAAAGCCAAGCACAATGGAATCCTCATCATGTTTACTCGAAGGCCAGGTACCAGTAGCAACATACACACACACACACACACACACACACAAAATGCTGGAGGAACTCAGCAGTACAAGCAGCATCTATGGAGGGGAAGAAGCAGTCAATGTGAAAATAGATTCTTGATGTGATCTTTGCCACAATCTGAGTGCAAAATACAGCACTTTTCACAACAGTGGGAAAAACAGGACTGAGATTTAATGATGACAGACACACTGCGGGAATCTGCTATGATGTGATTTTCCAATTATACCTGACGTGGGGCTGAGGCCTTTACCAGTTTAATAGCCAGAGCCAGAAGAAAGGGAGGAGAAGTGACTGTTAGGTGGAAGGGGGATATTTAAGTTTTGAAATCCATCCATCCAGTAATTCATCAAAGAGGCCAGAAGCATGGTGATTAAGCCCAGATCTTAAATGTTGGAATGGTACTTGATGGGGGAGGAGAATTGCTTGCACCCAAGGCCAAGCTGCTCTTGCCTAATAATCACGTGTTTGATTGAAAGTTAATGGATAGTCATAAGAAGGATGCTTTTTTTTCTGTCTTTGGTCTGGCATTGGTAAGGCCAATCACAAAAGCACAATTGCTGCTCCAATTAACTCAGTGCAGGCTGAAGAATGAACCTGGGGACATCTGGTGTGTATCAGTTAATTACCCTGGGGCTAGTGCACTACTAAAAGATTCATTAAAATGAACTGTACTGGACTTCAACTTTTAACAGAACTTTACTTCCTTGAAACACTTTTTAAGTTATATTCTTCTGTCATGTTAGGTTCTCTAACCCCACATAAGGGATTGCACAGTCACCTCCCAAAGATCCTGCTAACACCACATATCAGGTTCTGTTCACACTATAGGAATGCAGGCCATCTGCGGGAGCATCAGAGTCCTTCCCCGGCTGCCCTAAGAGCATTAAGCAATGGGACAAAAAGGTTGTCTAAAGCACACACAGTTTCCAGTGATAAACTGCTTTGGTGGGTTCATTCATGCCTGTCAGTGACAAAATTTAAGGACAAAGTCTTTTTAAATCCTGAACTCCAAGTTTTTCTCTGTTTAAGGCAGGACCCAGCAGAAGACTGTTGTCAAGAGGGTTCTTTGCCAACATTAAGTGAATGGATGCATCAGCAACCATCCCAGGTGTGGCACCATAATTAGGATATTGATTAGAATGGGGAAGGGGGCAAGGGGTGGTGCAGGATCAAAAATAACAAGTGACATCTAAACTACCCTTTAGGGGATCACATTAAAACTAGAACAAACAGTAAAACGTAACATTGCACAGGCCTTCTCATCTGAATCCCCAGCCACCCTTCCTCCTCCTCTTGGTTACAATGTCTTGAATCACACCAAGTCCCATTCACCATTCTTTGTTTACAGGTTTACATTGGCTCCTCTTGATTTTAAAATATCTACCACATCTCAGAAATAGTATAGGGATGTGACGCCGACTTTGTGAAGCCAAATGCCCTATACCTGTGGGAATGAGGCTTGTAAATCTTACAGCTCTTTCTTTCTGCTCATTTTCCCCATTGAGGAAGCTAACAAACTATTGATGCTCCACAAATGATGTATTGGCTGTGTGCATAGTAAACTGAGGTTGTTTATGATGCCCACAGCAATTTTGTAAGGATGCACTGACAGAAGAATTTATAGCCAATGTGACCTTCATAGGCTCCAAGTTACACTCTGGCAGATGGTCTGGGCAACTTACAGTCCCAAAGCTGGAATTAGAGCAGTCTTAAAAACTAATGCTTTTGCTGCTTCTGATTGGATGATCTGTTCCTGAATACCTGTCTGTTCTAATGCCCCTAATTTTCTCCTCTTGTAATGTGTGCAGATTTTTGTCCTTCTTTTCCCCTTATGTAGAAGGTTACATCATAATACCAGAATCATGGCCACTCACCAAGTGAAGACAAGCAAATCACATTGAACAATTCCGTAAACAGTGTCACATCTGATCCTCTGAATTCTTCTCAAAACTGCATCACTCTGACCAAGTATCCATCCATCTCCATAGTATTGCATGCCATTATCACTGCCTTCCCTTATATGCTACTTGCTGGATGAAGGAAATGATGTTACAAATGCCCAGATGATCACAATAAAGACCTGATCAAGATTACTGGAGAACTGAGTTTTAACCAGGAAATTGCAGAGTGCAAATATCAGAAATTGTTGGATACAAATCATGTTTAGTTAATCTATCCTCAAAACTTAACCTTTAAAATTTGCTCAGTGCTGCAGAGACATTATTCTTGTTTCATCTTAGATCAGACCCAAAGTATATGCTGGTGTCTCAGAAAAGAAAATCTGCATCCTGTTTGGGCTTTTAAACCTGGGTTATTTACAGGCATCACATTAAACACATGGGCTCTGCATGATTTGTTTGGTATTCTGAATGTAGAATAGTGTAATTCAATTAGCAAATGTAGTGGAACTGCTATTTAGAACCTCATTATTCAATCCTTTCATCGGTTCAATTACGCACCTCTACAGTTTAGGAAGATAGATGGAGGTCATTTGGGAGCTGTAAAGCACATTCAATTGAATACAAATCTATAATGGTCTTAAACTAATTTACACTTGTTTTCTGCTGTTCTCCAGCAAGAGGCTCCAATTGAAACCCAAGACCAATGAATGAGAAGTCCATTACTGCCTTCTCCTTATTACCAAGATTTTAAGTGTAGCACTAATAAAACAAAATGTAAAGGCAACAGGGATACACTAGATCATTGTTAGCAATGCTTCTAAAAGGTGACAAGCAATCGTGACAGCAATACTAACGTACAACTTTGCACGGATAAGCTAAAGTGGTTCATTTTTTATGGTTAAGACAGTGATCCCTTCTGAACATGAAAAAGCTGCCCATGAAAATCTAGCAGCTTTTATGTTGAAAACTTAATTCTTCCATTGTCTTTTGCTACCATCCATCAGTACAAAGAAGTTCTGGATGGCCAACAGTGATGATATCATCAAGCTGGCTGAGCAGCCAATCAGAAAGAGAGAAAACAAGGACGGAAAATACACAATCTGCATTTCCTATTTTAAAATAAATTTAAAAATGTGGCTTGCACGTATGAAGGGGAAGTTGAAACATTTAATATTTGTTTTCATTCTATGATATAATACCCACATAAATAATGTTGAAAGAATACAGAGAAAATTTACAAGGATATTGCCAGGTCTGGAGGATCTGAGTTATAAGGAAAGATTGAATAGTTTAGAACTTTATTCCTTGGAACATAGAAAGATTGAGAGCAGATTTGATAGAGGTATACAAAATTATGAGGGGCATAGATAGGGTAAAAGCAAGCAGGCTTTTTCCACTGAGGCTGGGTAGGACTACAACCAGAAGTCATAGGTTAAGGGAGAAAGGAAAAAAGTTTAAGGGGAACATGAGGAGAAGTCTCTTCAGTCAGAAGGTCCTGAGTATGTGATAAGCTGCCAGCACAAGTGGTGCATGCGAGCTCAATTTCAACATACGTGGATGATAGGGGTATGGAGGGCTGTGGGCCCAGTGCAGATCGATGGGAGTAGGCATTTAAGTGGTTTGGCTTGGACAAGATGGGCTGAAAGGCTTACTTATGTGTTGTACTTTTCTATGACTCTATGTTTGGAATGGGAAGAAATCCATAAAGATAAAGGGGAAATATGCAAGCTCCAAACAGACAGCATCAGAAGTCAGGTTTGAACCTGAGTTCCTGGAGTTGTGAACCAGCATCCCAACTTGCTGTTCCTCTGTGCCACCCCATGTTATAGTGTATAAATGTCACAGGTTGTTGTCAGTTCAACTGCCTTTGCCTGATTGTATTGGAGAGGGTAGCAGACAGCCCAACCTATGGAGGATGGCTGAATCATGCTTGATTTCACATGAAACTCCCAAAATTATTGTCTATTTTACCAATGCAATGTCAATGAACACCCAAATGATTGGGTCTCATTAAAATGCAAAATTAAAGCCTATATCTTTTCTCTTTGTTACATATTCTCAATGGCTTCCTTAATTTATTCATTATGCAATCCATATCTTTTGTATCTTTTACAAAACAATTCAGAAAACATCTAGATCCTAATCATCTCCCTACCATATACTTAAACTTTCAATATAAGCTTTCCAAAAATTACTCTGGTTTGATTTTTTTTCATTCTCTCAGAAAATGATATGACTTCATGAACAAACTAATTTTTTGAAAAAGTAAACACTTGGATCCATATAGTGATTTCTACAATGCTATAAAATGAAAGGAGTGCATCTGAATTTTCCTTCCTGGTGTAATGTAGGAATTGTAGGATGGAAAATTTCTGAAGGCAACATGGCCAGATAGCCAGAATCAGAATCGGTTTACTATCAATGGCATATGTCTTCAGGTTCCTGTACCTCCTCCTTGATGATAGCCATGAGAAGAGGACAATTTTTAATGTTAATTATTGAGTGATAAATGTGGCTAGGCAACAGGATATTTCGTCTATTCTGCTTCAGAATATTGTACTACCTGAGAGCTGGCACCTGGGTTTAATATTTCTACCCAACAGTTTCCTATTCCCTAACCAGTGCACTGGTTATCAGATTGCATTTTTTTTTGCTCAGATCTCTGGAATTTGATGTAAATTCCCAGCACTTTAATTCTAAGTTCAAGGTAAATTTATTCTCAAAGTGTATATATGTTACGACGTATTACCCTGAGATTCACTTTCCTGCAGGCACTTACAGGGAAAAAAAATAGAATTTTACAGAAGTCTACATAAACAAAGACTGACGAACACCAATGTATAAAAGAAAGAAAACTGCAAATAAAAATAATATTGAGAATATGAGTTGTAAAGAGTCCTTGAGAGTGAGACTATAGATCATAGAACCAGTTCAGAGCAGTATAACCATATAACAATTACAGCACGGAAACAGGCCATCTCGGCCCAGCTTGTCCATGCCGAATGCTTACTCTCACCTAGTCCCATCGACATGCACTCAGCCCATAACCCTCCATTCCTTTCTTGTCTATATATCTATCCAATTTTACTTTAAATGACAATATCGAACCTGCCTCTACCACTTCTGCTGGAAGCTCATTCCACACAGCTACCACTCTCTGAGTAAAGAAGTTCCCCCTCATGTTACCCCTAAACTTTTGCCCCCTAACTATCAACCCATGTCCTCTTGTTTGAATCTCCCCTACTCTCAATGGAAAAGACCTATCCATGTCAACTCTATCTATCCCCCTCATAATTTTAAATACCTCTATTAAGTCCCCCCTCAACCTCTATGCTCCAAAGAAGAAAGACCCAACTTGTTCAAGCTTTCTCTGTAACTTAGGTGCTGAAATCCAGGTAACATTCTAGTAAATCTTCTCTGTACTCTCTCTATTTTGTTGACATCTTTCCTATAATTCGGTGACCAGAACTGTACACAATACTCCAAATTCGGCCTTACCAATGCCTTGTACAATTTTAACATTACATCCTAACTCCTATACTCAATGCTCTGATTTATAAAGGCCAGCATACCAAAAGCTTTCTTCACCACCCTATCCACATGAGATTCCATCTTCAAGGAACTATGCACCATTATTCCTAGATCCCTCTGCTCTACTGCATTCTTCAATGCCCTACCATTTACCATGTATGTCCTATTTTGATTAGTCCTACCAAAATGTAGCACCTCACATTTATCAGCATTAAACTCCATCTGCCAACTTTCAGCCCACTCTTCTAACTGGTCTAAATCTCTCTGCAAGCTTTGAAAACCTACTTCATTACCCACAGTGCCACCTATCTTAGTATCATCTGCATACTTAGTAATCCAATTTGCCACCCCATCATCCAGAACATTAATATATATGACAAACAACATTGGATCCAGTACAGATCCCTGAGGCACACCACTAGTCACCAGCCTCTAATCTGACACACAGTTATCCATCACTACTCTCTGGCGTCTTCCATCCAGCCACTGCTGAATCCATTTTACTACTTCAATATTAATACCTAACGATTGAACCTTCCTAATTAACCTTCTGTGTGGAACCTTGTCAAAGGCCTTACTGAAGTCCATGTAGACAACATCCACAACTTTACTCTCGTCAACTTTCCTAGTAACCTCTTCAAAAAATTCAACAAGATTTGTCAAACATGACCTTCCACGCACAAATCCATGTTGACTGTTCCTAATCAGACCCTGTCTATACAGATGATTATATATACCATCTCTAAGAATACTTTCTGTCAATTTACCCACCACTGACCTCAAACTCACAGGCCGATAATTGCTAGGTTTACTCTTAGAACCCTTTTTAAACAATGGAACAACATGAGCAATGCGCCAATCCTCTGGCACCATCCCCGTTTCTAATGATATTTGAAATATTTCTGTCAGAGCCCCTGCTATTCCTACACTAATTTCCCTCAAGGTCCTGTCAGGACCCGGAGACTTATCCACTTTTAAATTCCTTAAATGTGCCGGTACTTTCTCTTCTTTAATCATCATAGTTTCCATAACTTCCCTACCTGTTTCCCTTACCCTACACAATTCAAAATCCTTCTCCTTAGTGAATACCAAAGAAAAGAAATTGTTCAAAATCTCCCCCATCTCTTTTGGTTCCACACATAGCTGTCCACTCTGATTCTCTAAGGGACCAATTTTATCCCTCACTATCCCTTTGCTATTAATATAACTGTAGAAACCCTTTGGATTTATTTTTACCTTACTTGGCAAAGCAACCTTGTATCGTCTTTTAGCTTTTCTAATTTCTTTCTTAAGATTCTTTTTACATTCTTTATATTACTCGAGCACCTCATTTACTCCATGCTGCCTATATTTATTGTAGATATCTCTGTTTTTCTGAACAAAATTTCCAATATCCCTTGAAAACCATGGCTCTCTCAAACTTTTAACCTTTCCTTTCAACCTAACAGGAACATAAAGATTCTGTACCCTCAAAATTTCACCTTTAAATTACCTCCATTTCTCTATTACATCCTTCCCATAAAACGATTTGTCCCAATCCACTCCTTCTAAATCCTTTCGTATCTCCTCAAAGTTAGCCTTTCTCCAATCTCAACCCTGGGTCCAGGCCTGTCCTTTTCCATAATTATATTGAAACTAATGGCATTCTGATCACTGGACCCAAAGTGCTCCCCAACACCTACCTCCATCACCTGGCCTATGTCATTCCCTAACAGGAGATCCAACACTGCCCCTTCTCTAGTTGGTACGTCTATGTGTTGCTGCAAAAAACTATCCTGCATACATTTTACAAACTCCAAACCATCCAGCCCTTTTACAGTACAGGCTTCCCAGTCTTTGTGTGGAAAATTAAAATCTCCCACAATCACAACCTTGTGCTTACTACAAATATCTGCTATGATAAGCAGTGGTGAATGAAATTAGCCATACCAGTTCAGGAGCTGGATGGTTGGAGGATAATCAGTGTTCCTGAACCTGGTGGTGTCTACCTCTTGCCCAAATAGTGAGAAGAGGACATGGGTTGGATGGTGGGTATCTTTGATGATGGATGCTGCTTCCTTGTGGCTGAGCTTCATGTACAGTAAGTAGACACAGTGGTGGAAACAGCTTTGCCTGTGATGGACTGGTCGGTATCCACAACTTTCTGTAGCCTTTTCCATTATTGGGCATTAAGAAGGGAACTACAGCGACGACTTAGAATTATTGGTGCAGAAAACCCTATATTTTACCTTTATAAATAATGCACATGAACTAGTCCAGTAAGCAAGAAATAAAAGGATTTGGGTAGTGTCTTAGAACTCTTCTCCTCAGATTCTTCATCGTAGAAGATAGGATATCCACTGACATCTTTTACAAAGTCATTGATTCCTATAGTTACCATGACTACACTTCCTTCCAACCTGTCACTTGCAATAATGCTATTCCCCTCTCTCAGTTCCTCAGAATTCATCACATCAGTTCTCATAAGACTTGCCATTCCTGAATATCCAAGATGTCCTCTTTTTTCAGAAAAAGGGGTTTCCCTCCCCCTCCTCACTGCAATACTGGTCATCTTCACTTGCATTTCTTCTATTTCCTGCACACCTGCCCTCACATTATTCTCCCTCAGATATAACAGATTACCTCTGTTCTTACCTACGACCCCACAAGCATCCACATTTAACATATACTTCTCCAAAGTTTCGACAGTCTCCATCGGGACCCCACTCCAGAAATATCTTCCCCTCTCCTCCCGCTTTGCTTTCTGCAGAGTTGCTGTCTCTATGAGTCTCTTGTCCACTCC
Source organism: Mobula birostris (assembly GCF_030028105.1). Classification (NCBI taxonomy): domain Eukaryota; kingdom Metazoa; phylum Chordata; class Chondrichthyes; order Myliobatiformes; family Myliobatidae; genus Mobula; species Mobula birostris. Next base: position 66,194,369 of record NC_092373.1, read on the forward strand.
TCCCCACCCACTATCCCCTTCCAGGCACTTAGCGTCACCGTAGTGTAGTGGTTAGAGTGTAGCTCAGGACATTGGGTTTCAGAGTTCAATGCCTTTGTAGGTTATGTCAGTATGACCTCCCCATGGAATGTGTGGGTTTTTGCTGGGTTATCTAGATTTCTCCCACAGTCCAAAGATGTATTGGGTAGGTTAACTGCTTACGGAAGATTGTCCCGTGATTGTGTTAGTGTTAAATCGGGTTGCTGGGGTGGTGCGGCTCGAAGAGCCGGGAGTGCCTACTCTGTACTGTATCTCTAAATAAATAAAATCACACCAACTGTTACACTTTCTCCTTCACCACCATTCAAGGTCCCAAACCATTCTTCCAAGTGAGGCAGTCCTTCGTCTGTGAATCAGTTGGTGTTATTTATTGTATCCAGTGCTCCAGGCGCATCCCCCTCTAGTTTGCTGAGACCTGATGCAGACTCAGAGATCACTTTGTTGAGCACCTTCGGTCCATCTGCTTTGTCAGTCAGTATCTCCCATATGTCAGCCATTTTAATTCCACTTTCCATTCACAGCCTGTTTTACTGCTAAGTTGAGGCTAGACATAGATCAGAATAGAGCACCATATTCCACCTTGGTAGTCTCTAACCTGACAGCATGAACATTGATGTCTCAACCTTCTGATAATCACTCCCTTCTGTCTCTTCTTTGTTTTCTCTTACCCAACAGGCCACATCATCTTTCATTCCCCTCTACTGCTCTCTTGATCTGCCCATTACCCACGCATTCCTCTCCCTGGTTCCCCTCTTCACCTCCTGACCTTTATTCCATGGTCCTATCAAATTCCATCTTCTTCAGTCCTTTTTCACTTCCACCTATCACTTCCTGACTTCTTACATGATTCCCACTCTCCCTCTCCCTTCCCTGCCTACCTTCCCACTCACCTGGATTCACCTATCCCCGGCACCTCTCCCCTAAAACCTTAATACTGACCATCCCTCCTCTTTTTTTCCAGTCTGGATGAAAGGTGTCGGCCTGAAATGTTGCAGAACATTTCCTTCCATTGATGCTGCTAAATCTGACTTCTGAGTGTTGCTCTTCGTTAAAATTCTTTTGGAGGAAATGTCACGATATACACATGCTACATAAAACAATAAAATAAACACCTTTTGGTGACATTACATTATATAAGTAGGGGAATAAGTCTGGACATTGCCTGTACTGTGGGCAATATCAGTAAAGGGCTTTGCCTGAGTTATTGGAATGTCATAATACTTCCGAATAACGTGTGTCACATGACCGGCAACAATGAATATAGAATTGAAAACACAAAATAATCTGCAGATGCTGGGATCAAAGAATTGAGTCAGGTTTTATAAAAACAAACAAACATTTACTAAACTTTGCTCAAAAATAGGAAAATGTTTTTAAACGACTAACTTAACCGGAAGTTTACTGTTATACGGCAACTCTGGAACAGTTCTTAAAAAGGTAAATGTGAAAACAGTTCTTAAAGTGGTAAATTCGAAAGTCCAAGATATTTATACAGTCAATTAGGAGAGACTTTCCTGAAGCAAAGAATTCCTCGAAGATGTGTCGTTACTGCTGATCCTAGCCAGAATCTACCTTGTCCACAGGATTCATGATGACAGAAATAAACAGCTTAAAAGGAACTGATCTTTTTCCTGGTGAGGCCACTCTCCCAGTGGCCACACATATTAATTCCACATCCCATTCCCATTCTGACATGTCTATCCATGGCCTCCTCTACTGTAAGGGTGAAGCCACACTCAAGTTGGAGGAACAACACCTTATATTCCATCTGGGTAGCCTCCAACCTGATGGCATGAACATTGACTTCTCTAACTTCCGCTAATGCCCCACATCCCCCTCGTACCCCATCTGTTACTTATTTTTATGCACACATTCTTTCTCTCTCTCTCCTTTTTCTCCCTCTGTCCCTCTGACTATACCCCCTGCTCATCCTCTGGGTTTTCCCCGCCTCCCCCTTTTCCTTCTCCCTGGGCCTCCTGTCCCATGATCCTCTCATATCCCCTTTGCCAATCAACTGTCCAGCTCTTGGCTCCATCCCTCCCCCTCCTGTCTCCTCCTATCATTTTGGATCTCCCCCTCCCCCTCCCACTTTCAAATCTCTTACTCACTCTTCCTTCAGTTAGTCCTGACGAAGGGTCTCGGCCCGAAACGTTGACTGTACCTCTTCCTATAGATGCTGCCTGGCCTGCTGCATTCACCAGCAACTTTGATGTGTGTTGTCAGTATAAACGGTTCTCATTGATACTATTCATATGCATGTGATCCATATCCCTTTTTTTCACTGCCTGTTCATGTGTCTGTCTAAATGCTTAAACTTTACTATCGTATACAAGCCTTTTTATTACTATAAATTACATTATTACTGGAATTTAAATTTCTTAGATACTCTTTGTAGATCAATAACCCGGTTCTGTGGTTACCAATTACTTGATCACAATGCTTCAAAACCCATGTTGATCGTATCAGTACTGTGCATAACTTAGAATCTGATGTTAGCCCTGTGTATTATTTTAATAACCTAAACTCTGGGTAAATATGGGGAGGTACCTAAATACCACTTACAAATAATTAATAGCATTGTGCTTTGGCAATTATCTCTGCTTCATGAAGAAATATTACATACTACAAAAGGAGAGCAAGGACACAATGTAAGGGAGGAACTTAATAGATTTAATCTTTTGAAAAAGAACTCCAGAATTAAAGCAACTAAAGCAAATAGTCACTTCTTGACAGCAAAGTAATTGGTGAAGAAATTGCTTATGCATTTGTCATAATTTTCCAAAACACTCTTAGGTTCTGGAGTTTTTGATTTTTGTGATAGCAAAAATGCAAATATTACAGGGAAAAAAAAACAAGTGACAACCTGTCAGTTTAATGCTATTTTGTGGAAAGCTGTGTGAATCTATCATAGGAGACAGAATGACTGAGGACTTGTATAGTAACACCTGATATGAGATTATGCATGAATTTTTGATGAAGAGCACATATCTGACTTATAGCATTGATTCTTATTTTGAGGAGATTGTTAAGTTGGTAGACACAGAAGTGTCTATTGTTGTTACATATCTGGACTTCCAAAAGACAATTGAGAAGGTTCTGCCTGAGAGAATATGAGAAAAGTGATGGCATGGGGAATAGTTTCTGATTGCTATCTATAACAAGCTTTCTCCAAGCCTCTATAATGGGTTATTAGCTATTCATCATGTACATTGTGATTCAGAAGATAACTCCGATAATGCCGAGTGCTGACACTTATATCCAAGTCTGCTAAGCAAACTGTGTTAGGAGGTACCATGTGTTTATGGAAGCTGAAGGTTAGAGACACATGCAGAGTACAGGTGAATGAACAAAATTGGATTAAACAAAGATCAGTAAGGGAGAGTGAGATGACAAGATTGGTGAGTATGAGCATGGAGTGGTGTTATTTATAGCAGCCAACTGTTCACAATCTATGTCTGTAATTTGGAGGAGAAGATGAAGAAGAATATTTTCAAGTTTACTGTTATTACAAAGCTGAATGACAGTGTTTGCTGTGAGGATTTATTTAAAGATACAAAATAGAACAAGATTACAAGAGTCATTTTGAAGTTGGGAGGCTACAATCTGAGAGACCCTGCAGAAATTGGTGCCGAGGACCTTTAATCCTCATCAATAATTTGGACAATGGGTTATCCGTAATATTTCCAAGTTTGCTGATGGTGCATAGCTAGGTGGCAATGTGAGCTGGGAAGGAGATGCAGAGGGCCTTAAGGGAGATCTAGACCAATTAATTGAATGGTAGACGGAATATAATGGGAGGAATGTGGAATCATCTACTTTGAAAGAAAAAATATAGAAGGGCAGAGCATATTTCAAATGGCATAAGATTGAAAGGAATTAACATTTATAGAATGTCACTGAAAATCAACATCCCAGGTACAGCAAGCAATTAGGACAGTAAATTATACGTTTGCTTTCATTGCAAGTTTAAGATTTGAGTCTGAGACTAGATTACAAAATTATGTTGCATGCTGTTGAATCTGCATCTGAAATGTTCTTTATCAGCCTGATCTTCCCACCTGAGAAAAGATGTAGTTTTAATAGAGGAAGTGCAGTGAAAGTTCATCAAATTGTTTCCTGGGATGATCAGCTGAGTGTGTAAGAATGAGAAGTAATCTCAGTGAAGCACATAAAATTCTTATAAAGTTTGACATGGTTGAAGAAGAATTGACATTGTGGTATAGGACAGAAATGGGAAAATATTTCTTCACCCAAAGGGTAATGTATCTTTGGAATTCTCAACCCAAGAAGACTAGGGTGATTCAGTCACAGAAAATATGTAAGAAAGTGATTGATACATTTTTAGATGTTAAGGCATTCAAGTACAAAAGTAAGTTGACCAATAATATAAAAGAGGATACCAAAAGTTTCTTCAGATATATAAAGTGTAAAAGAGAGGTGAGAGTGGATATTGGACCGCTGGAAAGTGATGCTGGAGAGTTAGTAATGGGGGACAAGGAAATGGTATTGCATCAGTCTTTACTGTGGAAGACACTAGTCATACGGTGGAAGTTCCAGGTGTCAGGGGTCATGAAATGTGTGAAGTTACCATAACTAGAGAGAAAGTTCTTGGGGAAACTGAAAGGACTGAAGGTAGATGAGTCAACTGGACCAGATGGTGTACATCTCAGGGTTCTGAAAGAGGTAGCTGAAGAGATTGTGGAGGCATTAGTAATGATATTTCAAGAATCACTAGATTCTGGAATGGTTCTGGAAAATGGATAATTGCAAATGTCACTCCACTCTTCAAGAAGGGAAAGAGGCAGAAGAAAGGAAACTATAGCCCAGTTAGTCTGACCTCAGTGGTTGGGAAGATGTTGGAGTTGATTGTTAAGGATGAGGTTGCAGCATACTGGAGGCACATGATAAAATAGGCCATAGTCAGAATGGTTTCCTCAAGAGAAAATCTTGCCTGAGAAATCTATTGGAATTATTTGAAGAAATAACAAGCAGAATAGACAAAGGAGAATCAGTTGATGTTGTTTACTTGGATTTTCAGAAGACCTATGACAGGAGACCACACATGAGGCTGTTTAACAACCTACAAGCCCATGGTGTTACAGGAAAGATTCTAGCATGGATATAGCAGTGGCTTGTTGGTAGGGGACAAAGATTGGGAATAAAGAGAGCCTTTTCTAGTTGGCTACCAGAGACTAGTGGTGTTCCACAGGGATCTGTGTGGGACCAGTTCTTTTTACTTTATATGTCAATCGTTTGCATGTTGGAATTTATGGCTTTGTTGCAAAGTTTGCATACGATATGAAGATAGGTGGAGGGGAAGGTAGTTTTGAGGTAGTAGAGATACTACAGAAGGTCTCAGACAAATTTGGAGAACGGGCAAAAAATGGCAGATGGAAAACAGTGACGAAGTGTATGGTCATGTACATTTGTAGAAGAAATGAAAGGGTTGACTATTTTCTAAGTTGAGAGAAAATATAAAAAAAACTGAGGTGCAAAGCGACTTGGGAGTCCTTGTCCAAGATTCCTTAAAGGTTAATTTGTAGGTTGAGTCAGTGGTGAGGAAGGTAAATGCAATGCTAGCATTCATTTTGAGAGGACTAGAATATAAAAGCAAAGATGTAATGTTGAGACTTTATAAAGCACTGGTGAGGCCTCACTTGGAGTATTTTGAGCAGTTTTGGGCCCCTTATCTTCGAGAGGATGTGCTGAAACTGGAGAGGGTTCAAAGCAAGTTCACGAAAATGATTCCAGACTAAATGGTTTGTCACATGAAGAGCATTTGATGGCTCTGGCTCTGTATTCACCAGATTCCAAAAGGATAAGCGGTGGCCTAATTGAAACCTATCAAATGGTGAAGGACCTTGACAGAGTGGATGTGGAGAGGGTGTTTCCTACTCTGGGAGAGTCTAAGACCAGAGGACACAGCCTCAGAATAGAGGGGCATCCTTTTAGAATGGAGTTGAGGAGGGATTTATTTAGCCAGAGAGTGGTGAATCTGTGGAATTCTTTGCCACAGGCAGCTGTGGAGCCCAAGTCTTTGTGTATATTTAAGGCAGAAGATGATAGATTCTTGATTGGTTAGGGCATGAAAGGATATGGGGAGAAGGCAGGAGTTTGAGGTTGAAAGGAAAATTAGATCAGCCATGTTGAAATAGTGGAGCAGACGATGGGCCAAATGGCCTAATTCTGCTCCTATACCTTATGATCCTATAGTCAATTAAGAGATCTGGAGGAAAGTCACACTGGGGTCAATAATCATCTACAAGCTTATTATGTGATAGAGGAGCACGAGGACAAAATGGTTCATCCTGCTTTTATACCATATATTTCTGATGTATAGCCTGGACACATCCAGCTGTAACTTACTGAAGTACAGTTAATAATTTTTTTACACTGTCAACTACACATCTGTTTGTGCCATGATAGACCGTCCTGTTGACAATAAGATTCTTTCACTCTCTTGTGTTTTTCTGGTTTATTGCTTCTATGTGTATAAACATAAATTAAAATACAGTTAAGTTTATATCCTAATTCTTATCCATTTGTTAAATGCTATAAAACCCTCTGAATATTGCCAATCTCCATTCAATAATTCTGCAGTACTGTATTGCGGGTACTCTTTGTCATATCACTCATAAATAGCTACTTCCTCTGGAACAGAACAGCTGTATGTTTAACAGCCTTTGGCTGAGTATTTCATATTGAATATTAGCCTAGCTTTCTAGAGCAATAGACATTGCTTAAATCTATTTAAATAATTGACAGTGAAGGCAATGAGGCAAGCCTAATTTTCTATATAATATTTACTTCAAGTTAATGATTTCAGAGTCTGTTTTATTTATGAGTTATTTTGATTACATGTAAAATGTAAGGTGGCTAAGGAGATTTAGAAACATTTTAGAGTTTGGCTCCTTGCCTGCAGATTTCTGAGCTTGAATTCCAGACCTACCCATTACTCAACTGCACTTCATTTAGATGTATGCTATATGTCAACCAGGCCACTGGATGACGGATTTTATCTCAGGAGGATGGGCTGGTGTTGGAGAGAGGTGCTTAGGGGAGGCTGTATTTTACTTGACAGTTGACATCATCAGGATTATCCTGATGAATAAGATTTATGGCATTTACCATGGATAAAGATAGCCTACAGTCAATACATATCATTATGTGCTGCAGTTAAAGAATGATGCGTGATGAAAGATCATGAGAAATCATGATTTTAGCTCACTTTAGCTCCTTTTTTCTTACATTTTCTCACTCCTCTTCAACTGGAGCAGTGCTGAATGTGCTGCAAATACCTCTCAATTTTGGTGACAGTGCCATTCATCAAAAGATGACATGTGGTTGATTTAGGGTAAAGTTACACATGTTAGGTCTCACCTTTCATGGGGTGAAGGATATTTTCCATTCTTCAAATGTTTTCCTTATGTCATCTTCCCTGAAGGTAATAGCTTTGAGGAATATAATAACAAGAAAAAAAGAGGGAAGTATAGTCTATTTTAGGAGATTTCCACTTAAATTAAATTATTTTTTTCTCAGCTTTCTGCATCCTATAATTTTCTGCTAACATCTAGGTATTAAAGGTATATATTTCACCATTAAAATACCACAGGATTGAGTTAACATTGCTGTGTTGTATAATGCAATAGTTAATTACCAAACATCTTAATTAGTTCACAAAAAATTCCAATAGTAGAAAGTGCATTGTTTATGGATGTTAATCTCCTGCTACCAACCCTTTTCAAAGAATAAACATAGAAATAAATTATGACAGGCTTCTTAAAACTTAATTGCATTTTATGATTAAAATGTAAATCTTATTTTGCAGCTCCTCAGACCACATTTGACATCAAGGTGCTTCTGCTCTTTATTTATTGGTATTGGCAATGAGGGCTAGATGAATCAATCAAGGTATTTCCTCTAATAGGAAGAGAAATTAATTGAAATGATCAGCAAGACAATCAGTGGAGAGAAAAACAGATTTAAGTTTTAGATAAATAAATCAATAAATGATCCTTCACCAGTCTAGCTATTGCTGTTTCTATTTCAGATTTCTAGCATCTGCAGTTTTATTAAAGTGAAAGTTCTTTGTGTGTCATTCTCTTTCATTGTATGGTTGATAATGGGTTGGGGGACCACAGTAATATTGCTAGTAGAGCTGCTGCCTCACAGTGCTAGAGACTTGGTTGAATCCTGACCTCAGGTGCTGTCTCTGTAGAGTTTGCATACGCTCCCTGTGAATGCATGGGTTTCCTCTGAAAGCTCTGGTCCCCTCCCAGAGCTCCCAAAGATGTGTAGGTTGGTATATCAGATGGCCAATGTAAATTTCACCTTGTCATACAAGGGAATTTATGTAGGATTAGTGTAAGAGGTGCATGATGATTGGCATGGACTTAGCCAGCTGAGTCACCTGGTTAAGTGCTATATTTCTCTTTGATTAATAAATTCAACATTACAACAGTTGAAAAGGTTCACAAATTTCCTGTCCTGTGATTTATATTTTCATATTATTACAAAGTAGAAGAAGTGGTATTGGAAAAGGGGAATTTTCAGGGCACAAATGAAGCATTTCCGCTTATCAAGTCCATGCTGGCCCACAGAGCAATTCAAAACTCTGTAACTTATTTTCCCCACATAGCCATCAAAGTTCAAAGTTCGAAGTAAGTTTATTATGAAAGTACATATATGTCACCACAAACAACCCCCAGATTCATTTTCTTGCGGGCATTCCCAGTAAATACAAAGAAACACAATAGGACCAATGAAATGCTGTACATAACAAAACAGACATACAACCAATATGCAAAAGCAAATGAACTGTGCAAATACAAAAAAAAGTAATAATAAATAAGCAATAAATACTGAGAACATGAGATGAAGAGTCCTTGAAAGTGAAATTGAGCCTTTTTGTTGACTTTGTGGAGCAATCCATGTTCCAAACCTATACTGGTATTTGTCCCCCACTTTTCCTATGCTACATCGACGACTGCATTGGCGCTGCTTCCTGCACGCATGCTGAGCAGGTTGACTTCATTACCTTTGCCTCCAACTTTCACCCTGCCCTCAAGTTTATCTGGTCCATTTCCGACACCTCCCTCCCCTTTCTAGATCTTTCTGTCTCTATCTCTGGAGACAGCTTATCTACTGATGTCTATTATAAGCCTACGGACTCTCACAGCTATCTGGACTATTCCTCTTCTCACCCTGTCTCTTGCAAAAATGCCATCCCCTTCTCGCAATTCCTCCGTTTCCGCTGCATCTGCTCTCAGGATGAGGCTTTTCATTCTAGGATGAAGGAGATGTCCTCTTTTTTTAAAGAAGGGGGCTTCCCTTCCTCCACTATCAACTCTGCTCTCAAATGCATCTCTCCCATTTCACACACATCTGCTCTCACCCCATCCTCCCGCCACCCCACTAAGAATAGGGTTCCCCTGGTCCTCACCTACCACCCCACCAGCCTCCGGGTCCAACATATAATTCTCCGTAACTTCCACCACCTCCAACGGGATCTTTCCTTGTCCAATCGTCCCCCCCATCCCTCCCCACCAATCTCCCTCCTGGCACTTGTCCTTGTAAGCGGAACAAGTGCTACACATGCCCTTACACCTCCTCCCTTACCACCATTCAGGGCCCCAGACCGTCCTTCCAGGTGAGGCGACACTTCACCTGGGGTGATATACTGCGTCCGGTACTCCTGATGCGGCCTTCTATATAATGGCGAGACCCGACGCAGACTGGGAGACCGTTTTGCTGAACACCTACGCTCTGTCCACCAGAGAAAGCAGGATCTCCCAGTGGCCACACATTTTAATTCCACATCCCATTCCCATTCTGATATGTCTATCCACGGCCTCCTCTACTGTAAAGATGAAGCCACACTCAGGTTAGAGGAACAACACCTTATATTCCGTCTGGGTAGCCTCCAACCTGATGGCATGAACATTGACCTCTAACTTCTGTTAATGCCCCTTCTCCCCCTCGTACCCCACCCGTTATTTATTTACACAGGTTTCCCCCGCCATCCGAAGGTAGAGCGTTCCTATGAAACGGTTCATAAGCCAAAATGTCGTAAAGTGAAGAAGCAATTACCGTTTATTTATATGGGAAAATTTTGTGAGCGTTCGCAGACCCAAAAATAACCTACCAAACCATGCCAAATAACACATAAAACCTAAAATAACAGTAACATATAGTAAAAGCAGGAATAATATGATAAATACACAGCCTATATAAAGTAGAAATACTTCTCTACAACGATTGCCTGCACAGATCTCCGTAGCGAAAATCTCACTCAAGCGCTGTTGGCATAAACACGCTCTCCAGTAACCTTTAAACTATGAAGCTGCCAAATCTACCAAATAACACGTAAAAATACACAGCCTATATAAAGTAGAAATAACGTATGTACGGTGTAGTATCACTTACCGGAATTGGGAAAGCAGCGCTGAGCACACTGATGATGGTGTGTTAGACTGAGTCGTCGCACGCTGGGTGGTGCAGTGGCCCCCACCCTCCGGGCCGCTGACCCGATACATTGCCACGAAGAACGCAACGGCAGCTGGGAGGCACCCAGCATATCTTTAAGAAAAAAGCCGAAATAAACATGCTAATTAATTCGGTGCTGCCCAGCACATAATTGTTGGCCCAAATCAGTGCCGATTGCCGATTGCATCGCCTCTGTTCTGGGCTGACAATTACGTGCTAGGCGGCACTTAATTAATTAGCATTTTTATTTCGGCTTTTTTCTTAAAGATGTGCTGTGTGCCTCCCGGCTACTGCTGCATTCTCCGCGAATTGGTACAGTATCTGTCCGGGGCCTGGGTGTTGGGGTGGTGGGACAAAGGGGTATCATCTCATCGTCGATCAGGGCAGGCAGCTCATCTTCTCCTATGACTGCCTGCCTCGATGTCGAAGGTCGAGGTTCATCGTCTGCTGTGGCTGATGTGGAAGGCTTGCTTGACTGCTGAGCCTTGCGCATTTTTCTATCATACAGTTGTTTGTAAGCACTCAAACCATCCTGCAAATATCCCCTAAACCTACGTACCCTTTCAAAATTAAAGTCGTGCTTTATCATTGCAGCGAAAATCTCACACAGTTGCTTCACTTTCTGCATTTGGTTGCATTCGGTTTCGATTGTTATCCTTTCCTCTTTCAATTGCATCAGCTCTTCATCTATCAGTTCTTGGTCATGGGATGCCAAAACCTCTTCAACATCATCTTCGTCAACTTCCACAAGCCAAACTCACTTTGTCCTTGCTGCGTTCACCATGATCGAAACGCTTAATTATGTCTAGTTTTACGCTAAGTGTAACACCCTTACTCTTTCAGGCTTTTCTGACACCTTAGAACTCATCTTGCTAACGGCTGCTCAGTGCAACGTGTTAAAGCAATGCCGTTCCAAATCCAGGGCAGAGCGGCTGCTCGGGGTGCACGCTGCCTTTTATCGCGCGCTGATTTTTTATTGCGCGCTGCCTTTCCTCGTAACAGTGAAAACACCTTCTGAAAGTGAAAACAGGGTACTAATGTAGGTCTTTCGTAATAGTGAGGTTTCGTAAAGCGAACGTTTGAAAAGCGGGGGACACCTGATATATATATATATATATATTCTTTTTCTCTCTCTCCTTTTTCTCCCTCTGTCCCTCTCACTATACTCCTTGCCCATCCTCTGGGCTTCACCCCTCCCTCTTTCTTTCTTCCTAGGCCTCCCATCCTATGTTCCTCTCATATCCCTTTTGCCAATCAACTGTCCACCTCTTGCTCCATCCCTCTCCCTCCTGTCTTCTCCTATCATTTTGGATCTCCCCCCTCCCCCTCCCACTTTCAAATCTCTTACTAGCTCTTCTTTCAGTTAGTCCTAACGAAGGGTCTCGGCCCAAAACATCGACTGTTTCTCTTCTTAGTGATGCTGCCTGGCCTGCTGCGTTCACCAGCAACTTTTATGTGTGTTGCTTGGAAGTGAGTACATAGGTTGTGGGAACAGTTCAGTGATGGGGTGAGTGAAGTCGGGTGAAGTTATCCCCTCTGGTTCAAGAACCTGATGGTTTGAAGCTAATAACTGTTCCTAAAAACTAGTGGTGTGGGTCCTGAGGTTCCTGAACCTTCTTCCTGATGGCAACAGCAAGAAGAGAGCATGGTATGGATGATGAGGCTCCTGATGGTGAATGCTGCTTTCTTGTGACAGCACTCCATGTTGATGTGCTGATTGGTGGGGAGGGCTTTACCTATGATGGATAGGGCCATAACTACTACTTTTGTAGAATTTTCCATTCAAAGGCATTGATATTTTCATGTCTGGCTGTGATGCAACCGTTTATTATACTCTCCACTGCACATCTATGGAAGCTTGACAAAGTTTTTCGATGTTTAGAAAGTTTTACTTTCTTAGAAGTTTGCAAAGATTCAGCATGTCATCAACTCCTCTTAGATTCCACTACTCATTCACACACAACGCAGCAATGTAGTGGAAGCCAATTAGCTTCTTACAATTTATCTTTTAATAGTTCAACTGACTGAAGAATAATATTTACAGTACATTTATTTTCTGTGATAAACAAAACCTGCAACCCTATATTTGTTATTTATTTATAATTGAAAAATAAAACCAAAACCTTATACTTAGCACACTTTAAAAATATATATTCTTAACATCATTTCATACTGAATGCCTCATAAATCATCATTTTGTGGATGTTATTTGATCGCTATGTTTCTTCCAAAATTGGATGACCAACTTCAAAACACTGTAGTTAGTTAAACACAGGACAGTCTAATTGCAGTATAGTAATTTTAACTTTTTATTAATTGGAATAATTTGCAAAAGTCAGTGGGTATATTTATTTTTAGAGTTAAAACAGGTTAAATTACAAAAACAAGCAAATATTATGCTGGTAAAGCCAATCCATAGGTGTGAACAATGTTGCCTTGTGACACCTGCAAGGAACCAGCTGCTTCATTTCCACATACATCAGTTATCTTTCTTCAGCGAAGATCAGGGGTGAGCAGGTTGGCTGTTGGTTCTGATTTTCAAGAGAAGTAGATGGAGCGCTGCCTTTGACACTGGGGCTGGGAGAGGTACAGTATAGCCCCAACACTCAGCCTGATCCCTCTTTCCCCTTTTCATACGGGGTACCTGGAAGAGGTGACTTTAGTGTCAGTGTGTAAGAGAGTGAGCAAAGTAGCAAAAAATTATGACAGAGGTTAAATATTGTGGACAAAGTAATTCGTAAAAATATCACAATTTTATACACTTACTATTCATAATTAAGGACCAAATGCAGCAGATCATCGAATCTGATGTCAGATCAGGTCACAAATAAATAACAGAAGTGAATAATAGTTTGCTTTTATATTTTGTTTTCAAGAAATTATTTGTTCAAAGTTGATTGCACTGGAATTTCTTTGGCTTAACATTTCTAAACACTTTTGCCCTGGGTCATGAATAAAATCTCAGACTGACTCCCTTCATTATCCTTCCCTCCAGGAGATTTATATTTTGAGCATCACAATTAAACAGTTTATAATCCAAATCAGTAGATCTCCAACCTGACAGGAATAAATCAATGAACAGAAGGTGATTTTAATACTGAGAATACAGAATGAATGCTGATCCAGGAAAATCAACAAAATAGAATTTTAAAATGATTGTTCACTATGAAGCCATTGTATTAAGGCCACTTTTTAGATTTCTGGTCTACAATAACAAAAGTCCTGCATGTTTAATGCTGAAGAAGCACTTGTTTGTAAAACACTTGAGAAGGAAAATTTCCAGGCACTATACTCTCTTCCTGTGTGACACGGAATCTTCTGTTCAAGGGAGTGTGTGAATAAATAATTTATATCAAAATCAGGCTGTGAGAGCACATTTACAATCCAAATTCAACATAAGTTAAGTCAATAGAGGGAGCTCCAGAATAAAATCAAATTATATTGTATTAGGAGTAGTGAGATACATATATCTTTTCACACACTGATAATTTGCTTTTATTACTTTATCCAGTTTGCTGTTCAATCTTAAAATAGTGGCTGTTTTATTTTCAAATCTACAGCATGAGGCTATAACAGTGAACATCACTCTGTAGGAGGCAACAAAGACTAATATTTAACAGTGCATTTGATTTCTTTCCCCAGTTAATTAATAACTTTTTAAATGCAGCATTTAAGGCTTTCTTTGCAACACTTATAAACCAGATAGAGATTACTTCAGGAACTGACTGTCTTACACTTTGGGTAATAAATCTTTGTCCATGTAGTGCAGGATAGATTCATACATTACTGCCCATGTTATGCTATGCATTCAAGCATGTACATGTGGTTCTCATCAGTTTACCACCAAACGAGAGGTCATGAAAATGAAACTAGTGAACCATATGCAGTCACCAGAAAATAAGTATGTGGCTCCAATTATGGCAAATTTTATAGTAAACAGTTCATTGCACACAGAATCTTTTTTCATTCAGAGCTGTCCTCATGGGGAAACTGTACATTGAAAGTACATCCTATGTCCCAGATTTTGCAGTCAGTGATGAAGTGATGGAATATTTCAGTGACCTTGAAGAAATCTGCCTGAAAATATCCCGTGACGTGTGCACTGCAGATTTACCTTACCTGACATCAGCTCTGCCCTGCATCAGTTCTCCCGTCCATTAACAGTGATGTCATCAGGCAGATTAAATAGCCAATCGGTCTGAAGAATTCTTGTAAGCAAAAAACCACATACTCAACAGTTAGCTATTTTTTAACATTTACAGAAGAGAAATAAAATCAGAGCTATACACATGAAGCTAAGGTAAAAGCTGTAATGTTAGGATATAAAACAATAAACTAAATAATTTGTATAATTTTAAATAACTATGCAATTTTAAAATAGTTGACTGAAAGAATGACAGCCTGCAAATATACAACTAGATTGTTAGGTCACAAAGGTTGCTATGCAATAATTACAATTTACTGTGGTGTTAAAAATTAGTTACACCCTCTGCAAGAACAGAAGAAACAGAAACAGGCATAAGGTTCCTTGATCTGATATCATGACTTAGGTCAACTTTGCTGCATGATTCCCAATTTTTCTAAATCCTTGGGTAAATATAACTCTATCAGTCTCAGCACAGATTACCCTCAGTAAATGAATATCTATAATCCACAGAAGTAGGGGATTTGGAAGGTTTACAGACCTCAGACTAAAGAAGGTCCTGCTTTTTTCAATACTGAAGTATCAATTCCTATGGTGAAACTATCTTCACAAATTCTAACCTCTCACCTAGAGAAAACAGCTTCTTGTTACACATCACAAACAAGAGAAAGTCTGCAGATGCTGGAAATCAGGACGACACATACAAAATGCTTGAGGAACTCAGCAGGCCAGGCAGCATCTATGGAAAAAAGTACAGTTGGCGTTTCAGGCCGAGACCCTTTGGCAGGACTGGAGAAAAAAAAGCTGAGGAAAGATGGGGGGAGGGGAGAGAGGGACAAGGGGATGGGAAATGGTGAACGGGGGGGGGGTGGATCCTCTGTCATGTTATTTCCTTGCCCGCCCATCGCCTCCCTCTGGTGCTCTCCCCCACCCCTTTCTTCTTCCTTCCATGGCCTTCTGTCTGTTTCACCAATCAATTTCCTAGCTCTTTGCTTCATCTCACCCCCTCCAAGTTTCTCCTATCGCCTGGCGTTTCTCTCTTCCCTCCCCCCACCCTTCAAATCTACTCCTCGTTTTTTTTTCTCCAGTCCTGCCAAAAGGTTTTCAGCCCAAAATGTCGACTGTACTTTTTTCCATTGATGCTGCCTGGTCTGCTGAGTTCCTCCAGCATTTTGCATGTGTTTCTCGTTACATATCCTATCTTCAAGAACACCAATGTTCACTTTTATTGAGTGCAGCCAATCTTATCCAATCTCTCTTGAACGGACGACCTCTAACTCAGGAATCAATTTAGGGAATCAACACTAATCTGACTCCAATGCAAATATATAGTATAGAGAGACTAAAACTGCATACTGTATTCCAAAAATGGCCTCCTCAGCACAGTCTATTAAAGAAATCAACCCATGTTTAACGGAGGATTACTCCCAAACTGATTGCATCAGGATCCACTAGGAAGGAGAAGGGTATCGCTCAGAAAATAAATGTGATCCCCATATTATTCCATATATAAAGGTATTCCCCAGAAGTAGTCATCAGTTTACTCCATAATAATGTTGACCCTGATGGCCTCAATGGCATTCTCATCAGAGAGTCTGGCACTGTAATGTCATCCTGTAGACATGCCACTTGCACCAAATAGATTAGTACTGCACAATTCAGATATTTACAAGTTTTTAATGGGTTCCAGCATCATAAGTAGACTACTCAGCAGTACTGTTTGTACGTTAACCTCCGACAAGATGCTCTCTTATAAACACCTCTAAAAATCCATCATAATGACATTAGCAGATCAAATAACTATTACATAGCTGTTTGTGTATCATTGGTATTGTTATTGTTATTACTATTGTCATGTGTACATAGATTTAGTGAAATATCCAAGCCACTCTTCAATGTTAATTCACAATCCTAACACTCTGTTAAAATAACTACAGTTCCATGGTGAAACATAAATTCTTTCTGCTTTACAAATGAAAATTTATTGAAGATATTGAAGAATTAACACTGGAATTATAGTTTGTTCTCCTTATTCTCCAGCAGAGCTTGATTTCAACTGGAATCCAGTCTTCTAAATGGATCAATTAGATATAATGACTGATTCCATGATGGTGCGGCAGGTAGTACTGCTATCTCACAGCTCTAGGGACAGGGGCTTGATCCTGATCTCAAATGTTGTGAGTAGAGAGTTTTCCATCACCACGTTGGCTTCTGGCTGTATCCCAAAGATATGCTGGGAGGTTGCATGGTAACTGTAAACTCCCCTCTTAATGTAAGTTAACGGCAAAATAAAATTGCGGCAGAAGGTGTGGGGGGCAGAGATTAATCAGTATGTTTAAGTCCAGCTCTCCTCTAACTCCATCTACCAGTTTGCAGATGAAACCACCATTATGGGCTGTAACAAGTCAGTGTACAACAGGAAGATAGAGAACGCAGTGACATGTTGTCATGAATAAACTTGTGCCTCAATGAGAGCAACATGAAAAAGTCAGTCTTTAATTTCAAGAAGGGATACAATACACATGCTCCTGTTTACATCAACAGTGCTAAGGTCGAGAGGGTGTGAGCTTCAAGTTCTGAGCAGTGAGCATTGCCTGTCCTGGTTCAATCACATAAGCACTATGGTCAAGAAAGCTCACCTATTTTGGAGGAAGCTCTACTTCCTCAGGAGACTAAAGAAACTTGACATGTTACCTTTGACTCTCACCAATTTTTATTGATATACCATAGAAAGATACATCATATGCAGGGAATGGTGGGATACGGATCACATACAGGCAGACATGGGTGCCACGGTAGTGTAATGGCTAGTGTGACGCTATTACAGCTCTGGGTGTCAGAGTTTGGAGTTTAATTGCTGCACCCTCTGTGAGCCGGGACATGTATTCCTTCCTTTGTACGCATGCGTTTCCTCCCACAGTCCAAAGACTTACCGCCTAGAAGGTTAATTGGTTGTAAATTCTCCACTGATTAAGCTAGGGTCAAATAAGTGAGTTGCTGGGTGGTGCAGCTCAAAGGGCCAGAAGAGTCTTTTGCACATTATATCTTTAAATAAATAAAATAATAAATACTTAGTTTAATTCAGCGTTGTGTCTGGTGTAGACATAGTTGGCCAAAGGACCTGCTCCTGTGCTGTACTACTCCATCTTCTACGTATTTATAACCTCTTGATTGTCAAATAATCTACTTTATAACACATAAAACACCTCAACTCTATGTTTTGTTTTCCAAAACACACTCAGTGGCCACTTTGTTAGGTAACCTGTACACCAGCTTCTCTGACATCTAATCCGTCAATCATGTGAAAGGCATGGTCGAGAGGTTCAGTGGTTGTTCAGACCAAACATCAGAATGGGGGAAAATATGTTATCTAGGCACCTTTGACCGTGGAATGATTGCTGATGCCAGAGGGGGCAGTTTCGGAAATTGTTAAATCACCTGGGATTTTCATGCACAACAGTCTCTAGCGTTTATAGAGAATGGTACAAAAAACATCCAGTGAGCCGCAGTTCTGTGGGCAAAAATGCCTTGTTAATGTGAGAGATTGGAGGAGAATGACCAGACTGGTTGAAGCCGATAGCAAGGCGACAGTAACTCGAATAACCATGTTTTGTAACAATGATGCAAGAACATCTTGAACACACACCTCAAACCATGAAGAGCATGGACTACTGCAGCAGATCACAAACATACACTCAATGACTTTATTAGGTACAGGAGGTTCCTAATAAAATGCTACTGAGTGTAAACATGATGCGATTTACTGCAGAATAATCCTAAAATTTAAAAAATGGTAAAAGAATTTTTGATCATCCCATATTTTTATATAAACCACTCACATTAAAAATGCTTTGCAGACTTGTCTTTGTGGAGACATTCTTCTGTTTTCATTTTATGCATTCAATGATAGATTCTATTTTGACAGCATGTGATGAACTTGCTGGACGGTATAATTAAATCACACCCACCTCCAACACATAGACAAAACCTAATTTACTCTGAGCAATCCACACCAAGTATTTATGCTGGGGTTATATTCACTTTTGCCTTGATGTTTTCCGTGCCTGATAATGAATCTGAATGACATATAGTTTTTATTGGTTGTCCATCGTAACCCTTTTAGCAAGAACATTTTTTTTAGTTATATGGGATAATGAAAATAAATTTAAAACAGAAAATGTACATACCTTATTAAAATGACTGCTCTGGAATTCTCAGATGGAAACAGCAGGAGGCAGATGAAAATGATCTGTTAAATACAGAAGTGAATTGAAGGAACTCAGCAGCGTTTGGTCATTCCTAGCCTTCATACATTCTGATAATACAAAGCATGTTTTTTTTATTAAACTTGATTTAACCATTAAAGAGTTATCTTATTTACCTTGGCATTTAGTTACAAAGAAAAGGGCAATCAATGCGTACGAAACTAAATGAGCTGAAGCAATATATTATTGTAATGGGAGTGTAATGAGAGTAGATCATTTGACCCATTGAATTTACTCAACTATTCAATATGGTCCTGGCTGATCTTTTACCTCAGCACTGCTAACCCAAGAGTGGGCACGTGGCCAAGTGGTTAAGGCATTGGACTAGCGGCCTGAAGGTCATGAGTTTGAGCCCCAGCCGAAGCAACGTGTTGTGTCCTTGAGCAAGGCACTTAATCACACATTGCTCTGCGACAACACTGGTGCTAAGCTGTATGGGTCCTAATACCCTTCCCTTGAACAACATTGGTGTCACGGAGAGGGGAGACTTGCAGCATGGGCAACTGCTGGTCTTCCATACAACCTTGCCCAGGCCTGCGCCCTGGAGAGTGAAGACTTTCCAGGCGCAGATCCATGGTCTCGCAAGACTAACGGATGCTAACCCTTGATACCCTTGGCATCTAACAATCTATTGATCTCTGTTTTGAATAAACTCAATAACTAAGCCTCCTTAGCTACCTTGAATAGAATATTTCAAACTTCATCCATTGCCTACTAGATGAAGATATGTTCCCGCATCTCAGTCCTGAATGACTTACCCTAACGCTGGTTCTAGATTTTCTAACCAAGGAAATATATTCCTTGCATCTAGTTAGCCAAGCCCTGTCAGAACTTTATACCTATCGATGAGATTACCTCTGAAAACTACTAAACCTGAAAGCTTATAGGCCTAAATAACATTGAGAAGCACATAAATGCTCCTGGGATGTCTTAGTTTGGACATGTCTTTCCCTCAATTTTAAACAGAACTTTCTGTCTCATCTACTTACTGCCCCTTTGCTGCTCCCAGTCAAAACCAAGACCGAGTTCCCCTAGTCCACACTTTCCACTCTACCTGAATCGACATTCCAAAATGAATAATTCCTTCCTGACTCACCCCATTTCTTTTTCCACCTTTATCAATTACTTATACGTTTTCCCCTGCAAATGAAAGCAGTGCAATATTTTTTCTTTTCCATCATCCTTTCCCACAATGCAGAGATGTAAACATTCCTTTCAGATAAAGCAACCACTTGCTGCACTTCTTCCAGTCCAACATACTGCATTCAGTGCTCAAACAGTAGAATAGTAAAAACTGCCAAGAGAAACAAACATCAGGATCTCTGAACAACAGGAATTCTGCAGATGGTGGAAATTCAAGCAACACACATCAAAGTTGCTGGTGAACGCAGCAGGCCAGGCAGCATTTCTAAGTCCTGACGAAGGGTCTCGGCCTGAAACGTCGACTGTACCTCTTCCTAGAGATGCTGCCTGGCCTGCTGCGTTCACCAGCAACTTTGATGTGTGTTATCAGGATCTCTGTCTCCGCTACTTATGGTGTTTACTGGGAACATTACAAATGAAAGGATCAAAGCATTGTTGTTGATCCCTACCACCCAGTCTCTTTGACCCACTACACTCAGGAAGGTGGTACAGGAGCATCAGGACTAGGACTGCCGGACTGGGTAACAGCTTCTTCCTTCAGGCAGTGAGACTAATGAATACTCTGCCATCACTGAGGTCTTGTCACTAGGACAGCCAGTTGTTTGCTCTTTACTGTACTGTTTCCTGTTTACCTATGCTGCACACATTGCATTTTGAATTATATTCTATTAACTTATTTACGGTAATACTTTGGTTTATGTGCTATGTGTAATAAGTGTTTTGTAAGCGCACTGTGGTCTGCAGAAACCTTTTTCCCTTTGCTTGCATGAACAGTCAGATGATTATAAACTTGAACTTGAACATGAAATATGGGCTGCACTACAGTGGAAAATATAAATATAAACCAGGTGCCAACTTTACAGGGCATCATCGCATGGAGATGAGCCTAAGCTTTTAAATTGTTTGATTAATTCTCCACCCCATTCTCATTCTGATTTATCAACCTGTGGTCTATTTCAATGAGGCCCAAAAGAATTTCATCTTCCATCTGGCAATATTGCAGGCTTTGTGACTCAATATTGAATTCAACAATTTCAGATGGCTTGTTTCCTCTGTATCAGAAATGATGTATTCTGTGGTAGGACTATTTGTCTGCATAACTCATTTATTATTTCTCTACAAACATTATCAGGCTTCCAACATTCTATTTGTCTTTTCTGAAAATGTCCAGTTTTACCCCAGATGAGAACTCAGGAAGCAAATGATACAATTCCAAAATAACGTTTTGAAATATGGCTAAGGGCATTTAGAACCTGGAAGGGGAGAAATTTCTTCACTCAAAGATTGCTGATATTTGGAATTCTCTGCACTGGAAGGCTCTCAAGGTTCACTTACTGTGCCCTTTCAAACCACAGTTTGATATTTAGAGAAGCAAGGGTTATGGAAATAGTTTTGGAAAATAGTGTTGAGGTAGATAATTAAACATGCCCTGAATGAATGACCATGTTCTGCTACTATTTCTTACATTCTTATGATCTTTTAATCTGAATGTTATAGTTTTTACATTTTCTTCTTTTTTATACTTCTTCCCGCATTAAACTATCAACTAAACTGTTTTGCAGACAGTGTATCAAGATGGAAATCCTGCTCTCATCCAATCACAGGTATTTCCGTTGTCCTATATATTCTTCCCCATGTTCCCTAAAATTTGAAACTAACTCATTTTCTCACTTTTTCAGATATGCATTCTCTGACCTGAATTTTAAATTCTGCTTCTCTTTTAATGGATGCTGCCTGACCTGCTGGGCATTTCAAGCACTGGCTGTTTTTACTTCAGCGTACAGGCTCAATATGTTTTCTATTTTCTCAGAGAGCAAACACCCCAGTCTCAAAAAACAATCTAGTGAACACTTCCTCTACTTCCTTTATTGCAATTATCTCCTTCTGTAGAGACCAAACCTGTAGACAATGTTTCAAGTCTGGTCTCGCGAGAACTCAATATAATTGCAGTAAGAAGTCTTTTGTCTTATACTCAAATACTCCTATATTAAAATCTAAAATACAATTTGCCTATCCAATTCCCTGTGTATTAACTTTCAATGACATGTACAAGGACACCTAGTCTATTTTGAACACCCAATACTTTTCAAGCACTCACCATGAAAATATGCTCTGTTCTTTTAGTTTATTAAAAATACCTCATGTTTTTGGTATTATATCCTCACTGCCTTGTCTTTGCCCAGTCATATAGCCTGTGTCTACCTCCTCAGTGATTGTTTACAACTCCTCAAGACCCACGTTGCCAACTGCCTTTTTATCACTGGCAAAACTGGAAAAATTACATTTGGTTCCTTCATCCAAAATCATTACTATATTTAACCTTCATCTGATTTATTTATATAGATTATGGACAGTTGGGGAACCTTCAGCAATCCCTGTTTCACTGTCTTCAATCTGAAAGTAGCATGTTTATTCCCTGCTCTTTATTTGCTGATCAGTAACAATTCCTCAACCCAAGTCAGTATACTACCAGCATTCTAAGTTTACTGTAAAATCCCTTTTAGTGGACCCTTATATTCAATCTCTTCCAACATCTAAGTACACCACATCCATTTATCTTCCCCTTATCTATTCCACTAGTTACCAACTCAAAAACTCAAAATTGTTAATCCTGCTTTCCCCGTCATACTTCCAGCTGAGTGTAAGAGGAAGGAGGTGGGAGAAAGCCATTCAGCCCCTGCTCTGCTATTCAATAAGATTATCATTCACTTTTACCTGAGCAGGACTTTCCTACATATACTTTGCATTTCTATAATATCTCAGATGCATCAATCTGTATTGAATATATTCAGTGACTGGAACTCCAAAGTCCTTTTGGGTTGAAGATTTCATAAGATTCGCTGCCCCTTTTGTAAAGAAAATTCTCCTCATCGCTGCCTTGACAAGGCTTTGAGATTCCGTCCTTGATTCAAGACAATCCGGCCAGGGAAAGTATCAATTAGGCATCTACCCTAAATTTTCTACATTTCAAGAAGATCACCTCTCATTCTACTAAACTGAAGAGAGAGCACACCTAGCCTGCTTAACCTCTATTGTTACAACAAATTTGCCAACCTAGGAACTAATTCAATAAACAATCACAGCAACACACACAAAATGCTGGAGGAACTCAGCAGGCCAGGCAGTCTATGGGAAAAAGTGCAATGGACATTTAGGGCTGAAATCCTTTGGCAAACTAATATAAACTATATATTACAATTTTATATATATAAGTTAAATAATTAGTACAAAAAAGAGAGGAAAAATTACTCAGATAGTATTCATGTTTTAATTTTCCATTCAAGAATCTGATGGTGGAGAGGAAGAAGCTGTTCCTGAAATGTTGAGTATGTGGCTTCAGACTCCTAAACCTCCTCCTTGATGGTAGCAGTGAAAAGAGGGCACGTCCAGGGTGATGGAGACCTTAATGATGGATGCTGCCTTTTGGAGGCATTGCCTTTTGAAAGTGTTCTTGATGTTGGCAAGGCTAGTTGCCATGATGGGGGCTGGCTGGGTTTACAACTCTCCGCAGCTTTTTCCGATCCAGTGTGGTGGCCCTCCATGCCAGTTGGTGATGCAACCAGTTAGAATGCTCTCCATGGTTAATCTATAGAAATCTGTGAGTACCTTTGGTGGCATACAAATTCTCTTCAAACTCTGAATGAAATATGGCCAATGTAATGCCTTCTTTGTAATTGTATCAATATATTAGACCCATGAGAGATCTTCAGTGCTGTTGATACCCAAGAACTTGAAACTAATCACCTTTTCCATTTCTAATTCCTCGATGAGGACTGGTGTGTGTTCCCTGACATCCCCTTCCTGAAGTCCACAGTCAATTCCTTGGTCTTAATGACATTGAGTGCAAGGTTGTTGCTGGGACACCACTCAACCAGCTGATCTATCTCGCTCCTGTATGCCTCCTCATCACCATCTGAAATTCTACCAATAATAGTTGTGTCATCGGCAAATTTATAGATGGCATTTGAACTGTGCCTAGCCACACATTCAGTGGCCTAAGTGCACATACATGAGCTGTGCCAGTATTGATTGTCAGCGAGCAGATGTTAGTTCCAATCTACACAGACTGTGGTCATCAGGTGAGGAAGTCAAGGATCCAATTGTAGAAGCTGGTACAGAGGCCCAGGTTTTGGAGGTTATTGAGTAGAACTGCGGGCACGATCCTGTTGAATGCTGAGCTGAGCTGCCATCAATAAACAGCAGTCTTATATAGGTATGTACAGGTGATCAAAGGCTGAGTGGAGACCCAGTGAAATTGTATCTGCTAGAGACCTACTGTGGCGATAGGCAAATTGCAGTGGGTCCAGGTCCTTGCTTAGGCAGGAATCGTTTCCAACCTCTCAAAACACTTCATTACAGTAGATATGACTGCAGCTGGGCAATAGTCATTAAGGCAGCTCACCCGGCTTTTCTTGGGCACTGGTACCCTTTTGAAGTAAATGAGAAACTCTGCCTGCAGCAGTGAAAGATAGAAGATGTCCTTGAACACTCCCACCAGTTGGTTAGCACAGTTTTTCAGATGCCTACTAGGTACACATCAGAGCCTGACGGGTTGCAAGTGTTTACCCTCTTGAAAGATTTTCTGAAATCGGCCTCCAAAGCAAAGATCACAGGGATAACAGATGCTGCAGGGATTTGCACAGGAGTTGCTTTATTCTCCCATTCAAAGCGAGCATAAAATGTATTGAGCAGTTCTGGGAGTGCATATCACAGCCATTCATGATGTTAGGTTTTGGTTTGTAGGAAGTTATGGCCTGAAAATCCTCCCAAAGCAGACATGCATCAAATTCCATCTCGAACCTCAACTGGAATTGTTTATTCTCCCTTAAGATAGCCTTCCTGTCCATCTTGAATAGTTGTGGAGCACTGGTCTTGAATGCCACAAACGTAGCCCTCAGCATTCTTTCAATCTCTTGGTTCATCCACAACTTTAGGTTTTGGTACATCCGGTATGTTCTCGAAGGCACACGCTCACCCACACAGGTCTTGACGAAGTCGGTGACAAATGTGGCATATTCATTCAGACTTGAAGATGAATCCCTAAAAATTGTCCAGTCCCGTAAGCACTCCTCCACTTCCCTTGACCGTATGGTACTTTCTTGTCCTCACCACCGGTGCTGTGGACTTTAGTCTCTGCCTGTATATGAGCATTTACCATAATGAGAGGATGGACAAAGTTGGCTTGTTTTCTCTGAAGCGGTGGAGGCTGAGGGCAGACTCTTTAGGGGTTTATAAAATTATAAGAGACATAGATAGAGCACTCTTTTTCTCAGCGTCAAAATTTCTAATACCAGAGGGCATGCATTTAAGGTAAGGGGGTAATTTCGAAGGAAATGTGAGGGGCAAGCATTTTACACAGTGCATGGTGGGTGCCTGGAATGCACTGCTTGGGGTGGTGTTAGAGGCAGATAGATTTTGACCTTGGAGTCACGCTGATACGCAACGAGTGAAAGCAACACACTGAGTCGAGTAGGGCCTGGTTGAACTGTTTCATTCCGCGAGCATTTAAGTGCTCGCTCCCAGCATCCCCCCGCTCTTTGCGGGGCGGAAGTGATGTCGGCTTCCGGGCCAAGGTCTGCCCTGCACTCAGAGCCCTCTCGGTTGCCGCTGGCTGTGGACTCGCCCGCGACTGCTGGAGTCAGTTCGCTTGCCGCGTGGGTGAGCCACCACATGAACCCCCCCCACCCCCCCACCACCAGATCTGATGCTAGGAGGTGCAAAGTCCACAGCCTGCACAATGTCAGTTCTTTTAGGTGGCCAGCTTCGTCGTCGTGGGGGTGGCACTGCAACCGGACGTTCAAGGTGTAGATGCGTCGGTTTGAGACGGTCAATGGTAAAAGTCTCTTCACGACCACCGATGTTGAGAATGCAGGTCGTCCCATTATGGCGCACCATCTTGTAGGGTCCTTCATACGGTCGCTGCAGGGGTAGTCTGTGCGCGCCTCAGCGAACGAAAACATACTTGCTCTGTTGTAGGTCCTTGGGCATGAAAGAAGGTGTTGTTCCATGATGGGACGTCGGGACTGGGCAAGTGTTCCAAGCCACTCCCGGAGTTTATTTAGGACCTCCGTAGGTGTGTCCTCCTGGCCACGGGTTGCTCGCACAAACTTACCGGGAACTGTGAGCAGGGCACTGTAAACAAGTTCAGACGATGATGCGGCTAGGTCCTCCTTGGGTGCCGTGCGGATGCCAAACAGCACCCAGGGGAGTTCGTCAACCCAGTCTGGACCTCGGAGGCGTGCCATCAGGGCTGACTTCAAGTGCCTGTGGGAACGTTCCACTAGACCGTTAGACTGCGGGTGGTAAGCAGTCATTCGGTGGAGCTGGGTTCCGAGTAGTTGTGCCAGTGCAGACCACAAAGCCGATGTGAACTGCACACCCCTGTGTGAAGTGACGTGGGCTGGGAGTCCGAATGGTG
This sequence comes from Mobula birostris, assembly GCF_030028105.1. Taxonomy (NCBI): domain Eukaryota; kingdom Metazoa; phylum Chordata; class Chondrichthyes; order Myliobatiformes; family Myliobatidae; genus Mobula; species Mobula birostris. Next base: position 66,220,863 of record NC_092373.1, read on the forward strand.
CCACCCTGGTGGTAATCAGGGCTCTGGCGCATGTCTCCGTGGCCGTGTCAGCAAGTGGGACAGCTTCCGGCCACCTTGTGAACCTGTCCACCATGGTGAACGTGTATCTCGCTCTTCTCAAAACTGGCAGTGGGCCGACGATATCCACATGGACATGTTCAAACCTCCTATGTGTCAGCTGGAAGGGTTGCAGTGGGACCCTCACGTGCCTCTGGATTTTGGAGGTTTGACAGTGTGTGCATGTCCTGGCCCAGTGACCGACCTGCTTGCGTAGGCCATGCCATACAAACCTGTCTGCGATCAGCCGGATGGTCGCCCGGATGGGAGGGTGGGCTAAACCGTGCAAGGCGTTGAAAACGCAACACCTCCAAGTGGTCGGGACAATGGGCTGAGGTTGCCCGGTAGACACATCGCAAAGGAGCTCATTACCTTCAGGCCCAATGGGTATGTCTCCGAGGCGGAGTCCTGAGACTGCGTTTCGGTACACCGGCATCTTGCTGTCCAGTTGTTGCGCCTTAGCTAATGCCGCATATCCACCCCCGGAGACAGAGAGTGCACTGATTGGATGGAGGTGCATGACAACGCTTTGGCTACCACATTGTTCTTCCCGGAGATATGCATGATTGTGGTGGTAAACTCCGAGATGTACGACAGGTGGTGTTGCTGGCGGCCTGACCACGGGTCCGACACTTTGGCAAACGCGAAAGTGAGGGGCTTGTGGTCTGTGGAGGCCGTGAACTCTCTCCCTTCCAGGAATTACCCGAAGTGCAGGATGGCAAGGGACAGGGCCAGCAGCTCCCTGTCGAAAGCGCTGTACTTAAGTTCCGGAGGTCGTAGGTGCCGGCTGAAGAAGGTGAGCGGCTTCTACTGGCCTTCGATGAGCTGCTAGAGCACGCCGCCAACTGCCGCGTTGGAGGCATCCACAGTGAGGGCAGTGGGGACGTCAACCCGGGGGTGGACCAGAAGCGTGGCATTTGCTAGCATGTTCTTGGCTTGTTCAAAAGCTGCCATCGTTTCCTCTGTCCAGGTGACCTCTTTGAGCTTGCCGGACATCAAGCCAAAAAGGGGCTGCATGATCCGGGCCGCTGAGGGCAGGAAACGGTGATAAAAGTGAACTATCCCAACAAATTCCTTCAGGCCTTTAACAGTGCTGGGTCTGGCGAATTGGCGGATGGCTTCAACTCTTGCCAGCAGGGGCACAGCTCCATAGTGGTCGATCCGGTGTCCCAAGAAGTTGATGGTGGGTAGGCCGAACTGGCACTTGGTGGGGTTGATCACCAGGCCGTAGTTGCTTTGGTGGCAGCAGAGTAGGCATAGATGTGTTAGATGTTCCTGGCGGGAGCGGCTGGCGACAAGTTTGTCATCCAGGTAGATGAACAGAAGGTCCAGATCTCGCCCTACTGCGTCCATCAGGCGCTGGAATGTCTGCGCCGCGTTTTTGAGCCCGATCGGCATCCTGAGGAACTCGAACAGGCCAAAGGGGGTAATGAGGCCTGTCTTGGGTACATCGTCTGGGTGGACTGCGATCTGATGATACCCTTTGACCAGGTCAATCTTCGAAAAGATGCGCGTCCCATGCAGGTTGGCCGTAAAGTCCTGGATGTGTGTTACCGGATACCGATTGGACATGATGGTATCGTTCAGCCTCGATAGTCGCCGCACGGTCTCCACCCTCCCGTGGTCTTGGGCACCATATGGAGTGGGGAGGCCCATGGGCTGTTGGAACGCTGGACAATCCCCATCTCCTCCATCTTCTTGAATTCCTCCTTCGCGAGGCGGAGCTTGTCAGGTGGTAGCCTGCGGGCCTGGGCATGAAGGGGAGGTCCCTGTGTGGGAATGTGGTGTGCCACGCTGTGCTCCGGGTCTGTTGAGGAAAACTGCGGCGTGATGATAGATGGGAACTCCGATAACACTCTGGCGAATTCGTTGTCGGAATAACGGGGACAGTAACCTGGCCTCACCGAGGGAGAAAGTCTGGAACGTCTTCGCATCGATCAATCGTCATCCCTTCAAATCCATGAGCAGGCAGTGCACGCGGAGGAAGTCCACACCCAGCAATGGCTGTGATACTGCGGCCAGCGTAAATGTGCATGTAAAGCAGCTGGAACCGAATGGCAAGAGGATGGTTCTTGTGCCGTAGGTACGGATGGTACTGCTGTTGGCTGCCGTAAGTTCCAGTCCTGTTCTTCTAGTTCGGGTATCGTGGCTCGAGGGGGGTAAGAGTCTGATGTCCGCCGCCGTGTCCACCAGGAATCTACGCCCGGAGTGCTTGTCCCATACGTAGAGGAGGCTATCACAGTGACCAGCCGCAGCAGCCATCACCGACTGCTGGTCCTGGCGTTTCCCTGGAACGAGCATGGCGGTCGGCAGCGGCAGGCCCCAGAACCCCACCTTTGATGATAACAACACCAAGACTCAGAAATGTTGCCGTCCCTTAGTGTGGGTGTTACGTGCTCCGCTGCTGGGGTGTGGGAGGGCTTGACTTTCGGCTGTGCCGCAGCACTAATTTCAACGGTGATTCCACCATTTCGTTTGGTGCGCCAAAGCACGGGTCTCTGAAGTCTTCATCTGCTAGCAGGAGGCGGACGTCTTCTGGCATTTGCTCCAAGAAGATCTGTTCAAAAAGCAGGCGAGGCTTATGGCCGTCCGCCAGTGCTAGCATGTTGCTCATCAGGGCTGATAGAGCGCGTTCACCCAGACATCCATGTGCAGTAACCGTGCGGCCCGTTCGTGGTGGGAGAAGCCAAATGTGCGAATTAACAGGGCCTTGAGTGCTTCGTGCCTGTCTGTTGCCGGGGGCTGATGCAGAAAGTCGATAACGCGGCCTGCTATCTCTTGGTTGAGGGCGCCCACCACGTAGTAATACCTGGTGGCGTCTGAGACAATTTGCCTGACCTGGAACTGGGCCTCCACTTGCACGAACCAGACCAGGGGTTGTGTGGTCCAGAAGGTTGGCAGTTTAAGGGAAACTGCATTCTGCAGAGCCGAGTCGTTCATGTTGGGTCTAAATGCCGCTGGACCTTCGGGGTCACCAATGTAGTCGCACTGATACGCGATGAGTGAAAGCAACGCACTGAGTCGAGCAGAGTCTGGTTGAACTATTTACTGTTTCAATCTGCGCACTCTTAAGTGCCCGCTCCCAGCATCCCCTGCTCTTTGTGGGGCGGAAGTGACATCAGCTTCTGGGCCAAGGTCTGCCCCACACTCAGTGCCCTCTCGGTTGCCGCTGGCTGCGGACTCACCCGTGACTGCTGGAGCCGGTTCACTTGCCACGTGGGCGAGCCGCCACAACCTCTTAAGAGATATTCAGGTAGGCATATGAATGTGAGGAAAATGGCAGGATATGTACATTGAACTTGAACTAAACCTATAATCTAGTTTTGTCTTGCTTTGAAATGAGGAAACGTTGTCTGCAGATCCAGTGCAGAGTAACCAGCTTCTTTCATGCTCTTAAACGTAGGGCACTGAGGTGGGTGCTCTGACTGAGATTCTGGTCAATGGTTGGCACAGATATTAATAATGGGCAAAGCAGTTAATGTCAAAGGAAGGTGATTAGGTTCACTGTCATTTTAGATGTAATTGCCTGTCAACATATTGTCTGAGTCATGCCGCATGTGAGCCTAGTTGGCTTCATTGATTTCAGTTTTACCATGTCACGCTGGTGCCAATTTTGTCAACTTTGCTATGACATCAGGGACATCACTCTCACCTCCCCACTGGCTGCATCCTTCCTTCCAGATACAGTCTCAAATAGAGCAAGAGATTTGTCAAAAATTATTTCCCTTTCATATCACTGTGATTTGACCCAATCTTTTCATTGCTTCTCAGGTGCTTTGGTACCACTTCCTTAGGAATAGTTCCTTGTATTTTGTCAATTGTTGATGTCAGGCTAATTAGACTGTAGTGTTTGATTTTCTCTCTCCCTCAAATACTCTTTTTGAATTATTTCCTCCTTCACACCTTGGGTTAGATCTGCCAAATCAAAATGATACATCGAGTCATGAATTTAATCACTAGAGTCATCTTGTGTCATTAACAGCAGGTGTAATCACATTTAATACCAATTATAAAACACAAGTCAAAAATTTATAATTCATAGACGCTGTAAAGCGCGAACATATTAGAAAAAATAATGCAGTGACAACAAAACCGACAGACAGCAAGACGTCACCTGAAAGAAAAAACTTTGTGATTGCTAGGGTCGGCAACATTACCTAAAAAAGTGTCCAGCGCATCGGAAAATGTGCAACACCTGCGGTAAGAGTAATCATTTTTCACGCTGTTGCAGAAGTAGAAAGGAAATAAAACATGTAAATGCAGTGCTTGAAAATGAACATGAGGAGTTTTATATAGATTGCTTTGTGAAAACAAGCAAAGTAAGAATGACTGGACTATGCCATTGCAAGTGAACCAAACATTATTTTGTTTAAATTGGTTAATGGATCACAAGTAAATGTTCTTGCAGAATCTGAGTTTAATGCATTGAAGCCTAGACCAAAGTTAAATCAGACAAATATAAAAGTGATTGAGTATTCAGGTGCAGACATTCCAGTTAAAGGAACATGTGTAGCAAAAGTATCACACAAAAATATGTTGCACACACTTTCATTTGTGGTGGTGCCAAAGATTGTACAGTCAATACTGGGTTTATCTGCCTGTTAGAGACTGAATTTGGTGTCTTAGAGTCTTAGTCCTGGACAGTAACACAGAGTCAGAATATAGTGACTTGATGAAAGAGTATGAAGTCATACAGAGACCAAAGATGCTGGTACAGTACAATACTGATCTGAAGCCACAGTGTGACAAGAATCAGGATCCAATTGAAGAAGTGAAAGCAGAAGTGAAGGAATTGAGAAGTTTTATTGAAATGATGAAGTCTCAGCATAAAAAACAGATTACACAGTTAATGAATGAATTGTGATTTCTTCTCAAAGACCTCAAGAAATAGCCAGCTTCAGAGTTTCAGTTAACTGATGCAGACCAGACAAAACATGAAAATAACAAGGAAACACAAGAACTGTGTGAACCACTTAGAAGGTCTACTCATATTCGTAAACCCTCAGAGAGACTGATAGAGACATCTTAAATTATGCATTTGTTTTGATTAATGTTGCTAATTGTTTTTTTTAAGGAAAGGAAGATGTGGTGATATCACGTGTCACGTGTAAGAACATGATTGGACAGAGTTCGGAGCATGCGCAGAAATGACAGAATGAACTAGAAACTTGCATGGTTGCTGTTCGCTGTAGTAAATAAAAGTTCTAGTTTTAATTCTTCCAGAATATGGTTTGTTCTTGGTAACTCACGGTACAAAGAACACAACATTTGGTTCTTTGATTTTTTTACGTAGCTTTCTGCAGCACTCACTGACATTCTTGTACTTTTTCACTGGAGCCATCACTGCCACCCCTTAGAGTGGGATGGTTAAAATCATAAATCTGTAGTTACTAATATATTTTCAGTGTCTGATCTGGAAGTCTGTGCTGTCATTACTGAAACAATTTTAGTTTCAATTGTATTCGCCATTGCAAAATTTGATTTACAATTTTTTGATTAAATATTAGTTAGCATAGAACTATCAAATGATATTAAGAACTATTTTATCTTTTATATCTGTTTCTTACCAACATTTCCAAGGAATTACAACACTGAACTGCCAGTCACAGCAATGAGGCCAAGAGTTTCTTGCATCTTTAACCATCTCAGTATGTATCAAGTAACAAAACAAATTGTGGGCTTGCTCAGATGCATAATCTAACCTCTACGTTTATTGGTAAGAACTGAATAAATAATAAAAACAGATACTTTATTGCGAGGCTTCTGAAATGCATCACCCTGTGGTGGAAATTAAATTACAGGAAAATACCTTCACATTATTTAAAAAGAAGGCAACACAAAACAGTGATGCTAACTCTACATGTACAAGAGGACTTTTTTTGTGTCTGGATTACAGTACATATTTTGTCATGATTTAGTGGCATTTATTACTATTAATGTTATATTTATGAATTTCTGTTCATTAGATGTCCATGAATTGCACAGTATTTTGTGGTCAGGAGGGCAGGATTTGGAATGTAATCCCAAATTTGTGTCTGTACTACTCTTGAAGTATAAACAGCTTGTCAAAATGTCTTGAGTTCACTTGTTCCTAATTCATCATTGATCATTCTGGAGATGTGCCAAGATTTGCTCTGAATTTTACTCTGACAGCTTGACTATGATTAGAAGTTGTCATGTAGTGAACAAATTCTACTATCTTATGTTAGCTCAGTCCAATAATTCATGTTCAACTAAATACTCATTATAGTATGAAAATGGAAAACATAATGGGAAACAAAGAAATAGCAGAACAACTTAAACAAATATGTTGGTTTTGTCTTCATAGAAAATGACACAAATAAATTCCTAGAAACTTTTGGGAACCAAGACTCTAATGAAAAGGAAGAATTGTTGGAAATTAATTTTAGTAACAAAGTGAGAGAAAAACTATCTGAAAGGCAATTTATACCAAGAGCTGATGATCAGCATTCCACAGTACCAGAGAGTGTATTGATTTATATCTTCTTTATATTTAGGATCAGTTTCTACAGATTGGCAGGATTCAAATGCAATCCCACTATTTTAAAATGGAGGGAGAGAAAAAAAATAGAGAACTACATACCACCTAACATCAATAGCAGGGAACTGTCAGTCTGCTACAACAGATGTGATAATAGGTCATTTCAAAATAATCAAGAGGGTTGTTCAGGATTAGACAAGCTGAACCTGGATTTAAGAAAGTGAGATGATCTTTGGCAAACCTGGATGAGGTTTTTGAGGGTGTAAGTACTGGAATGGATAAGAAAATATCAGTGGATATGGGGGATTTGATTTTCAGAAAGACTTTGATACAATGGTGGTTAGCAAGCAAAATCTGTGGGGATTGGGGATAACATACTCGGACAGTTCTAAATGTACTGCAAGGAATAAACCCTTTAAAAGAACTGGAATGACTGATAAGTGGCCTTAGTCCTGACATGCTAACCCTGTTTTTCTGTCTACAGATGCTGCCTGTTTGGTTGTATGTTTCCAGCATTTTCTGCTTTTACTGTAAATAAATAGATTCTGTTACGTAGCAGATCCCGTCAATTTACCTTTATATTTGACTGTTTAGCACAACAATATTCCTAAGGATCTCATCCAAGCAAAATTTCTTCAGATGATTAAAAAATAAGTAAGCATAAGGTCCTGACTGCTTTCCATGCGATGATTATACTGACTCACAGTCAGAGAAAGTGGAGCATAATATAAAAACAGAATGTTTTCTTATTTAAGATGTTGGAAAATATCAGGAAATACGGATAACGTACAATTTTTATCAGGTGATTTATCTAGTAAGACTTATAATTGCATCAAAGCAAAATGCTTTTGTGATTTATACTTTTCATTTAGTTTACTTTTAATATTATTTCATTTGTCCCATATTGAACCACATTCCAAGCTGAGACCCTTGAATTAATAAGCCATCTTTCTGAACAAGTAATTGTTTTGTGAAGAAGTCAGAAGAGCCAACCGCCACAACAGTGTTTAGTGCAAGAAATAAATTAATTGACACAATTCAGTGCAAGTTATATCACTTCAGCATGTTTATAAATAAATGAAGAAAGGCAGTGCTACTTCAAGTTCAAAATGATAACTAAAACTATAATTAAAGTACATCATTATTTCAGGATTTGGCTCAGATTCATGTTTGAATTCTTGCCAAAGTACATCATTAACTGAAGACATTGTTACCCAGTGCCAAATAATTCCCACTTATGAGGAACTAATTATGATGTTATTTTAAACTACTTCATCTGGTTCAAAAATGCAGAGATTTTGGGGTAAGTCGGGGTGGAATTTTCACCTTCCAAATGAACGCTTGAAGCCTAACAATACTTTCCCTAATTGCTCACCAGCTTTATAACTAGCCGTACTATCACTCCTTTCTTCCTTCACTTACCCCCAGTTTGATATACCGTCACTTTACCTCTCAAAATGGCTGGTTAGTCATGTGGAAAAGGTGGGTGGGAATATTCATCTAATCTCTCCTTTGTTAAAGTGCAGGAACATCTTCTTTCTGCTTTTACTGAGGTGATAACCTACACACCCACTTACACCACCAGCTTTCTGATCTGATATTCCCTCTGTCCCTGCCTTACTGTGTGTATGAAGGTCAGTGAAATAATTTGCAACATCACTGTGATTTATGTACATACATTTCTCAAAGATTGGTTGCCTGATAAGCAGAGATACTACTGTTGAGACTTTTTTATCATTAGATCAGAAAATCTTAGACTTGAGTGTTCATCTGTGCTGGCTGCTGCCTTAGTAAAGTTTGCTATTGGAATGTTATAATAGACTTCAACATCAAGCTTTTCAATCCTAATTGTTTTCCAGTAACCCAATAAAATGTCTAGATGTGTGAACATCAAGCTATGGCGTATCTATGATGCCACTTAAATCAAGTCCTTTGCTTTAATAGTATATTACCAACAGCTCAGACATTGACAATACATTGTGACTTTTCTGGCAATCTCACTGTGTTCTGCCACCTTATCACTTTGAAGTCAACATTGAATACTATTATTTCATGAATTTCTCACTGACTTTTCCTTTCTCACACTCCAAGCTCTCTCAAAATTCTGACATTCATCTCTTAACTCACGCCAAGTACCAAAGCCCCTCAATTATAACTTGCTGATCTAGATCAGCTCCTATAATAAAGGCAACATTAAAGATTTTATTCTCCTCAGCCCCAATTATCACCTTAGCCTCACTTTTTGTTGTTTATGTAATCACCCTCAGTTGATTGGTTAGTAGGCACAACCTCCAAAGAAAGGCCATTAAGGCACAAAAGCGTTGAAAACATTTGTTTGGTGCAACTAGAAATCTATATTTCACCATTGTGCAGATCTCTGATTTTTGTTCCAAATCACTCCCCTGCTTTGAAGAATTCATTTTCAGTTTTTGTTGATTGAATGTAAGCTATTGAAACTGTTACCAACTACCACTGGGATCTCTTCTGGGGAAGGTCTGAACTGTACAAAAAGGACGGGCTGCACCTGTACTGGGACCAATATCCTGGGGGACAGGTTTGCTAGAGCTGTTGGGGAGGGTTTAAACTAGTTTGGCAGGGGGGTTGGGAATCAGAATGTGAGTGCAGAGATTAGGGTAGAAGGACTAGGGCATGATGCTATGTGTTCTGAGTTGGTGAGGAAGGACAGGCAGGGGACAAAACATAAATGTAGCCAGTTAGAGGGGTTGAAATGTGTCTATTTCAATGCTAGGAGTATTAGGAATAAAGGGGATGAACTTAGAGCATGGATCAGTAAGTGGAACTAAGATGTTGTGGCCATTGCCGAAACTTGGCTGGAGGAAGGCCAGGATTAGCTGATGCAGGTATCGGGGTTTAGGTGTTTTAAAAGGAATAGGATGGGAGGTAGAAAGGTGGGGGGGGGGGAGTAGTTTTAATGGTCAGGGATAGTATCACAGCAATAGAAAGGGAGGACGCTGCAGAAGGAGTGTCCACTGAGTCGGTGTGGTTGGAAGTCAGAAATAGGAATGGATCAATCGCTGTGCTGGGAGTAGTGTATAGGCCCCCAAATAGCCCTCGCGACACCGAGGAGCAGATAAGCAGGCAGATTTTAGAATGGTGCAGGAAATACAGGGTTATAGTTATGGGTGATTTCAACTTCCCTCATATTGACTGGCACCTCCTGACTGCAAGGGGGATAGATGGGGCTGAATTTGTCAGGTGTGTTCAAGAAGGATTCCTGACACAGTATGTGGACTGGCCAACAAGAGGAGAGGCCATACTGGATCTAGTTCTGGGTAATGAACCTGGTCAGGTGGCAGACCTCTTGGTGGGGGAGCATTTTAATGAGAGTGACCGCAACTCCCTTAGCTTCAGCATAGCTATGGAAAAGGATAAAAACAGACAAAATGGGAAAGTGCTTAACTGTGGAAGGGCTAACTATGAAGGGATGAGGCAGGAACTAGTGAGAGTAAATTGGAAACAGATGTTCAAGGGTGAAAGCACAGAAATAATGTGGAGGAAGTGTAGGGACCACTTGTGCTGGGTTCAGGATAGGTTTGTCTCACTGAGACAAGGAAAAAATAGTAGGAAAAGGGAACCGTGGCTAACGAAACACGTGAGACAACTTGTCAAGAGGAAGAAGGAAGCATATGTTAGATATTAAAAGCAGGAAGCAGGAGGGGCTCATGAGAAATATAGGGTAGCCAGGAAGGAGCTTAAGAAAAGATTTAGGAGAGCTCGACGGGGGCATGAGAAGGCCCTGGCATGTAGGATTAAGGAGAACCCCATGGCGTTCTATGCATATGTAAAGAACAAAAGGATGACAAGAATGAAGGTGGGGCCGCTAAAGGATAAAGAAGGCAACGTGCCTGGAGGCAGAGGAGGTTGGGAAAGTTCTAATTGAATACTTTGCTTCAGTACTCACAACTGAAAAGAACCTCGACCAGGGTGAGGTTGAAATAGAACAGGCCTATGTGCTGGACAATGTGGTGATTAAAGAAGAAGAAGTATTGGCTCTTCTTAAAAACACTAAGATTGATAAATCCCCAGGGCTGGATGTGATATACCCCTAGGTTGCTGTGGGAAGTGAGAGAAGAGATTGCTGGAGCAGTAGCTATGATCTTTGAATCTTCTTTGGCTGCAGGGGAGATGCCGGAGGATTGGAGAACAGCAAATATAGTTCCCTTGTTTAAAAAAGGTAATAGGGAATCTTACATCGGTGGTCTGCAAACTATTGGAAAGGATTCTTAAGGATAGGATCTACGAGCACTTGGAGAAGTACAGTCTACTCAAGGATAGTCAATATGGCTTTGTGAAGGGAAGGTCATGCTCATGAGCCTAATTGAGTTTTTTGAAGAGGTAACAAAAGAAATTCATGAGGGTAGGGCAGTAGATGTGGTCTACATGGATTTTAGCAAGGCATTTGACAAGGTCCCCCACGAGAGACTCATCCAGAAAGTCATGAGGCATGGGATCAGTGGAACCTTGGCTGTTTGGATAAAAAAAAATTGTCTTACAGGAAGAAAGCAGAGGGTAGTAGTGGAAGGAAAGTATTCTGCCTGGAGGTCGGTGAGTAGTGGAGTGCCGCAAGGATCGGTCCTGGGGCCCCTGCTCTTTGTGATTTTTATAAATGACCTGGATGAAGAGGCTGAAGGATGGGTGAGTAAGTTTGCAGATGACACGAAGATTGGAGGAGTTGTGGATGGAGCTGTAAGTTCTCGAAGGTTACAAGAGGATATAGACAGGATGCAGAGTTAAGTAGAAAAGTGGCAGATGGAGTTCAATCCGGATAAGTGTGAGGTGATGCATCTTGGAAGGACAAACCAGAAGGCTGAGTACAGGGTTAATGGTTGGTTACTTAAGGGTGCAGGTGAACAGCGGGACCTTGGGGTTCAAATCCATACATCCCTCAAGGTCGCTGCACAGGTTGATAGGATAGTTAAGAAGGCCTATGGGATGCTAGGCTTCATTAAGAGGAGAATTGAGTTCAAGAGTAGAGAGGTCATGTTGCAACTCTACAAATCTCTGGTGAGACCACACTTCGAGTATTGTGTTCAGTTCTGGTCACCTCATTATAGGAAGGATGTGGAAGCTATGGAGAGGGTGCAGAGGAGACTTACCAGGATGTTGCCTGGATTGGAAAACAAGTCTTATGAGGCAAGGTTAGCAGAGCTGGGACTTTTCTCTTTGGAGCATAGAAGGATGAGAGGGGACTTGATAGAGGTCTACAAGATTATGAGAGGCATAGATAGGTGGGTAGCCAGTATCTGTTTCCCAGAGCAAGAATAGCAAACACCAGAGGGCATATGTACAAAGTTAAGGGAGGGAAGTTTAGGGGAGACATCGGGGTAAGTTTTTTTACACAGAGGGTTGTGGGTGCCTGGTGTGACTTGCCAGGGATGGTGGTGGAGGCTAAAACATTAGTGGTATTTAAGAGGCTCTTGGACAGGCACATGGATGAAAGAAAAATAGAGGGTTATGGGGTAGCGTGGGTTTAGTACGTTTTTTAAGGAATATATGGGTCGCCACAACATCAAAGGCCGAAGGGCTTGTACTGTGCTGTAGTATTCTAGTGTCTAGTGTCTATAAGACCATAAGACAAAGGAGCAGAAGTCGGCCATTTGGCCCATCGAGTCTGCTCCGCCATTTTATCATGAGCTGATCCATTCTCCCATTTAGTCCCACTCCCCCGCCTTCTCACCATAACCTTTGATGCCCTGGCTACTCAGATACCTATCAATCTCTGCCTTAAATACACCCAATGACTTGGCCTCCACTGCCACCCGTGGCAACAAATTCCATAGATTCACCACCCTCTGACTAAAAAAATTTCTTCCCCTTTCTGTTCTGAATGGACGCCCTTCAATCCTTAAGTCATGCTCTCTCGTACTAGACTCCCCCATCATGGGAAACAACTTTGCCACATCCACTCTGTCCATGCCTTTCAACATTACCATGAACTGCCATTTCAGAATGACAACCTGGTACAAGATTAATCACATGTAATTTTTAGTTTATATACAGAAATGAAACATTGATTATGTTGAATAGAAATGTACTTTTCATAGCAGTCCTCACTAATTTTTCAAAAAAATATTCAATTTAACTGGACAAAAATTTGATGATCATCTTCATGAAAGACAGATATAAGTTATAATATTAGCATTTGTTGACTACAATGCAACAGCTCGACAGGCAAACTTGAAGTTGCTGGCACTGCTATAGTTCTCTGATCTGCTGTCCTCAAGACGGACTCCCTGGCAACGAAAGGAAAGCTTTCACAACATTAGTTAGGATGGGACAAAAGATTCATATTGATGATGGAGAGACATTCCAGTCCTCTGAAGAGATGGTATGATTCCAAAGAAATGGAAAACCTATGTTCTACTTTGTGTAATAAAGGATGAGGCCATATTCTTCTGTACTTGATTTCATGATATCCACCAGTGGCTCAAATATTGCTGTTTACTTATCACCAAACTAAACACTACTGTGCCTTTACATAGTAAGGACACAATACCGTAAACATGGATGCAAATTCTAGATTAAATTCTGATCTGATTCCCCTACTGAATTATTCTCAAGTTCTTTCCTTTGACTCAATTTTGCTTGACAGCTGAAAGGCTGAAATTTGTCATTTAATCTCATGACTCACTAAACCAGTGTACCAGATGAATGATTCTCTTCAAGAGATGATGGGAACAAATTAGACCATTTTATAAAATGTAAATTACTTAGTTTTCAACAAAACCTTTCAACAAAATTGGACACCAATGCAAGGTAATTGCTTTTGGAGGAAATAATTATCAATCAAAGTATTTAATTAAAATCATAATAGGGTAGTTTTTTTTTCCTAATGCTCAAGCTAGAGTCTCCAACCCACAGCGAGTTAAATTGTAAAAAAGGGCATTAGTTCACAAAATATGGTTATAAACAACAGCACTCCTCTCTCCTCTTTGAATCTTACCTCCTCTGAATTCACTGCCCTCCACTCACTCTGGACCAATCCCAACCTTACTATCAAACCTGCAAAAGAGGAGCTGTTGCAGTGCTCTCCCTGGTGACTAAATCTGCAAGAAGTGAACCCAACTTCAGCTCATGACTGGCAAAGTCAAGGAACTGGAGATAGAGCTGAGTGTACTCAGGACCATTCGAGAGGGTGAAAGCAACACAGATGAGACTTTTCCTAAGGTGGTCTCGCCTAGCGTGCAGGTTTCATACAGTAGCTACGTGACCACCAGGAGAAGTAAGAGGAGAAGTAAACAGTTAGTGCAGGGCTCCCTTTGGCCAATCCCTTTCAGCATCAAGTATAACCCTTTGGATAGTGGCGGGTAGGGGTGCAGCAACAACTAGGCCAGTGGCATTGTGGTGGATCTCAGGCGCAGCAGGGAAGCGTAAGGTCAGGCAGTGCAATAGTGATAGAAGACTCAATAGTTAGAAGGACAGACAGGAGATTTTGTGCCGCAAAAATGACCCCAGAGGTCGTGGTGCACATTAGCACCAATGATACAGGTAGAAAAGTGGAAGAGGTTCTGTGTAGTGAGTATAGGGAGTTAGGGAAAAAGATGAAAAGCAGGACCTTCATGGTAGTAAACCTTCGATTACTCCCAGTGCAATGTGCTAGTCAGGGCAGGAATAGGATGATAGTACAGATGAATGAGTGGCTGAGGATCTGGTGCAAGGGGCAAGGTTTCAGATTTCTGGATCATTGGTATCTCTTCTGGGGAAGGTGTGACCTGTACAAAAAGGACGGGTTACATCTGAACCTGAGGGGGACCAATATCCTTGTGGGCAGGTACACTAGAGTTGTTGAGGGATAGGAACTGGAGTGATAGGACTGAAGATGGGCAGTTGGCTTACAAGTAGATACGTATGTAGTGACACTGTGAGGAAGGGCAGGCAGATGACAGGGCAAAATTGCAGTAGGTAAGATGGGTTACAGTGCAACACAGGAACAAAATCAAAAAGGTGAATGAATACAGGGTGGAAGGTGTTATTTTTGAATGCACATAGTAAATTGAATGAGATAGATGATCTTGTAGTGCAGTTAGAAATTGGCAGGTATGATATTTCGGTCATCACTGAGTCGTGGGTTGAAAGAAGTTCATAGTTGGGAGCTTAACAGTCAAGGATACATATTGTATCAAAGCGACAAGCAGGTAGCACAGGGGGTGGGATTGCTCGGTTGGCAAAAAAGTTAAATCAAATGCTTAGAAAGAGGTGGCAAAAGATTGGAAGATGTAGAACCCCTTACAGAATTAAGAAACTGTAAAGGTATAAAGACCCTGTGTCATGGTCCGGTCTGTGAAATCCGCATTCCGGTTCACGGTCTGGTCCATGTTCCTTATTCGAGGTTTTTCGGTTTTCCCCAGTTTCTGTTGAGGCAGCTGATTCTTTCTTGGGCTGGCTTCATACATAGCTTCAGAAATCAGCCTCTGGCTGCTGGATTGTTCCTGTCCATACCCACTGTTTGAATCCCTTCTGTTCCCCTGCCTTCTGTCGCCTCGCCTGCACCGCTGTCTAGTTCAGTTGCGGGAGCAAGATAAGGAACTGTCTATTATTGTTTTGAACTGCCTCTGTGTCCACACCTACACTAAGTAGGTCTGGCTGTTTGCTGCTACCTAGTGTTGGGAACTGTCTGTATCCATGCCTTTGCTAGGTAGGTCCAACCATTTGTCGCTACCTAGTGTTGGGAACTGTCTGTATCCACGTCTTCGCTAGGCAGGTCTGGCTGTCTGCTGCTGTCTTGTGTTGGGAACCGTCTTGTTGTATTCTGCATTCAGTGTAATGAGTTCCGGCCCTATATCCTGTACCCAAGGAGGGGTCCCGGCTCTGTGTTCCATGTTTCTGTCTCTCCCTCGACCAAGGCTCTGCGTTCCTGTCTCTCCCACGACCAAGGCTCTGTGTTCTTGTCTCTCCCTCGACCAAGTCAAGGCTTCGGGGTCCAAGAACCTTGTCCTGTGCAAGCCATGGCTTTGTGCTCTCGACTTGTCCGTGTGTCTCACCCAGCCCGGTGCTAGGGTTCCCTCGCCCTGTGCTGTGGTTTCCTTGTCCTGCCCAGGAGTCTCATGCCCAGTCCTGTTGCCACTCCTCGTCCTGTAGCCATGTCTTGTCCTTGCCTAGTTCTGGAGTCTGAGCTCAAGTCAAGTCCCAGGTCCTGGGTCCTTGCCCAGTCTCTGGTTCGGAGTCCATACCCAAGCCTCACGGAACCCAAGCCCCATCATGTCCTCGTCTCGAGGAACCCAAGTCCCGTCCTTTCCTGTAGCCACATCATGTGTTCGCCTAGTTCCAGGGTCCGAGCCCGAGTCAAGACCCAGGTTCTGGGTCTTTGTCCAGTCTCTGGCTCGGAGTCCAAGCACAAGCTCCTAGTTCCCAGTTCCTAGTCCTGGTCCCACTTGCCGAGCCAATGTCCTAGCGCAAGTCTGGGTTCTTGTCCCAGCTCCTAGTCTGTACCCACTCACATCCCTAACTCTAGTCTCTAGTCCTGTCCTGTTCCTAGTACTTCAGTGTCTGTATCTTGCATTTGGGTCTGCCTCCCAGCACCCCCACTATGACACCCTGATGGGAATTATGTACAGGCCTCTGAACAGTAGCCAGAATGTGGCATATAAATTACAACAAGAAATAGAAAAGGCATGTAAAAAGACCTTAAGACCATAAGATATGGGAGAAGAATTAGGCCATTTGGCCTATTGATCCTGCTCTGCCATTTCATCATGGCTGATCCAATTTTCCTCTCAGCCTCAATCTCCTGCCTTCTCCTCATATCTCTTCATGCCTTGAACAATCAAGAATCTGTCAACCTCTGCCTTAAATATACATAAAGTCTTGACCTTCACATTTGCCTGTGGCAATGAATTCCACAGATTCACTACTCTCAGCCTAAAGAAGATCCTTCTCATCTCCGTTCTAAAAAGATGCCCCTCTATTCTGGTTCTAGACTTTCCCAAATTAGGAAACATTCTATCCACATCCAGACTATTAAGGCCTTTTACTATTTGATAAGCTTCAATGAGGTCATCCTGCTTCTTCTGAATTTCAGTGTATACAGGCCCAGAGCCATCAAACGCTCTTCATATGACAAGCCGTTCAATCATGGAATCGTTTTTGTGAACCTCCTTTGAACTCTCTCCAGCTTCAGCACATGCTTTCAAAGATAAGGGGCTTGAAACTGCTCACAGTACTCCAAGTGAGGCCTCACCAGTGCTTTATGATGTCCCAACATTACATCCATGTTTTTATATTCTAGTCCTCTTGTCTTCCTCTCCATTAACTTACATACTTATTGTAATATTCTAATCCTTTCCAAATGAATGCTAACATTATATTTGCAATTACCACTGACCTGCGAATTAACCTTTAGGGAATTCTGCGCAAGGACTCCCAAGCCCCTTTGCACCTCAGTCTTTTGTATTTTCTCTCCATTTAGAAAATAGCCAACCCTTTAATTTCTTCTGCTAAAGAGCATGACCATACAATTCCCAACACTGTATCCATCTGCTACTTCTTTGCCCATTCTCCTAGTCTGTCTGAGTCCTTCTGTAGCCTCTCTACTACCTTAAAACTTCCTGCCCCTTCACCTATTTTTGTATTGTCTGCAAACTTGGCAATAAAGCCATCAATTCTGTCATCCAAATCATTGACATATACCATAAAAGACCCCTGTGGAACCCCACTAGTCACCGGCAGCTAACCAAAAAAGGCTCTCTTTATTCTCACTCTTTGTCTCCTATCACTTAGCTACAGCTTTATCTATATTAGAATCTTCCCTGTAATACCATGAGCTTGTAACTTGTTTAGCAGTCTTATGTGTGACACCTTTTCAAAGGCCTTTGGAAAGTCCAAACACACAACATCAACTGATTCTGCTTTGTTTATCTTGCTTGTTATTTCTTCAAAGAATTCTAACGGATTTGTCAGGCAAGGTTTTCCCTTGAGGAGACCATGCTGACTCTGGCCTATTTTATCATGTGCCTCCAAGTACCCTAAAACTACATCCTTAACAATCAACTCAAACATCTTCCCAACCATAGAGGTCTATTATTTCCTTTCTTCCGCCTCCCTCCCTTCTTGAAGAGTGAAATGACATTACAATTTTCTAGTCTTCCGGAACCATTCGGGAATTTAGTGATTCTTGAAAGATCATTACTGATGTCTCTACAATCTCTTCAAGCCACCTCTTTCAGAACCCTGGTGTGTACACCGTCAGGTCCAGTTGACTTATCTACCTTCAGACATTTAGTTTCCTAAGAACCTTCCCTCTAGTAATGGTAGAAACTTCATGACTCCTGACACCTGGAACTTCCACTATACTGCTAGTGTCTTCCACAGTGAAGACCAATGCAAAATACTTATTCAGTTTGTCTGCCACTTCCTTGTCCCCATTAGTACCTCTCCAGTATTGTTTTCCAGTGGTCCGATATCCACTCTCACCTCTCTTTTATGTTTTATGATTTTGAAGAAACTTTTGGTATTTAGTATTATTGGCTAGCTTACTTTTGTATTCCATCTTTACCTTAATGATTTTCTTAGTCGCTTTCTGTTGGTTTTTAAAAGCTTCCCAATCTTCTAATTTCCCATTAAGTTTTGCCCTAATATATGCTCTCTCTTTGGCTTTTACATTGGTTTAACTTCTCTTGTTAGCCACAGTTGTGTCATCTTGTCTTTAGAATACTTCTTTCTCATTGGGATGTATATATCCTATGCCTTCTAAATTGCTTCCAGAAATTCCAGCCATTGCTACTTTGCTATCATCCCTGGAAAAGTTTCTTTTCCAATCAATTCTGGTCAACTCCTCTCTCATGCCTCTGTAATTTCCTTTTCTGCACTGTAATACTGATACATTTGACTAAAATGGCCATCTAAAAGGGCAATATGATGATAGTTGTGAGGGATTTCAATATGTAGGTAGACTGAGAAAATCAAATTGGTGCTGGATCCCAAAAGAGGGAATTTTTAGAATGGATATGAGAGTTTTTAGAGCAACTTGTGGTTGAGCCCACTAGAGGAAAGGCAATTCTGAACTGGGTGATGTGTAATGAACCAGATTTGATCGGAGAGCTTAAGGTAAAAGAACCATGAGGAGCCAGTGATCAACATATGATAAAATTCACCCTGCAGTTTGAGTTGGTCTGATACCTGCAATTTGAAGATTTCAGAGAACACTGATACATCTGATAAACTCAGATGTATCAGTGTTATAGAAGAGTAAAGGGAATTTCAGAGGCATGAGAGAGGAGATGGTCAAAGTTGATTGGAAGTGGAAGCTAACAGGGATGACAGGAGAACACTAATGGCTGGCTTTTCTGTGGGCTATTGGAAGATGAAGAATAGATGCATTCCAAAGATAGTAAAGGGAGGATGAGATAACTATGTCTGATAAGGGAAGTCAAAGATAGCATAAAAGGAAAAGAGTGGGCATACAATAAAATAAAAGTTAGTGGGAAGCTCGAAGATTCGGCACAGCCAAGAAGGGCCAAAAGGCCTGTTTCTGTGCTGTAGTTTCTATGGTTTCTATGGATTAGGAAGCTATTAAAACCAACAGAAGGCAACTAAAAGTGCCATAAGGAGAGAAAAGATTAAATATAAAGGGAAGTTAGCCAGTAATATAGAAGTTCAAAGTTCAAAGATCAAAGTAAATTTATTATCGAAGTACATATATGTCACCATATACAACCCCGAGATTCTTTTTCTTATGGACATGCTCAATAAATCCAGCAACCCTAACAGAGTTGGTGAAAGACTGCACTCAACCGTGCAAACGACTAGCGTGCAAAAGACGACAAACTGCGCTAAAAGAAATAATAATAATGATGATATTGAGAGCATGAGATGAAGAGTCCTTGAATGTGAGTGCATAGGATGTGGGAACAGTTCAGCGGTGGGGCAAGTGAAGTTAAGTTATCCTCTCTGGTTCAAGAGCCTGATGATTGAGGAGTACAGTAATAACTGTTCCTGAACCTGGTGGTGTGAGCCCTGAGGCTCCTGTACATATTGCCTGATGGAAGTTGTGAGAAGACAGCATGAGCCCCTGATGAGGTAAGGTGCTTTCCTGCGACAGTGCTCCATGAAGATGGGGGCGGAGGGTTGTGAGAGCTATATCCATTACTATTTTCAGGATTTTCCATTCAAGGGTCATGGTGTTTCCATACCAGGCTGTGATGCAGCCAGTCATTATACTCACCACCACACATCTATAGAAGTTTGTCAAAGTTTTAAGTGTTATGCTGAATCTTCACAAACTCTAATGAAGTAGAGGCGCTGCCGTGCTTTCTTCATAATTGCACTGATGTGTTGGGCCCAGGACAAGCCCTCTGAGAGTATAACACTGAAGAATTTAATGTTTCTGACCCCCTTCACCTCTGATCTCCTGAAGATGGCAGGCTCATGGCCTCTGGTTTCCTCCTCCTGAAGTCAATATCAGATCCTTGGTCTTGCTAACTTTGAGTGACAAGATACCAGAAGTGTTTTCAGATATATAAAGAGTAAAAGAGAGGTGACATTGGATATCAGACCACTAGAAAATGATGCTGGAGGGATAGGAATGGGAGAAAAAGAAATGCTAGATGATCTTAATAATTATTTGCATCAGTCATCACTATGGAAGAAACCAGTTACATGCCAGAAATTCAAGAGTGTCAAGGGGTATAAGCCAGTGTAGCCATTACTAAGGAGATGATGTTTAGGAAGCTGAAAGGTCAGAAAGTAGATAAGTCACCTGGACCAGCTGGACTACATCTCAGGGTTCTGAAAGAGGTAGTTGAAGAGATTGTGGAGACATTAGTAATGGTCTTTGAAGGATCATTAGATTCTGGAATGGTTCCAGAGGATAAAAAATTGCATATTTCATTCTTTATGAAGGGAGGGAGGCAGAAGAGAAGTTATAGGCCAGTTAGCCTGACCTCAGTGGTTGTGAAAATGTTGAGTCCATTATTAAGGATGAAGTTTCGGGGTACTGTGAGGCACATGATAAAATAGGCCAAAATCAGCATCGTTTCCTTTTGGAAAAATCTTACTTGGTAAATATCTAAGAATTCTTTGAAGAAATAACAGGTGGGATAGACTAAGGAAAGTAAGTGCACAATGTTTACTTGGATTTTCTGAAGACCTTTGACAATGTGCCAAGATAAAAGTGATAGTATTGCATGAAAGATACTAACATGGATAGAAGATTGGCTGACTGGGAGGAAGCAATGCGTGTGAATAACAGGGCGTCTGTGTTTTGCTGCAGATGACTAGTGGTGTTCTGCAGAGTCGGTACTGGGATTGCTTCTTTTCACATTATATGCCCATAATTTGGATGATGGAATTGATGGCTTTGTGGCCAAGTTCGTTGTCGATACGCGCATAGGTGGAGAGGCTGGCAGTGTTGAGGAAGCAGGAAGTCTGCAGAAGGACTTAGACAGATTGGGAGAAAGGATAAAGAAGTGCAATAGCATATAGTGTAGGGAAGTGCATCGTCATGTACTTTGATAGAAGGAATAAACACATAGACTATTTTCGAAATGGAGAGAAAGTTCAAAAATTTGAGGATCAAAGGAATTTGAGATTCTTTGTGCATGATTTCTTACAGAACTTGCAGGTTGAGTTGGTGGTAAGGAAGGCAACTGCAATGCTAGCATTCAGTTTGAGAGGATTAGAATATAACAGTAAGTATGTAATGCTGAGGCTTTATAAGGCATTGGTCAGACTGCACTTCGTGTATTGTGAGCTACTTTGGGTTCCTTATCTGAGAAAATATGGGTTAGCATTAGAGAGAGTCAAGAAGAGGTTCACAAGAATTATTCTGGGAATGAAACAATTAATGTATGAGGAACATTTGATGGCTCTGAGACTGTCCTCACTGAAGTTCAGAAGAATGGCCGGGGGTGGGGACAGTGGTGCAGAATCTCATTGAATCCTATCAGGTTCCAATAGAGTGGATGTGGAGAGGATACTTCCTACAGTGGGTAAGTCTTGGAGTGGAGGACAAAGCCTCAAAATAGAGTGATATCCATTTAGAACACAGACGAAGAGGAATTCTTTTAACTAGAAGGTGACAAATCTGTGGAATTCATTGTCACAGGTGACTGTGGAGGACAAATCAAAGAGTATATTGAAAGCAGAGGTTAATAGTTTCTTGATTAGTCAGGGTATCAAAGATTATGGGAAGAAGGCAGAAGAATGTGGTTGAGAAGGATTTTAAATCAGCCATGACGGAATAGTGGAGCAAACTTGTTGAGCCAAATGGCCTAATTCTGCTCCCATGTCTTATGGTCT
Source organism: Mobula birostris (assembly GCF_030028105.1). Taxonomy (NCBI): domain Eukaryota; kingdom Metazoa; phylum Chordata; class Chondrichthyes; order Myliobatiformes; family Myliobatidae; genus Mobula; species Mobula birostris. The sequence goes on from NC_092373.1 coordinate 66,242,677, forward strand.
TAGGTGCTACACCTATCCATTCACCTCCTCCCTCATCTTCATTCGGGGCCCCAAACAGTCCTCACAGGTAAGGTGACACTTTATCTGCATATCTGTTGGGGCTGTCTTCTGGATCCTGTGCTCCTCTACTTTGTGAGACCTGGGAGATTGCTTTTTTCAACACCTCAGCTCCATCTGCAAAAAGCGGAATTTCTGGGTGGCCAACAATTTCAACTCGTATCCCCATTCCTCTTCCAACATGTCAGTCCAGGGCCTCCTCTTCTGCCATGATGAGGCCAATCTCAGGTTGGAGGAGCAACACCTCATATTCCATCTAGGTAGCCTCCAACTTGATGGCATAAACATTGATTTCTCTACTATCTGGTCATTTTTCCCCACCCCTTCCCTATTCTTTAGATCTCCACTCTGGCCTTCTACTCCTCGCTTGCCCATCACCTCCCTCTGGTCCCCTTCTCCTTCCCTTTCTCCCATGATTCACGCTCTTCTCCTGTCAGATTCCTTCTTCTCCAGCCTTTGCCTTTTCCGCTTATCAGCTCCAAGCTTACTTTATCGCCCCTCCCCCAAACCCACCTACCTGGTTTCACCTATCATCTTCTTGTTTGTCCTCCTTCCCCTCCCCCCAGCTTTTTATTGTGACATCTTCCCCCTTTTTTTCCAGTCCTGATGACAGGTGTTGGCCTGAAATAGCAACCGTTTATTAGATGCTGCTTGACTTGTTGAGTTCCTCCAGCATTTTTTGTGTGTTGCTCTGGATTTCCAGCATTTGCAGGATCTCGTGTTCATAAGAGTCACGGTCATTTGTCCTCTCCTATACAATGTATATAGATTACAGATTTCATTTTACATTAAACCTGAGGAGAATCAGATCTCTGCCTTTATCTTCATATCAACCACAGAACTGAAAAAGTGACATTCATAGGTGCACTTGGAGTCAATGGAATCTAACTCTTTTAAATTGTCACAAATGCCTGAAGAATTGCACTTGCTGGCATGTGGTATCTAATGGGCCAGAGCACAATGAAACAGATATCTGACACTGCTATCAGTCGTGGCACAGTGAGCTGGCCAAGAAGGATTAGGTCTGACAAAGCACTGGCTAGATATTAAATGGAGCTGCTTGATAAAATGAAGTGCAAATAAGCCCTTGGGTTTTACAGAGCAAGAAATCAGAAACCTGTCAGCGAATTCAACATGCAAACATATAAATTAAGAGCAGGAGTGGGCCACTCAGCTCCTTAAGCCTGCTCTGCCATTTAGTAAGATCATGGCTGATCTGAAAATAATCCCATAGCAGGCAGCATGAGAATAAAGCAAAACTACCACACTGAACAATTTTATCTTTGAGAGTAAACAACAAGAAAGATCAAATCTCTGATATAATAATAGAGTTGTGTATTGCATAGGGTTGTGTATTGCAAACAGTCGTTATTCACTCATTTATTCCTATACAAACTATACAGCTGGATTGATATTATCTTCCATCAGTGCAATTGGTTTGTGTAATGGGCAAAAAATTGATGTAATTAGTGGGCAGTCAGTGGGAGAAAGCAACACAGAATAATTCTCATTAAAGAGTTGGTTTACATCAACCTCACACTGAAAAACTGTCTTGGATATTGGGAAAAAAACCTGTTCAATTTAACCTAAAGTTTCTTGACTAACTCCACTTCTGAGTTCTAACTCAGCTCATCAAGCATTGAAATTACTTGAGCCATTTAATCTCTGAGTATGAAAGAATAATTGAAACATAAAAAATGCAGGATAACTAAACTGATTTCAACATTGTAAGGACAAACGTGGGTTACTTATTCAATAAAACTTAAAGTCATCTGACAACTACCTCATCAATTCCCTCCTTTTTCCAATGGACCAAATTATTAAAATTCTTTCATCCCTTAACATAAACTCACACCTTTTTTCTTGCAACTCTTTTCATGCCCTGACTGAGGTCATCTTGTCCACAAGCCTTCTTGCTGTGTCATGCCTATTTCCATTCACCAAGTGACCATCCTGGTCCACATTAGTTACTGCAGACATAAGAGACTGCAGATGCTGGAATCTGGAGCATCACACAAAAAGCTTGAGGAACTCAGAGGGTCTGCCAGTGAGGGAAAGGGACAATTGATGTTTCAGGTTGAAATCTTTCATTTGGACTGCATATTAGCTGTTATTATTCACAGTTCTCGCTTAGAGTCATAAAGTCATGGAACATTATAGAACAGAATCTGGCCCTTTCCCATCTAGTCTGTGCCAAACTATTAATCTGCACAGACCCACCAACCTGCACCAAAACAACAGACCTCCATACCCCTCAGATCTATGTACCTATCCAAATTTCTCTTAAATTCCCTTTAAATCTCTTATGTTCCCTTTAAACATTTCACCTTCTTCCCTTAACCTCTGACCTCCAGTTCTAGCCTCCTACCAGGAATTGATCCATTTATGTCAAATATGATGCCTTCAAAGTGTTACTTGATCAATCTGTTCTTACAACCACAGCACTCTGGCTTTGAGGGTAACACACTGGCACAGCATTTGGAACTGTTACTCCACAGCTCCAATGACTCAGTTTTGATCCTTACCCAAGATGCTGACTGAGTGGAGTGTATGCTTTCTCCCTGTAAACATAAATTTCCCCAGTCTTCTGCTTTCATCCCATACCCCAAAGATGTACTGGTATGCTAACTGGCTACAGTAAATTTCTTCTTGTATGGATGAATGGCAGGAAAATAGGGGACTTGAGGGGGAGCAATATCCTTGCAGGTAGGTTTGCTAGCATGGTTCGGGAGGGTTTAAACTAATTTGCAAGGGGGATGGGACCCGAAGCGATAGAGCACTAGAAGAAGTGCATGGAATAAAGCCAGAACTAACGTATAAAGAGGCTTTGAGGAAAGAAAAGCAGAATAAAGGGTGTAAAGGTAGTAAGGTAGAAGGGCTAAAGTGCGTGTACTTCAATGCAAGAAGCATCAGGAACAAAGGTGATGAACTGAGAGCTTGGATGCATACATGAAATTATGATGTAGTGGCCATTACAGAGACTTGGCTGGCACCAGGGCAGGAATGGATTATCAATATTCCTGGATATCAGTGCTTTAAAAGGGATAGAGAGGGCGGAAAAAGGGGAGGAGGGGTGACATTACTGGTCAGGGATACTATTACAGCGACAGAAAGGGTGGGTAATGTAGCAGGATCTTCTTTTGAGTCAGTATGGGTAGAAGTCAGGAACAGGAAGGGGGCAGTTACTCTATTGGGAGTATTCTATAGGCCCCCTGGTAGCAGCAGAGATACCGAGGAGCAGATTGGGAGGTAGATTTTGGAAAGGTGCAAAAATAACAGGGTTGTTATCATGGGTGACTTTAACTTCCCTAATATTGATTGGCACCTGATTAGTTCTAATGGTTCAGACGGGGCAGAGTTTGTTAAGTGTGTCCAGGACGGATTCCTGTCACAGTATGTTGGCAGGTCGATTAGAGGGAATGCCATACTAGATCTAGTATTAGGTAACGAATGGGTCAGGTCACCGATCTCTCAGTGGGTGAGCATCTGGGGGACAGTGACCACCGCTCCCTGGCCTTTAGCATTACGTTGGGAAAGGATAGAATCAGAGAGGACAGGAAAATTTTTAATTGGGGAAGGGCAAATTATGAGGCTATAAGGCTAGAACTTGCAGGTGTGAATTGGGATGATGTTTTTGCAGGGAAATGTACTATGGACATGTGGTCAATGTTTAGGGATCTCTTGCAGGATGTTCGGGATAAATTTGTCCCAGTGAGGAAGATAAAGAATGGTAGGGTGAAGGAACCATGGGTGACAAGTGAGGTGGAAGAAGGCAGCATACATGAGGTTTAGGAAGCAAGGATCAGATGGGTCTATTGAGGAATACAGGGTAGCAAGAAAGGAGCTTAAGGTGGGGCTGAGGAGAGCAAGAAGGGGGCATTAGAAGGCCTTGGCGAGTAGGGTAAAGGAAAACCCCAAGGCATTCTTCAATTATGTGAGGAACAAAAGGATGACAGGAGTGAAGTTAGGACTGATTAGAGATAAAGATGGGAAGATGTGCCTGGAGGCTGTGGAAGTGAGCAAGGTCCACAATGAATACTTCTGTTCGGTATTCCCCAATGAGAGGGAACTTGATGGTGAGGACAATATGAGTGAGGTTGATGTTCTGGAACATGGTGATATTAAGGGAGAGGAGGTGTTGGGAGTTGTTAAAATACATTCAGACAGATAAGTCCCCGGGGCCTGACGGAATATTCCTGAGGCTGCTCCATGAGGCGAGGGAAGAGATTGCTGAGCCTCTGACTAGGATTTTTATGTCCTCGTTGTCCATGGGAATGGTACCGGAGGATTGGAGGGAGGTGAATGTTCTCTCCTTGTTCAAAAAAGGTAGTAGGGATAGTCTGGGTAATTATAGACCAGTGAGTCTTACGTCTGTGGTGGGAATGCTGTTGGAAAAGATTCTTAGAGATAGGATCGATGGGCATTTAGAGAATCATGGTTTGATCAGGGATAGTCAGCATGGCTTTCTGAAAGGCAGGTCGTGTCTAACAAGCCTGATAGAGTTCTTTGAGGAGGTGACCAGGCATATAGATGAGGGTAGTGTTGTGGATGTGATCTACATGGATTTTAGTATGGCATTTGACAAGGTTCCACACGGTAGGCTTATTCAGAAAGTCAGAAGGCATGGGATCCAGGGAAGTTTGGCCAGGTGGATTCAGAATTGGCTTGCTTGCAGAAAGCAGAGGGTAATGGAGGGAGTACATTCAGATTGGAGGGTTGTAACTGGTGGTGCCCCACAAGGATTGGTTCTGGGACCTCTACTTTTCATGATGTTTATTAATGATCTGGATATGGGGGTAGAAGGGTGGGTTGGCAAGTTTGCAGACGATACAAAGGTTGTTGGTGTTGTAGATAGCGTACAGGATTGTCGAAGATTGCAGAGAGACATTGATAGGATGCAGAAGTGGGCTGAGAAGTAGCAGATGGAGTTCAACTCAGAGAAGTGTGAGGTGGTACACTTTGGAAGGACGAGTACAGGCAAGGCAGAGTACAAAGTAAATGGCAGGATACTTGGAAGTGTGGAGGAGCAGAGGGATCTGGGGGTACACGTCCATAGATCTCTGAAAACTGCCTCACAGGTAGATAGGGTAGTTAAGAAAGCTTATGGGGTGTTAGCTTTCATAAGTAGAGGGATAGAGTTTAAAAGTCATGAGGTAATGATGCAGCTCTATAAACCTCTGGTTAGGCCACACTTAGAGTACTATGTCCAGTTCTGGTCGCCTCACCCTGGATGTGGAAGCATTGGAAAGGGTACAGAGGAGATTTACCAGGATGCTGCCTGGTTTAGAGAGTATGCATTATGGTCAGAGATTAAAGGAGCTAGGACTTTACTCTTTGGAGAGAAGGAGAATGAGAGGAGATATGATAGAGATATACAAGATATTAAGAGGAATAGATAGCGGACAGCCAGCTCCTCTTCCCCAGGGCGCCACTGCTCAATACAAGAGGACATGGCTTTAAGGTAAGGGGTGGGAAGTTTAAGGGGGATATTACAGGGAGGTTTTTTACTCAGTGGTTGGTGCATGGAATGCACAGCCTGAGTCAGTGGTGGAGGCAGATACACTAGCACTAGTGAAATTTAAGACACTACTAGACGGGTATATGGAGGAATTTAAGGTGGGGGCTTATGTGGGAGGCAGGGTTTAAGGGTCGGCACAACATTGTGAGCCGAAGGGCCTGTACTGTGCTGTACTATCCTAAGAAAAAGGAAGTTCATGGACAAGTGAAAAAGAATGTGAAGTAGATTAAAGAATTGAGGAAAGTGATTGATACAAATGACTTCAGAGCCAGCAATCACTTGATAACATGTTTCCTTCTATTTTATAAGAATATATGTTTTTGTATTGCTTAGAGCAATTTGTTCTGAACATTATAGTACTTTCTAACAAGGTCTGCTGAATAAGTGCATCTTGCTGATTTGTCTCAGGTGTTATTTAAGGAGTTATTTCACTAGCTTTAGAGTTGTGAAAGAGAATTTTGATTTCCTGTTCTTAGTAAATTCATTTCCAGATGAAAAAGATCAACAAAGGAACATGACAAGTTTTCTTATCCTTTTATTTAAAACTATTTCTTTTTCACACTCATTTCTAGAGAATGGGAGAAAGTAACAGAGGTATTGTGGCATTTAATTTCTTGAGCAAATCTTGGCTCAAATGGTTTGTCTTTTCGTTGTTAATATGATTCAGTCCATCCACCAAATTGACAAGGAAAGTTATGCCATAAGGCTTGTTACATTAATCCTTATGATTTTATGGCAGTGTTGTTAAGTTGGACCTCAATGATCCAGCTAATATTATAGATTCACAGATTTGTCAGGGTACAGGAAAAGGCAACGCAGGCCAACACATCTACGCAGGTCTGAGCTTCCAGATGAAGTGGTAAATGCGGGCTCACTTTTAACATTTAAGAAAAACTTGGACAGGTACATGGATGAGAGGTGTATGGAGGGATATGGTCCAGGTGCAGGTCAGTGGGACTAAACAGAAAAATAGTTCGGCACAGCCAAGAAGGGCCAAAAGGCCTGTTTCTGTGCTGTAATGTTCTATGGTTCTATGGTTCTTAACAGAATACTCTCAATTCTCCACAGCACCATTAAGTTATTGTCCCTCAAGTGCTCATCCAATTCTCTTCTGAGAGCTCTAATGGATTTTATTTCCAGCACCCAAACAGTTGATGATTTCCAGATTGTTGCCTGTGTAAAACAGGTTTTCACACGTTCTCCTTGCATCTTTTGCTTAAACTCTCTGATTGGTGCCCTAATTCTTGAAGCATTTGCTAAATATGCATGGTTTCCTTCTATTTACCTGATCCAAATCAATCACATTCAATCAAATCTCCTCTCGATTTTCTTTACTTTAAGGAGAGTAATACCAGTTTCTGTCCCATTTTAGAATTAAAATCCCTCTGTTCACCCAGAGGACCAGTGTTTAGCATCAGGCAGAACAGATTCCCATCTGTATAACTTAAAAGGATTCAGTTTACTTGTAGTAATTGATTGCTTGCTTAAGCATGTTGGTTCATAAGTTGTAAGACTTCTCCCGGTCAGGATGTGTTTAATAAGCTTGCGTTAAACATGAAGGCTTTACTGTCCATACTTCTGGGTTCACAGAATGATCAGAAGGAGGAAGAAAGGGCCACAGATCAGAGCATTGTACTGGAAGGAAGAGAAGGTAGCAAAGCTTCTCAGCAGGACTTCCCAAGATAACAGGCTTTCTAGAAGCACTTCTTCAAGTTGGTTGATAAGTACACTCAAGGAGACTGTTTCTTCAAGGTAGTCTTCACATACACAGATCTTCCAGAAACTTAAACCACATCTGTTGCTGTATAATAGTGCCAACAGAGTCTCTCATTTCTGCTACTGAAGGTCACAATAACAGTGAATTTCTCTATATCTGGTTCTTTAACTTTGGACTTAGAAATATGAAAGGCTCTGGAAAACCGCCAAGGCTCCTTGGACCATGGTATCCAGGCGAATAATACTAGCAATCTGAATACAAACTGATAATACAAGACTCCACTATCTCCTGAGTATCACTGGCCCAAGGCCTCACTGTACCACCATCTCACTGTCCCTATATAATGCTAAGTAGAAAGGTATCATTTATGATCATTCTGTGAACACTGGTGTATAGTATCTAGGAATGTTAACAGCATATAGAGAGTTCAGAGGCAGATGGACTGAGGTTGGTTTAGTGCTGAATGATATTTTAGGATGGTGGCATGCATTCTCTTAATTGGGTTTTGAAATTGGACACTTAATCTCTCACCTAATCGGAAGATAATTTCGTCAACATATTGATACAGCTTAAGATGCTGTCTCGTGAAACAAGTATCAGATAGGTGTACCTTTGAGTTCAACCTCAACTAGAATACCATGTCCATTTCTGGTCAGCACACCTTAACAATGTCATAAAGTATTCGTAGAAGGCACAAAGATGACCTACAAGAATAATTCTCGGGATAAGGAATTCTAGTCACATGAATAAACTGGGGAAGCAGTGTTTGATCTTCCTACGTGTCAGGGAAGCTCCAAGTAGTATTGATAAAGGTGTTTAATGTCAAACTGAATTATATGGAGCTAAAGTGTTTCCAATGAAATGGGTAAGCAGTAGCTGACCAGGGATAAAGATTAAAATTGATTGGCTGAAGAACTGGAAGTGATGTTAGAAAAAAAAGCTTCAATGCAATGAAAGACGAGAATGGGAAAGGTATTGACTGATAAGGTGGTGAATATAGATTCATTGCTAAACTTCAGAGGAGAATTAGAGGGATAACATTTGCGGGAATATAGGGAAATGAGTGGGTAGTTAGGATTGATTACATTGTTATACAACAGATGTGATTCAGACTCAAAGTGGAGTTGCCTCTGTCGCTGTTCAATTATTCTGAATGCAGTTGGCAGTAATGTGCAAAGGACTAGACCTTGGTTAAGAAGAGATGTGGGTGCAAAGGTGATAGTTGTGTTGGCTTTCCTCATGTTTTACTGGAGGGAACTGCAGCTTATTTGATGATGATAAGAGACAAGTAGTTTGACATCAGAAAGGAAAGGATGCAATGAAATTATGCAGAGATAAAATTGGATGTCATCGGAATACATAGTGAATGCCCAGGAAGAAAGAAGGGTACAGGAAGTAGTGGATACAGCCCAGTCCATCATAGGCAAAGCCCTCCTGACTATTGAGTAAATTTACATGGAGTACCGCCACAGCAAAGCGGCATCCATCATCAAAGAACCACCCCCCCCCACCCTCCCCATACAGGCCATGCCCTTTTCTTGCTATTACCATAGGGTAGGAAGTACAGAATCCTTAGATCCCACACCAACAAGTTCAGAAATAGCTGTTACCCTACAACTATCAGGCTCCTGAACAGGCATGGATAACTTCATGCACCACTACTTTGAAATTATTCTATGATCTACTTTCAAGGATTCTTTACAACTCATGTTCTCAGTATTATTTGTAGTTGCAGTTTGTCTTCCTTTCCACACTGGTGTTTGTCAGTCTTTGCCTTGTATACAACTGCTGTTGTATTTTTTTTATATGCCTGTAAATGACTGCAAGGCAATGTATTCTAAAGTAGTGTATGGTAGCATATATGTACTTTGATAATAAACTTACTTTGAGTTTTGAACTTTATAGCACTATTAAGTTAGACATATAAAAATATTGTGAATGATAGACTGAAATATCACCATCCCAGCTCCAAGAGTGTTCTTCAAATTCAACCCTAGAGAATCCATTTCCAAGCTTGCTGGCAATCCAGAAGAAATGTTTGCTGTTTAAAGTCTTTTTCTATATTCCAAGCTGTATAGAGAAACTCCCTCAGTCTGCAAGAAACAATAGGTTGCTCCAAAAGTGGAAGTGAATCAAGTGATACCAAATTGTTTTTATTTTTTATTAATATATTTCATGCAAATAATTAGGGAGGTGAGACAGGCTATAGCTGACTTTTTCCAACAATTCATATGCACAAGTATGTTGGCTAGAGATTTGTGTCATCCAAGTGAAGGAACTTCACGTTTGAAGCTCATACTATTCAAACATCATTGTGAAATAAGAACATGCTGCTATGCCTCAGCTTGTGGTCGTTTTATCTGCAGCCTTTAGATTAAGAACATGTGAATGTCGGGTGTTTGAAGACTTATTTAAAGTCTGCTGAGCTAAAAAATTGTCAATTGCATCTGTATTTTAAAAAAATAGTCATAGCAACCTAACAAACTGGCAACATAGAAGGTGAAATGTCAAAATCTTTCAGATCAAGGATATAAACCAAACAGAAATTGTTGCTGAGTAGGCCCCATGAAGTTCAGGAGCTTGGCAACCAAATGATTCGGCAAGCAGAGCTGATTCCAGATGCACAATTATCTGATTGAAACATAACCTGATCCAAGTACAGCATTCCAACATCAAATCACTCCCATTCCCCTCATCATATACAGTTTCTAATTCAGACATAACAATGACTGCCAGACAGTTCACATTTGTGATGTTCAACACACAAGAGTCTTTCAGTCCAATATTGCTCAATGCTTCAATCAAATAGCTTCTTGTAGATTGTTTATATGTACAATGTTTTTTTCTTTAGTTTTTAATCCCATTTTCCTCAACACTGTGATATCAGAACAAAGTGGAGAATTGCACTGAATCCAGCTGTCCAGGTATGTGTATGGTGGGAAGGTTGCAGCTGACCTGCTTTCCATTAACTGTGAGATGTGGCAGCTGCTAAATAATAGACCATTGTAACTCCTGTATGACACTTCTGATTTCTCACTTTTCTTTCAGCCTATACTTTAGGCAAGGGTCATGGCTTAGTGCTCATACTTTTGAGGCTTTGGTTTTCCCTCCAGAGATATCAATGTAAAATTTAGGCTGACACTGCAGCACTAAGACGGTTAAACTGAATACACTACTGCATCTCAGAAGTACAGTCACCCAGCTAAAATGTCAAATTAAGTTTGCTTCTGCCCCTCAGGTCAATATGAAACATTCCAAGCCACTCTTCGTAGGAGTGACAGAGGAATGCTAATCAAAATCAAAGCCAATAGTTGTCTCTCAACCGAATAATATATTTATTACTGTATTTAATTGTCTGCGGCACACCTCCATAATTTTGTCAAATGCACTATATAACTATAAATATTTCTATATATTTTTCATGAGATTGTTGACTCCTACAGGGGAAATATTTGTATCTTTCCAACCAATGAACTCCAGATGTAGGTGACCCAGTTTTATGCTTTGATATTTCTTGCTAATATTCCACTGAGTCACCATGCACAAGAAATATTCAAGTGACAGTAATATCATGGCTCATCACAAAAAAACAGTCATTTTAGAGCAGATAGGAGTTCAGATTTTTCAGGGAATTGCTTGGATTTCCTTACGTAAGCACTGCTATATTCAGCAAAACAAAACAGCTGGTGATTGACTTCAGGAAGGTTGCAGTGTACACACTCCTGTGTATATCAACAGTGTTGAGGTTGAGAGGACTGAGGAATTCAAGTTCCTAAGAGTGAGCATCACCTGTCCTGGTCCAACACAAGTTGTTATCATGGATAGGAAAACACACCAAGGTCTCTACTTCCTCATGAGGCTGAAGAAATTTGGCATAACCCCATCAACCCTTACTAGTTTTTATTGATGTACTGTAAAAGCATCCTATCTGGATGCATGATGGCTTGTTATAGCAACTGCTCTGCACGTGACCACAAAAGACTGCAGAGAGTTGTGGAGACAGAACAGCACAACACAGAAACCAGCCTACCCTGTGGAGACTCTGTACTTCTTGCTGCCTCAGTAAAGCAGCAAGCACAATCAAAGAGCTCACCTGCCCTGGATATTCTATGTTCTACCCTCTTCCATCAGGCAAAAGATGTGAATGTGTAAGAACATGTACTACCAGGCTCAAGGCTTCCAGGCAATGGCCTATTGTTAAATGGTTCCCTAGTACAATAAGTTAGGCTCTTGATCTCACAGTCTACCTCACCATAAGCTTGCATCGTATTTGCTGTACTGCATTTTTTTTACTGTAACTGGTAAACTTTATTCTGCATTGCTATTGTCTTACATTGCTCTATCTCAATGCACTGTTTAATGATCTAATCTGTAAGGACAGTATGGAATGGAAGCTTTTTGCTGTACCTTGTTATATGTGACAACAATTAACCAATTCCAAAGATTTCCACATCTGCATAATATGGAAGTCCTAAATATACTGGTAATTTCTCTGAGGTAATTTCCCTAAGACAGACTAATGTTGCATTCTTTGAAGAGTTTAATGGTAGCTGGATGAAATTGCAGGAATTCCACAGCACATGTGCCAGGGAACCTGTCTGAACATGCATGTAAAGATAAACCTTGTTCAGGATAAACAGCCTAAAAATTGGAATTCAAGATTGTTGGTGCACTATGCATCAAGAAGAGGCCACTGAACCCCTCAAGCCTGCTCTCCAATTTAACAAGATCATCATTGATCTACTTGAAATCTCAGATCCATGTTCCTATTGACCTGCTATAATCTTTCACCTCCTTACTCATCGGCAAGCTAGTTATCTCTACCTTACAAACATCTGAAGACTCCTGTTTCCACTACTCCTGGAGGACGGGAGTCCGAAGACTCACTACCCTCTGAGAAGAAAAATAATTTGTCATTTCTATATTAAATGGGCACCTCTTGTTTTATCCTAAGTGATTCTATAGTTCTAGATCCACTCACAAGTGAAAATATCTGTTCCATATCCAACCTGTCAAAGTCCTTCAGGATCATATACTTTGTACATTTCAATCAAATTTTTTCTCGCTTTCTCAAACTCAAATACATACAAATCAAACCTGTCCAACCTATTCTCATGAGTCAGCCCATACATTTCAGGCTGAGTTTAGTAAATCTTCTCTGAACTGTTCCCAATGTATTCGCGTTCTCTTAAATAAGGATATCAACACTGTACACAGTATTCCAGAGGTGGTCTTACTAATGTCCATATATAACGAAATAACCCTCAAACTCTTGAGTTCCGTTCCTGTCACAACAAACAAAAACGTTGATGCTATCTTTCCAAATATGGTAGTACAGCAGTTAGCATGACACTACTACAGCTCTGGGTGTTCAGAGTTCAGGCTTCAAATCCGGCACCACATGTAAGGAGTTTGTACGTTCTCCCTGTGAACCGCATGGGTTTCCTCTGGGTGCTCCGGTTTCCTCCCACAGTCCAAAGATGTACTAGTTAGCAGGCTCATTGATCATTGTAAATCGTCCTGTGAATAGGCTAGTGCGAAATAGGTGGGCTGCTCGTTGGACCAGAAGGGCCTGTTCCATGTTGTATCTTTAAACAACCAAATTCTTGCAGTACTTGCTAATCGTGGGACCAAATAAAAATACCAAAATTTGGAAAATTTACCCATGTGGAATTATTACAGTGATTTTCATTCTGACCATTTTATTAAAGTTCACTCTGCTCGATCCTCAACAGCAACAACGAGATCACAACTGGCACAGCATGGGAAGTGCGTCACAACCTGAAGCTGTACTCTCTGTGGCAGCTTTTCATGCTGCTCCAATGCACTGCCATTCAGGTGGGGGAGAGTGTGGGGAATAGTGGAATGCACATTGGCAGAGCAACCAGCCTAAAATCTTTTAGACAATCCAGTCCTGTGCTGTAAATGACTCCATGCTGCTTTTAAAAATAAACTCACTGTTCAGGCAGTGACTACAGAAAAATCAGTAATGCACAAGAGTTTGTAAATCTGCAGGAGAGGAAACATTGTGATATTTAATAAATATAAGCAATGCTGGAAACTTAGGCATGTACAGGCAGTTAGTATTAGTTAGTTAGGCAAACACGAGGAATTCTGCGGATGCTGGAAATTCAAGCAACAGACATCAAGGTTGCTGGTGAACGCAGCAGGCCAGGCAGCATCTCTAGGAAGAGGTACAGTCGACGTTTCAGGTCGAGACCCTTCGTCAGGACTAACTGAAGGAAGAGTTAGTAAGAGATTGTTTTTAAAAAAGGATGTAGGCAAAAGACGGGCAATTATAGGCCAGTTAGCTTAATATCTACAGTCAGGAAAATGCTTGAAGCTGTTATTAAGGAAGAAATAGCGAAACGTTCAGAAAGGAGCGGTTCCATTAGACAGACACAGCATGGATTCAGAAAGGCCAGGTCCTGTTTGACAAACTTACTGGAGTTCTTTGAGGACATGATGAGTGGGATAGAGGGGAACAGATGGATGTCGTATACTTGATTTCCAGAAGGCGTTGGATAAGGTGCCGAACAAGAAACCTATAAATAAGATATGGACGCATGGAGTCAGGGGAAGTGAATTGGCATGGATAGTGGATTGGTTAACCAATAGAAGGCAGAGAGTTGGTTTAAATGGGTGTTTCTCTGGTTGGCAGTCGGTGGTGAGTGGGATGCCACAGGGGTCGGTGCTGGGCCCGCAGCTGTTTACCATTTACATTGATGATTTGGAAGAGGGAACTGAGTGTAGTGTAGCAAAATTTGCAGGTGACACTAAACTGAGTGGAAAAGCAAATTGTACAGAGGATGTGGAGAGTCTGCAGAGGGATATAGATAGGTTAAGTGAGTGGGCCAAGGTCTGGCAGAAGGAATACAATGTTAGTAAATGCGAGATCATCCACTTTGGAAGGAATAATAAAAGAGCAGATTATTATTTAAATGGTGACAGACTGCAGCATGCTATTGTGCAGAGGGACTTGGGAGTGCTTGTTCATGAATCGCAAAAAGTTGACTTGCAGGTACAATAGGTTATTAAGAAGGCAAATGGAATGTTGGCATTCATTGCTACAGGGATTGAATTCAAGAGCAGGGAGGTCATGCTGCAACTATACAGGGTACTGGTGAGGCTGCACCTGGAGTACTGTGTGCAGTTCTGGTCTCCATACTTGCAGAAGCATATACTGGCTTTGGAGGTAGTGCAGAGGAGGTTCACCAGGTTGATTCCAGAGATGAAGGGGTTAACCTATGAGGAGAGATTGAGTCGCCTGGGACTATACTCTCTGGGATTCAGAAGAATGAAAGGTGATCTTATAGAAACAAACACAATTTTGAAAGGGATAGATAAGGTAGAAGTAGGAAAGTTGTTTCCATTGGTAGGTGAGACTAGAACTAGGGGACATTGCCTCAAGATTCAGGGGAGAAGATTTAGGACGGAGATGAGGAGAAACTGATTTTCCCAGAGAGTGGTGAATCTATAGAATTATCTGCCCAGGGAAGCGGTTGAGGCTTCTTCACTAAATATATTTAAGATACAGTTAGACAGGTTTTTACATAGTCAGGGAATTAAGGGTTATGGGGAAAAGGCAGGTAGATGGAGTTGAGTTTATGGACAGATCAGCCATGATCTTATTGAATGGCGGGCAGGCTTGATGGGCCGGATGGCCTACTCCTGCTCCTATTTCTTATGTTCTTATGTTCTTATGTCTACATCGTCAAGTCAAGTTTATTGTCATTTAACTATATAAATGTATATAATGTACTTAACTGTATAATGTATACAGGAACGAGACAACGTTTCTCCGAACCAGGGTGTAAAGCACAGTAGTACACATAACACATGATAACTTATGAAGACAAGGATAAAATCTACTGATGAGTCACACATAAATAACAACTAAAGTACATTAATATTAAATATTGTAAGGTACAGAAAAGATTAATCAGTGACACTTCGAATAAGATGTGGTAGGGAGTTCAGCAAGGAATTTGACAAGTTGGTCAAGAAAGTTCAGACACTTGGCATTCAAGATGAGGTAGTAAATTGGATTAGACTTTGGCTAAGAAGCCAAACTACCCGGATGGTAGTTTGCCTCCCTGGTGCCAGGGTCCGGGATATTTCTGATCGTGTCCAAGATATCCTGAAGTGGGAGGGTGAGGAGCCAGAGGTCGTGGTACATATAGGTACCAATGACATAGGTAGGAAAAGGGATGAGGTCCTGAAAGGAGAATATAGGGAGCTAGGAAGGGAGTTGAGAAAAAGGACCGCAAAGGTAGTAATCTCGGGATTACTGCCTGTGCCACGCGACAGTGAGAGTAGGAATGCGATGAGGTGGAGGATAAATGCGTGGCTGAGGGATTGGAGCAGGGGGCAGGGATTCAAGTTTTTGGATCATTGGGACCTCTTTTGGCGCAGGCGTGACCTGTACAAAAAGGACGGGTTGCACTTGAATCCTAGGGGGACCAATATCCTGGCAGGGAGATTAGCGGGGGCTACTGAGGTGACTTTAAACTAGAATGGTTGCGGGGTGGGAATCAAATTAAAGAGGCTAGGCGTGAGGAGGTTAGTTCACTACAGGGGGATGGGAACCAGTGCAGAGAGGCAGAGGGGTGTAAAGTGAGGGTAGAAACAAAAAGTACTATGGAGAAAAGTAAAAGTGGCAGGCCGACAAATCCAGGGCAAGCATTAAAAAGGGCCACTTTTCAGCATAATTGTATAAGGGCTAAGAGAGTTGTAAAAGAGCGCCTGAAGGCTTTGTGTGTCAATGCAAGGAGCATTCGTAATAAGGTGGATGAATTGAAAGTGCAGATTGTTATTAATGATTATGATATAGTTGGGATCACAGAGACATGGCTCCAGGGTGACCAGGGATGGGAGCTCAACGTTCAGGGATATTCAATATTCAGGAGGGATAGACATGAAGGAAGGGGAGGTGGGGTGGCGTTGCTGGTTAAAGAAGGGATTAACGCAATAGAAAGGAAGGACATAAGCCGGGAAGATGTGGAATCGACATGGGTAGAGCTGCGTAACACTAAGGGGCAGAAGACGCTGGTGGGAGTTGTGTACAGGCCACCTAACAGTAGTAGTGAGGTCGGAGATGGTATTAAACAGGAAATTAGAAATGTGTGCAATAAAGGAACAGCAGTTATAATGGGTGACTTCAGTCTACATGTAGATTGGGTGAACCAAATTGGTAAAGGTGCTGAGGAAGAGGATTTCTTGGAATGTATGCGGGATGGTTTTTTGAACCAACATGTCGAGGAACCAACTAGAGAGCAGGCTATTCTGGACTGGGTTTTGAGCAATGAGGAAGGGTTAATTAGCAATCTTGTCGTGAGAGGCCCCTTGGGTAAGAGTGACCATAATATGGTGGAATTCTTCATTAAGATGGAGAGTGACAGAGTTAATTCAGAAACAAAGGTTCTGAACTTAAAGAGGGGTAACTTTGAAGGTATGAGACGTGAATTAGCTAAGATAGACTGGCAAATGACACTTAAAGGATTGACGGTGGATATGCAATGGCAAGCATTTAAAGGTTGCATGGATGAACTGCAACAAATGTTCATCCCAGTTTGGCAAAAGAATAAATCAAGGAAGGTAGTGCACCCGTGGCTGACAAGAGAAATTAGGGATAGTATCAATTCCAAAGAAGAAGCATACAAATTAGCCAGAGAAAGTGGCTCACCTGAGGGTTGGGAGAAATTCAGAGTTCAGCAGAGGAGGACAAAGGGCTTAATTAGGAAGGGGAAAAAAGATTATGAGAGAAAACTGGCAGGAAACATAAAAACGGACTGTAAAAGCTTTTATAGATATGTGAAAAGGAAAAGACTGGTAAAGACAAATGTAGGTCCCCTACAGACAGAAACAGGTGAATTGATTATGGGAAGCAAGGAAATGGCAGACCAGCTGATTAACTACTTTGGTTCTGTCTTCACTAAGGAGGACATAAATAATCTTCCAGAAATAGTAGGGGACAGAGGGTCCAGTGAGATGGAGGAACTGAGCGAAATACATGTTAGTAGGGAAATGGTGTTAGGTAAATTGAAGGGATTGAAGGCAGATAAATCCCCAGGGCCAGATGGTCTGCATCCCAGGGTGCTTAAGGAAGTAGCCCAAGAAATAGTGGATGCATTAGTGATAATTTTTCAAAACTCGTTAGATTCTGGACTAGTTCCTGAGGATTGGAGGGTGGCTAATGTAACTCCACTTTTTAAAAAAGGAGGGAGAGAGAAACCGGGGAATTATAGACCGGTTAGCCTAACGTCGGTGGTGGGGAAACTGCTGGAGTCAGTTATCAAGGATGTGATAACAGCACATTTGGAAAGCGGTGAAATGATAGGACAAAGTCAGCATGGATTTGTGAAAGGAAAATCATGTCTGACGAATCTCATAGAATTTTTTGAGGATGTAACTAGTAGAGTGGATAGGGGAGAACCAGTGGATGTGGTATATTTGGATTTTCAGAAGGCTTTTGACAAGGTCCCACACTGGAGATTAGTGTGCAAACTTAAAGCACACGGTATTGGGGGTAAGGTATTGGTGTGGGTGGAGAGTTGGTTAGCAGACAGGAAGCAAAGAGTGGGAATAAACGGGACCTTTTCAGAATGGCAGGCGGTGACTAGTGGGGTACTGCAAGGCTCAGTGCTGGGACCCCAGTTGTTTACAATATATATTAATGACTTGGATGAGGGAATTAAATGCAGCATCTCCAAGTTTGCGGATGACATGAAGCTGGGTGGCAGTGTTAGCTGTGAGGAGGATGCTAAGAGGATGCAGGGTGACTTGGATAGGTTGGGTGAGTGGGCAAATTCATGGCAGATGCAATTTAATGTGGATAAATGTGAAGTTATCCACTTTGGTGGCAAAAATAGGAAAACAGATTATTATCTGAATGGTGGCCGATTAGGAAAAGGGGAGGTGCAACGAGACCTGGGTGTCATTATACACCAGTCATTGAAAGTGGGCATGCAGGTACAGCAGGCGGTGAAAAAGGCGAATGGTATGCTGGCATTTATAGCGAGAGGATTCAAGTACAGGAGCAGGGAGGTACTACTGCAGTTGCACAAGGCCTTGGTGTGACCACACCTGGAGTATTGTGTGCAGTTTTGGTCCCCTAATCTGAGGAAAGACATCCTTGCCATAGAGGGAGTACAAAGAAGGTTCACCAGATTGATTCCTGGGATGGCAGGACTTTCATATGAAGAAAGACTGGATGAACAGGGCTTGTACTCATTGGAATTTAGAAGATTGAGGGGGGATCTGATTGAAACGTATAAAATCCTAAAGGGATTGGACAGGCTAGATGCAGGAAGATTGTTCCCGATGTTGGAGAAGTCCAGAACAAGGGGTCACAGTTTGAGGATAAAGGGGAAGCCTTTTAGGACCAAGATTAGGAAAAACTTCTTCACACAGAGAGTGGTGAATCTGTGGAATTCTCTGCCACAGGAAACAGTTGAGGCCAGTTCATTGGCTATATTTAAGAGGGAGCTAGATATGGCCCTTGTGGCTACGAGGGTCAGGGGGTATGGAGGGAAGGCTGGGGCGATGTTCTGAGTTGGATGATCAGCCATGATCATAATAAATGGCGGTGCAGGCTCGAAGGGCCAAATGGCCTACTCCTGCACCTATTTTCTATGTTTCTAAGCCATAGAGTGGTAAAAGATGGTTGCCCCACTGACTGGAGGCCTGTGACTAGTGGAGTGCTGTTGTTGTTTGCCATCTATATCAATGATCGGGGTGATAATGTGTTAAACTGGATCAGCAAATTTACAGGTGACACCAAAACTGGGGGTGTAGTGGTCAGCGAGGATGACTATGAAAGCTTGCAGCTGGATCTGGACCAGCTTGAAAAATAGGCTGCAAAATAGTAGATAGAATTTAATGCAGATAAGTGTGAGGTGTTGTACTTTGGGAGGACCAACTAGGGTAGGTCTTACATGGTGAATGGTATGGCACTGAGGAGTGTGGTAGAACAAATGGATCTGGGAATACAGGTCCATAATTCATTGACAGTGGCATCACAGGGAGATAGGGTCATTAAGAAATATTTTGGCACATTGGCCTTCATAGATGGAGGACAGGAGTTGGGATGTTATGTTGAAGTGTATACGACACTGGTGATTTGGAGAACTGTGTGCAGTTTTGATTACCTGCCTACAGGAAAGATATATATAAGATTGAAAGAGTACAGAGGAAATTTACAAGAATTGTGTTGGGACTATAGGACCTGAGTTATAAGGAAAGACTGAATAGGTTTGAACTTTATTCCCGAGAATGTAGAAGATTGAAGGGAGATTTGATATAGAGATACAGTTTACAAAATTAGGAAGGGTATATGCAGGGTAAGTGCAAGCAGGCTTTTTCCACTGAGACATGAGGAATTCTGCAGATGCTGGAAATTCAAGCAATACACATCAAAGTTGCAGGCCAGGCAGCATCTTTAGGAAGAGGTACAGTCGACGTTTCGGGCCGAGACCCTTCGTCAGGACTAACTGAAGGAACAGCTAGTAAGAGATTTGAAAGTGGGAGGGGGAGGGGGAGATCCAAAGTGATAGGAGAAGACAGGAGGGGGAGGGATGGAGCCAAGAGCTAGACAGGTGATTGGCAAAAGGGATATGAGAGGATCATGGGACAGGAGGCCCAGGGAGAAGGAAAAGGGGGAGGCGGGGAAAAAAAATCCAGAGGATGGGCAAGGAATATAGTCAGAGGAACAGAGGGAGAAAAAGGAGAGAGAGAGAAAGAATGTGTGTATATAAATAAATAACGGATGGGGTATGAGGGGGAGGTGGTGCATTAGCGGAAGTTAGAGAAGTCAATGTTCATGCTATCAGGTTGGAGGCTACCCAGACGGAATATAAGGTGTTGTTCCTCCAACCTGAGTGTGGCTTCATCTTTACAGTAGAGGAGGCCATTGATAGACATATCAGAATGGGAATTGGATGTGGAATTAAAATGTGTGGCCACTGGGAGATTCTGCTTTCTCTGGCAGTGCTTTTTCCACTGAGGCTGAGTGATACTACAACCAGAGATCAGGGGTTAAGGGTGAAGGGTGAAATATTTAAGGGGAATATGATGGGAAACTTCTTCATTCAGCCAGTGATGAAAGTATGGAACAAGCTATCACTGAAAGTGGTGGATGCAATTTCAATTTCAATATTCAAGAGAAGTTTGGATAGGTACATGGATGAGAGAGAGATGGAGGGCGATGGTCTGGGTGTAGGTCGATGGGACTGGGCAATTTCAATGGTTTGGTCTGGACTAGATGGGCAGAAAGGCCTGTTTCTGTGTTGTAACTTTCTATGACTCTAAGACTCTATGATGTCATCAGTAACAGGAATGTCCCTCGAAA
This sequence comes from Mobula birostris, assembly GCF_030028105.1. NCBI lineage: Eukaryota > Metazoa > Chordata > Chondrichthyes > Myliobatiformes > Myliobatidae > Mobula > Mobula birostris. The sequence goes on from NC_092373.1 coordinate 66,263,317, forward strand.
AATGTCAGTTGTTCTGGGTCATTGGTCCAATTTTATAATTGGAAGGTCTATCACAAATATGGTCATTATGGAGTTAAATCATAATACACAATGAACTTTGAAAGCAAGTGCTTCCTGCTCAATAAACATTATAATCCAGTGCTATCTGCTCAATTTCCAGATAAGCGAGTCCATTCATTTGACTGAAGAGCAACGGCTTTGAGGGAAAAAGGATCAGATGATATATATACTTTCAATTAATTAGTTTATTAAATTGTTTGCATTCTTAAATGATTTTGATGTTTTATCTATAAGAAGTTATATTCCTTAATAGTTTTATGATTTTTTAATTACTTTAGAATTTCTTAAATGTCATTCAGAAAAATTCAAATGTTGACAGGTTTGACAACTGGATAAGGTTAAATATTTAGTTTTGATTTGGTGGTATTTACACAGTCAAGGCTCTGTCATCTGGCCCAGCACTTAGCAGTAGGTCTTTTCGTGAGATCCACAAAAGTAAAGTCCAGATTTCTGTATGCCAATAAGGAATGTAGACTTTTATTATTTGGGCCAAGAAAATTATATTTGGGAAAATTAAAGTGTTATATAATGATTGCTAACTTAACTGAGAAATAATTGGGTTGGTTATAAGTTTTCAGAAATCAAAGAGAGCATTCTTTGCAAATTTACAAAGATTGTATATATAGCAAGATTCTGTAGTATTCATAATCTATCAAACAAACAAGATTACACATGTCCTTGAAGAGTATTCCAGCCTGACGTTGAAGAATCTTTGAGAAGAATGCACAGAAGTAAATAGGGGCAGTATATTTTTATGGTGATTTTATGTACTTCTTCCTGTAGTTCCAGTCAGAACCAACAACACTTGTCTTATACTGCACAGACATTACTGAGAATTCTGTTCTGGCTTTCAGGAAACAAAACTCTGCTTGTGTAGAATTCACCCCCGAGGGGTAATTGTTAAATATTTCAAGACTGCAGGTGGGACCATCTGGCTTTTGCACAGATTAGAAAAATAGATTCTACTTAAAATGTGCCAAGCAAATCCGACAGGGTGCACATGCATGGTTTTAAGGCATTTTTGATTCTGCACAAGGGTTATACACCATGCAGCGTCAAGCCTGACTGCATGAGACAGCCCACCTGAAAGGTGCTCACATCGATGTATTCTGCAGTCAAATCAAAGGATGAATCAGACGGTTTGGAAGCTTAGCAATTTATTTCATCCTAAGCTGAGTTTCTAACACAATATCTTCTCCATTCTCCACCTTTGCCCTGTTTCAGTTCATCTGCAGCTGAAAATCTTATGTTGGTTTTTGATCTCTATAAACCTGATTATTCTAATAATATCTTGAGTGGTTTCCCACAATGTGCCGTCTGTAAAACTGAACACATCAGGAACACTGTGCCTTTATCTGCTTGCAGTGGTGACTGCAATGCTTCACAGTACCAGCGACCCAGGTTCAATTCCTGCCTCTGTCTGTAAGGATTTTGTACTTTCTCCCCGTAACCATGTGGGTTTCCTCTGGGAGCTCCAGTTCCCTCCCACAATCCAAAGACATACTGATTGGTAGATTAATTGATAACTGTAAATTGTTCCATGATTAGGCCAGGGTTAAATCAGGAGTTCCTTACGGTTGTTATAGCTGGAGCTGGTAATGGGGACAAACTCCCACTACCTATTAAATGCTCCCAATGGCGTATACCTTAAACAGCTTCTGACAGCCAAGTCCAACTCCTGGCCTTCATGTGTGGCTTAGCTACTAAGCTCGGTGGAACCATTTCTACTGACAGGAGAAGGGGCAAAGGCAGGTTACTGGCACCTGAGAACCAGTCTCTTCGGGCAGATGGGGCTCATCAGCCGTGGTTGGCAGCTCACCTAGCAGAAGGAGGACTCTGATCTCAAGCTTCTGCTGCCTTGCGGCTATACCCACTCGTGGGGAAGGCTTTGGGAGTAACCCTCAAGGAAAAAATCAAGAGCTGGAGTCCTTACGGCAGTCAATACTGACTGGCAACTTCTGTGTCGCTGCTGGCACCAGACTGTATCGGTCTCCGTCGTTCCTCTGGGTTCATCAGATGTGTGGAGAAGGGGAGCTTGCTACAGGGGCAACAGCTTGATCTCCATATCATACTGCCCAGGCTTGCATGTATATGTGTGTACACACACACACACACACACACACACACAGCTAGGAGGTAGTATCTATGGTCAGATCTTACCGACGGAGGCTCTCAAATCAGGGGTTGTTGGGTAGGCTGGAAGGGCCTATCCTCTACTATCCAAATAAATAACTAAGTAAATGGGTTATGGATAGATAGATAAACTATTACAACACTTTCACATTTGGTGCCTTATCTGGTTCTCAAAGGAACAACACATTGTGACAAAAATTTGTACCCTCTTGTTTACACCAAAGATGGATATGTAAGTATTCTCAATTTGAAACCCATTTCTGAAATCCCGCATCTCAAGTTGTGCTCTTTACATAAATTGTTAAATGATTTAGTGCTGCCACATGCACTGAGGTGAAAAACTTGTTTTGCATGACACGTATGCAGATAATTTCTTTTCAACAGTGCATTGAAGTAGTGGAAGATGCTGTAAGACAATAACAGTATGCAAGTGTTAAAGTTACAGAGAAGGTGCAGAAAAGGCAGGTAAGAAACTGCAAGGCTGTAATAAGGTAGATTGTGACAACAAGAGACCATTTTTATCAAACTAGGCAACCACTGAAAGATCTTATAACAGCAGGAAAGAAGTAGTTCTTCTACCTGGTGGTACTTACTTTCTTTTGTACCTGCTGCCTGTTGAGAGAAGGAAGAGAGATTGTCCAGGATGGTGGGTCTTTGATTATGTCGCTCAATTTACTGAGGCAGTGAGAAGTATAGACAGAGTCCATGCAGGGGAGACTGGCTTCTGTGACGTGCTGAGCTGTGTCCATAACTCCCTGCAGTTTACTGGGGTCACAGGCAGAGCAGTTGCCATACCAAGATGCAAAGCATTGGGATAGGATGCTTTCTATGGTGCACTAATGACAACCGGTGAGGGTTAAGCAGCCATGCCAAATTTCTTTAGCCTCCTGGGGAAGTAGAGGCAAATGTGATTAAGCTTTCATCCTCATTTCCCCCTTTCCTACTACTGATATCCCTTGGATAGCTCTGACTCCCTCTACACTCACAGTTTCCTTTGCTCCACCATTGGTAAGTATGTCGTTAGTTGCCAATATCCTAAGCTCTTCATCAAAGTTTCTGCCTCTGTATTTATTTTATTTAAATCACTTCTTTAAAATCTGTCTCTAAGATGCTTTACTGAATTAAAGGTGAAATATAATGCAACTTCATATTGATAATATAAACTCTCTGGATCAGTTCAAATCCAAACAAAAATGCTATTCAACATTCGTAAAATACTGATTAATGCAGCTAGAAAGGCTTAAAACATCCGTAGTTACTTGGAATATTACTGTATTTAAGCTTTATTATTGAGCAATTATATATATATGTGTGTATGCGTATATATATATTTGTGGTTCGTCCATCGTCGTCGATGAAGACTCGACACCATTAGCCACTTTGAGGCTGGATGCGGTATGTCCGAAGGTGACTGGTCAGGCTAATTTGGGCACGAAGTGTCCTGGCATATGTTGGTCAGACATATGTAGGCACTGCAGTTGTTGCGCTGGTGGCTCTGGACTTGTGCAGCTCGCGTTTATGTGTGCTTCAGCATTACACCTTGCTTCGTAAGCTTGACAGCCCTTGTGGGTAAGGCCGTGCCAGGAAGGGCAGTTTTGTGCCAGCGTTTCCCAGCAGGTTGTGTCTATGTCAAATGACTTCAGGGAGGCCTTTAGTGTGTCTTTGAGCGTCTTCCAGCAGAGCGTTCTCCAAAAAGGAGCTGCTTGGGTATGCGCTTGCCCGGCATGCGGATGACATGACCTGCCCACCGGGTCTGTGCTCTCATCAGCAGTGTGTGGACTGATGGCAGACTTGCTCTAGGGAGAACTTCAGTGTCTGGTATTTTGTTTTGCCATCTGATGTCTAATATTCTGCGAAGGCAAGTCATGTGAGAATGGTTGAGCTGTCTTGTATGCCTTTGGTACACAGTCCACATTTCACAGGCACACAGGAAGGTAGTGAGTACCACGGCTCTGTAGACCTTCAGTTTTGTTGCTGGACTGATTCCTCGACGTTCCCATACAGTGGAGCGCAGTCTACCGAAAGCAGAACTTGCCTTCACTATTCTGCAGTTAACTTCTGTATCAATAGTCACTGCTCGGGAGAGGGTGCTGCCAAGGTCAGTAAACTGCTCCACTGCCTGTAGTTTCTGTCCTTTGACTGTGATTTTCGGTTCTGTGTACGGTGCATGAGGGGCAGGCTGGTGCATGACTTTGGTCTTTTTCATGTTGATAGTGAGTCCAAAGTTGTCTCAAGTCATGGAGAATTTGTCCATATTGACCTGCATCTCTGGCTCCGAGCCAGCATACAGGGCACAGTCATCGGCAAAGAGGAAGTCTCTCAGAACAGTCTCCTTCACTTTGGTGATAGCTTGAAGTCTCCTCAGGTTGAAGAGCTTCCCATCCACTCTGTACTTGAGGCTGATTCCAGCATCACTGTCCTGGAAGGCATCATTCAGCATGGCAGTAAACATCATGCTGAACAGTGTGGGTGCGAGCACACAGCCCTGTTTGACGCCATTGGGGACTGGAAACGCCTAAGAGGATTCTCCGCCGTCCAGCGCTCAGGACATCATGCCGTCATGGAACTCGCGTACCATCTGAATGAATTTGGCGGGGCAGCCGAAACTTGACATGATCCTCCACAGGCTTTGTCGGCAGACAGTGTTGAAGGCTTTCGTGAGGTCAACAAAAGTTGTGTAGAGTTCACCATTCTGCTCCTGACACTTCTCCTCAAGTTGGCGCCCGGCAAAAATCATGTCAATAGTCCCACGACTTATGTGAAAGCCACACTGTGACTCTGGCAGCAGGCCCAGCTCCAGATGGGTGACCACACGATTTAGCAGGACTCTTGCCAGGGTTTTTCCTGCGATGGAGAGCAGCGAGATTCATCGGTGGTTGTCGCATACTTGTCGATTGCCCTTCCTCTTGTAGAGGTGTATGATGGATGCATCTTTAAGTTCCTGAGGAATGGATCCTTGCTTCCAAAAAGACTGGAACAACTCGCTGAGCTTCTCTATAAGTACAGGACCACTGGGTTTGTAGATCTCTACAGGTATGGCATCTGCCCCTGGGGCTTTGTCACTGGATAGCTAGCTGACAGCTTTCGTGACTTCGGCTACTACCGGTGGGTCATCCATGGGGCTGTTGATGTCGACCTGGGGAATCTTGTGTATTGCCTCATCGTTAATAGATGACGGTCGGTTGAGGACGGCTTCAAAGTGTTCAGCCCATCTCTGCAGGATCTAAGCCTTCTCTGTAATGAGACTTGTACCATCTATACTCAAGTAGGGGGAACTTCCGAGAGATTGAGGTCTGTAGAGAGTGTTGAGGACTTAATTGAATCGTTTCAAGTTGTTTCTGTCAGCGTATCCCTGTATTTCATCTGTCTTGGCGCTCAGCCAGGCATCTTGCATTTTACGCAGTTTATTCTGGACTGTCCTGCGAGCACTGGTAAAGGCATGTTTCTTGGCAGCTGATGATGGGTCGTTCTGATGGGCACAATGAAGGCAGTACTTTTCAACAAGTAGAGCCTGTGTCTCCTCATCATTCTCATCGAACCAGTCATGCGGCTTGTGGGTAGAGAGCCCTAGCATCTTCAGTGCAGATGAACGGACAGCATCCCTGAAGCATTCCCAGTCGTCCACAGTGCTACCTGCAAGGTGTAGGTCAGCAAGCTTGGTTTCTACATCTTCAGCCAGTGCTGAAGCTATGCTGGGGTTCTTCAGCCTGGCCACGTTGATTCTTTTCATAGCCTTGCTTCCTTGTGGTCGCCTCTTGGGTCTGATGCGGAGCTTCATTTTGGAAACAATGAGCCTGTGATCTGTCCAGCAGTCAGCGCCACACATGGCTTTGGTCACTCTGACATCCTGCCTGTCTTTTCTCCTGACAATGACATAGTCGATAAGATGCCAATGCTTAGAGCGGGGGTGCATCCAGGAGGTCTTGTTATGGGTGGGCAGGCGGAAAGTTGTGTTGGTGATGAGCAGGTCATGTGCTGCACAGGTCTTCAGTAAGAGTAGACCGTTACTGTTACATTTGTCCACTCCATGTCTTCCAATGACTCCCTGCCAGGCTGCAGAGTCACGCCCTACTCTTGCACTGAATTCGCCAAGCAAGATCAGCTTGTCGGTGCTGCTCACTGCTGATAGTAGGGGGTCTAATTCTTCATAGAGCCTGTCTTTTGTCACATCCAGTTTGGTCATTGTGGGGCAAACAAGAGGAATTCTGCAGATGCTGGAAATTCAAGCAACACACATAAAAGTTGCTGGTGAACGCAGCAGGCCAGGCAGTATCTCTAGGAAGAGGTGCAGTCGAGGTTTCAGGCCTAGACCCTTCGTCAGGACTAACTGAAGGAAGAGTGAGTAAGGGATTTGAAAGTTGGAGGGGGAGGGGGAGATCCAAAATGATAGGAGAAGACAGGAGGGGGAGGGATGGAGCCAAGAGCTGGACAGGTGATAGGCAAAAGGGATACGAGAGGATCATGGGACAGGAGGTCCAGGAAGAAAGACAAGGCTGGGGACCCAGAGGATGGGCAAGGGGTATATTCAGAGGGACAGAGGGAGAAAAAGGAGAGTGAGAGAAAGAATGTGTGTATAAAAATAAGTAACAGATGGGGTACGAGGGGGAGGTGGGGGAGACTTCTCTAACTTCCGCTCCTCTACTGTAAAGATGATGCCACACTCAGGTTGGAGGAACAACAACTTATATTCCGTCTGGGTAGCCTCCAACCTGATGGCATGAACGTTGACTTCTCTAACTTCCGCTAATGCGAGTCTCACTCAGGGCTGCAATGTCAATGTCGTATCTTGCAAGCTCTCTGGCAACTAAGGCTGTTCTTCTCTCTGGTCTGTTTGCTGTAGGGTTGTCCAATAGTATGCGCACGTTCCAAGTGCCAATGGTGAGCAGTGTCACCTTGTGTTTTGTTGTGTTTGTTCGACCGCGAAGATGGGATCCCAACCAGCCGCGGTAAACTGGCCAGGGTGTAATGAAGCAGGCAATGCTTAGGGCACCTTTTCTCGCCCCCTTCCTCATACTACGGAGGTGAGCAGTGCGTTGCTAAAGAGGGCAGCTCGGTCGCCCAGGCAGATGCTGAGTTTCACTGCTGCTTTGGTCAGCGAAAAATAACTATTAGACCTGAGCCGCCTGTGTGCAGGTCCGTGACTACAGCTCCCAGTGTATCCACACCTGATGCTTCGTCGCTCGCCCACCGCCACAGGACTTAAGAGGTTGAGAATGATGATGATGAGGATGATGGTGTCGAGACTAGCGCTTGATTTGGATTTAAGTGAGAGAGAGTTGCGCAGTGTCAGCCTCACTCTCTCTTTCCAATTCCCATCTGGATCCGGTGGCAAGACAGAGTCGAGACGGCTGGAGACGGGACTAGGTGCAGTGGATGACCAGGACATCTTCTGTATCTTGTCCTGCTCTACGCATTCCACGACGCTTGCAGAGACCGCCTTCTTGACCATTGGATCTACCATTGGTCTCGTCCGCTCAGTCTGCCGGAGTCTGTCTTCACATGCTGGGATAGACGACTCCCTATCTCACCGAGGGTTCGAGACCCGTCGGCTACCCTCACCTGGTTTAGCCGGCTTGTCGAAGCCATTGCCCGGAGTGTGGCCGCTGTCACGTGCAAACAGCAACAGGGAGCTACAGGTGAGAGCTGAGTTCCAGGTGGGGACCAGAGGTGGACAAACTGCCTTGAAAAGGCAACGACATGTTCCCCCACCAGAGGTGCTACCCCTCTCTGACACCCCATACACCACACACACACACACACACACACACACATATATATATATATATATATAAAAATGCAAACCCAGCCAGTGACTTTTGAGAGATGGGCTAGGAAAACTCTACCTAGTCTTGCAAAGTGTCAGATTTACTGAACATTAAATGTTTCTTTGTAAATTGACAAGGACATCAGTTTGAAAGGAGGAATACATCTGATTGCAGATGCTTGGTTTTCTGCATATTATTAAACATTTGCAGATAACTGAGTGATGTCTCTAAATCCATCTTCTGACTTCATTGAAAGTGAACTGAATGTTAATAAGGATGATCTCCTTCAACAAGTGTGGATCTGACAGTTGAATAAGGTTTAGAGAATGAATTGTCCAACTGCAGGTTTATCACACAGAATAAACATATCTATAATGGCGCCATTTATGTTCATACTCCAAAATTTATCAGAGAGCTGTTGCGCATTACATCTTCTCTCTGGTTACTCTGCTTGTTTTCAGCTTTTCCCTTTAATATACAATCTAGGACATGGTGAAAAGTTGCTTCAACACAGAGGTGTATTAGCATTCAAAATCACAGCATAAATTCTTGGTTGGATATCTGCAGGCTTCAGTTTAGTATCTCCGAAATGCCTCTCAAACTCATTTTGTGGAATGACTGAAACAGGTGAACCAGTATCCAATTCCATTTTAATAATTCTGCCATTCACTTCTGGTGTAAGCCATATTGCTTGCTTATTGTTAGTTTTCACACTGTAAATCACGAGGCTACACAATCCTGCATCATTCTCATCAGTATCAGACTTTTCATCAACAGCATGAAGATTAGTGCTCTTTTTGAAACTGCAGTTTGACTTTTTAGCACTTTCTCTTGCCTGTGAAGTCCATTTATTTTTGTCTGCCCAACATGCTCAGTGTATGTGTTCTACTTTGTTACATTCCTGCAGGTTTTGGTTTTAAATCTGCACTTGTTTGGTGTATGTGATCCCCTGCCACAATGGTAACACAATTTGTTCGGCCAAGCTGGTTTCCGTTTACATGCTGCAATTTTATTCACACTCATTTTCACTCCTGACTGCAATTCAATTGCATCTCTGTCTATGGTTTCTATTGAAACAGTGATTTCCACTGCTCTTTGAAATTTAAGCCACACTTCTGTTAGGAGCTATTTTGAATGCCTTCTTGTAAGATCCCACAAATTAAACAATCTTTTACTGTATCATTAAGCCCATTAGCGAACTAACAATGCTCAGACAATCTCTTCAATTCAGCCACTTATTGTACACTGAAATGGACTCCCCATCCTTTTGATTCTGCTTATGAAACCTAAAGCATTCTGCAATCAATAATGGCTTTGGTTCTAAGTGTTCCTGCATTACTTTTACAATAACAGCAAAGTTCATTTCTGCTGGTTTGGTTGGAGCAGGTAAACTTTGAAGTAAACTGTATGCCCTTAAACACAATGCACTCAGCAAAATTGGCACTCACTTGTCATTGGCTATTTCATTTGCTTCAAAAGACTGTTGCAATACCTTAGTATACATGAACCAATTAGCTGTTGTACAATCAAACTTATCAATCTTTCTGATGTAGTCAGCTTTTGTGTATGTGGCCTGGTTACACAACAATGCTATTAATAAAAACACTGGAGATGAGAGCTAAGGTTCATGGTTCTTTACTGGCAGAAACTGAACTCAACACATACATACAGATCAATACGCGCCATGAGTGCACTCCGTCTAGATTTGTGTGTGTCGCTCCTTTTTAGCTCCCTTCTGGGGCAGGCAGACCCTCAGTCCCTGGAGTTCAGCGCTGGCTGTGGTCTTGGCTAGACGCACTGCGGCTCCAACTGTGTCTCTTGGTCTCCCGACGTTCCCGACTCTAACTGTGCTCCCACTTCCTTTCAGACTCGCGGCCTCGCTCTCCCAATTCTACTTTTTTTTTAACGATTATCACTCAGTACTTACTCTTCATGAGCACAGTGTTCTTCTGTATAAAGACTTTTTAAACTTGATTGCGTCTTCCCTTCTAAAGTCCAACTCAGCATGTGCTAGGCTGCTTTTATTTTTTAGTCTGAATGTATCATTGCACTTTAACAGGCCGGCAGCCATGTCAGGTTCAGTTTAAAAATACCTCGCTGCCAATTAGGCAGTTACTTGTGAATATTGGCTAGGTTTTAAGCTGGAAGAGAGTTTAAGGAGCTTCTGGAAAGTTTCAAGCATTCAGCTTTTGTATAAAGAAAACAGGGGTCTACCCTGTGTGCATTAAGGTTATTGTATGAACTTCAAGTGGGAGGCAAAGAGCAGCTTGTAAAAGTTGGTGCCACTCAGCTACAAATGGCTTGGCAGACAGGTTTGTCTGGAATCTAAAGAACGCACTGTGAGCAGTATCAGGAACAAGAGAACCCACATTTGATGTGAGAGAGAGAAAGTTTAAAGGAGATCTGCAGTAAGACTAAGGTATTGATTGTAGACTTCAGGAAGGGGAAGTTAAGAGAACACATAACAGGTGACATTGAGGAAGTCAGCAGTGGAAAGGGTGAGCAGTTTCAAATACCCCAAGTGTCAACATCTCTGAAGATCTACCCTGGGCCCAGCATCTGGATGCAATTATGAAGAAGACACACCAAAGGCTAAAATTCATTCGAAGTTTGAGGAGATTTGGCATGTCACCAAAGATACTAGCAAATTTGTATTGATGTACCATAGAAAGCAATCTGACTGGTTGCATATCCATCTGGTATGTGGTGCCTTTGAGGACGTCTTCAAAAACCAAAGCTTCAGAAAGGTGGCATCCATCATTAAGGACTCTTGCCATCCAGGATATTCCCTCTTTTCATTACTACCGTTAGGGAGAAGGTACAGGAGCCTGAAGAAACACACTCTGTGATTTAGGAACAGCTTTTTTCCCTCTGCCTTCAGATTTCTGAATGGTCCATGAACCCATGAACACCGCCTCATCATTTCGTTCTCTTTTTGTATTCTTTACTTCTGTTTATGTATACACCATATTCCTATTATAATTTATAGTAATGTTTATGTATTGCACTTTACCGCTGCCACAGAACAGCAAGTTTCACTACATACTGTATGTCGGTGATAGTAAACCTGACTCTGGCTCTGACGCCATTACCTATTGTGCTGGGCTGGTTTTGAGTCACTTCAGTTGTGTGCCCCCTCATTAAACCAGATCCTAATGTTCCTTTTATCACTGTACCTAAATTTAGAGCTCACTGCGTTGTTGGAAGTCTCACATAACAGATCAGACATTAAATCGAGGCCAAAACATCTGTTCTGACATTGCAGATGGACATTCAAGATTCCTTTCTACTAGTTTTATTAAATTAGCAGAAGCCCTGGCTCATATAGCTTTTCTCTCAGCAGGAATACCAGGACTTGAACTTACTGTTCATTTCATCATTGTTTAAATAGTGGTGAGTGCAACCCTTTACAGCACCAGTGATCAGCACAATCCTCGCTGATTTGTTTTAACACAAACAACGTATTTCACTTTATGTTTCAATGTGCATGCGATTAACAAAGCAAATTGTTTTTCTCTTTATCTTTTCAGGAGACACTTTGAGGCGATGTACAAATGTATCTGCCCTGTTTTGCTATTCAAATGATCATGGCTGATCTACACTGTCCTCAACTCTCCTGTAGCAGATCTCCAGTCTTTCAACAATTTATTAACCTCTACTTTAAGCACTTCTGATAATCAAGCATCCACAACCCTCTTGGTTTGAGAATTCCAGAGATTCATCACCGTTTGAGAAATAAAAATTTTTCTACACCTGCTGTAAAACCTGTCCCCTTATCTTATAACAACGTCCCCTCATTCGAGATGCTCCCACTAGTGAAATCATTTCAATTCTACCCTGTTGTGCCCCATCAGGATCTTGTATGTTGTAATAAGGACATAGCTCATTCTTCTAAACTTCAAAGAATGCAGACCCAAACTGCCTAGCCTCTCTTGATAGGTGAACTGCAGCATCCCAGGAATTAGCTGGTGAGTCTTCTTTGGACCGCCTTTAACGCTACTATATCCTTTTTATAGCGTAGAATAGACTCTTCAGTGAACCATTGGTTCACTACACTGCAAAAATACTTCAATTTAACTTGACCTCCTTCTCAAGGAAAAATACGCTCGCCGGATGCTTTCTCTAAGCTTTAGAATCAGAAGTCTATCACTTATCTAATGAATGCAGGAAAGCATTTAGCAAAGCAAACAAAAACTAGATTAAAACTGTGTCTTTCTGCAGAAAAAACCTACTCATATGCTGTTCTTATTGTAACCTGCATATGAAATAAGCTGTTTGAGGATCGTAATACTATAGGGAAAAGTCCCAACCAGTCTGAGCTGCAGACACCCATTGAATAATGCATTTTCTACTTCACTTTGTTTGAAACAAAAGCAGCCATTTAACTGAGAGAAATAATCAGGGACCACATGTTCTTATTTATATTTTAAGAAAAACTATTGCCCATGCCACAAAGCTTTTGCTGCTGTCAAAACTGAAAGAATAAGAGCTAGAAATATGGCAACAGATGCTTGGGTGAAAGAGAAAAATTGCCTCCATGACACAGCAGAGCAGTTTACCAATAAAGATTTCCTCAGCTGCACAGTGTTGTTCAATAGTTCTGACAGCTGTCAGGGAGCACAGGGACACCTTTGCTATGCCACCAACATTTTAATCAGGTATTTAGCCCTAGCTGGAAAATAAACATTTATTTTCAGGACTTTTTTTTGCTGTTTGAAATTGTACATTTTCAGCTATTCATTAAACAGTTGTCATTACGATCTCTTAAAGGGCAACTGGCTAATTTCCAGAGAAAATTGATAAAGAGTACAAAAATTGACAGCAGGCAAAATTTGGACTTGTGGCCCTTTGTCTTTGAATATTAATTTCCGTTTGTGCAAATTGTCCTACTTAACAACATTCATGTTAACCCTGGTTTTCCTTTCCAGTGTCAGGAGAATTATTCATGTGCATAGGCCCTATTAACATGTCCTTTGTGAATATATCTTGTAAGAGATTTTTTTTCAGTTCACTAGCTGAACAATAGATTTATAATACTGGACTGAAAAGTTCTTCTATCCAGGGTCACAAAAGCAAATATGACCACATCATTAACACAGAATTTAGGTCAAAATTACTTGTGATGGTTAATACCAAATTTTCCAATATATTGCTTTTATCACTCACAAGAGCTTATGTGGCTATTTATGGTGTAATGTAGGTATAGAATGGAGTGGGGCAATGCTAATAAAATATCCTTTTACAATATGAAATCAAATTCTAACAGTGTACAGCAGGACTGAGGGACCAGCTGGTCTCTCCATTCTTGTGAATTGTGTGTGGTTATATTCAGCTTGCCTCAATGTGATACTTTCTTCTGCTACTTTCCTCTGTAAGCCGGAAGCAGCATTCCCAATTAATAGTTGGCCCGTGCTTGTTGTCTGCACTCAGCACTCAGAAACCTGATAAGTATGAAATTACAAGCGGCAGATCTGTATTTGTGAACTTGCTTCTGGAAGCCATCCTGATTCAAAATGGCGAGATAGTGTGTGGAAGCAAGTCTGGGTGTGATGTAATACCATTGTGTGGGTGGGCCAGAACAGGTCCCAGATACACAACTGTCAAAAATGTTTTGGCAGTCTGCCAAACCACACCTCCAGTGTGAGCCAAATGTCAACGTTAAGGACCAAGAATATTTTGAAATGTCCCTGAAAAGACATTCAAAAATAAACATAAAAAAGTCAATGGAATAATTAAAACTCTTAAAAATCATGAAAATATGTTGTCAAAAATTAAAAGTACTGTTAAATATTAAAACCTTTAAGCAAACTCAACTAATTAAAACATGCAAATTATCTTTCACACATCCTTGTCCTTCACAGCTTTTCTTTGCTATTTGAATGGTTGGGCTCGCTATTCCTGTGCTGGTAAAGCTCACTGCCAAAGTCCTGTGGAACTACATCAAGTTTAGGCTCTAATACTGGGCGAGGCTCCAGCATTACAGTGAGATCACCAGTGAAGTTTAGCCAGCACCTGCATGGGGATCTTTAGTTTCTGACACAGTGTAAACACAAACATTTCCTGAAATTTGATGCAATTTCTCTCTCATGGTGTCATAAACTAGTACATTCCTGTAGCCAGGGAACAGAACCTAAAGAAATGGACAGTTTATTCATTTTCTGAATCCATTTGGACTTGTTACTAAAAGGATAAACAGGCCGGATTTGTGTGTAGGGCCTAGTATGTAATCTTTGCAGAGGCCACTGAAGACCTCAAATCAATAGAAGATAAGCAAAGATGATCAACGCAGTGATAATTGCTATTTATTGTTGTTGTTATTCTCTAATGGAAAGAATGCATTAGTTATAATATCATTGGTAATGTCAATATGACCCTGTATATAGATGAATATTTTCCAAATTCATGTATTTCAATGTTTGTATTATGAAATATTTCAAATATATTTACAATGCTACTTTCTGTGGAAAGTTAACTCATATATCTAGTATGTGATATATGACTGAATGGGCACAAAAAATTTTATTTAGCTTATAAAACAATCCAGAATATTCAGCTGAAATTCTGCTCAGTCTGAAATAGACTAACCCAATGCTTGTACATGAAGGAACAGAATGAAAACACAACCTTACAAATCTACACTGGTTTGATTTTACAAAGCTACTTACAATGTTTAAGAATGAGTTAAGAGAGATCTTATCACAGGAAATAATGATAATCACATAGGCTCAGGGCATTGTCACACAACTTCTAGCAGCTGATGTATAGGAGAATCAGTAAAGATTGGGAGCAGATCATCTGCCTGCCACCATATACAGGAGTAATGCATCACATATTATAAATGAGGGAGATGAGCTGAAGTCAAAAAACAACCAGCATAGAACATATTCACTTGCATTAGTTTGATTTTTTTTTATCATGCAAGTAAAAGAAAACAGTGATGAAGGGAGACACCATTTCCCCTCTATCAACTGCCTCATATTGTTGACTGTGCTGCAATTACAATATGAATTTCTTCCACTTTACCAAAGGTCCTGTCCAATTTATTCAGTGCGTGATTAGCAGTTTTAACTTCATTGCTTGCTGTGTGCTGAGCCACACGCTCACAGCTAAGTTTACAGTTGGGCATCCACAGGCATCCTGAGCTAGTAAGTTCAAATGTTTTTCTCTCTTCTTAGACCATAAGACCATAAGACATAGGAGCAGAATTAGGCCATTCAGTCCATCAAGTCTGCTCTGCCATTCCACCATGGCTGTCCCGGATCCCACTCAACCTCATACACCTGCCTTCTTGCCATATCCTTTGATTCCCAGACCGATCAGAAACGATCAACTTCCGCCTTAAATATATACACATAGTTAGCCTCCACCAGTCTGTGGCAGAGCATTACTCCCTGGCTAAAAAAAAAACTCTTTATCTCTGTTCTAAAGGGTCGCCCCTCAATTTTGAGGCTGTGGCCTCCAGTTCTGGATTCCTCCACTATAGGAAATATCCTCTCCACATCCACACTATCATGCCTTTCAACATTTGGTAGATTATCATGAGATTCTTCTAAATTACAACACTACTGGCCCAAAATGCCAAACGCTCCTCATATGGTAACGTCTTCATTCCCGGAATCATCCCCATGAACCTCCTCAGGACTCTCTCCAATGACAACATATCCTTTCCAAGATATTGAGTCGAATCTCTTCATCATTATGAAATTACCCATCCTGAAAATTGCATGTCAATGGATCAGAGCTGAGGACAAGATAAATCTGAGCTGAGGCTGGACAGTCTACTGACATTCACAGGTTGGAACACCAGAAGGCTAATTTCCATAGTACTTTATAGTACTGGCAATTCCTTAGCAAGAGGAGTACTTTTTTAAATCTTAATTTCCTGTAACTTCCTATTACATGCCTTCATCTCTTTAAAGTCACAACCTATCAGCTTGGTCTTCTATTCTTAAGCTCTACAAAAGTTACAATGAATTGGCTCTTGTGATCTGTGCAAAAGCAGCTTTCAATCAGTGCCTCTTCACTGAAACAGATGGACAAGAAAGTTTTGGACTGATGCCAACACAGATTGCATTGCTTTCTATCCTAAAGGTAAAGTTCTTTAATACTGCATTTTGCTGCTGGTTTGGCTCCCATTAGATCCACACTGTGCATGCTTGCCCTTTCTACATTTGAAATGTATAGTCAATCTGCTTGAGACCTATTGGAGATCAAATGGTTGCTGACCTTTCCCAACATGCACATATTAAGAGCTCAAAATGATTATATTTTCCATAAATTCAAGAGTATATACATTTTAATATTACCTTTATTTTCTGTTCCACATTTGTAATGAGTTTGCTTCTACTTTATCCAAGACCCACAAACCTTCCTGTCCAGGTAGACCCATTGTTTCAGCTTGTTCCTGCCCCACTGAACTCATTTCTGCATACCTCAACACTGTTTTATCGCCCCTTGTTCAATCCCTTCCTACCTATGATCGTGACACATCTCACGCTTTGAATTTTTTCAATGATTTTAAGTTCCCTGGCCACTACCGCATTATTTTCACCATGGATGTCCAGTCTCTATATACTTCCATCCCCCATCAGGAAGGTCTCAAAGCCCTCTGCTTCTTTTTGGATTCCAGACCTAACCAGTTCCCCTCTACCACCACTCTCCTCCATCTAGCGGAATTAGTCCTTACCCTTAATAATTTCTCCTTTGGCTCCTCTCATTTCCTCCAAACTAAAGGTGTAGCCATGGGCACCCATATGGGTCCCAGCTATGCTTGCCCTTTTGTTGGCTTTGTGGAACAATCCATGTTCCAAGCCTATAATGGTATCCATCCCCCACTTTTCCTTTGCTACCTCGTCGACTGCATTGGCGCTGCTTCCTACGCGCATGCTGAGCTCGTTGACTTCATTAACTTTGCCTCCAACTTTCACCCTGCCCTCAAATTTATCTGGTCCATTTCCGACACCTCCCTCCCCTTTCTTGATCTTTCTGTCTCTATCTCTGGAGACAGCTTATCTACTGATGTCTACTATAAGCCTACTGACTCTCACAGCTATCTGGACTATTCCTCTTCTCACACTATCTCTTGCAAAAATGCCATCCCCTTCTCGCAATTCCTCCGTCTCCGCCACATTTGCTCTCAGGATGAGGCTTTTCATTCCAGGATGAGGGAGATGTCCTCCTTTTTTAAAGAAAGGGGCTTCCCTTCCTCCACCATCAACTCTGCTCTCAAACGTATCTCTCCCATTTCACGCACATCTGCTCACACCCCATCCTCCCGCCACCCCACTAGGGACAGGGTACCCCTTGTCCTCACCTACCACCCCACCAGCCTCCAGGTCCAACATATAATTCTCCATAACTTCTGCCACCTCCAACGGGATCCCACCACCAAGCACATCTCCACCGGCCCCCATCCCTTCCCACCGGATCTCCCTCCCGGCACTTATCCTTGTAAGCGGAACAAGTGCTACACATGCCCTTACACTTCCTCCCTCACTGACATTCAGGGCCCCAGACAGTCCTTCCAGGTGAGGTGACACTTCACCTGTGAGTCAGCTGGGGTGATATACTGCGTCCAGTGCTCCTGGTGCGGCCTTCTATATATTGGTGAGACCCGACGCAGACTGGGAGACTGTTTGGCTGAACACCTATGCTCTGTCCGCCAGAGAAAGCAGGATCTCCCAGTGGCCACACATTTTAATTCCATTCCCATTCTGATATGTCCATCCATGGCCTCCTCTACTGTCAAGATGAAGCCACACTCAGGTTGGAGGAACAACACCTTATATTCCATCTGGGTAGCCTCCAACATGAACATTGACTTCTCTAACTTCCATTAATGCCCCTCCTCCCCTTCTTACCCCATACCTTATTTATTTACTATTTTTTCCCCTTTCTCTCTCTTTTTTCTCCCTCTGTCTCTCTCACTATGTCTTCCTCTGGTGCTCACCTCCCCCTTTCTTTCTCCATAGGCCTCCTGTCCCATGATCCTCTCCCTTCTCCAGCCTTGTATCCCCTTTGCCAATCAACTTTCCAGCTCTTAGCTCCATCCCTCCCCTCCTGTCTTCACTTATCATTTCAGATCTCTCCCTCCCCCTCCCACTTGCAAATCTCTTAATATCAATTTTTTCAGTTAGTCCTGACGAAGGGTCTCAGCCCGAAACGTTGACTGTACTTCTTCCTATAGATGCTGCCTGGCCTGCTGCGTTCACCAGCATTTTCAGTGCGTTGCTTTTACTTTACAGGTTCTTAATAAATGTTTCCAAATCAGAGCTAAATCAACCATTACTAAAATTGATGCTAAACCAGTAAGTACCATGTGTGAACTCATTTGTGTCATAAAACATTTTTTTACCATGGAATACATCTATCATTGTCTTAAACACAGCATATTTACTGGATCACAGGTAGACTTGTCTGGATTTCCACAGCCACATTAAATAGATGCACATGAAAAATGCTGCAAATGATGGTAATCTGAAATAAAACTTAAAATTCTGGAAATATTCAGCAAATCAGGCAGAACCTGTAGAAAGTGAAACAGATAAACTATTCATTTTGGGGATCCACCATCATGTGATTTCCTGCTTTCTTACAGAACTCAAAAATGTCATTACTTTTGCTGCCAATTTCTACCTTCTTTTTTTATTATGGTCCATATCTGATGCTTTCCTGATCTTCCAATCTCCATCTCAGGGGACAGGATAGTCACAAGGATCCATTAAAAACCCACAGATTCCCAAGGGTTTCTTATTTTCACTTCCTCTCAGTCTGCCTCCTGGAAGGATTCCACTACAAAATAAACTCATTAAATAGGCAGGCTCACTTACATTTAAAAGTGCTACTTCTAAATGATCAACATCTACTTCCAAGAGCACAGTAGGATGTCGTCGTCGTGGCTATCTTGCGAGGTCGTCGATGATGGTCTTCATTCTGTTGATCTAATATGGGCTCTCAAGTGGTTTATGAGTCCAATCTTGGCTTTGAAAGTTCTTCCACGTTCAGGATGTAGAATATTAGGGTTAATAACAATGGCTGGACGATCTCTGGTGTCCCTTTACTGGTGTGATTTCCAGAGGTTAATGTAGTACTTACAGAACCACAACATCACTCCAAAATTTCACATTCAAATCACAATCTGAGCAAATCAATACCAAGCAGAATCATGGAAGGACATTCATATTTTTTGTTGTCTTACTTAACTGCTTCCCTTCAATTCCAATTCAATTAAACTCTGAAATATAGTGACATTCCAAAACCACTATATATTGACTCTGCTTGTTCAGCCCGTTACTACTCTGTGTCTAATCTTTTAAAGTTAGACAAGCATGCATCCCTTGTTTCCATAAATGTCTTTCTTAAGTGCTTATTGTTTTAATACTTTTAATTTAAAAGGCAATGCATATGTCTGTTTTGCAGACAAGCATTATGTTAGTCTTGATCTTATCTGGAAATATATCTAAAGCATTTTGAAGAACTAACTAATGATACAGAAATTCAATGATTCATGTAAGAATGCAATCAAAGGAAAAATGAATTATTAGAGAAGGTAAAATTTGGGTTGCAAAAAAACAATAATGCAGTCTTTCAGTTATCTTAATTAATATTGGTCAGAAAACAAATACATGCTGAGGTTTTACTGAAGCATCTTGGAGAATTACAAGTTGACCTTAAAAGGCAATTACACCAGAAATATATATCCTGTATTGAACATATGTACTTTAAACTATAGACTCATCACAAAACTGCATCTAATGATTTTAGTTTTAAAGATTTTTCACCTTTATTTAACCTTTCAATAGCACTTTATGGTAACATTATGTACCAGTTCCAATGTGTCCGAAGTATTAAAACTGCAAGACTGAAATTTGTAAACAGAGGTTTGCAAGTAGAATATTGATCAAGAAGGAAAAGATTATTTAATTCTCCCTAAAAGCCACTGTACACAATTGACTAAGGGTGGCTTTGATTCTATACTTTCAAGATGTTCCTGCTAATTTGAACAGCAGAAAAGAGTTAAGGATATTAGAAAACTTGCTGACACCAATTGGAGCTTGGGGACTGACTAACAGCTATGTAGGATGCAAACAATGCAGATGTGTGTGTGGGTTGATGCCATCTTCAGCATAGAGACACATTGAACAAAAAAGTTGGTGGAAGAAGGGAAATTCTCAGAGATAAATTATAATAGTGAAAGACTGGAAGTCATCAATCAGAACAGTGACATAAATGGTGAAATACAAGAGTGTCTATGCAACAAGAGTCCCAGATGTCAGTATCACCCGCAGCGTGTCAATCCCCAGGATACCTTGGCTTTATGTATTGTATGCCTGATATTAAGCAAAGTTCACTTCCATTGGCCCATAGCACTCAGCAATGCTGCTTTCTCTTGCGCCTCCTAACACGATCTTTATAATTGCGCAGCCTTATGTGTTTGACTACATTTGTCTTTTGACCGATTCTGACAGTCATTTGTAAGGAAGATTCTGGATCCACCAGATGTTGTGCAGTCCCACAATTACGTAGGGATTATTTCAACGGAGCAACAAATCCTTGACAATACTGATGAATCCTACGTACAATGGAACATCAAAATACTCAGTAACTTGCACAATACGTTTTTTCCACAAATTTGCCTGAATTTCTTCTCCTTGACTAAAGTTTTTATTTCTTACGTTCTTTCCAAAGAAAATACATTCATGATTACTTTCACAATATATTTTGCACCAAAACATTCAAAAAATCTGCAATGCAGACCAAGAATACTCAAAGTGATTCTTTTTTACCATACTCCTTAGCTGTCACCCACTTCAGAATGTGCTTGTAAGCTCTTTATCTTGAAGACTTCCATTCTTCTACAGATTTATCTTTAAAATTAAATCATCTAATAAGGTCTAGAGGAAGAGAAATACCCAGTGTTATACTTGATCTCTCTTCTTGTTTTCAAATTACGAAACACATGAATCCATGACCACTGAGAAGTAAATGGATTAAACATTCTCCATGCCCAGCAATCAAAACAAAATAATATCAAGCAGTTCTTACAAAGGCAAGAAACATGTGGTATTAAATACTAAACTGTGCCATCTTATATTTCACAATGTCAAATAGTGGAATACGAGTATTTCGTGAGTGCAAATTCTAATTTAATTTCGGATGCCCTGCATTTGTCAACAGCTTCTAGACTCAAAAACCTTTCAACATGGCACCATGTCTTGAAAGCATCACATACTAGTTCATACAACTTTTTATAAACTTAAGAAGACATCTTTGATTGTTCTGTACTGCAATTGTGGAAAAGCTAGCAAACAGATGAATGTAGCAAAATTTAAAAACATTAAATAAATCATACAGACCACTGAAACATAGAAACATTTTTAGTCAAAACTTGCAAAGTACTTAGGTGTTAGCTAGTCGGTGAGCAAAATACCCTGTCACTATATTCAAAAAAAAAGCAATGATTAGGGTGAAACCATCTTGTCTAACATAAGGCTCATCGTCTACTTCCACCCTATGACAGAGCACTGGAGACACAAGAGACTGCTGGTGCTAGAATCTGGAGCAGCAAACAAACTGTTGGAGGAACTCAGTGGATCGTGAAAGAAGTCCAATAGTCAGCAGTTATCACCCTCTCAGCCCACCTGATGCTGCGCTCACATCTCAGGTCCTTTAGGACCTGTCAAGGCAATTACATTTAGGTGGGTTTACGACTTTGAGGTGTTCAGTCATCATCCCATTTATGATAGTTTTTGGGTAGTGGTGAAGTGGAGTGGGGAAGGGGTACCGAGTGCACTGAAGGAGCAGTGAGTGGCAGAGAGCAGCAAAGGGGCAGTGAGAACAATGGCATTCCTACACTTCTCTAGCTAAAAATATCAGCCAGCTATATACATTAAATTAAAACATGTTTCTTTTTGAGGGATATCAGAATCAATTTCAGGAATGACGAAGAAGTCAAAACTGAGGAGTACAGACTTCTTCAGAGTGTTGGAGAAAATTACAGGTAAAGAGTGAGGGAAATATTCTGGGGAAATTTGAAAGGAATGGAGAGACTTTAAAATCAAGGTGTTAATATTGGTGTGATGAAACTGGGTGCACATTGGAAAACAAACCATATCTTTGGATGACTTTAATTTTAGTGGAGGGTAGAATAAAGAGAAGGGCTGGAATAATTGTCAAAATTTATCTAATGCTTGAAAGAGCACTTTGTTGCCAAATAAGTTGACAGAAAGGAAAAGCCTTGTGGTATAACTATGGGGTAAATACTTATTAATAGCACAGATATATGATCTTAAGTTCTATTTTGTGGCAAATCTGACAACAAGGTTGTGAGCAGTCCTCTATGAGGTGTGTAGAGATTGATTTGGCAAAGTTGACATCAAGCTAGTCACTGCTCTAAAAGAAAAGGGAAGAAGAGAGAAGGACGTGGAGCAGCTAGTAAGAAGGTGACACCAGCTATGGAAGAATTGGAAGAAAGCAACACAGGAGAATTACAGTGATCCAGCAAGGAAAACTCCCCTTGGATCACTAGGGTATGTTCCACATCCTGCTTTTACAATCGCCCAGTTTGACACTACCTACCAACCCCCCGCCAAGCTAAGTGAAGTCAGAGAAGTCATCAAAATGTCATCAGCATCAGTGCCAGGTCCAAACAGAATTCCTTGTAAGCTCTACAAAAATTGGCATCATGTATTAAAGATCCTGTGGAACTAATGAGAACTGCCTAGAAAAAGCAGTACATCAAATTAGAGTGGAAAAGAACCTGTGGCGGTGTCCATCCCCAAAGAGCAGAACTCCAGTTCTATCAACCATTTCTGGAGCATTGCAGTGCTGCACATCGAGGGGAAAATCATCTTCTCTGTCGTGACTAAGAGAATGACCAGCTATCTTACTATCTCATGGGCAACGGATACATTGACACCAGCTGCAAGAAGGCAGGAGTTCCTGGCTTCCCGGGATGTGTAGAGCATGTATCATTGATATGGGATCTGATCCAATGAGCCAAATGTGAGAAAGGTGACCTACACTTCGTGTTGGCTGGATCTTGCAAATGCCTATAGATCTGTGCTTCACCAGCTCATCAACTTGGCGACTGAGTTCTTTTACATTTCCCACTGCATTCAGTGACCTTCCAATGGGTTTCTCTTTTCAAGATTTTACAACAGGGTGGCAGCAGCTTAAAGTGGGCATTGCAATAGGATGTTCCATCTCTCCCATCCTGTTTGCGGCAGTCTTCAAAACCATCCTCATTGGAGCAAGGCAGGTGGTTGGAGGGATAAAGCTACAGTCAGGACAGAGGCTTCCTCCACTGAGAAACTACATGGATGATGTCTCAAGCATCCTTCAGATGGCTGCATGCACAAGAAGGCTGCTGAAGAGGCTGGTAAGCTAGTGACCAGGACGAGCTAGTGACCTGGGCAAGGTTGAAGATCAAACCCTCTGAAAAGGGGTTATCAGCAATGATATCACCATTGTTGTAGGAGGCAAGGAAATCCTATTGTTGGCCAGGCAGCTTGTCCAAGGCCTTGGGAGGCAGTACACTGCAGAGGTTTCCAACAGGCAGATGGGAAAAATAGCAGCCAAACAGCTCACAGAGGGCTTGGCCAGAATTGACCAAAGCCAATTACCCAGAAAGTATAAAGTGTTCACACAGTACCAAAGGGTGATGTGGCCCCTGAAAATGTGTAAAATTCCCTCATCAACAGCCAGCAGGATGGATGGGATAGCTAACTCATACATTCATAAATGGCTGGGGCTGCCTCGGTGTTTCACAGACACTGACCTTTTTGGGAAGAACATGCTGCAGCTGCCACTGAAATTTATTGGCCTGGGGCACAAGCAGGAGAAAGCATCATCCATACCGGCCATAAATGGAGAGCTCAAACTGAATTAGATCAGGACATCAGCGGGCTCCAGCACCAAGAGGTTGTCGGCAGAGTCCTGGCTGGACATGCAGGACTTGGCTGGGGAAAGGCAGAATGTTTTTGGTCCAAGGGCTCGAAAAAAGAGAGGAAAGCCATGGTAGTGGAGGAGGTGACAAAGACAGACTGGAGCATTACAGGGTGAAGGCAGTGACGCAGGGCCGCCAGGGTAGATGGACATCATCAACAGGTCATTCAGCTGGTCTGATTTCTGGAAGATCCCACAAGCCAGACTCAGCTTCCTCATCAGGGTAATCTTGCCCTGCTCCTGAAATCTTTACCAGCGGTTCAGCAGTGAGAATAGCTGCCCCCTATGTGATACCACCAATGCCAACCTCCAACACATCCTGGCAGGCTGTAAGACTGCACTGTTGCAGGGGCGCCACAGGTGGTGGCACGAAAGGTGCTAAAGAAGCTGGCAGAGATCCTAGGGACCTGCAAGCAAGATGCGAGAAGCAGCCTTTCCCCAGCAGGACAACAACTCATCCCATTTGTTAAGGTTGGTAAGAGCACCGAATGCACCCGCCCAAGAGCTCCTTCAGGATTTAGCTCCACAGGCAAGGGG
The DNA here is from genome assembly GCF_030028105.1 of Mobula birostris. NCBI lineage: Eukaryota > Metazoa > Chordata > Chondrichthyes > Myliobatiformes > Myliobatidae > Mobula > Mobula birostris. The sequence continues at coordinate 66,287,757 of NC_092373.1, forward strand.
TGGAACATGAGGGCAGATCTCAGCAGATAGCTACAGTTCCCCACGAAAATCACCACCACATCTCTCCACCCAGACATAGTACTGTGGTGCACGGCTGCCAGGACAATCCTCCTCATTGAGTTAACCATCCCATGGGAGGGAGGAGTGGAGGCTGCTCATAAGCGGAAGAGGCTGAGGTACTCAGACCTGACAGCTGAGAGTAAGGAAGCTGGATGGAGGACCGTCATCTGCCCTGTGGAGGTAGGATGTTGGCGCATCGACGACAAGGTTACTCTGTGATATGGCAGTGACCGGAGCGAGGGTCAGGAGTACCACTGGATATTTGGCTGAAGAGGCAGAAAAGGGCAGCTTTTGGCTGTGGCTGAGGAGGAAGGACAGAAAATGGGGGACTAACTAACTCCATTGAAAGCTGCAGGGGATGGCAGGTAGACATCCCTGCCACTAGTCCGCCACCAGGAGCTGTACCAGGGCTAAGGGAGAAAAGCATCAATGGGTGATGGTCCCTGGCTGATGACCATGCAGCTCACCTAAGGAAACCGTTGGAGGTGCAGCAGGCAGCAATGCCAATCAGAAAAAAACAGCTCCCTGTGAATCTCAGTGGAAAATTGCTTCAAGTACTCAGAATATCTTCTGTGGTGTCAAAGATATGATTAATTTTAAACTGTATGGCCAAACAACTGTGAAAACTTTGTTTAAAATTGGTTTCAATTTTTCTAAAAGTGGGTAAACAGATTCTCTTTTTTTCTGAATTTCTCTGTCAGCTCAAATATTTTTTAATTCTATTACCAACACTATCCATCTCAAATACTTGTTAACAGCATGCTGCATGAACTTTCCATACATTATCCCAGCAGAGAACATGATTATAAACTTATCAGAAACAGCCATTATTGAACTAGAGAGACATTTCCTTGTCCTGCTACAGCTTTCCTGAAAGCACAATTCCTAAGTTGTTCCACCTATTATATGCAACTTACATATTTTTAAATGTAAACTGTAGAAACTCTTGGGCCCAGCTCACACAATTATCTCTGCTTTTTTTTGGCAAATGAAAATAAACTGATTATTAAGCTAACTATTTCTGCATGGCATGTGGCCTATAATAAGTCTGAACAGCTTATGTGAATAACTAATTTGAAAACTTCCAAATATGGATTTCAATAGAACATCTTAGAAATATAAACAAATTCATTTTGGAAAATCCAGTATTTTTTTTGACATAACATAAAACTCGGTAGTTTGAATCTAAAGACTATCTTACTAGTGGAAGCAGCTGTTATGCTTTGGCCATTTCACTGAACACCTGTGAATTACAGGACCATAACCAGCAGATGAAGGAGAACAAAGTGAAGAAGAAATAGTCAGAAAATTTAAGTGACATAATTGAAGAAGGTTTTATGTGTGATCTTAAGCAGCCAGCTGGAGATAAGGGAGATAAAATGGCAAAAATTTGAGTGAAAGAAGTAACATTCTGGGTTGTTAAGTTACATGAAATTTAAAATATCTAAAAAGGTACTTAACATTTTTCATGCTGTTTATAATGTAATCATACATTATGGGGTATTTTTACGTGATTGCAAAACACAAAGAGCTAAAATATAATGAATCACAAATAAATAAAGCTTCATTTTCCCCAGACACATGTCAAGCTGATTATCTGAAATAACAAATCGGCATGTCAAACCTATCTGTGTTGCCTTACCAAACAAACCAACATATGGTTTCTATTTCTTAATGCATTTTTTTTTGTCAAATTAATAGTCTAATGTAGATTATGAGCATAGCTGAATTAAACAAAAAGTTCATTCATGAAAGAATACTTTTGGGATATTTATCTTTTGCCAAAGCACAAAAGACAGTACATTTTACTTTCTAATCAACATTTTAACACAATTAAGTAAAATATTTTCATTCAATGTTTTGTACAGTAGAGTTCTTTGAAAATACTGACTTCAGTGTGCTTCACATTGAATATAGGATTGAGAAATTCAATGCAGACTCAAATTTGATACAAACACAGAGGAATATATATATCTACTACTTGATCTATAATTAGGCAAATAAAGAAAACCTTAAGCTGTAAATCTTCTTAAAATTTTATTTCTTTGTTACATATTTTTAAATATCTATAAAACTTTCACATGATTTTTATAGGAAAAACACAATTACTAATAGTGTTTTTAAAATTAAAATTACTAACCAACTAAAATTAAAATTACTATCAATGATTTTCAAATTACAAAATGAATTTTGGAAATTACACTTGAAGATAGAAATATAAATACTTTTTCAATATTTCTCAGGCTAATGTGAGCCCACACAAATGAAATTTAAGGAATGTACGCATGAGTGTTTTACAGAGGTGCCGGGTGGGGGTGGGGAGAAAGAGAGAGAGAGAAGGAAAATCTTTCTGTATTATTGAATAATATCCAAACAGAAAATGTTGCTACAGTTTAAGCAGCGTCAGTGAGGCAGAAGGTGTAATGTTTAGGATCAAGAAAAGAACTGAGTGAAAGGAGGAAAGATTGCCAATGTATGGCAGCAGGAAGGCGATAGATGGAACCACATGGGGTAGAGCAGTGGAAGTGATGGGCAGATAGAAACAGCTGGGGGAACAAGGAGTGTGAAAGATGAACAAAGGGAGAAGAAACCTGGGTGAACAGGCAAATGTATATCAGAGGAAATCACCAGCGTGTGGATTATCTGAAACTGAAAAATGCAAAAGATCACACTTTTATGTTATAAGCCTCTCATAAAGAATATGATATTTTGACTTTTCCGTTGTTGTTGTTGTTATGTTTTGTTTTCAGAATAATATGTTTGAATGAAAAAGTGTCTGAATATGAAGCAGATGGAGAGGGACAGAGTGAATTGGAGGAAAGTTCCAAAACAACTGCCCTTTAATGAAGAACGTGATTAAATATCTTGGTGTTTACACAAGGCTACCAAAAGGCATATTCTCAAAGTGATACATAGAAGTTGCTAGGGTCTGTTGATTCAAATTTAAATACAGTAGACACAGTAGCACATTTATAAAACCACCCAGCTGCCAAATAACAAACACTAAATATTCAGACAGATTCTGATCACCATTCCAGATTGTATGTTCTGAAGAGTCACACCCAGAAAAACTCTGGTAGTCCTCATGCAAATTCTATTAATGTTATGTAGTGAACGCAACTTCATGGTGTTAATACTTCATCTTAGACATGTGTTACCATTAGATTAAAAGGCATTGTGAATAGTTCACAAAGTTTTGCATTCCAACCACTGATGGTCATTTGTTTGATTTCATTGTTGTAATCAAGTTTTACTTTCTTTGAGCTGTTCAGGTTATTAAACTGGTAATCCTAGAAAGGTTGATATCTTGGATGTAGCCCATAGTGAGACATGTAGAATCCAACATATTCTTGCCCAATAAACATAAACTATCTCCTAAATTGGCATAAATTGTCTGAAATTGGTTGAGAAAATAATTATGCAGAAAATATTTTTGATGGACTCATTATAATATAACATGGTTGAACGATCACGAAGAAATAAAGGCAATCCGTTTAGTGGCTCTTGCTTGGTTTAAAAAAAATCAGTTAGTTCAAAAAGTCACACTTTCATTTTGAAAACCTACTGCATTTTATTTTATGGAAGCAGTGGGAGTGGCATGAAGTAGAACTGAACTGGAAATTGCCTAAAAAGCATGAAAATGCATGACTATCTACTTATACCAGTTCCATAATTGCTTCTGTATTGGGTACATACTACATTACTAACAGTGTGAAGTTTTTATTACTAATCATTTATGAACCCAGCTTAGTAAGTATTATCTTTCTGCATTATAATAATCTACATATTGTCTAACCCCGTTGCAATCACATCACCTATCTAAAAATGATATAAACCATGAAAGAAATCTGTGACCATCTCAGAATATAATCAACTTTTCAACAACAAATCAGATGCAATTATGGCTTATTGTCTAACGGAATGGCTGCACTTTCATTCATTAGACATCGGAATGCAGGGTCAATGTGTGTAGGTGGTAAAACAGCCAAGTGGGCACAACATGGAGTGAATAAGGTGACTGCTTTGACACTTTGGAGTTCTGAGATTGCATATTGAGGCAAACACTTCTGTGTCTCTTTTCATCCATATTCAGCATTAGGCCTGGGGGGAGGTCAGTGGATACACAAAGCCTCCCACTGGACTGGTGCCTGTCATTGGCTGACAGCACATCTACTGGGGAGATGTAAAACTGTGAGTAGGAGGACTTCAGCAACATCTAGAAGAGCAAGTTACTAGAGAGAAAAAAACAAAAGACATCACCACTAAGCCTTATTAGTCTTTCAGTAATCTTAGGAAGGACTGTAGTATTTCTTCAATCAATCACTTGAAACCTGAACTATCTGATCAGAGAGCTGAAATATGTAACAACAAACTGTGATAACTAACCACATCAGCATTTACAATTCTGTGGTTATTTGAATATAAATTTCAGCAACAGAATTTGCTTGAAGAAAACAGTAAATAAAATCTGGCATATATGAAGTGTTTCAGCTTTTTTTTAAATTTCAAAGTTTGCCTGCTCAGTTAATTAATTTAATTGCAACAATTGGCAAGCAGCCATACTCTGCAAAGTGGGATCCCGTAGTGACCACTACTGCTGTATGAGGGAAATGTTGTCATGACCATTTTCTTTATTTTACTAAAACAGCAATATGAAACTCATAATATCTATCTGAACCAGTACAGAGGGCCTCAGTTTCCCCAGCATACAATTCCTCAGATAATCCAGTAATTATTTGGACTACCATCCCATACATTAGAATGAAAAACTCTAGTTTCTCACATTTTAAATCCCGAACCTTCATATTTGGAACAACATTAATATCAGTTTAGCCAAACTGAACTAGGCAGATTGAAATGGTTATTTAAATCCACAAGAATACAAAGAAAAATCATTTAGCAACTGAAAATTGGGAGGGTCTCTCTCTCGCTCATGCCTCTCAACTTCAATCACCCCTTCAGAAAAATAACAAAACTGATAGCTTTAGGGAAGTTCAGCAGGACTGTAGGCATTTATAAAGAGAAAACACATTTGGTCTAGAAATTTCTTTGTAATCTGAAAAAACAACGCTGCATCTGAAAATTGGATGAATCCAAAGTTCAGAGGTTTTATTTTTATATCCTAATGCCTGAGTGTTCATCGAGAAATCTGAATTTTCAGTGGAATTTTCCCTTGTCCTAATTCATTTCATCCAGTAGAAACTCCCATAAATGACATCAACACTTGTGTTAAATCCAAAATCTGTCTGCACAGTTTCTTCAAAATTACTCTCGGGAAAAAAATGATAGTTTTTATTCACAGAAACAGCCAGGTTTTGCAAACCTAGTTCTCCCTAAAACTATTGTGATTAGAGTAGTAGTAAAGAAAATACAAATTCTGTAATCTGGAGCAAAAAAAAGTTGAGGGAGAAACTTAATGGGTCAGATAGCGTCTATGAAGGAAATTTTCACTCTTTGACTTCACTGCAATACAACGTAGAGTCATAGAGCAGTACAGTGTGGATATTGGCCCTTATGCCCAACGAATTCATGCCAATTGCATTGTCCACCCAGCTAGTCTCAATTTTCTGTGTCCAGCCCAAATCCCTCCAGGCCCTTCCTCTTCATATACCGATCCTGCCTCCCCTTCAAACACCCTCTGCATCTTTCATCCCCTCCAAATATCCTTTGCATCCTCCGTCCCCTTCAACCACCCCCCTCTGCATCCTCCCCCCCTTTCAAACACCTTCTGCATTCCCCATCCCCTTCAAACACCCTCTGTATCCTCCTACCTTCAAACACCCTCTGCAACCTCTCCCTTCAAATACACTCTGTATTCTCCCTCCACTACAAACACCCTCTGCATCCTCCGTCCCCTTCAAACTTCACCCACTGCATTTTACCCCAAGTCAATTCTGAATCCATCCTACTAGCTCTTCCTGAATTTCACAGGATTTAATCTTTGAGACCGGCCTACCATGTAGGACCTTGTTGAAGGCCTAAAGTTCAGATCAACAATATCACTGCCATACCCCCATCTACCATTTTGGTTATATATTCAAAGAACTTTAAAGGGTTCATCAAACATGACTTCTCACACACACAACATGCTATCTGCTCCTCATCAGACTCTCTATTCAATTCCTCTAGTAGCTGCCTTGCTGCTGATGCCAGACTGACTGGCATGCAGTTTCTTGGCTTCTCCTTGCTACCCTTCTTAAACAACAAAATGATGTCGACCAACTTCCAGTTTTTGGGAACTTCACCTGTGACTACAATGAAGCAAATATCTCTGCAATTTCCTCTCTAAGCTCCCACAAAGTCCAGGTGTACATGCCTTCACCCCCAGGGATCTGTCCACCTTGATGCATAGCAAGGTTGCAAATACCTCCTCCTTTGGTATTTTAATGTTCTCCACTTGTTTCTCTTATCTATTGAACAACCATCATTTTCTATTCAGAACCAGAATCAGTTTAATATCACTGGCATATATTGGGAAAATTGTTCTTTTGTGGCAGCAGTATATGTAATGCATAAAATTTCATAATATACTGTATATTTTTCTTACATTCATATGCAGTAGAGCAAAGATTTGATGAGGTAGTTCATTGTCCATTCAGGTATCTGATGGTGAAGGGGAAGAAGATGTTCCTAAAATATTGAGTGTCTGCCTTCAGGCTCCTGCGTCTTCTCCCTGATGGTAGCAATAAAAAGAGGGTGTGTCCTGGCTGATGGGTTCCTTACTGAAGGATGTCGCCTTTTTGAAAAATCGCTCCCAATGTTGGGGAGGCTTGTTCCCATGATGGAGCTAGCTAAGTTTGTAAGCTTCGGCAGCTCTTTATGATTCTTTGCAGTGATCCCTCCAAAGCTGACCCTGATGAAACCAGTTAGCATGCTCTCCACAGTACATTTGTAGAAATTTGCTAGTCTTTGGTGACAAAGCAAATCTCCTCTAACTCCTAATGAAATACCGTCACTTTCATGCCTTCTTTGTAATTGAATCAATATGTCAGGGCCAGGGCAGATCTTCAGAGATGTTGACACACAGGAACTTGAAACCGCTCTCCCTTTCCACTGCTGATCCGTCCATGAGAACTGATATGAGCTTCCTCGTTTGAGATGCAGGGCAAGATTGCTGCATCAGAGGGAAATGAGGGATTGCTGCATTTTCTGCTTCATGGAGATGTAGCTCACAGGACAAGCTGGATGTGTCGGTAAGACCTAAGGGCTTTTCAATCCATCAGTTGGACCAGACTGCTCATTCGAAGGGGACAAAAGGTGGGGGTCTGTATTTCATGTAAAATCCTTGTGGTGCTCGGACATAACGGTCTTGTCATATTCTCAGCCTGGAACATCTAATGATTAAGTGCTGACTGTTGTACTAACCAACAGGGTTCTCCACAGTGATCCTGATTGTAGCTTACATACCACCAAAGGCTGATGGTAATCAAGCACTTGAGATATTATGTGCCGTGATCAGCAAATGAGAAACAGCCTACACCAACACCTTTCAAGGCATTGGATGGGATTTAAATGCGGTTTGTTTGAGGGAATTCCTGTCCAATTATCATCAACATATCACCTGCAACACAAGGGGTCCCAACACACTCGACCACTGTTGTACTACACTCAGGGTGCCTACCGCTCCACCCCTAGCCCACATTTGGGAGATCTAACCATCTGGATGTCCACCTACCTGCACACAGGCAGAGGCTAAAGAGTAAAGCTCCAGAGATAAAGTCAATAAAGACGTGGTCACGGGAGATGGAGGAGCAGCTATGGGATTGCTTTGTCAGTGGACTGGACTCAGCAGAGGATCTGAATAAATACACCATGGTTGTCATGGACTTTATAAACCAGTCATAGATAAGTGTAATCCTCATAAAATCATTCCGAGCCTTCCCCAACCAGTATCCCCAGATGAACCATGAGATCCACGATCTGCAGAAGGGCCAGATCAGTGGTGTTCAGGGTGACCAACTAAAATACAAGAGGTCCAGGTACGACATCTGGAAAGCCATCTCACGTGCAATGTGGCAATTCCGGACCAAACTTGGATCACTGAAGGATGCACGACAGCTGTGGCAGGGTTCCATGCCATCACCTCCCCAAAAAATGAAACCAAGTGACATATGAGGGGTGATTGATAAGTTTGTGGCCTAAGGTAGACGATGAGTTATTAACTTCAAACTTTCTGCATTACCACTCAAAGAGTTGAACTGCACATACATGTAACAGTGTCTTGGACCTCCAGGTGGTCTATAGCAGGGGTGATTGATAAATTTGTGGCCTAAGGTAGAAGGACATAAGTTATACAGCTCTCGTTACATGCACGTGCAGTTCAACTCTTTGAGTCAAAATGCAGAAAGTTTGAAGTTATAACTCATCTCCTTCTAACTTAGGCCACAAACTTATCAATCATCCCTGCTGTGGACCACTTTCTGGAGGTCCAAGACACCGACTTCTACAAAGAAGGGATCCGTATGCTCCACGACCGCTGGACTAAGTGTGTAAATGTAGGAAAAATAAATGTGCTAGGTTTTCTAAAATTGACTCCTTCTACGTTAGGCAACGAACTTATCAATCACCCCTCGTACGTGACAACAAGGCTTCACTCCCAGATGAGTCCAGTGCCTTTTATGCTCACTTTCACTGAGAGGATGTACCTTCACAAGCTTCCACAGCCTTTCATAACCCTGTGATTTCAGTCTCTGAGTACAATGTGCGAGCATCCTTCAGGAGGGTGAACGCATGAAAAGCATCTGGTCCATATGGGGTATGTGGTCAAGTACTAAAGAACTGTGCAAATCAACTGGCTGGAGTGTTCACTGAGATCTTTAACCTCTCGTTTCAGTAGTATGAGGTACCTACCTGCTTCAATTAAGCTTCAATTATACAATATTGGGAAAGTAAGGAGGCATGGGATTCAAGGGGACATTGCTTTTTGGATCCAGAACTGGCTTGCCCACAGAAGGCAAAGAGTGGTTGTAGACGGGTCATATTCTGCATGGAGGCCGGTGACCAGTGGTGTGCATCAGGGATCTGTTCTGGGACCCCTACTCTTTGTGATTATTATAATTGACCTGGATGAGGAAGTGGAGGCATGGGTTAATAAATTTGCAGATGACACAAAGGTTGGGGGTGTTGTGGATAGTGTGGAGAGCTGTCAGAAGTTACAACGGGACATTGATAGGATGCAAAACTAGGCTGAGAAGTGGCAGATGGGGTTCAACCCAGATAGGTGTGAGGTGGTTCATTTTGGTAAATATGATGGCAGAATTTAGCATCAATGGTAAGACTCTTGGCAGTGTGGAGGATCAGAGGAATCTTGGGGCCCGAGTCCATAGGACACTCAAAACTGCTGCGTAGGTTGACTCTGTGGTTAAGAAGGCATACGGTGCATTGGCCTTCATCAATCGTGGGATTGAGTTTAAGAGCCGAGAGGTAATGTTGCAGCTATATAGGACCCTGGTCAGACCCCACTTGGAGTACTGTGCTCAGTTCTGGTTGCCTCACTATAGGAAGGACGTGGAAACCATAGAGAGGGTGCAGAGGAGATTTACAAGGACTTTGCCTGGATTGGGGAGCATGCCTTATGAGAATAAGTTGAGTGAACAGGGCCTTTTCTCCTTGGAGCAATGGTTGATGAGAGGTGACTTGATAGAGGAGTACAATATAATGAGAGGCATTGATCGTCTGGATAGCCAAAGGCTTTTCCCCAGGGCTGAAATGGCTAGCATGAGAGGGCATTGTTTTAAGGTACTTGGAAGTAGGTACAGATGAGATGTCAGGGGTAAATTTTTTACGCAGAGTGGTGAGTGTGCGGAATGGGCTGCCAGCGGCAGCGGAGGCGGAAACGATAGGGTCTTTTAAGATACTCCTGGATGGGTACAGAGAGCTTAGGAAAATAGAGGGCTATGGGTAAAGTCTAAACAGTTCTAAGGTATGGACATGTTCAGTACAGCTTTGAGGGCCGAAAGGCCTGTATTATGCTGTATGTTTTCTATGTTTCTACATTGCTAATATTTAATTTATTTATTGCTATTATTATTTTGTTTTTTTGTTATGTATCTACACAGCTTATCATCTTTAGCACATTGGTTGTCTGTCTAACTTGTTATGTGCAATGCTTCATTGATTTTATTTGTTTTTTTTGTTCTTACTATGAATGCCCACAAGAAAATGAATCTCAGGGTGGTATATGGTGACATGTATGTACTTTGATAATAAATTTAGCTTGAACTTTGACTTCTTCTTTCTGAAGCTCACAACCAATTCCTTGGTCTTACTGATGTTGAATGCAATGTTGCTGCCTCCTCAACACCATCCGGGATTTTTGCCAATGACAATTGTTTCAGATTTATAGATTGCATATGAGTTGTTCCTAGCCACACATTCATGGCTATTAAGGGAGTAGAGCGGTGGGCTAAGCACACATCCTTGTGATGTGCCAGTGTTGACGATCAGCGAAGAGGAGCTATTATTTCCAGTCCGCACTGACCATGTATTCTGATGAGGAAGTCGAGGACCCAGTTTCAGAGGGTGGTACAGAGACCCAGGTTTTGAAGCTTGTTGTTTAGTACTGAGAGGGTGATGGTGTTGCACGCCAAGCTGGAATCAATAAACAGCAGCCTGATATAGGTATTGCTGTTGTCCCGCTGGTCCAAGGCCAAGTGAATAGCTTGTGAGTTTACATCTGCTGTAGTCCTGTTATGGTGATAGGCATATTGCATCAAGTCCAGGTGCTTGCATAGACAGGAATTGACATGACCAGCTTCTCAAAGCACTTCGTCACTGTAGATGTGAGTGCAACTGGGCAATAGTCATTGAGGCAGCTCACCCTGCTGGGCACTGCTAAGATTAATACCCTTTTGCAGCTCTAGCAGCAGCAGTGAGAGATTGAAGATGTCCTCGAACACGCTAGGTTTTCAATGCCCTACGAGGTACACCATCAGGACCTGATGCCTTGTGAAGGTTCACTCTCTTGAAAGATGTTCTGATGTCAGCCTCCGAGACTGAGATCATAGGGTCACCAAATGCTGCAGGGATTCGCAGAGGTTTCGTTTTATTCTCCCTTTCAATGTATGTACAAACTCATCTAAGAATGAAACATCACAGCTGTTCACGATGTTAGGTTTTACCTTGTAGGAACTAATGGCGTGCACACTCTGCCAGAGCTGCATGCATCAGATTCCATCTCTATCTTCAATCAGAATTGTTTCTTTACTTTTAAAATAGTCTTCATTTGGTTGTAACTGGGCTTGTATAATTCTGGATCACCAGTCTTGAATGCCATAGTTCTAGATCTCAGCAGAACACAAATTTCCTAGTTCATCCATGACTTTTGGTTTGGGTATGTCCAGTATATTCTCAAAGGCACACATATCCACACAGGTCTTGATGAAGTCGATGACAACTGTGACATATTCAATCAGATTCACAGATGGATCCCTGAGTATTGTGCAGTCCACCAATTAGAAACAGGCCTGTGAGTGCTCCTCCACCTCTCTTAACCATACCTTCATGGTCCTCACTACTGGTGCTTCAGTCTTCAGTCTCCGCCTGTACGCTGGGAGTGTAAGTACAGGCAGATGATCAAACTTGACAAAGTGCGGACATGGGATGGCATAGTAAATATTCTTGACGGTGGTGAAACAGTAGTTAAGGTGATATGTTGGGGGCAGTTGGTCAGACACTTCATTAAGCCAGTCTGGTTGAAATTCCCCACAATGATTGGAAAGGCATCAGGGTGTGCTGTTTTGTGACTGCTGATCATGGTGCTCAACTCCTCCGGTGCCAAAGTTGAAATGTACACTACTACAGGGATTACAGTGGAAAACTGCCTCAGCATAGAAAATGGACAACACTTGACCACTATATGTTTCAGCTTGGATGAGTAGGACTGGGACACAACTACCATGTCTGTGCACCATGATGAGTGAATCATAAAGCACACTCTGCCTCTCTGCCTTTAAGAGACACTGCTGTTCGGTCTCCACGGTGGATGCTGAAGCTTTCAAGATGCAGCTCTGAGTCTGAAATGGTAGAGGTAAGCCATGTTTCAATGAAGCAAAGTGCATAGCAGTTCCTGATATCCCTTTTGTACTGTAATCTTGCTATGGTGTCTTCAATTTTATTTTCTAGAGCCTGTATATTCACCAGCAGGATAGTAGGAAGCAAAGGTCTTGTGACCCTGTGTTTCTTTCTTACTTGCAGCCCAGCATACTTTCAAATGTTTCAAAAGTTCATTTAATGTCAGAAAAATGTATACAATATACATCCTGAAATGCTTTTTCTTCGCAGCCATCCATGAAAATAGAGGAGTGCCCCAAAGAATGAATGACAGTTAAATGTTGGAACCCCAAAGTCCTCTTCAGCTCCCATCCCTCCCGCATGTAAGTGACACAAGCAACAATCCCCCCCGGCAAAAAAAAAGCATCAGCACCCATCACCAAGCACTCAAGCGTGCAGCAAAAGCAACAGCAAAGGCACAGACCTGCAGTACTCCAAAGACAACACGTTCACCCAGTTTCCATTTTCTTGAAGGGAAACTGCACTTGCAATCTGAGTCTGTTGTCTGGGGTCCACCGATTTTGAAGATCAATAGATTTTTAAAAAGATTTTAAAACAATTATTGCTTACTGAAGTACCCGTGGCTGTGATGGTGGATTTCAGCCGCAGTAGTCTTAAAGGGAAACATCTGAAGATTCCCTTTGGAGGTGCAAGCAAAGAGTCACCTCTTTCGGATGCTAACCTGTATGGCAAAAAGAGTGATCTACATGGTAGTGTGCAGTACTGGACCTTCTGTTGGGGAATGAAGCAGGACAAGCAATTCAGGTGGTAGTTCAGAGAGCACTTTGGCTCATTAAACACCAAAGAGAAATATTCATCAAAAATCCTACCCATCTCCAGTGGCTCAACACAAGGCAGACCTGATGATCCCTAAAGGAAATGCTCTCTTCCTAGCTAGATTTTCACTTGGGACTTTCCTTAACCTTACCTCCCAGATCCACCATATACACGCTCTTTAACCTTCTGATTTCTCTCAAGTGTATTCTACATCATTTTATAGTCAGCAAGGAATTCAATCATGCCTGACCCCCTATGCCCAATGTATGCTTCCTTCTTTTTCTTAACCAGAGCCTCAATATCCCTCGTCAGCCAGGATTCTCTATATTTGCTGGGTTTACTCTTCACCCTAACAGGAACACCCTGAACTCTTGATATCCCACTCTTAAAAGCCTCTCACTTGCCTTCATTCATTCCTTTCACTTCAGTCAGGTTCTCCCAACTGACCTCTGCTAGATCCTGCCAAATTCCCTCAAAATTAGCCCTGCTTAACCTGTGGGCCTGTGCTATCCTTTTCCATCACTACATTAAAACTAACAGAATTATGGTTACTAGAGCCAAAGTGCTCTCTGACTTCCACCTCAGTTACTTGCCCTGCCTCATTCTCCAAGAGGAGGCCCTGTATTGCACATACCATGTAGATGCCTCTGTACAGATATTGACTCAGGACATTTTCCTGGACATATTCTAAAAATTCCTCTCCATCCGGGCCCTTAACACTCTGTGTGGCTCAGTCAATACTGGGGAAATTAAAATTTCCCACTAATAAGCCCTGCTGTTATTACAACTATGAGCAACTTGTAGAGAGCGTCTCCACACACCTGCTCAAGTTCCTGTTGATGAATGGGGTTGGGGGTCTACAATACAGCCCCACTAGAGTGATGCTCCAGCATTACACAAGGATCACACATACCAACAGGCTACATTGTATTCCTATAAGACATGCATGTGACATAAGGTAATACCCTCTCACTTTGCTGAGTGGCCCTAGTACTGCTGAACATCTGTGCTGCTGATTTATAGTAAAAGTTGGAACCAACACGAATTGGAACAAATGGAGACACAAGAGACTGCAGATACTGGAACCTGGAGCAAAACAATCTGCTGGATAACCTCAGCAGGCTCGGCAGCATCTGTGGGTGTGTGGGTGTGTAAGTGGGGGTTGGGGTGGGGAGAGAATTGTGGACACTTTGGGTCAAAATGCTATGTCAGGACAATTAGCACAACTAGAGCCCACTTTAGACCCAAATGTTTTTTTTATATAATTTGGCTACTTGTTACTTATTCCAAGTTGTCCAATGCATCTTATTTTGTTTTACAAAGCAATATTCTCAATGAGAACTTGATATAAAATTGCCAGTTTGACTTCAACGTGACCCTTTTGAATACGAACCAGAGAAAGCATGCATTGTTTTACATACAAGCTGACTACCTTCAGTATCAATAAACATAAGATTTAAAAAAAAATCACACCACCATGTTGCTTCCTTTAATTTCTAAAGCTAGGTTTTGTCGCCTCGGCAAGAACTTCGGCCTCTGTGCCATCCGACCTAATTTTAAGCTATCTTCATGCAAATATATTAATTATTTCCCCGCTAAGATTTAGTCATAAAATATAAATAACTCCCACAAATATTTCTATAATAACCATAAAAACATAGAAATCTACAGCACATTACAGGACCTTCGGCCCACAATGTTGTGCCGAAATCAAAAACGTAACGCAGATTTAATGTTCGCCATGTAACGACAGTCGTTAACACCTTCCTGGTTACTGTTCAAAAAGGTAATTTTCATCTTTATGACTTTACACAGCACTGTAAAGTAAAGAACATATCGAGTCAAACTGTTATCCACAGACTCACAGAGAGATCTCTGAAGTTCCAATCTCGTCGAAGGTTGTTAATGGTTTTCGCATCCAATTGCACTTCTCCACAGAAAGGTGAAACCGGAGACGCAAGACACTGCAGATGCTGGAATCCGAAGCAAAAGAAAGGTGAAACTATCAACGTGAATTACCCTAAACAGTCCACTGGGTGGTGCTGATGGGTCAGCTGTAAGGCAATGGAAACCAGCTCACTCTCGGCTATATTGCAAAGTGAGATCGTCCTTTAACGCAGGGGCCCGAAATTAGTCGTTGCGTTCGACAGGAAAAGGTGCGAAAAGCAATTTGAGAAGGCAGAGCTGAATGAAATAAGTGAGAGGAAAAACGGGGATTAGGATCGCCCCCTGACCTGGTTTAATAAATATCAGAAGTTACACCAAAGGCTCGTTGAGTTCTGCACGGTTGTTTTATCCCCGTTCCCAACTCTAAACGAAATGAAGCAATACGGTGTTCCCTGTCATCAGCACTATAAAAATATGTGCCGATCCTGTAATCCCACAGGCATATCAGAATGTCACCAGACAGCAGGACGGTTCTTGCATCACGGTGGAGAGTGTATAGTTAGCATTCAGATGCTACATGGTAGAGACTATGTTGAAATATTTATAAGGCGCACGTAAAAGAATAATAGAGCCAGAATCTGCTTTGCAGATCGCTGTGAAGGAAGTTAACGGTTAAACTTATAAAGCGTTTGAACAACATTTGCAAAATATAAGATTATAATTCAATGCTCTTACTGAGTACAATCAAAAGCACAAGGCAGCCTTGCAGTCAATAGGCATTATCCATGTACCTTCGTAGATTATGGTTTGTTTTTTCTCATGTTCTAACACTATTTCAAAGAACATTTTACAACTTTTAACTTCGATACATTAAGGTTTGTAAATAAAAATACCAGGCAATGAAGAAGGTTAAAAGCGAACGGTGAAAAACCACAGGGTACTGAACCGAGGGATTCCAGAGGCCATTCCTCACTCCCTCACTCCCTCAAAATGTGTTGCATTAAGTCCGGGGCATTGATTTCCCCAGATGGGATCTTGGAAGAGTTTCACAAGCCGCACGAGAAGACGGCGGCAGCGCATGAAGTTGTGAAGGTGTGCTTCCAGTTTATGTTCAAACCTTCTGGGGGGACAAGAGAGAGAGATGCGTATCGCAGGTGACACTGAAATCACTTGTCAATCTCTAATAAATCTATTTGTCAAAACGAAAGTAGATTTCTTGCAGGCTTTTGTGTTTACTGGGACGGTTTCGATTTCTCTGCTTAATGATGGCGGGGGGGATGGTGATGGTGGAGACGAGGCCCTCTTGCAATAGAAGTCTCGTTTCAGACTGGAGAGGAAAAACTGCTTCAAACGGACTGCTCTCTCCGGAGGAGGTGGTCGACAGTGCTGGTGGGGTTGTGTCCCAGTACATATTTTGACTGCTTCTTTTTGATTGACGCCTGACGTCAGTCAATGGCACCGCCCCTTCGGCAATGTCTTCGAGCTGCGGCTCCCCAAATCCAGTCTCTATTCCACCGGGAAAGAGCGATCTAAAGTGAAGCTCGATTGGCAGGGTTATAACAAGGAAACAATGGGGGAAATGGCCAGGACTGTGCAGTTAAGCGTCTGTGCTTTGGTTCTCGGGATTGCGACAGCATTTTATAATTCAAAGAGCCATCCGCCCAACCAAGGTAAATTGGCGATCACTTCGCGTTGCGGGGCTCTCCGAATGAGCGAGCAGAACTTGAAATCTGTACTCTGGTAGTTGCTAGGCTAACTAAGCTAATAGCGCGACCCGTTGCTGGAGTGCCTGACGGTGGGCTTTGTGGGACAGGCAGGTGGGACAGTCTGCATGTTAGTATGACTGGGGCTGTTCTGTTCACCGCCAATACCTGATCCTCCCCAAACCTCGCTTGTTTCTGATAGACTTAGGTATAGAAACGTAGATTGCTGCCGATGGCTAGAGTATCCGGCAGTTCTGCGGAGTTTTATTTCGAGCTTCAAGCGAGAAGTCCCTCCCGTCCACTTTCGGTGGGAGATCGCTTCCCTCTTCTTCGTACGTGGACCTTAGCCACCGTGCCCACAGTGTGACAAGCACAAGCACAAGCACAAGCGGAGCGCAGACCTGTGCACGGTGAGATCCTGCAGTCGCCGCAGCTCACACGCTGAAAGCTCCCCCTTCAACAGTGAAAACACTTATTGAAGACATGTACCGGTCCTAAAAAAGAGAAATTCGGATTGAAATAGGGGGAGGGGTCGGAATTAGTGCAGAGTTGTGGCATTTTAACTGGGTCGGGCACAGACCATAAACTGAATGGGAATGGACTGGTGATTTTCGCGTACTTTTTGAAATCCGGTGCAAAACTGAGCTATCTTCGTGAATACATGTTTCAACGATGGGAATTGATTGTACGGCCGAAACTGTCCAGACTATTGCCGACGTGTTTTAACATTCAGACCACGTCGTTTCTCCTTTCTGAGCCTGCGATTGAGTCCTCATTGTCCTGCCGCAGTGTAATCCACGGTAGATTCATCCAGCTGCTTCTGGTGTGCAATTCGGAACACGCCTTCACTGCAGAGGGTGGGGGCGGGGGTTGCCTGGCGTCCAGTTCCTTATCTCTCCTGGAAATCGGAAGGAGATGCCACCCGTCAGAAGTTAGTGGGCAGTTTTCAACAAATCCTAAACTGAAAGTATTTCGGGCTCACTCACGCTCACTGATAGCCATCGCGGAGAACAGTTAAACTTACTGGTTTTGCACAGTTGACCCTCTTCCCCCAGAAATGCCTATATCATTTTGAGTTATTGCACGCGGATCGGGCAATAGGACGTGATTTTTGGCAGAAAACATTTGCCGGGGAGATGTATTCTCTTTAATATCTTCTCACCCTTCCAGTGTCCAACGCCAGTGAATGCGGCGGCAGCTGCTTCGCGTATAGTTACCTGAGCGAGCATTCGAGGGGAGCATTGCAGACAGCTCTAAAACCGCTTCATCTCCAATCTGAACAACTCTCTCACTGCCACTAAAATAAACCAATAGGCTTGGGTTGCTGTTTTATTGTTTAGTGTATATTTTACACGAAAACATTTTAATCACTACATATTTTGTGGGTAATCACCACACACTGAACTTCACTTTTGAGTAACTCTCTGATATAGGACGAGCGAACCAATTATTCTAAATTCCAATTCAAACGTAATACGCCTTGCCAAATTCATCAGAGTTTGCAAATTCTGATTTCAATACCAGATACGATATTAACAATTGGCGATAAAACTGAATTCAGTACGCCATAGCACATTCTTCTGTTGCTCAATTTCTGAAGAAGTTTAATAGCCATTAAGCAAAGAAAGTTTGAAAACTGCAGAGTGCGGCATTTTACGCCGCTGTTCTTTTCCACTCTGGTAATTGGCTGCTTTAACTCTTCACAGTTATCTTGTTGGATTCCCGATCTGTTCAAGGCGAGCTGGGCTGGGAAGCTTTCCCATCTGAAGCCGGAGTGAGTATGAGAATTTGGAATCGCGTTGCGAAGTATTCGATTGCGAGCTAATGGGGGCATTTTCAGCAGATTGCGCCGGGGAGGTCAGGTTTCCGCGGGGCTCGCGTGAAGTGAATTATTCTTTGTGCGGGGTAACCATATACTCCCTTCGGAAAGCTGCAGGCTGAAGAATTGGACACCGAAAGGGGCAGGAGTACAGGGGAGATAATTAAATAGAGAACGGATAAGATCATTTTTGCTGGTCACTTGATTCAGAAATCTACATTAACTGTAGGGAAACTAATGAAGGAACTATTGTTCCGAAACTCTAGTATTACGATGCAGTGTCTAGATTGTCGAAATTGTCCCAAAATAATTAACATTTTCTCACAGAATTCAGAGTTGCTATTTTCACAGTTTAGCAGCGGATTGAGTTGGATTACAAATTACAAAAGGCGTTCCAAGCCTCAGGGACGGGCTGAGTGGGAAGGGATTCTGTTCCCTGACAGAAACTGGGCGATCCCTCTGGACGCGGCCGGGCCGGGAAGGAAGATCAGACATCGACAGAGGGGCTGCTTACCTAGGATTAGCGGGAAAGCTGATCTGCTGTAGGAGGTGGAATTGGAGCTGGGTATTTCGGTGGGATGAGTACGAGTGTGCACGCAGTCTCCGTTTCCAGATAAATTGAAAATGTCAAAACACAAGGAAACTCGCGTCTGAGGTTTCCTACAGTGACAAGGTTTTGGACCAGCACCGTTCACCAGCAATTAGAAGTTAAACAAGACTCGCTCTGTACAGTCACTGGCCTGATCGTGGCGCCTGGAAACAACAATACATTATATTTCCAATTTCCCTGCTAACGTGCTTTTTTAAAACGAAGACATTAAACGACAATTTGCATTTGACTTTTTTCGAAGAAAAATACAACGAATCAGTCAATAAAAGTAAATTGAAGTAACACCTTCGTACTTATAGCGGGGCTGCATTATCAAGTTATTAATTTACAAATTATATATAACAATTTAAGTAAGTAAATGTGAGGAATTTTGTTAATGGCTGGTTGATTGCATTGAGCTGACCCTGAGATACTTAGCTCTTTTGCAGTACAGGGTATGTCTTTACACGCCGATGACTCCCGGGTCATTTTCCTCAGTTCATATTGATTAACAGTTAACTCTCAGAGATAGCGGATGCCAGCATGTGCCACCACCTTACTCCCTTCTATCCCTTTCATTAACCATTGGGGAATAAATTCAGCACCTCCAGTACAACGAGTCCTCAAATCTGACCCCGAGGAAGGTCACTGATTCCGTGGATGGTCTGCAGATGATGGCTCGCAGGCTTGAACGAACTGGGCGGAGGATGTTTAGGTTTGATTGAAGGGTAAGGCCACAACTGGAAACGAGGAAAGCCCTAATTTTATTTATAGTACTGAGTTTAAGGATAAAACTGGTTCTATTTCATTGAAAGGTAGTTTCATATCATGCACTTGAGCTCAATTTATAAACCTCTGTGAAACGTTAAATTGCCCCCGTCGCCCAAAGTCCTGTCGGAACATTTGAATTACTGGTGGTTAATGTTTCATTACAAAATACTATACAGGGAAATATTTTCTTTAATAACAACTAACTCCAACAAAGATATTCAGTTTTGCAAAAAGGAATATTGTGTGTGCCGGGGGTGGGGGTGCAGGATTATCAGTGAGCGAAAAATCATCTTGGAATTAAAATCGTGCCGTTCGTAGGGTGGGGAATGTACAGTTTAAGGTACGGCGCGCGTCCATGACTTGAATTTAACGGATTCATTCGAAGCAGCTGTGAAAGAGTAGCGACGCTAACCTTCTTCTGAGCTTCCCTTAAACCACCATCAACAAGAGTTTATCTTTTTCTGTCACTAACCCGTTTTAACACATTGTTCTGATGAATTAACCACTGGAATTAAATCTCCTGGGAGATCAGAGCGTCATGAAGGTCATTGAACCTTTATTAATTCGCAATCAAGTCTAGGTAATCATCGAGACAGTATGCGCCTGACATGAGTATTCACGTCTGGCGATCTCGGAAGACGGCAGGTGCTGCTTGTAGGCTTTACTTTTTTTTAAATCAAACGTAAACAGTCAAATTGACTCACGTGGAATAAAAGGTTTTACAGTTAAACACCATCCAGCGAGCGCCTTCCTTGTCTCTTATGCACTGTCACTGTTAAAATAAATAGAGTGATTTCAGTGTGAATATATGCATAGTGTTGAGTATTTCTGTTATACTTAGAATTACACTGCCTTTTAAAGTATTCCTTTTAAAGGCAAATCTGTTTAACACGTTCATAATTAAAGATCCTCTTTGATTGGGCTGGAAACAAATCACAGATTATTACATTATCTGAAACTGGATTTGCTCCATCCTACTTAAATCCCAACATTTGTTTGCATCTGTACATTTATGTAACCACTTCATGCTTTCCCAAATTCTATAATCTGCCCAGCCCTTGCTTAGTCCCATCCTACCTCTGCATTCTCCATAAGGATTATGATGCAAGATCAGATCCTCCTGTTTTCTTGCACATTCGGCAACACCTTAACTTTTGACTCTCAGAAACTTTCTTTGTAATCCGTCTGCATTAGTAATTCTCTCAACATTTTCAACAAGCGTCTAAATCTGTTTGAGATCAATTATTTCCCATAATCTTAATTGTTATTTAGCATTTGTGCTCCTTCATGATGTAGGAATCAAGTGACCATTAAAATGAATATCTATTTCACTAAAGGTATTATGCAAATGAAAATCTTTGTCAGTTTAATTAGTTTATTTAACTACATCCAGTTAGAATGTATTTTAACTTGCATACATGCAATGCAGAATTAGACAAGCCTTGGGATAGATAGGTAAATGCACTTTTGTATTCATGTCTTGGGAAAAAAAATGCAAAATGCCTTGGTATCTGTCCAGACTTTCTGCAAAACAAAAGTTCTAATGTTAAATAGCATTTCACAGAAATGTGTACTGAAAGACTAAAATATGTGTGTTTTGTGTGTGCGTTTATCTTAACAGTGGGAGGAAGTGAGTATCATGGATGAGAAGAATACTCCAATCCGAACCTACCAAGTTTGCAACGTGATGGAACCAAATCAGAATAACTGGCTGCGAACTGACTGGATCCCTCGTGAGGGAGCCCAGAGAGTTTATATAGAAATTAAATTTACCCTTAGAGACTGCAACAGTCTGCCAGGTGTCATGGGAACATGTAAAGAAACCTTTAATCTGTTCTACTTTGAATCAAATAATGACAAAGAGTGGTATATTTCAGAAAACCGGTACATAAAGATTGATACCATTGCAGCTGATGAGAGTTTTACACAAGTGGACATTGGTGACCGGGTAATGAAACTGAACACAGAAGTTCGGGACGTAGGCCCTCTGACTAAGAAAGGCTTCTACTTGGCATTTCAAGATGTAGGTGCCTGCATTGCCTTGGTATCCGTCCGTGTTTTCTACAAAAAATGCCCCCTGACAGTACACAATTTGGCACAGTTCCCTGACACCATTACAGGTGCTGACACCTCATCTCTTGTGGAAGTGCGTGGTTCCTGTGTGAACAACTCGGAGGAGAAAGATGAGCCAAAAATGTATTGCGGTGCGGATGGAGAATGGTTGGTGCCAATAGGCAACTGTCTGTGCAACACTGGCTATGAAGAACAGTCTGGGGAATGCCAAGGTAGGATAAAAGATTGGATTTTTGATGTAATTCCTTTTAGATTTTATACATAAGCTATTTAATTAGTGTTTGCTTAGTATGGTGTAAAGCAAGATAATTAACTTGTCTGTTGGGAGATTAAAGGCCACAACTGAGTGATTAGCAACTCTGTCTGTTTAATGTGATGTCTCTTTGCCCCATAGCAAGTAAACACACATCAATTGAGTTATTTGCAAGTAACTAATAATATCAGTCTACTTCTGTCAAAAGTTAATAATTATAACATTTGTATTCAATTATCTCATAAAAAAATGGCTCAAACGTGTATCAGTTGGTTTACGATAATTTAAAATAGTACACCAGTCAATACAGTACTTCGTATTCAGCATTTGGGAGTAAGTACCTGTCTCGGTGCTAATGATGTCGCTGCAAGGCTCACATCCCATTCCTGTCATTTACATTGGATCTATAGTTCCTTGGCAAATGTGATAATAAGATCAGCAGACAAAGAGACTATATGGATTATTTAATGGCTGTTTCTGCTGTGGTTCTATGGTAGATTTATGACAGAAGCAACATGAAGATTCTGACAATGTGATATGACTGGCAGCTTTCTGTAGAAATGAATCACTAAAATTCCCTTAATCATACCTAAGCCAGCTGAAGAAGAACCACCACAGTGAAAGGCAACTGCAGCAAATAAAAGAGACCAATGATTATGACAAGAGGCAGACCATGCAAACCTTCTTGTCTACCTACTGCTCAAATGTGAGCCATGAATTGTTTGGGATTTTGCATTGTGTTCACCATTAGGAATCTTTGCTGGGTTAAAATGAGGAGAAGAAGAAGGAGACCTTTCATAATTGTAAATAGCCCCTCATTGGTGACAGTGATACACTGATAATTTCTCCAATGTTGTATTGGTAATGACAGATCTAACAGAGAGGTTTTAGTATCTTGATATTATTGCAAAATGAACAATTTAAGTTAAAGCAGGTTTCAAACTCAGACTAAGCAATAGAGCTTTACAAGTAATTTACAAATTGCCAGATTCCTAACAGACTAGAGCCTATTTTTATTCAACATATGTGTTTACTAAAAGACTAAGTACTGGTAGATTGAGAAAGAGCTATAGCTGCAAACGTTTCATTGAGTGTTCATTTTAGTTCATGCATCTACATGAAAGCGTAAAACTAGAGTGACTTCCAATTGGAAACAATAAAATGGACATGGTACTGATTTAGTTTTAGTGGAGGCTTTAAATTGAAAATATGTTACATTTCATTCAGCTGAACATAATCTTTATTATATAAAACATGCAGAATGTAAACTGAAATCAATAAAAATGGAATGAAATGTAATTTTTTTGTTGAAGATGTATTTAAGAATCATTATTATTTTAATGTGAACTTCAGAAGGTGCTTAGCCAGAACATAATTCGTTTAGGCGTAAAGAAAAACTACACAATAGGAAAAAGATAGAAAGAATATGTAACGTAAAAAAATAAACTGAATTAAATTACAGTCTTAACCAGAAGTATTGGATTCTCTTAGTTAGTTCTTGCATTCCAGTATTTCTACTTAACAGGCAGTATTATGCTAATGCCTCCAAATTTTCAGTGTGATGGAAGGAAAACGTAAGCCATCATTTATATATCTATAACCTTTAAGTGATCTGTTTGGTTTAGTCATACCAAGGTTATTCAAAGAGCTCAAAATGCAGCCTCCTTGGGTTACCTTGATTAATGGGAGAATAACAGAGTTTTCTTGTTTTGAGCTTTGTGCCCCATATTTGGTGCAGCTAATTACATTGCTTTGTTCAATAAGAGCCTTTTGATAAGTTACACTGATAAACAGTACAAATGATGGGACAGCTCCTTAACAAAAGCCTGAATCTAACCAAAAGACATTGCTCAGCGACCAAGTCCAGTACACAGAGCGAAGGCTACAACGTCACCAGAATTAGTCTATGGTGCCGTTTTTTTTGAACACATTAACTTTTATCAAGATTGTATTTTTACTAAATTATTCCCCATTTTGAGGCCAAGCACTCCGGTTCTTACAAAGTAAAAATAAAAAACTGGGAAGTGTTTTAATGGGTGGTATTGTTCTGTATGTTATGACAGCGTTCAAATTATAATAATTTTTAATCATATTCCAGTTGAATTTAGTTGGACAAATCAGTAGTATTACCTTTTGAAATACAATATCTAGCCTTTGCTGAGCGAGGACTGAGAAGATTTTACTGCAGGGAGCCAAGATCTTCTGCCCCCACCATGCCATTTGATTCAAGTAATATTGAAATTTTGTGAATAGGAACTGCCCTATTGTTTTGCATGGGAGAACCCTGACCGCACAATTATAGAGCAGGGGTCAAGGGTCATTTACTTCCTCATCCATCTTCCGCCTGTCACTGGGGGTCAGAGTTAGATTGATTAAGATCTCATGGCGTGACAAAGACCTGGCAATCAGTGGTGGGTGCTTATTGTTATTGGAGTCACCAATACTGGTCATCTGCTGGGGCCTGGGACTGCTAGGGACAGACTTACATTTCCTCTTCCAGTTGTCACCTTCAGCAGAATGTGTTAATACTTGAAAGAATTGACAGATTGGTAGGGATGGATCTGAGGTTTCAAAGTGACAGATTGGTATTGTCTGTACCACCTGCAAGTTCATTTGAAAGGACCAATGATGTCTGACGGACTTCCTTGTAAGGTAACAAATAGAATTGATTCGTGATATCAATATATCACTAACTATGTAATAGTGAAAACTAATCAAATTAGTTATTTTCAGCATGCTCTTATAACTTTGCTGTAATGCAAGAATTCTCTGGACATCATTGTAATTGGTTTTAACATAGTTCGCGAAGAAATACTTTGTTTGATTTATTGCTAATGTAGAAACTTCTGATTGATCCCTCTTTAAATATTGCCTCATTATGATAATCTTCATGTTGAAGGCAATCTCTTAATTATGGTGCTGCCTTGAATGGATTTTATTAAGCAAAATCTGGTAAATTATTTCAATTTTTTGAGAGGGAACCAAACATTATCTTTTTGAGAGAAAAACTGTTTTGGAAGGGCATTTGCTGCCTGTTTTGTAGAGGACGAGAATGTCATTGTGAGTGATAGGACTAATCAACTACTGCATGCAGCTTTTGTCACATAAGAATTGAATAATAAGCAGGTTTTACATCCATCACCAGCACAGGAAGCTGGTGCTTGCAATCTTCACTTTCCTATTATAGTGAGCTTAAAAAGGCACTAACTTTTGTGGATGAATGTTAAGAAATTCTGTATCTTTATTTACAAACCCATGTTTGTGTAGAATGTTCGATGTGATAATGAAAATTACCTGCAACTCTCAAAATAAGCCTTTAGTGGCATTTTCTGTATATTGATCCAGAGTGCCAGCATCTTCAGTATCTCTTGTGCCTCCTTTATTAAAGTTGTAATGTTCTTTGACTCAGCTACTTATCAACTATACTTGCTAATATAGAAGTAGAGCTGCTTAAATACAGTTTCATAAACATGGGAACTCTTTAAATGCATTTGTACATCTCATTATAGTATGATGGCAGCTCCCATCTAGTAACTATACCCACATAGTTCTAGCTCTTTAAGACTTGTTTCATGACACTTTAGTTAGAAATAATGCATTTCTGTTTGTAATTTAAATTTAAGAGAAGAGCAGACAGAATATAATTACACTTTATTTCATGATATAGAGATGCTTATTAAGAAAAAAATCAGATCCTAATTATATTATTAATGTACTTTTGTGTTTCAAAATATTGCTCAATGAGGTGTCTGTTCACTAATGTAAAGGCAGGATGTCAAATTTAGGGTGCAACAGTGGCGTAGTGGTTAGCGCACTATTGCAGTTGGGGGGGGGGCGGGTCAGAGTTCAGGCACCTGTAAGGGATTTGTACATTCTGCACGTGATCATGTGGGTTTCCCTCAAGTACTCCAGTTTAGTAGGTTAATAGGTTACAGGTTAGTAGGTTTCATAGTCATAGTCATAGTCATACTTTATTGATCCCAGGGGAAATTGGTTTTTGTTACAGTTGCACCATAAATAATAAATAGTAATAAAACCATAAATAGTTAAATAGTAATATGTAAATTATGCCAGGAAATTATGGGTACATTTAATGTCAGAGAAAATGTACACAATATACATACTGAAATTCTTTTTCTTTGAAAACATCCATGAAAACAGAGGAGTGCCCCAAAGAATGAATGACAGTTAAACATTAGAACCCCTAAGCCACCCCCCCCCCAGCTCCCCCTCCCACGTTCAAGCAGCAGCAAGGCAATGGCCACCCGCCCCACACCCCCACCAGCAAAAGCATCAGCCCCCTCCACCGAGCACTCAAGCGTGCAGCAAAGCATCAATGAAAACTTAGACTTGCAATACCCCAAGAACTACTCATTCACCCACCCGGTAATTCGACATACTCTCTCTCCCTAATAAAGGGAAAAGAGGTGTCCCTGTTTCACAGCGAGAGGGGTAACATGACTAACAACTCGCTGATATACGATGTTATGAGTATGTGACATCACTTTTTCTGAGCTCTGCACCAGGGAGTTGATGTTAGACAGG
Organism: Mobula birostris; assembly: GCF_030028105.1. Lineage (NCBI taxonomy): Eukaryota > Metazoa > Chordata > Chondrichthyes > Myliobatiformes > Myliobatidae > Mobula > Mobula birostris. The sequence goes on from NC_092373.1 coordinate 66,314,285, forward strand.
CGCAGCTCGCTGGACACACAACCCCGGCTGCTAACCCGCTGCTCCCGATATTCCGTGTTTTCCCGCGATGCTTCAGTCAGGGACACCGCCCTAGAATCAGCAGGTCTCCAGGGCCATGAGAATCCGGTACTCTGAAGGTGCACTCGCCTTCCAGGCTGCTTCTTTGGGCTATCAAAAAGGGCCGGTCGTGAGGCCTTGAGAACAGGTCCCATTCCAATGAAGAACCAAAGTCCAGAGTGTAACTCCAGGTCAGGGTCTCCAAAAGAACCTTGAAAAGGGAAAAAAGAGATATCAAAGATAGAAATAGAACTGTTTCCAAAAATGCAAGCGAAGTACTCACCATTTAGCACTATCTTGACTTTGTTCCGCTCCTCTGAGGTTAATTGATCATAGTAAATTGTCCTCTATTCAACTGGGGTTAAATGTGTAGGTTGCTGGGCAGCACTGTTGGTTGAGCCAGAGAGCCTGTTTCATGGTGTATCTTTAAATAAAAAACATATAAAAATAAAATGAAAATAAAAATTCACATAAAGCTACTACACCTGTGCTGTGATGGGCGACAGTTGTGAATGTCTGAATTTGAAAAGAAATCCCTGAACTCAGTATGTGGTACTCACATGTACAGCATCTGTGCTTTACTGTCAATCAATGCTGAAAGATCAACATGATCTCCCAATGTCATCATTACACTGAAAATCCAACCTCCGCCATTCATCTGTTATGATGAATGAGCATTGTCAAATGGCTAGACTTCTTATCTCTGCTTAGATGAGCTTCCTTGTTTTCAAATTTTCTACACTAAATTATGCAAAATAGTATGTCCCATTACATATTCACAAAGGAAAGGAGGTTTCCTAGCAAATTGGGCCCAGGGGTTTCTCAAAAGATGGACAATGTCCAAATTTTGTCTGAGGGTAGACACATTAATGTCATAGCATAGAAACAGAGGTTCAGCCGGCAGCAAGCATCAGCCGCTCATTTGCACTAATCACTGTTTATGCAAATGTAGCTGTTGACATTACCACAATGCAACAATGGTGTTTGCAGCATGCATGCTGGATGTAGAGTGTTATTTTCTTGAAGCGTTCATCTGGAATTCTGAAAGCTTGTTTTGCATAAGCATTGCAACGACTGGGTGATTTTGATTTTGAGGTGAGGCAGGTTGGTTAGATGGTCATATCATAGCCATGTAATGAGTCTTCCTATTAGGTTGGGAATCCAGGAATAGTATTTACAGTGCATATCCAACCTGATAAGTATAGCTTAATTTCATTCAGTGCCCAATTTGTTACTGATCTGCACGTTTTTTTTCTGCTTCTTGTAGCTGGAGGTGGAAAATAGGGAGCTGATAATAATAATAATAATAATAATGGTTGTGACTACAAGGCATTGTGGTCTTCAAAGTAGCAGGTCTTGTAGGAGACTTATAGACAGGCCTTCTGGCACTGTTTGAGAAGGGTCTCTATAGATCCTTTTGGTTGGGTAATGCCTTTCACACCAGCAACTTATAGTGGGGTCTGCAATTTGCTGTTTAACTGCTACTTATGCCCTTCCTAGACTTTTTGCACCCAGTTCAATGTAGCAAGAAGAACAGCCACCTTTACTCCCTCTTTTCCAGGCAGAGTTGTCGGAAAGCCCTTCAACTGTACACTAATTCAGAAAATGAGCAATCAATCAGCTGTTTTAATATGCCAAAGCCAATAAGGTTAATTGCAGTGGCTCAGGTTGTACACTACAAATGATGGCAAAACTGCCAGATTTCACTGTCATTACACAGTAAAATTGCCAGCAACCACGTGCCTAATGGAGTAATTTTTGCAATTATGGCCAATGATTCAGTTTTTCTCCCAAGGCTCTACTTCTTGTAGATTTTTCCAGAGTAATCATTGGCAAAAACAAACTATTTACAAACTTGCCTCAGTGTAAAATTACCTAAAAATGTTTAGCTTCATTGCGTGAGGTCCGAATGAATTGTCAGTGGTGAACTGAGCCTAAATACTATTCATCAAATTATCTGACCCCAAACTAAATAGTCCCATGTAATCCTCAATTATAAATATTCTAAAATTTTTTTCAAAAATCTATAATATTTTAAATACTTTTCAAGAAGTTTCAGATATTTCAGCTTAAATATTTAATAGGTGTGTTTTTCAGTCTTTAGCACTTTGTCAAATAATTAAAATTTTACATCAAAATCACTTTATTTCTTTCCTGCATTGTAGCTGAAGAGAATTATTTAAGTCATTTGGCTCAAGCTCTTGTAATCTTTTTGGCAGCTTTCATTGGTGTCAGTGATAATCCATTTGTTGCTAACAGCAAGATATAGGCCATTCTTTGACAACTATTTTGTACTCCTGTAATTTGTAGCCATTTGCAGTCTAGCAGCCAGTGCACGCTGGAGCTACGTATTGCTAACAGACCGGCAGATGGAGTGGGTTCCTGCTTATTGACCTGAAATGGCAATGAGTTCCATTTATTTATAGAACCCCTGAATTACAGAGTGGACAGGAGATGCCTGTTTGCCTGCAGTGGGTGGCTCATGAGAAACTAAAATATGGTCAAGTATCAGTGGAAGATAGCGGGACTAGGTGAGAGTATGAGTTCGGCACGGACTAGGAGGGCCAAAATGGCCTGTTTCTGTGCTGTAATTGTTAGATAGTTATATGGTTATATAAGATGCCTCAGAAATGTAAATTAGCAGGGACTTTATGTTAAGCATTGTTTTGGGGTTGTTGGTGCCTTGCTTCCAGTTCTGTGGGTGTGACAAAGCTGATGAGGTCAATGTGATCCGCAGCCAGAGATAGGGCAGATGATGGTTAACAGGGTGGTCGGCTGCATAGCTTGGAGATAATACATCCTTTCTGCATCAATGTTGGGTTTCATTGCTCTTATGCATGGACCTGAGCTCCTCATTGTTATTCTGAATGCCTCTTTTCTATTTTCAGTGATTAAGGACTGTGCAATCTCATGATTTTTTGGAGATTTTAGAATTTCCTGAGAAGGCTTTGAAAATATCCTTGAATTGTTTCCTGTGTCTAACTGGTCATCTCTCAGAGCTTGGAATAAAGCTTGGGGCTCTGATGCCTCGCGTAAAAACAATGTAGTGTGCCCTTTGAAGCCAATTGAGTGCATTAAGGTGTCAGTGTTGGGGAGCCTAGCCCAGGAGAGTGGACGCTAGCATTGATGCTGTTAGCCTGCTGGTGGATTTGGAGGACAGGGTGAGCATTGGTAACTGTGCTTTGAGGTGCTGCTGAAGGTAGCCCGTGTCTCCGAAGATTACAGGTTGGCAGGGTAACCATGATGTCTACTGGACAGAAAGCTTTGTACCAAGCTTGAGATCTTGACCTTCAAATACAATTTTCCTCAGATAGCACTGAAGGCAATAGGTAATTTTGTAATCAATGTATGACATCATTGGGTCACTCCTGCATATAAAGACTGGCTCAGTTTCTCATATCTCTTGTGAATCTTTATTGTTGAAGAGTGGGATTGCATAGAAGGAGGCTTTATGTTTTAATAAATGAGATGGTGATAATTTAGAACTCCTTCTCTGAATGTACAGTCACACACACATCATTTGAGTTTCAGAGCTCAGTAACATAATGAATTTCTGCAGAGAGCCCAATTTGAGAAGCATATGCCACAGTCTCTCCATATTTAACAGGGTTCAGACTGTGACATCAACTAGACATGCTCTAATTGGCCAGTGCTTCCTTGGGAATCTAGGACCCACACATCCAAGACCCACCCTAATTGAAGAGAGGTTATCACAGACAATGAGTCAACCAGCACCCAGTGCACTTTGAACTAAACTTCATCTCTGAGTCTGTCCCTGATATGAATGTCCTTATCTCCAGTTCACAACAATCTAATTGGTTTAGCTTCACCACAATTCCAACCTGACGCGAAATTGAAACGACCAATTAAATTGGAAAACAACAAGGCCCAGGGCGCAGACAATATTCCTGATGAAGTTCTAAAACCTGGCAAAGAGGAATAAATTCAGAAACTCATCTCTCAGTTCTTGGAAGAGAAGGACATTCTGGGGAAACTTGAAGATGTCGCAACAGCGGCATTTTCATAGAAGAGACAAATCTCATTGCTCTAACTCCCTAGGGTTCTCCGTAATGTTGATAAGGGAAAAGCCATTGCCCAGGGTCCTCTATGACTCCCGCCTCTCAGTACTTGAGCGCTTTTCCTCAAATTGCAAAACTTGGATTTTTTCCATCTTGAGGCACGGTAGTCATCATTATCTCATGGCTACTCCAAGGTAACTGAAGAGGGCTGCATCAATTGCTGTATGTGGCCTTTATTATGGCTTCACAAAAGACTTTGAGCATCTTAACTCTTCCCATGTGCCATTTCTGTTTGGTGGAGTGGGGTGGGTTGGTGATTGCGGCAAGTTAACTTGATCTCATTGTTTCAGAGACCCTGCACATATTCATTCACTCTTTCGCCAGTGTTACGTACTACAACTGCTCTACATAGTCCCCTTGTACATGTTTGGCTCTCTCTATGTGACTGGTACACAGAGCTTCATATGTGCTCATTAGATGATGATTCTTGATTATAAACCTTGAAGTTTTCATTTGTGAAGAACTAATCACATGCTTTGATCTCTGTTATGTTGGTTTTGTTAAGAATTATAAGTTCTGGACCAAAATGAGACATGGAACACCTGATAACTCAACAAATTAATCATAGTTTTGTTGTGCTAATCGTCTCTTATCCAAAGCAAGTATTGTTACTTACTGATGTAGACAATCCTATTTCTTTTACTGGATCCAAGTTAATTGCATCACTAACAGTAAAACCTTTGGGGGATTATAAAGATTTCTTGTGAGCAGTTACTTAAATTTATGAGCAATAGAAGATCAGACATATCAACCATATATGGTACAGGAACTAACACAGGATCACCCCTGCTGTGAACTGTTTCTCTGTGGTAGTTAGGTAAATATTGATATGCAGAATAAAGTTCGTAAGTGATAAAGCTTCAGAGACAAATCATTTTCTAATTTTGTTTTCTCCTGAGATCCCAGACCATTTTTTCATGCTTTTATTCTGTGAATAGCCCGAGAATCTTCGGTACTGTCCACCGTAAAGTGCCAAGTGTTATTTTGACAGTCTGATCCCCTGCCGTTTGCCATTTGACTGTGTTCTGACATGGCTCCAGATCCACTCTTTGTTTCTTTCTGCTCAAAGGGTCAGAGGTTAACTGAAAACTCATTTTTTTCCCTCCACCAATGACAATCTTGGAAGTGGGTAAATATTCAGTTATTCAGTTCTTTTATTTTGCATTAAAGTGAGTTTGAATTCAAATTTAAAATTTTTGTCTTAGATACAAATTTATTTTTATAATTATAGCAACATCATGTTTGCATAACTTGGATTTAATTCCAAAATAGCATATTCGTTGCATTGGAGCTTGACTTAGACAATTTACACAGGTTTTTTTTGCTGTGGTGATTATTGTATTGTGCCAGCTAACTTTCACCAACAAATTAGTATGTCATGTTTAATGATTTTCTTGTCAATCATAGACTTACTTAAAAAAAGTTAAATCCTGATTATAGTTAATATTAAATAGCTCCTCATTATGTGATTAAATTGTAATTAGGCTGCTATTTGCAATCACTATTTCTGAACTTTTCTCAAAGGGTTATTGAGTCAAAATGAAAGAATGATATAAAAATCTCTTTTGCTTTCATGAGCAGTATTATAAAAATAAGGTTTGTAACCATATTATCCGAAAGATTGAATTTGACAGTAAAATATTGTTTGAAAATAAATGCAGTCGTATTGAAAAAGACATCCAGCTTTGAAAAATGTCTCATTTTGAAGCGTGCCTGCATGGGAAAGTGATTAATGCAGTCGCTAAGCAAATTAGCATGTCAAAAGCTTTGAATCAATACCAGTACTTTTTGTGCTAGCTGGATGGAATGGGGAAAGCTTGAGAAGCACCAGGAAGCTCTTGACAGCTGCGGCAATCTGCAAAAGAGACTGTCGATGCTGATGCAGACATGCAAAGCTTGATCTCAGTGACGCTAATCCCAAAAAATGACTAGAGCAGATTAGTCGAAAACTACTTCAATGTATCTAATTGTTTCAACTGTAAAAAAGGTGATGAAATTAAGAATATTGCAGAGAAATTAGTGATGTATGCATTACTAACACCAGATCTATTTTATATTGAGTATTTACCCATGCATTTTCAGTGGTAAGGTTTAAATAAGACCAATCCCCAACAAAGAGGTATTAATGCCCTTAGTATTTGTGTTAATGGGTAACTATTTAATTCATATCTTTCAGACTGAGCCTTAATCCAAATATCTAGGTTTGTAGGCTCTATTTAGACATTTCTGTCAGATTGTAAATAAATTTTTAAAATATCTTTCAAATGTAATTTATTGAAATATGTATAAAAAGGCCTTTCTTTTGTATCATACTCTTTTACCTCATTTGGATCAAAAATTCCCTGCTTAGTTGGTAGTAGCTAACTTTAATTGTAGTTTATTTAAATACTGCAAAAACATCCCTTCGGAAAGACATTTTTTGATTTGAATATTTTGCTAAGTACTACAGACGGTGCTCCTGAACAAAGTGACTTGGACATGGTGCACATAGGGCCTGTGCTTATTGACCTACATTGACTCCCGATTATCAACACCTCAGTTTTAAAATAATCAGCCTTGTGTTGAAATTCCTGCATGGTCTCATTTCTGTCTGGCTGTGTAAAGTGTCTCGGCCCAAGAACCCTCCAGGAACAATGTGTTCTCCAACTATGCCCATTCATGGATTCAGGCATGTAGGCCCTAAGCTCTGAACTTCCCTGTCAAATCTTCTCCATCTCCTTCTTTTCAAAGCCTCTTTAAAGCTATTCCTTTGCTTTGAATCACCTACTTTAGGTCTCCCTGTCTGGCTCAGTGTCAATTGCTGTTCAGAAATCACTTCTGTGAAATGCTGTGGCATGGTTTGCCATATTAAAGATGTTATGTAAATGAAAGTTATTGTTGTCACTATATACTGCAAACCCAAATGATGTGTCTTGACAGTTTATTGGGATGAGGACCATGCCAATGACTTAAGATGTTGAGGGGTGAATTCTATTAAAATTTATATTTTATGAAAATCTGTCTTCTAGGTTGAAAAGGAAACCAGTTTATATCATAAGGATTCAACATGGAATCAGTCACTAAACTTAATAATCTAAAATTTCTGACAGTTCCATAGATCCAGAATAGATCTTAGTTTCTTGTGAATATCTACAAAGTTGGATTGCCCAGATCTAGCTCAAGACAATTTGGATGTAGAAAATGAGCCAGACCAGGCAAAGTAGCTTCAGTAATGACTAATGTACAGAGCTCAAACCAGTAAATCTTCAGTTAAAAATACAAACAAAGATCATATTTTAAAATATACTTGTAAGTTGCCGTTGCCACTGCAGTGGTTAATGTGTAAAATTGTAATGCAATTTTGCACTTCTGAGGAGTGGTGAATATAATTAAGTGTTTTGCCCTTCTGGGTTGTTTCTAGAACATCGACATAGCAGCAGCTGTGTAATACTGTTAAAATAATAATAGTTACAGTCCTGCCATTGCTTGTGATAATGTTTAGAGTCATTAATAGCCGTGAATAAAGAAGTGCAGTGGATTACGGTTCATTGGGCCATTGGTTAATCAGGGCAGCCATTTGGGATAACTCTTAAAGAACAAATAATAAATTGAGAAAGTAGTTGTGATCCCCTTCTTTTATTTGGGACAGTATACTGCTTAATTGAAGCAGGAGACTGTTGCTAAATAGTTTTTAACTAGCGTCAGTCATATGCACTCGTGTGGCTGTTACAATCAACTCTGTGCTTAGAGCCATTAGTTATTAAATGGCAACACACATCAAAGTTGCTGGTGAACGCAGCAGGCTAGGCAGCATCTGTAGGAAGAGGTGCAGTCGACGTTTCAGGCCGAGACCCTTCGTCAGGACTAACTGAAGGAAGAGTGAGTAAGGGATTTGAAAGTTGGAGGGGGAGGGGGAGATCCAAAATGATAGGAGAAGACAGGAGGGGGAGGGATGGAGCCAAGAGCTGGGCAGGTGATAGGCAAAAGGGGATACGAGAGGATCATGGGACAGGAGGTCCGGGGAGAAAGACGGGGGGTGGGGGGGGGACCCAGAGGATGGGCAAAGGGTATATTCAGAGGGACAGAGGGAGAAAAAGGAGAGTGAGAGAAAGAATGTGTGCATAAAAATAAGTAACAGATGGGGTATGAGGGGGAGGTGGGGCCTTAGCAGAAGTTAGAGAAGTCGATGTTCATGCCATCAGGTTGGAGGCTACCCAGACGGAATATAAGGTGTTGTTCCTCCAACCTGAGTGTGGCTTCACCTTTACAGTAGAGGAGGCCGTGGATGGACATGTCAGAATGGGAATGGGATGTGGAATTAAAATGTGTAGCCACTGGGAGATCCTGCTTTCTCTGGCGGACAGAGCGTAGATGTTCAGCAAAGCGGTCTCCCAGTCTGCGTCGGGTCTCGCCAATATATAAAAGGCCACATCGGGAGCACTGGACGCAGTATATCACCCCAGTCGACTCACAGGTGAAGTGTTGCCTCACCTGGAAGGACTGTTTGGGGCCCTGAATGGTGGTAAGGGAGGAAGTGTAAGGGCATGTGTAGCACTTGTTCCGCTTACACGGATAAGTGCCAGGAGGGAGATCAGTGGGGAGGGATGGGGGGGACGAATGGACAAGGGAGTTGCGTAGGGAGCGATCCCTGCGGAAAGCAGGTGGAGGGGGTGAGGGAAAGATGTGCTTAGTGGTGGGATCCCGTTGGAGGTGGCAGAAGTTACGGAGAATAATATGTTGGACCCGGAGGCTGGTGGGGTGGTAGGTGAGGACCAGGGGAACCCTATTCCTAGTGGGGTGGCGGGAGGATGGAGTGAGAGCAGATGTACGTGAAATGGGGGAGATGCGTTTAAGAGCAGAGTTTATAGTGGAGGAAGGGAAGCCCCTTTCTTTAAAAAAGGAAGACATCTCCCTCGTCCTAGAATGAAAAGCCTCATCCTGAGAGCAGATTCGGCGGAGACGGAGGAATTGCAAGAAGGGGATGTGATGTTCAGCAAAGCGGTCTCCCAGTCTGCGTCGGGTCTCGTGATGTTCAGCAATCCCCTTCTCGCAATTCCTCCGTCTCCGTCATGCTCCGCTGCAGCCTGGTACAGCCGTTCCGATCTATTCTTACTTTCTTCTTCTTACTTTTTAATTGACGTTATTTTTTGTATTTTTTTTCTCACGATAACATGTCGAAGCTGCACCCTCTCTAACATGCTGGTAGAGAGAGTTTTAGTTGGGTTTTCTTTAGCGCTGGAAATGGTTACATCCCGACACGTGGGACAGAAGCAAGGTCGCATTGTGTATTCCACGGACCAGCAAAGACTGGCCGGCTTAGCGAACAGAGCGGTGGACACCCCTGCTGAAATCCGGAGGAAAACATACAGGGGGGGATCACAAAGCCGAGGAAAGAGAACCGGGTTGAGACAACAGAGTCTTTTGGAGAAGAGGAGTTCGGTGGGTAATACCGTTCTGGCTGACCGGAAGTGCACTGAGAGCGGTAAGCGTAAAGGAATTGGGTGATTACTGTTCTGGCTAACAACGGATGGTGCAATCCTGGGTATATTACGATTGACGAACGTGTTTGCAGACTGGATATTGAACTTTTTACTGTTGGACTTCAGCCACATTCCACTGTGATACAACATTTGGTGGCACGGGAGGTCGTTCCTGCCTGTGGCCACCGAACGTGCAGCTCCTCCCGTGGAGGGTCAGACACCCTGAGCCAATAGACTGATCCTGGACTTATTTTCCATCTGGCATAGTTTGCATTTTGGTGTTTGATTGTTTGTGGTTTTTGTATTGCTATATTTACGCTCTATTCTTGGTTGGTGCGGCTGTAACGAAACCAAATTTCCCTCGGGATCAATAAAGTATATCTATCTATCTAGATGAATTCCTCCATTGATAACTGTTAGGAGCTAATACACAGTTCATAGTACTTTATTCTGTATCTCATTTAATTACATAAATTGTTACTCAGTTAAATGGTAGTTTGTCTTTTTTATACCTTTAACTGTTTCCATGAAGCTTTGGCTAAATGGGGCAGCCACTTAATTGTGCATGTATATACTGGTCCCAATGTGTCCCACTTAACCGGAATCCACTGTGATTGTATGATATAGTGCTACAGTACAAAGTATTGATGCTAGCATTTGAGATGGCAATGCTTGTAAATGTACTTTTATAAATATTTGCAAAATTTCAATATTTTGCATTTTGACTGAAGTAAAAGAAGTATTATTCTGAATCATTCCTAGTGGGTGAGCATATAGAGAACTTTAGCTTTTCTCTCAGCCTGTTTGTTCTCTGCTCTGGCTCATGATTCACAGCAGAGAATTCCAAAAGTACAAAAGCTAGATGCAAAGGTTCTCTTCACTGACTGCAAAGATATCAATGGACACTCGTATGTCAGTGATATTAAAGCTGATTGTGATTCTATCAACATTTGGAAACTCATTAGTCTGATCAATTCAGGGTTGTAATAATCCCCCCCCCCACCCATCCATTGTCTGTACTCCACAAGAAAATAAAACTCTGCATTTTAATTTGTCTATTTCCTTTTAAACAACTGAGATAAACAATGGTTGACAGATAAATATCAATGCAAAAAGCAGGCAGTGCTGGAATCATAACACCTGGCTTCTTTTAACAAATTGCCTGTCATAGCTGACTTATGATAAGAATTATACACAATAGTTAGCAAATGCCCTGACTTAAACTATTGTATATCTTATCAATTATTCCTCAGTGTTGAATCATGAAGAGATTGTTATTTGTCATTTCAAATGGGGAAAGAACTAATAATGAAATCATCATATACCATACCCTAGACTGGAAACAAATTCCTCTTCAATCTGTAAATGTCACTGGCAGTATGTTTCTAATCAGCACCCTCTTGAAAATTATTTGCCTTAACAGAGTCAAATGAAATCAGATGTAAAGCACATCATATACATTAAAAACTGGATTTTTGATGCTGTAAGAGATCAGAACAATTCTTATTCATTCAGTTTATATGGGTTTTCTTGGCCAGGCCAGCATGTTTTGCATCCCTAAATGCCATTTTGAGTAAAGCAATCAGCTGCTTGAACTGGAGCAAACCATCTGCTGTTGGTTTGAATGTTCTGTAAAAGTTCCAGCAGAGGTGAAAGAATTAAATACATATCTAATTCATTGTGGGACTTGGGGGGGCGGGGGTGGGGATATGGTGTTGGTGGTGCTTACATATATCCACTGCACATTTCCCTCCAGGTGGTGGGGCTTACAAGCTTACAGAGTCTTACGAAGTTCTGAGTGAGTTGCTGCAGCCCTTTTTGTAAATGGTATACAGTGTATGCATACGTGATATACTGGTGATGGGGTGTAAGAATGTTTACAGGATGAATGTGCCAGTCAGAGATGTTTTGCAATGTCAAGTGTTTGAGTGTCCAGATAAGTAGAAAGCATTCTATCTGCCTTCTGGTAGATGATCTTTTTAGGTGTCAGAAGTTTAATGATTCACTGTAAAATACCCTGGCCCTGACCTGTTATTAACCCCCTGGATATTGACATATTTAATAATGATCACACCATAGAATATCAAAGTGGAGGGTGTGAGGTTGAACTTAGACTTGTCATGCAATAGTTATATTGTATTGTTAGTCTTGTTAATTGCACCTGTATTGGTTGTATTTGAGTTGTGTATTTAAAAACATGTGCTCTATATTGCTTTCCCTAGAACATCGCTTAAATTTGCACAAGTTTTGATATCCTTAAGGTTGCTCTGCAAGACAGAAAGTATCATGCAATGCTTTGGATGGGGAAAGATTTTGTTTCTGTGCATGCTTACAAACTAAAAGTTGAATAATGGCTTCATCAAAATATACCTCCTGTTCAGACAATAGACAATAGGTGCAGGAGTAGGCCATTCGGCCCTTCGAGCCAGCACCACCATTCACTATGATCATGGCTGATTATCCACAATCAGTATCCAGTTCCTGCCTTATCCCCATAACCTTTGATTCCGCTATCTTTAAGAGCTCTATCCATCTCTTTCTTGAAAGCATCCAGAGACTTGGCCTCCACAGCCTTCTGGGGCAGAGCATTTTATATATCCACCACTCTCTGGGTGAAAAAGTTTTTCCTCAACTCCATTCTAAATGGCCTACCCCTTATTCTTAAACTGTGGTCTCTAGTTCTGGACTCATCCATCAGCAGGAACATGCTTCCTGCCTCCAGCGTGTCCAATCCCTTAATAATCTTATATGTTTCAATAAGATCCCCTCTCAGCCTTCTAAATTCCAGTGTATACAAGCCCAGTTGCTCCAATCTTTCGACATATGACAGTCCCGCCATCCCGGGAATTACCCTTGTGAACCTACGCTGCACTCCCTCAGTAGCAAGAATGTCCTTTCTCAAATTTGGAGACCAAAACTGCACACAGTACTCCAGGTGTGGTCTCACCAGGGCCCTGTACAGCTGCAGAAGGACCTCTTTGCTCTTATACTCAATTCCCCTTGTTATGAAGGCCAGCATGCCATTAGCTTTCTTCACTGCTTGCTGTACTTGCATGCTTGCTTTCAGTGACTGATGTACAAAAACACCTAGATCTCGTTGTGCTTCCCCTTTTCCTAACTTGACTCCATTTAGATAATAATCTGCATTCCCATTATTACCAACAAAGTGGATAACCTCACATTTATCCACATTAAACTGCATCTGCCCACTCACCCAGCCTGTCCAAGTCACCCTGCATTCTCATAACATCCTCCTCATATTTCACACTGCCACCCAGCTTTGTGTCATCGGCAAATTTGCTAATGTTACTTTTAATTCCCTCATCTAAATCATTAATGTATATTGTAAACAGCTGCAGTCCCAGCACTGAACCCTGCGGTACCCCACTGGTCACTACCCGCCATTCTGAAAGGGACCCATTAATCGCTACTCTTTGCTTTCTGTCAGCCAGCCAATTTTCAACCCATGTCAGTACTCTGCTCCCAATGCCATGTACCCTAATTTTGCCTACTGTTCTCCTATGTGGGACTTTATCAAAGGCTTTCTGAAAGTCCAGGTACACTACATCCACTGGCTCTCCCTTGTCCATTTTCATAGTTACATCCTGAAAAAATTCCAGAAGATTAGTCAAGCACGATTTCCCCTTCGTAAATCCATGCTGACTTGGACCGATCCTGTTACTGCTATCCAGATGTGTCGTAATTTCATCTTTTATAATTGACTCCAGCATCTTTCCCACCACTGATGTCAGGCTAAGCCGCCCTCCAATCCACAGGAACTGATCCTGAATCTATAGAACATTGGAAAATGATTACCAATGCATCCATGATTTCTAAAGCCACCTCCTTAAGCACCCTGGGACGCAGACCATCAGGTCCCGGGGACTTACCAGCCTTCAGACCCAACAGCCTATCCAACACCATTTCTTGCCTAATATAAATTTCCTTCAATTCATCCATTACCCTAGGTCCTTTGGCCACTATTACATCTGGGAGATTGTTTGTGTCTTCCCTAGTGAAGACAGATCCAAAGTACCTGTTCAACTCGTCTGCCATTTCCTTGTTCCCCATAATAAATTCACCCGCTTCAGTCTTCAAGGGCCCAATTTTGGTCAATTATTTTTTTTCCTTTTCACATACCTAAAGAAGCTATTACTATCCTCCTTTATATTCTTGGCTAGTTTACCTTCGTACCTCATTTTTTCTCCGCGTATTGCCTTTTTAGTTACCTTCTGTTGCTCTTTAAAAGTTTCCCAATCCTCCGGCTTCCCACTCGTCTTTGCTATGTTATACTTCTCTTTTATTTTTATACTGTCCATTACTTCCCTTGTCAGCCACGGCCTCCCCTTACTCCCCTTAGGATCTTTCTTCCTCTTTGTCAGTATAACAACATGATGAGGTTACAGAGAAGAATATGCCAGAATTCATTTGGTACATTGTTAAATTAAATTGGGTTTTGCCACCTAATTTCTGCTTCCCAAAGTAGGAGGTGAAAAAAAATATGCTGGAGACACAGAGTCTGCAGATGCTGGAATATAGAGTGAAAATAAACTGCTGGAATTACTTAGTGGAGCACCAGTGGATGCAAGTACATAGTCAAAGTTTTGGGTCAAGACTCTGGATGAGGACTGATTGTCTAGAAGGGAAAAAGCCAATACATAGAAGAGAGAGAAAGTGGGAAGGCAGAGGCTGATTGGTAATAGGTGGAACCAGGTTCTGGGAAAGGATGGGTAGTGATTTTTGGAATAATGGACAAATAGAGTGAGGTGAGGGCTGGGGAGTTGTTGGGACAGAGGTTGGGAAATGATAGGTGTGATCAGATAAGGGAGTGGTGATGGGCAGATGAAAGCAGGTGGGAAGGGGAAAGTGGATAAAAATGTGAGCCAATGGAGAAGAATCCTTGGTAAAAAGGTGATAGATGGAGTCAGGTGGGGGAGGGTGTGAGTCTAGATAATGTGTTGGGGAGGGAATGGAAAAGGTGAACAAAGGAAGAGAGACCTTGGGTAGACCAGTGGTATGGGAAAGGAATATGGGGTAATGGAGCAGATGTGTGGTTTACTTGAAATTAGAAAATTCACAGTTCATGCCATTGGGGTTTTGGTTGTCCAAGTGGAGAGTATGAACTTCTTTTCCTCTAGTTTGCTCTTGGTAAAGCCACGGCAAGGACAGACAGTTGGTGTGGGAAGGGGAGTTGAAATGATGTGAAATGAAGTTCAAGATGGTCATTGCAGACAGCGCAGGCATTCTGCAAAATGGTTGCCTGGTCTACACTTTGTTTCGGATTGATATGAGGGAGGAGGTGAAAGGACAAATGTTGTATGTCCTGCAGTTGCAGAGCACAGGGAGGACGGGGTGAGAAGGGGTGAAAGGGCCCAATCACAATGAGAGGGAAAATAGCTGACGAAGGGGCTAAGGATTGTATGCTGTATTGTGGCGGTTAGTGGGTGACATTTGGAATAGGCCCCTCGGCCCAAGATGTGCCAGCCTTTTAACAAATGAAGACCAAAGACTCTGTTTTGTCTGGAGAGGGTGAGTTGGGAGCAGACATGTGGGAAATTGAAGACGCGTGTATGTGAACTCCATCAAGTACAGAGGGTGGAACCACAGTTCCTGAAGAAAGAGGATATTTCAGAGGTCCTGGAGTGGAAAGTTTCAACTTGACAGCAGATGCAGCAGACATGGAGGAGGTGGTGTCCCTAGGGCAGGGGTCCCCATCCTTTTTTGCACCGCGGACCGGTTTAATAATTGACAATATTCTTGCGGACCGGCCAACCCGGGGTGCGAGGTTGTTCAAGTAAGGTTAAACTCACCTCAACATGTCTTTTAGAGTTAGTGTTGCCAACTTTCTCACTCCCAAATAAGGGACAAAAGTAGCAGTCAAATCCCGGGACACTTGTGTTTACCCCAGGAAAGACTACTATGAAGATGAAGCAACACTCACAACATGCTGGAGGAACTCAGCAGGTCAGGCAGCATCCGTGGAAAAGGTCAGTCAACATTTCGTTGCTGCCCAACCTGCTGAGTTCTTCCAGCTTGTTGTGAGTGTTGCTTTGACCCCAGCATCTGCAGAGTATTTTGTATTTATGACCATGAAGCCTTGCACGGGCACCTGTGTGCGCATGCGAATACGTGTCGATTTTTTTTCCCCACAAATCAGTTTTGGCTTAATCTTCCTGACTATACTGTACATACATTATTTCTACTTTGTATACGCTGTATCATTCCTGCTTTTACTATATGTTAATGTTATTTTAGGTTTTATGTGTTATTTGGTAGGTTATTTTTTGGGTCTGGGAACGCTCAAAAAATTTTCCCATATAAATTAATGGTAATTGCTTCTGCGCTTTACGCCATTTTGGTTTACGAAAGGTTTCATAGGAATGGCCTACATTAGCGGGGGAAATATGGGACAAGGGCGGTTCCATATGAACAAACCAATTTAGCCCAATATACGGGATGTCCCGGCAAATACAGGAGAGTTGGCAACCCTATGTTCAAGTTCAACAGTGCGTGATAGGGAATGAGGAAAGGTGCAGATGACTCATATCATTTCCTTGCAGCCCAGTAGCACATGCTTTGCGGCCCGGTGGTTGGGGACCACTACCCTAGGGAGACAGAATGTGAGGTTGTAGTCAGGAGGTTTATAGTATATTGGTGGATAGCTTGAAATGGAGATAGAGAGATCCAGAAATGGAAGCCAAGGTGAATTTAAGAGCTGGGTCAAAGTTGGTAGCAAAATTGAACTGAAAAAGTGGTGGCACTGGAAAATACTCAGATGAGGTATTTTGATAAAATTTGCATCAGATGAAAGAAAGCTTACCACATATCCTTTTATAAGGGCTGTGCTGTTTGTGATCATATGAAAATAGGAAACCATTATTAAGCAAATTTAACGTTTTATGCCACACAGTATTCTAAGAGCATGGCTGTGATGAAGAAATACTTGATTATTATTTTTGAACCTTTCAAGGAGTTGCTTTTGTATAGTTGCTAACAGATTTGGAGAGACAGAAGTTTGCCTATAATAGAATATCTTTTGTCTGAACTGTAATTTTTCATCTGAAATCCAAACAATATTTATGCTAATCATAGTCCCACATAAACAACAAGATGGCAGCACAGGGAGAGTTGTTATTTTCTATTAATATATTGTGAGAGAGGTTCTTCCAACTCTTACAGCTTAATTACAAGCTACAGTTTTTTTGGTAAGTGCTATATTGCCATTACTTATCAATCTTATGTCAACAGAATTTGAAATAGTGCACTTTCTTTTAAGATGCAAAAAGTAAACATAGAACATACATAGAACATAGAATAGTACAGCACAGTACAGGCACTTCGGCCCACAATGTTGTGCCGACCCTCAAACCCCGCCTCCCATATAAGCCCCCACCTTAGATTCCTCCATATACCTATCTAGTACTCTCTTAAACTTCACTAGTGTATCTGCATCCACCACTGACTCAGGCAGTGCATTCCACGCACCAACCACTCTCTGAGTAAAAAACCTTCCTCTAATATCCCCCTTGAACTTCCCACCCCTTAACTTAAAGCCATGTCCTCTTGTATTGAGCAGTGGTGCCCTGGGGAAGAGGCGCTGGCTATCCACTCTATCTATTCCTCTTATTATCTTGTACAACTCTATCATGTCTCCTCTCATCCTCCTTCTCTCCAAAGAGTAAAGCCCTAGCTCCCTTAATCTCTGATCATAATGCATACTTTCGAAACCAGGCAGCATCCTGGTAAATCTCCTCTGTACCCTTTCCAATGCTTCCACATCCTTCCTATAGTGAGGTGACCGGAACTGGACACAGTACTCCAAGTGTGGCCTAACCAGAGTTTTATAGAGCTGCATCATTACATCGCGACTCTTAAACTCTATCCCTCAACTTATGAAAGCTAACACACCATAAGCTTTCTTAACTACCGTATCCACCTGTGAGGCAACTTTCAGGGATCTGTGGACATGTACCCCGAGATCCCTCTGCTCCTCCACACTACCAAGTATCCTGCCATTTACTTTGTACTCTGCCTTGGAGTTTGTCCTTCCAAAGTATACCACCTCACACTTCTCCGGGTTGAACTCCCTCTGCCACTTCTCAGCCCACTTCTGCATCCTATGTCTCTCTGCAATCTTCGACAATCCTCTACACTATCTACAACACCACCAACCTTTGTGTCGTCTGCAAACTTGCCAACCCACCCTTCTACCCCCACATCCAGGTCGTTAATAAAAATCACGAAAAGTAGAGGTCCCAGAACAGATCCTTGTGGGACACCACTAGTCACAATCCTCCAATCTGAATGTACTCCCTCCACCACGACCCTCTGCCTTCTGCAGGCAAGCCAATTCTGTATTTGATCAATACAGAGATTTGGTGTATATCGTAAAATAGAGCAAAGAGTTCACCATTGTTTCTTCTTTAATATGTTACTCTGTTTACCTGTGTGATTCTGCATTTTTGAGATGGGTTTTTGTAAGTGCAAAATGCACTTACAATGACAATAATGATCAGTGAGCAGGGTTTAATGGAACCTTTGTGACATTGTCCACAAACAGTATCAGATTATCCTCTTTTATTTGTTGTATAATTCTATACCATGGTATCATGTTTTTCCCCAATGAAAATGGTAATTATTTTGTTTGATAGGTATTCTGGATTTTGTGGTTGGCATGAAGGGACTGCACAGAACTGAATAATGGTCACAGATCTGTTGTGGGCTTTTGAGTAGCAACAGTGGTGTCCCTTACCAGGGATCTGTGGTACATGATAGCAAAACATGCATTTGTGTGGCTTTGCAACCAGTCAAGTGGAATCATCCTCTCTGGGTCATGCAGGAGAGATTTTCAGTTCCTGTAAATTAGATGGTATGGACCTGATGTAATCGAAAAATACAAAAATCTAACGTCAGTTTCACGGACCACCTCCAACAGCTTGCTCTCCTTATCATACTGTTCTGGCTTGTGTATCATGCAGGCAGCTGAGACACAACGTCCATGGTCAACCCAGAACAATGGAGGGCCTCAACCACCTCCAAACTGGGTGCAAGAGTGGGGTAGGGAACCAAGGCAAGGGTTGACATTCAAATATTCTAATAAAGTGCTGTGCTTCAGCTACATTTTGCATTTTAAATTCAGTCCTACACATATATTTCCTAGCACTTAGAAATAGAGAGGTGTCGATTGCTGAATTGGGGGGTAAATAGCTATTCAATTGACAGCTAGATTAAATTTGTTGCTTACTTTCTTCTCAGAGGCTATCACCAACTGACTTTTCTGACCCACCCTCCTTAGGTCATTCTTCCACCACTGGCTCTTACGATTTCCTCTTGGAAACCCTACTATTTTCTTTTCTAAGCCTCCTGTCTCCACTAGCATAAAGCTTTTTTTTTCAATTTTCTCACACCCTGCATTCAGAACGTGTGATCATTGCACTCTACTTCAAGGCCTTGTTTTGATCTGGTCTCCTAACAGCAGGCCAGTCTCTCCATCTGGTTTGCTGTGCTTGGAGAAAAAGGCCATACAATTGAGATCCTGCTATTAAGTGAAATAGGGGGACTCAAGGGGGAGGGGTGTGGAAGAGAAGGTTCCATTCTTCATTCTTCATTCTCCATTCTTCCATTCTTCCATTCTTCACAATCTCAACCCAAACCCAGTCTCCGTTTTCTCCTATTCCACCACCACCTCCCCCAAGAATTATTGAGGATAGAGAGTCTTACCTAATGGGTAGAAGTGAGAAAATATAAACAAATGTAAAATCAGATATGAGAAAACAAGTAAAAATGTATGCACTAAAAGATTTTAAAAGGTGGAAGTGACAAAAGAAAATGTGTAAGATGCTTTAGTTTTTGTAAAATCTCTCACAATCATTTACATTCTAAATGAATGAGAATGCTCAGTCATTTGCAAAGTGTAAACTAGGAAGTTTATCTGTGATGAGTATTCACAGTCCAGGGCTGTGGGGCCATTTTTATGCTGAGCTCAGCATTCCAACATAGCAGTTGACATTTGTAGATATCAAAGAGTTGCTTTTGAATAAGTTACACTTCCAACCCCTATTCTTTGTTCAACTTCTTGTAAACTGGAGCCAGTTTTCATTTCATAATGTAAGAGGCAAACAATAATCAGTCTGAAGTTAAAAAGACAGCTTTGCAAACGAACAGCTCTGTATGTAAAGCACAGTGTGGTGGCCCAGAGCAAGGGGCTGGTTACAGTGTACGACAGAAAGGTTATATTAATTGGCCTGTTTCAAGCCATAAAGCACTGGCTAAGTTATTTAGTTCAAGGAAGCTTGCAGACCAGATTGACACTATCACTTAACAAATTAATTAGCTGATCTATTAATAATTGGAAGGTTTGTGTACTCAAAGAGTTAGCTTCATAGTATTAATTGTGGGTATTTGGGCACTCTTACCCCAGAAACTTTCAGACAAGGCGTTCCCAAACTTTTTTATGCAATGGAGCCTTACAATTAACCAAGGGGTCCATGTACTCCAGGATGGTAACCCCTGTTTTAGACTGTTTGTATAAAAAGGTGTCTGAAAAATATATCTCATGAACGTGAAGTCACCCAAGTGGCAGAAAAACAATATAAATATAAATGAGCAGTCAGGCTTGTTAGGAATGGTCTAGGAACAGCAAGAAGAATGACAGAAAGACTAGGTGATTAGGATGCATTCCTCTGCCTTCAATAGACAACTCATTTGACTGCAATTCAACGGTATGTCTTTTTAGCTTATAGGAATTGTACCTGTATTTTACAAAATCTTTGTGTTTTAGAAATTAATTGTAATTTGGAAATCTTTTATAAGATAGAAATCCTCTGTGAGATTTGAATGTGTTTTAAGAATTTTGTCTGGATTTAAATGTGTATCATTAAAAGTAAATGCCCTGTCTTTAAACTACTTTGTTAGTTGGAAGTATCTTCCCTTAGTAGGGAAGGGGAACCCACTGCTCAAATTGCTAGTTAAACTTGCTATGGAGGATAAACAGGGAAATAAGCTAGATTTTGAAGAGTAAGTGGCTACAGTATAACCTCTCTTTAACGAGGGTACCTATAACTATCTGCATTGGATAGGGCTTAAGATTGTTGAGTTTAGAACATCATGAACAGCAAACCGAATACCATCTCAATTCTGTTTGTAAAATAAACATGAGGAAGGAAGAGTAAGAGTAAGAAAAATGAAAAACAGAAAATTCAAACTAAAACTGATTTCATTTTTTAAAAAATCTATAGCATTAATTAAATCCATACCTGAAAATATTTCAGTCCCTTTTCTTCAATTTCAGTGTGAATTTTAATGATAGATACTCATGTTACAGGATAAGTGGGGAAAAAAGACCAATCTATCAGAAAGTTCTCATTACATTTACCATTAAACTGAACACAAATCATTGGCCAGTCTGGTGTGTTACCACAGTTAGTAGATAAAATATTTTACTTTGTGAAATTTTATAACTTTCGTGCTCTTTACACTCTCAGGACTTCATCCTAGATAATAACTCCATCCAAAAATTATAATTTTTTTCTTAATGATGTTATGTGATCTGCTCATTGTAAAAGGTTAGGGGATGGCAATCCATAGATATCTTTATACAACCATTTCCTTGTCTAAGTCAGAGTTCTTGCATAAGAATCAATAAACTGGCTGTAAATGGATTTCAGTGAGAAGTGAAACATTCTAGATATTGAGCCAGTGAGAATTGGGACCCAGACTAAATATATAATCTCCCATTAGGTTTTACACTATAAGTGTTAGTTGCAATGAAAATCAATACATAGTTAACAGCCTCTGATAGCATCAAAACGGAGTAGTTACCAAAACAGTGCTCAGCAGAGTAGGTCCTAATTGCAGTGGTATGCATTAATGTGAATAACTTCAGTTTAGTATTTAATTACCACATCCTTTTGCTAAACAACATCAGATTTATTTCTGGTTTTAATTTGGCTGATTCCCCATACAGATTTCCAAGAACAGTATTGTTTCCAGCTGTTGATAAACCAATCCAAAAGATTTTTGAAAACGTATTTGATTTGGCAATGAATTGAAGCAAGTACTTAGGTTGGTTGGGCGGTGGGGGGATGGTAGTGATTGGGATGTTCCTGAAACACTCAGCTATGCATTGGTCATTTAAGCCACATTAGAATTAAAACTGCATGCTTAGTTTAACATGTATCCCATTGTAATTGTGCATCCATGGTAACAAATCAAATGATTGTATAATTTACAGCAAGCTTGCATTTGCTGAATTAAGGTACATGTTGAAATAAGAGGAGTCAGAGACCTGGCAACCATCCAAGTAGAGTGATTCAAATACATCATAGATTACATAAATGCAACTTGATTGGTTTGTGGATGTCATCTGAACCCTGAGAATGGATTACAGCCTTCAACTATTCCCTAGATGTTTATTGCTTTTGATATAATATAGTAATGCTGAACTAGAGAAAGTTTATCACCCTGACATGACAGCATGCTGAATGTGTTCTACAGTGAGGAAGGAGGATGCTTCATTAGGAGATATTTAGGTTCTTCTGATTGTTGCTCCCTTCCCTTAAGACCGTACTTTTAACTTTAGATTTGCTTATGGTAGAATTTCTTGTGACAAATTTTAGACCATCCGCAATGGAAGTGGGCTGTTTGCAGTCTGACATTATTAACATAACTAAATATAGAATTTGACTCTGGTATAAGGAACCTATAGGGGATGGATGGGGAAACTGAGTAAAAGCAGGATTCAAGCAATGTGATTAACAGCATGATAGAGTGACTAGTGTGTCCCTTTAGAATAGAGATAAGCTAGAATTTCTTTCCACAGATGGCTGTGGAGGTGAAGTTATTGGATATATTTAAAGTGGAGGTTGATAGGTTCTTGATCAATAAGGGTGTCAAAAGTTATGGAGAGAAGGCAGGTGAATGGGGCTGAGAGGGATAATAAATTAGGCAAAATTGAATGCCAGGGCAGACCAGATGAGCTGAATGATTTCTGTTCCTGTGTCTTATGGTTTAATGTCTTTACAATTTTGGGATAGCCTGAAGAGTATACCTAGAAACTCTCCGAATTTCACCCTATGATCCAGGTAATTTCCGAAAGTTACCAGAATTTGGCGAACTTTGGTGAATTTGTGGTCTAAAGCTCACTCTTTTATTCCTCTTCCTCAGACAGACAGAAAGACTCCTAAGTCAGTGAATGGTGGATCGCATAGTATCAGTATGTGCACCAAATATCACTCAATGAGAATCAATCACTACTGAAGGCAGTGGCGGATGAGATCTCTCATGTACTGTTTTCAGGGAGCACAAAACAAGATGTTTACTTTATTCAAAGAGTCACATATCTTCCTTCTATCACACTTAAACTTGCTGTTTTATTTCAAATATTATAATTGAAATAGTTACAACTTACATATTTAAAATTTAAAAAGAAATTAAAACAAACTGCATTGATGCTAATAGAACTGAATGACGGATCTGTGGTCTTTGTTGGTTGATATTCAACCAACTTTGTTGGTTAAAGGTACATCTTTAACACTGCCAGCTAAAATCTGACTTCTCCCTGCTTATATTTGGAAGTTTCCAATGCATAAAGAAATGCAAAGGCAAAGTTGAAATCACGGCTTCAGGTGAAAAGAAAAGCAGTTACAAGAATTTTAAACTTTCAAGTGTCGCTCATGAGGCCACTCAAGTAGACATGCCAATGAATTCTACAGCACTGTGTAAGAGTCTTAGGCACATGTATATATATAGCTAGGATGCCTAAGACTTTTGCACAGTACTGGATTTGTCAATGTGGAGCAGAAAGCGAGTTTGTAAATATGGTGGGAGCAAAGGACTTTGGGGTGGTGAGGGTGGAGCGCTGCGGGAGGGGTGTGAAACAGGTGACAGAAGGAGAGCTGGTGCGGGGTGCAGACACATCTAGCCCTGAGACGCCAGGCAAGGTCATTTGATTCCGAATCATTGGTTGACTGATCATTACAGAATATCTGTCTGGTGCTTTCTGCTCCCACCCCTTTCGCTCCCTTTCTCACTCAGTCCACAAGAGAGACCCATATCAGAGACAGATTTATCATCACTCACATATGTTGTGATTTTATTTGTGGCAGCAGTGCAGTATAATACATAAAATGGCTACAGTACTGTGCAAAAGTCTTAGACCCTAGCTATGTACTGGATATGTGCCTAAGACTATCGCACTATGCTGTACATATATTT
This sequence comes from Mobula birostris, assembly GCF_030028105.1. NCBI lineage: Eukaryota > Metazoa > Chordata > Chondrichthyes > Myliobatiformes > Myliobatidae > Mobula > Mobula birostris. Next base: position 66,338,094 of record NC_092373.1, read on the forward strand.
TCATGTCATAAAGGACAATGATCTTTATGGTTATTGATAGAACCTGAAGCCTGACAAATGTTAGAATTGTCCTGAATATAAGAGACAACTGCATGCTAAACAAGCAACATGATCTACTAGCAATGTTCTGAATCCTTCTTCCTTTTAGGTAGCCTCAGAGTTCATGAATAACTTGTTTTCCAGCAGTTCCATGGGTTCTGACGTAGCAGTCAAGGCCAGTGTAAAACCCATAGACTCTTCTACAGGTGGAGCAGGAGGGGCTTAGTAGTATTTGGGTAATGATTTGCGACATGGTATATTCCTTTCACCACTAACACTAGGTTTCTGTGTGGACCCAACAAATGGACTTCAGATCCTTAATGTCCTGCTGATTCCCATTCTCCATTTTGAGTGACCAAGGACCATATTCTACCATGAATATCTGGGGATATTACATTGTTTTAAAGAGACTTTTAGAATGTCCTTTAAGCCTTTCCCTGTTTACCTGGTGAGTTCAGGACGCAGTGACTGTTATGGGCATATGAAAAGCATGGTTTGTCCATTGCAACCAACTTAGTTTAATAAAGGCCTTAGTAGTGAGGATATTACTGACAGCAGTTTGCTTTTCCTGGCAATGGATTTGAAGGTTTTGCAAAGAGTGTTGATGGTATCTCTGACACTGAAAATGTATGATGAGACTCTGGAGTACATGGACTTCATCCCATTTTCTCAAGATACATCTGAATGAACATCAACCCTGGGGATGAAATTCACCATCACTTTCTGCACATCAGTACAGCCTTTACTGTTTGAAGATCATGGCCATAAACTGGCCTTTTGCTTCTGAGACAGAGTCTACCTACAGTTGCCAGGCTGGTGGAGGGCCTTCATTTTGCCTATGATACCATGCAGTGTCCATTTTCTTGCACGTTTCAGTAAAGGAGTCAACAATGACTTGGACTTCGTTCTCTAACTCTGTATGTACAGAGGCTTTTTCTGTGTAGCATAACTCAGTGACTGAAATTGAAGTGACTCCGTTCCAGACTGAAGGCAACATAGACACTCCTTTCCAGTTTGTCCTGTGAATCAGCTCCACTCCAGCAGGAAGTTTGTAGGAAATGGGGTGGATCTCCTACATAGATTAAGCTACAATATTGCAGCTTTGGCTGGCGTCAGCCTGGTCGGATAATATGACTCTTATGGACACATTGGAAAGATCATAACATGCATGCCGTTATAAAGCAGATGCAATATGAAGACAAATTTATGCAGCCAGTTGTTTTGAGAAGGATACTCCGCGATTGATGGAGTCAGTGGTGTTTTTGTAAGGTCCTGGTGTTTTCTGGCAGGTTAATTTATTGGAGATTTCTGGGTAGTTCGGAGGTGGTGGTCACGTAATATTTCAGGATCATCAAGCTATCTGTGAGACATTGTTATGGAGCTGTAATCCTGTCTTTGTCAGGTTATCATCTATCTTTGTGGAACTCTTGAGACACTTTTTTTCATGACATTTGTTCTCATGCCTGCATAGTTTTGGTTCGTGGAAAGTGGAGACAACTGTTTGGACTAAGCAGTAGGTAGTGCAACAGTCACTAGTACACATCATGTGGTTGGGAGTGTGGATATCTTTGTAATCTTAGGTAATGACACAATGTAATAGGTACCAGTGGCTGATAGGGGTGTTAATATGAGATCCTATGCTGTCTCTCTGATGAAACAGGCCATTTGTTATTCCAGGACTGTGCTCCAAGTGTTTTGTCAAAGGAAGAGACCTGTTGGAGTAAGATTTATCCACTTCCTTCGTGCCAACTACACCTTGTCAGAGGATTTTGCCTTTCCAAACCTGTCACTGAAGTCACTTGCAAGCATCAGCTTGCCTCCCTCTGGAATGTGAGCCGTTGTTTGTTATAGGTCAGAGTAGAAGTTATTGTTAGCTACATGAATGGTCTACAGGGTTGGGCTTGTGTACTGATCATCATTGTGTGGCTGGTTCCATGTTATTGTGAGCTGGAAAGCAGTGTGCCCACTGCCTTGTACTTTGGCCATTTTCTATGCCAAATCTTTTGAATTCCCAGATTTTTAAGGCAAGATGGCATTCAGATCTGAATGTCTACAGGGGTCCTTGCATTTCAGGTCTCATACTTCAAATTGAGGTGTGGCTTTCTGTAAATCCTTTTAGTAAAGGATAGCTATTATATACTGTAAGAGCTCCCACAAAGTGAAAGTGTTTGTGATCCAGTGATAAGGTGATCAAAAATACCTGCAGAATTGGCTTGGCTACATGAATATCTTCATACATACAGGTCATCTTGATCAAAGACAATTTTTTCTGTTGCCTCTTCCTCATTGCCTTCCTCCCCCCCAACCAGTCCACTCTCATTTTTATCCCTCAGCTCCAGTCTTCCCCATCCCAATTATTTTCTCTTCTAAGTCCCCTCCCATCACCTTGAACTATCTCTCCAATCCATGCCACCCATTCCTCTCTCTTTTGCCCTGTTTCGATATGCTGCCATTTAAATACAAACTGAAACAACCAAAAGCCATCTTACTTCACCAGATGTAGAGAAACGTTATTGAAGTACAAAAGGTAGTGGTAGGACCCAGTCCATCGTGGGTAAAGCCCTCCGCACCATTGAGCACATCTACACGGCACGTTGTCACAGGAAAGCAGCATCCGTCATCAGACACCCCCACCACCTACTTCTCATTGTTGCCATCAGGAATAAGGTGCAGTAGCCTCAGTACTTCACACCACAGGACCAGTAAACCGTTATTAACACTCAACCATCAAGCTTTTAAACCAGAGGGAATAACTTCACTCTACTTTATTTGCCCCAAAACTGAACTGTTCCCACAATCTCGGACTACTTTCAAGGACTCTTCAACTCTTGTTTTCAATATTTATTGCATGCTTACTTGCTTATTTGTTTATTTGATTAATTATTATTATTTCTTTTTCTCTTTCTTTTTGTATTTTTATAGTTTGCTGTCTTTTGCACACTGGTTGTCCCCCCCGTTAGTGTGGTCTTTCATTCATTCTATTATGGTTATTGGATTTATTGAGCATACCTGCAAGAAAATGAATCTCAGCATTGTATATGGTGATGTATATGTACGTAGATAATAAATTAACTTTGAATTTTCAATTTTGATTTAAAATATTAAAACAACCTGGTTTTTAATGTGCAAAGATATTGGCATGAAATAAAACCTATAAAGTAATCGTTTTGGAGAGGTGATAAAGCTGTAATTTAAAATCACAGTAAGTAAGGCTCTTGCAGTTTGTATTTGCCACACACTTTTCAGATACTTGAGTCTGAAAGTGTTCTAAGTAAATAGATTCAGCTGATTCTTTTAACAGGATGAAACGATTGTGCTTATTTTCCTTTAAAACTAATGAAAACATGCGACTTGAAATGAGGTTTTATGGGATTTATTCAGAGATTATCTTTTAATATTGCATTGTGATTTATTACTTTAGCTTCTGCCAATATGTGTTAGTTGCTGTTTGATCCAACACGTTCAAAAAGCACTAATGGAGACACAAGAGACTGCAGATGTGTGAACATGGAGCAAAAAAAACTGCTGCGTGAACTCAGCACGTAAAACAGCATTTGTGGATTCAAGGGTATAATTGATATTTTGGGTCAAGACTCTTCATCCCTAGTGGGAAGATAGCTGGTATAAAATGGTGCAAGAGTGAGAGAGAGAAACAGGGGTGATAGGTGGAATCAGGTGAGGTGGGAGATGTTATAGCAGATGGAGGCAGTTTGGAGCAGGGGTGTAGGAAGCAGGGGATGAAGGCTAGAGGTACAAACTGGAACATAGTAAGGGTGAGCTGAGTAGATGTAATTTAGGTGGCAGAGGGGATAGGACGGGTGGACCAAGGATGAAGAAGTACCAATGGATTAGTGTGCAGGTGGGCTATTGTAAAACTGCTTTAATCTGTGATTTGCAGGGATACATGGATTTTGGTGATTTGTGTGTAAATAACAAAGAGGTCTTGATGAATACTAATAGGAAGGCTAACATTTTCTCTGCTCTGATAATCAGTCAGTAATCTCTGGTCCAAGTTCCAGATTATGTATGTCCAGAGTTAAATGCAGAAATCTGTAACAGCTGCATATAATAGAAACTGATAAAATTGAAAATGCATCGATATAAATCTAAAGTTCATACCAAAGAAAAAGTAGATAAACTCAGAGCATAAATTTTAACTGAGTAATAAGTGCATAATTATTCATAAAGAATCACTTTGGCATGGAAAATGTGGCTTTAAAAGTGTAGAAACATATTCTTGCATAATATAATTTATAGTCTGACCTACATAAAATAATTTGTATCTTTTAATCCAGTTCTTCTTTCCCAGTTGATTTTGCCTTCTCTCTCTTCCTGATTTAAATTAGCCTTATACTTTACGGTTCAAACTTTGCAGTGCTTCATCTCAGGAAACTGGGGCTTGATTTATTGATGAGCCTTACCATGTTTTTCCTGCTCACTGATGCCCATATGAGTTCAAAAAGTTACAAAATAGGTAATGGACAGCTGTCAACTTCTTCAGCCTATTCCTGAATCATTAACTTTAAAATAGAGCCATTGATACAGTCTAGCGATAGCAGAAAATGGCATAGAAAAACTGAAAGAATTTGACAGTGAATATCAGCCATTTTAAAGCATGAACAACGATAGATGTTATGAAGTGCAGGGTAAGGACAGCACTATTTCCAAAATATTTAACATATATTACTGAAGTGTCCATAAGATGGAGTTAAGATAGTAAGCAAAATTAGATAAAACATGTTTTGAAGCCTTTGCAATAATTAAAATATCCTAAAGTATAGGTAAATCATATAACTCCACAGAATTCTTTTTCCTTCAGGATGAAACCTTGTGAGGAGAATACCGAGTCTAAGTAACTAAGCAGGGGATGGAGAAGGTGAACATAGTTGGAAAGTCCTTGGCTGGACGGGTAGGAGTGGAAGAGGAGCAATGGAGGTGTAGCTTAATTGAAATTAGGAAATTCACCGTTAAATCCATTGGTTTGTGGACTACCTAAGATCAGACGTTGTTTATCGAGTTTGCATTTGGCATCACTGTAAGAAGGCTAATATTTGTGTGGGAATGGGTGGGGAAGTTGAAGTAGCATGTAATTAAAAGCTCAGGATGGTTGATCCAGAGCACAGGTGCTCAGCAAAGTGTTCAATTAGTCTTGCTTGCTGTTGTCAGTGTATTGTGTGCACAGAATATAATAGATAATAGTATAATAGATATAATAATAGAGTATGCGAATCTCTACCTTGCCCAGGACTGCTTAGGTCCTTACATTGAATTGAGACTGCAGAGAAGAGCAACAGTTTCCATCTATGCATCTAGACCTACCTATAAACCAAGGTATCTTCTGCTATGATTCACCTTTTTTATCCTCTCCTCACCTGGTTCTAACTACCTATCCTCCCACTCCTCTCTGCTTTTGCCTATCACCTGCCTGCTTCTCTCTCCACACTCCCCACCCCTCCTCTCCATCTGCCCAACAACCCCCTCATCTATTTCCATGTATCATCTACCAACCTCAGTCTCACCCCTCGCTTACTGCTACACACTGGCTGTCTTCCCTCTATGTTCTCAGATCCGATGCAGTTCATCTAGTGGTTCATTTTTTTTAAATCCAAATTCCAGCTTCTGCAACCTCTTGAGTTTCTAAGCATTTCAAAAGAATGAGTAGTACATCCTCAGTTTCAACCGAACATGTTACATTTTATTTAGACATTTACAGAATGTGGATATCACTGCAAACACTTTTCTTTCATTGTCCATTTCTTTTTGTCCTCACCTGGAAGTAAGAAGGAAATTAGGAGTAGACAAACTGGATTGGTCTGATATACATAGGCACGATGCACAAAGGAATCTTATGGCAGTATATGGTGACATATATGTACTTTGATAATAAATTTACTTTGACTTTGACTAAAGGTGGCAGATCACTGAAGGATGTTAGTGAACAAATTGATTCTTCCAACAGTCCATTAATTCCCTAGTTTCTGTTACTGAGATCAAATTTTTTTATTGACTTAAATTTAGATTTCCATGGCCACCAAGGTGGGATTCAAATTCATGTCTCTGAATCAGTAGTCTGTAACTCTGGTTTACTGTTCTCCATAGACGCTGCCTGAACTGCTGTGTACTTCCAGCATTTTATGTGTGTTGCTTGGATTTCGAGCATCTGCAGATTTTCTCATGTTTGTGAATCACAATGGCATCTTGCCACCTATGAACCAACCACAATTGTTCAATGTTGTAACACGCACACACCTTTGTATCCTTGATTACAGTGTTAAATAATTGCTTTACAATTCAGATTATTGAAGATTCTATCTAACATTTCAAAGTTGTCATTCAAATTACAGTACAGCTTGTCTTCCAATTGGAGTCTGGTGAGCAGCTAAACCATTAGTTGTTTAAGTTTTAGAGAATGGTAAACAGCTAAACTATTAGTTGTTTAACATGAAAGCCTTTTTCAACTTTCACTTATATCTCAGTTTTTTATATGAGCAAATTTGAAGTGTTGGTATAGCCTTTAGCTTGAGACTAATTAGAACAAATGAAATGCTAAGCTAGAGTCCAAGGTTCAATTCAATTTATTTTTGTAATATGTATTTAAAAGAGGAATACAATAGAAGCTTCTTATTGTCCTGTTTTGGAAGAAGTGTTTTATTTTTAGAGTCAGATTTGTTTACTGTTGAAGTATCTCTAAAAGATTTTTCAACAGAAATCTTCACCAATTATACTTTACTAAATTACCAACTCTCAATTTAAGGCCAAACCATTGCTGATATGTGAGACTTAAGAAATGTATTTGGTTACCTGTAGCTAATTGCTGGCTTAAGTTATAAAGATTGCAAAGCATAATGCAAACTTGGCTTTAATTTGCATGACACCAGGAAAAGAAACTACGCAATTCCACTCCTGGAGCTACCAGATATTTGACTTCCTTCTTTGGTGTATTTTAATACTTCCTGCTGCTTGGTTTTGGATTTGTTTGCAATTACCACCAACATGTCATCTGGAGAAACAAAGAAGTCAGCACACACGATCAAAATTACTCCACCATCAAGAATGTATACCATGCCATCCCGTGTCTGCACCTGGGCAAATCCAATCATCTGATTGTACTTCTGCTCCTGGCAAACTAACGCAGACTGAGGACTGCAGCACAAGTAGTGAGGACAGTGAATGTACGGTCAAGACTGCTTTGAATTGGTGGGCTAGCCATAATCAGAGATTCATCTTCAAATCTGAATATGTCACAGCCATCACTGACTTCATTAAAACCTGTGTGGATGAGTGTGGGCTTCAGGAACATATTGTGTCTTCCCAAACCAGAAGCCCTGGATGAACTAGGAGATCTGCAGTCTGCTTAGGACTAGATCTGTGGCATTCAAAATTGGAGATCGAGAGTCTTACAAGAATTCCAAGTACGATCTAAGGAAGACCATTGTGAGAGCAGAAAGGCAATTCTGAGTGAAATTAGAGACAGAATCATATGCATATCACCTGTGACAGGGCTTGCATGCCATTATTTCCTTTAAGGCAAAAACCGAACAGCATAAATGGCTGTGACGCTTCACTTCCTGGTGACCTCAATGCATTTTATGCAAACTTTGAAAGGGAGAATAACACTATATCTCTGCGAATCTGCACAGCGTCCAGTGACAATGTCTCGGAGGTCAACGTTTCAATATTTTTCAGGAGGATGAACCCTCGCAAGGCTTCAGGCCTGTTGGTGCACTTGCTCTGTGACAATCAAGTGGCAGGAGTATTCAAGGACATCTTCAACTTCTTACTCATGTGTCTAAGCTTTCCACCAGCTTGCAAAGGACAGCAATCATTTCAGTGCCCTAGAAGAGCTTGGTACGCTGCCTCAAAGACTGTTATCTGATAGTACTCACATCTATTCTAATGAAGTACTTTGAGAGTTTGGTTATGGCTAGAATTAACTGCTGCCTGAACAAGGACTTGGACTATGACAATTTGTCTACTGCCACAAACAGGTCTACAGCAGATGCTATCTCACAGGCTCTCTAGTCTGCTTTGAACATCCACAAGACATAAATCAGACTGCTGGTTATCAGTTACAGCTTGGCTTTCAACACCATCATTCCTTCAGCACTCATGATTAAACTGATCCTCCGTACCTCACTCGGCAACTGGTTCCTCAGCTTCCTAATTGGGAGATCACAGTCAGTGTAGATTGATAAATTTTCTCCTCACTGACAACACAAGTAACCACAAGGATGCGTGCTTCACTCACCACTCTACTCTCTCTACATAAATGACTGTGTGATGAAGGAAAGCTCAATTATAGGCTACAGCTTTGCCTATGACAGCACTGTTGGTAGAATCTCAGGTGGCAATGAAGAGGCTTACAAGAGTGAGATAGATCAGTTGGTTGAGTGCTGTCACAATAGCAACCTTGCAATCAATGTCAGCAAGACCAAGGAACCGATTGTGGACTAGCAAGGGGACTTCAGGAGAACCCACACCGGCCCTCACTGAGGAATCAGTGGTAGAGAGGGTGTACAGTTGTCAACATCTCAAAAGGATTTATCCTGGGCACAGCATATTGATGCAATCACAGAGGAGAGTGCGCATGTCACAAAAGCCTCATGGAAATTCCAAATCACAGGATCACAAGAGGCTGCAGAGGGTCGTAGACTCCACATGCAAAACACTTTACACGATCGAGGACATCTTCAAACGGCCATGCTTCAAGAAGGTGGCATCCATCATTCAGGATGATCACAATCCAGTTTAGACTTCTTGTTATTGCCATCGGCGAAGAGGTACAGGAGCCTGAAGACCCACAATTAATGATTTAGGAACAGTTTCTTCCCCTCTGATGTCAAATTTCTGAATTGTTCTTGAACACTCCCTTGTTAGTCCATTATTTTCACTATTTCACTTTGCAATCTATACGTTTTTAATTCTTTGCACTGTACTGCTAGGGCAAAACAAAAAACTTCAAATCATATGTCAGCAATAACAAATCTGATTCTTACTTGTCACTTTCCACCAGTTTGTAAAGCCGACAGATAATTGTGATTCTAAAATTACAGAACTGAAAGCTTAAATTTTAGAATTGTTCAGATTAATTTTGAATTATGTATTAAAACTTTTTGCTGCTATCCGAATGCAAAAGGAAAAATCATATTTTAGTCCTATAAATAACTTTTAATGTGGCAGATCACAGTGTAATAAACTTTGCCATTTACGCCAACTGTCAGGAACTGTAGAGGAGACTTGGCCCAAACAGAACAGAAACCTCCCGTGCCTGTGGACAGAAAGACCAAAGAAAAGAGAGACATAAGATAAAAAGTGGTCATGTCTTATACATAAAAAGTGTCAGGGAATGACCAGGTTGGTTTGGCCTAGGTTTCATTGATTGACATCACTGCCACCAGGCCTTTACCATCAACATCATTGCCATAATCATTGACTAGAAACTTAACCAGCTGAGCTAAATATAAATGTGGCTTTCTGACTTCCCATGTAAAGAGCACAAGTATTTGTCTGCTTAATGACTGCTCCATCAATATTCAGAAGATCAATATGTTCCAGGATAATTCCACTTGTTTGAAGGGCACTGCATTCACTCCAGCCAATATTGCCAACATTTCAATTATTAAAAAAAATTAGGAAGACAAATTCAGGTTTGCAAAGTGACCAGGTCCATGAGAGATTTTTGACAATTAGTAGAAATTTGACAACTATTACCACATGTCTGACCTTCCAGTCCCAGAGATCTCATTTCACCTGACTGTTCCTTAGTCTGCTGATGATAGCCAGAGGACGAATTCACTGAGCTGCAGAGGAGGGAGCAGAAGGACAATGCAGCCATGACTTTATGAGCCATTTAGAAGTATACTATCTCTGAGGCTGAAGTTCGAAGGATGATGGAATAATCTCACTTTCTCTTGATGAATAGAAATAGAGAATACTCAAAAGAGATCAACACTAACCAGGAGAAATCCCCCCCGACTGTGCACCTCTCCATTGCACACTTTAAGTAGCTACCCAAACAGCTCACTATCAAACAAACAGTGCACTTAGCTAAAGTGGTTAACTTTCTAAGTTCAAATTAAAGTAGTAAATTTATTTATTATCAAAGTACATATATGTCACCATATGCAGCCCTGAGGTTCATTTTCTTGTGGGCATACTCAATAAATCCATAGAATAATAAGCATAAGAGAATCGGTGAAAGACCACACCCATTTGGGCATTCAACCAGTGTGCAAAAGACAACAAACTGTGCAAATAACAGAAGAAATATATAATGATAATAATAATAATAATAATAATAAATATATAAGAAATAAATATTGAGAACATGAGATGAAGAATCCTTGAGCACGAGTCCATTGGTTGTGGGAAAATTTCAATCATGAGGCAAGTGAAGCTGAGTGAAGTTATCCTTCTGATTCAACAGCCTGATGGTTGAGGGGTAGTTACTGTTCCTGGACCTGGTGGTGTGAATCCTGAGGCTCCTATACCTTCTTCCTGATGATGGATACTGTTTTCATGTAGATGTGCTCAATAGTGGGGAGGGCTTTATCCATGATGGACTGGGCCATATACATTACTTTTTGAAGGATTTTCCACTCAAGGATATCGCTGTTTCTATATGAGGCTGTGATGCAGCCAGTCAGTATACTTTCCACTACACATCTATAGAAGTTTGTAGAAGTTTTAGCTTCATGCCGAGTGTTAGCATACTCTAAGGATGTAGAGGCGCTGCTGTGCTTTCTTCGTAATTGTGTTCATGTGCTGGGCCCAGGACAGGCACTCCAAAATAATAACACCGATGAATTTAAAGTTACTGACCCTCTCCACCTCTGATCCCCCTGCAAGGAGAACTGCCTCATGGACTTCTGGTTTCCTTTTCCTAATGTAAATAATCAGCTCCTTGGGTGAGTGAGAGGTTGTTGTCATGACACCATTCAGTCAGATTTTCAGTCTCCCTCCTATGTGCTAGTTCGTCACCACCTGTGATTCAGCCTTTGACAGTGATGTCATCAGCAGACTTGAGTATGGCATTAGAGCTATGGTTAGCCTCACAGTCATAAATGTGAAGCAAATAGATTAGGGGGCTGAGCACAGAGCCTTGTAGTGCACTGTGCTGATGGAGATCGTTGAGGAGATATTGTTGCCAAACCAAACTGACTGGGGTCTGCAAGTGATGAAATTGAGGATCCAATTGCGCAAGGAGATATTGAGGCCAAGATCTAGCAGCTTATTGATTAGCTGTGAGGGGTTAATGGTCTTGAATGCTGAACTGTAGTCAATTAAGGAGCATCTTTGCTGTCCAGACCTATTCCAGGGTTGAGTAAAGAGCCAATGAGATGACATCTGCTGTGGACCTGTTGCTCTGATAGGCAAATTGGAGCAGATTGAAGTTGCTTCTCAGGCAGGAGCTGATATTTTTCTTCACCGTCCTCTCAAAACACTTCATCACTATGGATACAAGTGTTCCTGGATGAATGTCGTTGAGGCAAGTAACCATGTTCTTCTTGGGCCTATAACTGAAGCCTGCTTGAAGCAGATGGATACCTCAGTGAACACTCCAGCCAGCTGCTTAGCACATGTCTTTAGGACTTGTCCAGTTAGCCCATCTGGCCGAATGCTTTTCAGTTCACCCTCCTGAATGCAGCTCTCATGTCAACAGAGGCTGAAATCATTGGGGGCTGTGGGAGTTTGTGATAGTTCCTCCATGATTTGACAGTTAACGTGAGTATAGCAGGCATTGAGCTCATCTGAAAGCAAAGTCCTGCTGTCGTTTGATTTAACTTTATAAGAGGCAATAGAATATAAGTCCTGCCTTAATTGTCAAGTATCCTTCATTGATTCAAGTTTAGTAGTGAATTGCTACTTTGCCATGAGATAGGCTTTTTGGAGACCACACCTGGATCTCTTATAACTTTCTTGATCAGCAGATTTGAATGCCTCTGAAGTAGCTCTCAACAGATTGGTGATCTCATTGTTCATCCAGAGCTTCTGAATGGGGAAGACTCTGAATAATTTTTGTGTGGACATACTCATCTACAACTGTTTTAATAAAGTCCATGATAATCATGGTGTATTCATTCAGATCCAGAGATGAGTCCTTGAACACAGCCCAGTCCACTGAATCAAACTAATCCTGTAGCCATTCCTCTGCCCCCTGCGACCACTCTTTGTTGTCCTAATCTCTGGAGCTTTGCTCTTTAGCTTCTGCCTGAGTGAAGGTAGGAGAGGGACAGCCAAGTGATCCAATTCACACAATGTGGACTGGAGATGGAACAGTAGGCATTTCTTATCATTAGTTTAGTGCGTTGAGCCCTCTGATGCTACAGGTTATATGCTGAAGGTAATTGGGCAGGACTTTCTTCAAACAAGTATGGTTGAAGTCCCCAGCTATGATTTGAAAGGCTTCGGGTTGGACCATTTCTTGTTTGGAGACGGCATGATGCAGTATCTCCAAGCGCTTGATCACCATCGGCCACTGGTGGTATGTTAATTGCAGTCAGGATTGTGGAGCAGAACTCCTTAGGTAAATAGAACGGGTGGCACTTGACCGTTATGTGTTCAAGTTCGGGGGAATATGAGTTGGACCAAAACCACCACCACTGAAACACACACCTCCACATTTTGCCTTTTCCAAATCAGCAATTCGGTCCATATGGAAAATCCAGAAGCATTCTGGTTTGCTTGCTGTATTTGGCTTGGTGGGAGAAAGCCTACTCTCTCTTAGACATAGAATACAGCATTCTCTCATTTCCCTCCGGTACAACAATCTTGTCCATAAGTCCTTGGTTTTGTTCTCCAGTGACTGCACATTTACTAACATGATGCTTGGTAGAGGGGCCTCATCCTACTGTGTTTTAGCCTGGCTTGTTCCCCCCACCCCACCCACGCTTCACTTTCGGCCATGTGATGAACCTTCATTCGCCTATGGGTGCCCTACCTGCCTGGTCTGTCAAGACTCTCAGACAATCATGAAATCTGTGAATCATTAAGATGGTTTAAAAGTACATTGCTTAGAGGGAAATCACTTGCTGCAGATTGCAATGAGAATAATTCAAAAGAGGTACAGTTAAAACTATACTTAGGGGTATTGTCTGCAGCCTACAGAATGTCGCTGTGGTTCACCAGCAACATTGTGACATTGTGATTTCTCAAGGTTTCTTCAACAGGTCCTCCCATACCTGGCACCTGTACCATCTAGAACTTCCTGATCTAGAAGAATGAAGAATTTATGTGTAATACATAGGACCATCACTTTCTAATTCATCTTCAATTTACACACCATTCTAGCTTGAAAACATATCATCATTTCATTGTGCACATTTGGGCCACACTTCTGGAACCTCCTACCTGACTACACTGCGGGAATACGTTTGTGTTATAACTTTCTGAAGGCAATAAAGGTAGGCAGTAAATTCTGGATGTGACAGTGATAGCCACGTCCTATGAATAAGTAATTGTCAAGGAGTAAGAATGAATGTAACTTCTAATTCAGTTTGGCATGTAATTAATTGTGTAGATAAATATGGAATGGACAGTCTTTTATGATTCCCTCTTTTGTGTAAAGACACTTATTTTTCAGTTGGTAACATGATCCTGTTAGTGATACACTGAAGCCATACTCTACTACCCTTTCAAAGTATTTGGCTACAGTCAAGCCATTAGTAACATGGTGCCAAAATAGTTTCAGTAAATTAATCATGTAGTCAATAAAGAATTCACGTGAACTAGCAACATTAATACCTTTCTCATGTTAAAATATCTTTAGGTATATTTTTGTTTAAGATCTGATTTTTCCCAAAGAAGCTGTATTATTAAAGTTATGTAGAATTTCCAGATTAAGTACTTCCATTTTATATACAGACACGATAATGACATTACAGATGCATTTAAGTAGGCACATGAACGTGCAGGGAATGGAAGGATAAGGATCATGTGCAGGCAGGTAGATTTAGTTTAGTTTGGCATCATGACTTAAGCATTGGGCTGAATTAGAAATGTTGGGTACATGAGGTGGTGGGATCCAGGCCCCAGAACGTATCATAGCAACAGAACCTGATGTTTGGATGATGTTATAAGCACCAGGACAGATTGAGAAGGTGAGGTTGTTGAGGGCTTGCTTCCAGGGATGAGCTGGTATACCTCGCCGCTTCGTGATACTTACTCTGCTCTGTGCTGAACTGAGGGTCTGTGGATGAACTGCCTTTCATGGACTTCAGTTCTGAACACTTTTTGCTTGCTTTTATTGTTTGCACAATCTGTTTTTTTTCTGTCTCTGCACACTGGGTGTTTGATGGTCTTTTTTTCTGTGGATTCTTTTGGGTTTCTTTGTTTTGTGGCTGCCTGTAAGGAGAGAATTTCAAGGTTGTATAATATATATGAACTTTGAAAATAAATGTACCTTGAACTTGAATGGCAGAAACTTTTTGGAGCTAAGGGCTATGTACAAAAGCACAAACAATGCATAAGTGAATTCAAAATAGAGAGCTGTGTGTAGTTGGGGAACAAGCTGGAGATGTTTAATAATATTAATGGTGATGTGCCAACTGAAGCAGATCCCAATAGAAGCGTTTTAATGGAATTGAGTATAACCCACTGGAATCCAGTCAAGCATTTTGAAATTCTTCCATGATGTACCTTACATGGAAGAAATGTAAGTGTGGAGGAATTTTACTTGTAGATTTCATGGTATTTTATCATCTCCAAAGCAGATGTCAATTTCACATCTTGGATAAGGCAAAACAGCTAGTTGTATATTGTGAAGGGTAGTGTTCTGGGAAGATTAATGAACTCTGAAAAGCAGATAGAGTTGTTATAGTCAGGCAAGTATAAATCAAAAGATTATCATCTGATTGGAATTTACCTGCTGGCAATGTTGGCTAAAGGCCCATTCCCAGGGAGTATCTTTAGAACTATGTAAACCTGGCAAAATACTATCTATACAGTATATCCATATTTAGCCTTAAAGTGAAAAATCAAAACACTTCACAGCTATCAGTTACGAATAACTTATAACAGGAACATAAAAGCACTTAAAATGTTCTACTACATCATTTTGCAATACTGGAGTTTCTCTAAATGACCTTCTGAAGAGAGAATGTAACACATTTTTACCTTTGGAAGCGTGTGGAAATTTTCCTCTAAGTGATCTGAGTTTATCTGATTTCAATGTGGTGATTGATCTGTAACCACCATATAAACTGATATTTTTGGCATAGGTTGGTACTAGTCTCACTCAAAAATGACCCAAGGATGTCATTGGAAACTACACACAGTGCAAAAGGTGGTGGATATCTGGAGTTAGCGTCAATGAGCACTGTTGTGTAGATTAGCAGAGTTAATGTACATTCTGAAGGATTATCTAATATTGACTTTTGTTGAACAAAGTTCCTCAATACAGATATCCCTCAACTAATAGTTATAAATTTCATTCACAGAAACTCCAGGTAATTTTTCACCTTAAAACTTTAAATGTCCACTAATTTAAAAAATCTTCCATTTGGTTTGTAAATGAATGAAGCATTTATTGAAGCTTAATATTGTCATCTTATGTTCAGCTTTCCCACAACACATCTTCAGCTTAATTTGATTACACTCAGCATTTTACAGAAAAGGATCTTAAGGATGACTAACTTAATGTAAGTTAATTATAATGAATAAAATTGCAAGCAACATTGCATTGAATTTATGTTTAATGAAAAATTAGTCTCAAGTTACTATATGGTATATAATCATTTCAGAATTGCAGCTGTTCAGAATTACATGAAATTCCTTCTTTCAATACTGTGCACACCAGCTACAGTTTTGTGTTTTTGAGCTGAAAATGAGATTACAAATCCAGTTAAGAATGAGAATACCAATAAAAAAAACAATCCCAGTGCTTGATTCTGCAGAGACAGACATTGTCCTATATTTAACACAACTGCTGATGATTCTTGTTTAGATTAGTCACAACACAAGGAATTTTAAGATGATTGAGTTTGCTAAAAATTATTTTAAGAGCTTTTGTTAGTTGAGTTCCACCTGATTTTCTGGGGGTGGATTTTTTTTCGATGCAGCATTCTTTAAGTGATTCTGCTTAAGAATTTACATGCACAAAACCTTCCTAATTTGGATGCAGTTGCTCTCTGCCTGCATACTTTGCTATCTAAACATACTTAAAATCATTCTTGTTAATAAATCTGTGCTGGATGGTTACAGAGCTGATTTATCAATCCCACCATGATTAATAGCAACTTATAACAGAAAATATAAACAGTATGGTTTTATTGCAAATAAAGTGAGCATTTTGATTTAAGGCCTAAATTAAATGTTTCCCACTGTTTGTTGGATGTTAATTTATTGTTGCTCACTTCATTCAAAAAGTTATCAAATGCCCAAAAATCTATTATGCAAGTATCAAACACTGTGTATTTTAATGCAGAGTCACAGTGAGTAACTAATACTATTCTGGTGTTTAATTTTTTTGTGAGGATAGAGGATGAAAACATATTTAACCTTCCTGTTGAAATACACTGATTCCAACAATATTCAGAAAGAGAGTGCCTTATTTACTATTCCTTAAGCCTTTTGCCATTTACCCTTTCAAATTTAAAAATGGCATAGTTCAACATTATAAACACAAGAGATTCTGCAGATGCTGGAGCAACTCAGCAGGATCGACAGCATCTTTGGAGAGGAATAAACAGTCACTGTTTCAGGCCAAGACTCAACATCAGGTTTGGAAAAGAAGGGGGAGGGGGCCAGAATAAGAAGGTAGGGGTGGGGAGGGAGAGGATATATCTGATATACAAGCTGGCAGGTGATAAGTGAAACCAGATAAGGGGGAAGGAGGCTGGATGGGAGTGAGGGGTGAAGTGAAAAGCTGACAATGGACCATGGAAGAGAGTGAAAGGGGTGGGGCACCAGAGGAGGGCGATTGACAGGTGAGGAGAAGAAAAGTGGTAAAATGGGTACCAGAATGGGGAATGGAAAATAAGAGAAGAGGGAAAGGGGAGATACTTCCAGAAGTTAAAGAAATTGATGTTCAGGGCATTACGTTGGAGGCTTTATAACTGAGTATGAGGTGTTGCTCCTCCAACCTGAGTGAGATCTCATTATGGCAGTAGCGGAGGTCATGCATTGAGCTACTGAGCTCCAACCAGCACAAAGGGCAGGATTTCCTGGTGGCCACCCATTTCAATTTGACTTTCTGTTACCATGTTGGTCCATGGCCTTGTCCTACTGCCACAAGGAGACCCCACTCAGGTTGGAGGAGCAACACCTTATGTTTCATCTGGGTAGTCTCCAACCAGATGGCATGGAAATTTCTCTCCTTTTCCATTCCCCATACTGGCTCCCCTCTCCCATTTCTTCTCATCATCTGCCCATCACCCCTAGCCCCTTCTGCTGTCCCTCCTCCTTCCCTTTCTCCTGTAGTCTGCTGTTTTCTCCTATCAGATTCATTCTTCTTCAGCCCTTCCACCTATCACCTCCCAGCTTCTTATCTCATTCACCCTACCCACCCTCCTACATTACCCCCCCCCCAAATTGTTTTCACCTATTACCAGCCATCTTGTATTCCTTCCCCTCCCGTCCACTTTCTTATTCTGGCTTCTTTTCCCTTTCTTCCCAGTTCTGATGAAGGGTCTCAGCCCGAAAGATTGAGTGTTTATTCCTTTGCATAGGTGCTGCCTGACCTGCTGAGTGCCTCCAGTACTTTGTGTGTGTACCTTCAACATCAGTTCTGTTCTGTTAATGTATCTGTGCACATGTGTGAATCTAATTTAAAAGTTGTATTTGCTGCACTCCAGTGATGAATCCCACAAGTTTTTAAAGGATTTATGGCCAGAGACTGATAGCAGTGCCAACTGAATCATTGAATAATAATTACTCTTATTTTAATAATCCAGCTATGCCACTTGGGTCGATTGCAGCTGCTTTCTGAATTTGGGAGTTAATTGGCTTTTTAAAGATCACTAAAGCTTAAAAGATCAGAGGTAATCCCAAACAGTTCAGTCAGCTCTTTAAGATATGTATCTATACTTCCTTTGCTTATCACAATTTTCATTGTTCCAGGAGACATGTAAAAGATTCTCCTGTCACATATGTGAGATCCAGGAGAGTGATATATTAAAGCACAGCAGTTGCTAATGGGTAGTATTTCATAATGCAGTTACCACTTGAATATCTGTTAGTTTTTGTTTTGCAAAGGTGCCAAGGCAGGGGGATCTGTTTAAGTAATAAAAGATATTCCTGCTTCTTAACTTAACCTGATGAGTGCTTTGATGAGCTGTGATGAAGTGTTTTGAGATACTGGTGATGAAACACATCAACACCTGCCTGAGAAGCAACTTAGATCCACTCCACTTTGCTTACCAGAGCAGATGCCATCTCATTGGCTCTCTCAAGGGAAGATAGCTTGGAAGAGGCCTTTGAAAGGAAGCTCTCCAAGTACGCAGGACTGGTCAGCAACTGTCAGCAGGCTGGATGGACAGCGAGGTGTCTCCCAGTGGAGGTTGGTTGTAGGGGATTCATAGCCCGTTCTTTAGTTAGAGCCTTCAGCATTTTGGGCATCGAGGGAGAGAGGAAGAGGAGAGCCATCCGCAGTACCACCAATGTGGCAGAGAGGGCCTCAAGATGGCTGTGGCTCAAAAGAGGGGAGCCATGGAGTCATAAGTAGCTAGCTATCTGGACATAAGTTGGGGTCTGATCAGTCCCAAGCAGCCGCTCTCCCCCGGATTCGGACACGTGCCTGTGAGCAGCCGTTAGCAAGATGAGTTCTAAGGTATCGGAAAAGCCTGAAAGAGCTCGTAAGGGTGTTACACTTAGCGTAAAACTAGACATAATTAAGCATTTCGATCATGGTGAATGAAGTAAGGACAAAGTGAGTTTGACTTGTGGAAGCTGACGAAGATAATGTTGAAGAGGTTTTTGGCATCCCATGACCAAGAACTGATAAATGAAGAGCTGATGCAATTGGAAGAGGAAAGGATAACAATCAAAACCGAATGCTGTAGCGAACGGACCTAAAGTGAAGTCGTCCAGGAACTGAACGTCAGGCAACTACATGAGATTTTCGCTGCAATGATAAAGTACGACTTTAATTTTCAAAGAGTATGTCAGTTTAGGGCATATTTGCTGGATGGTTTGAGTGCTTACGAAGAAGTGCATGATAGAAAAATATGTGAGGCTCAGCAGTCAAGCAAGCTTTCCACATCAGCCACAGCAGGTGACGAACCTCAACCTTCGACATCGAGGCAGGCAGACATAGAAGAAGATGACCTGCCTACCTTCATGGAAGCAGAGGACGAGATGACACCCGGTGTCCCACCACCCCAGTAGTCCCAACCTCCGGGCCGCGGACAGATACCGATTCGCGGAGAATGCAGCGGTAGCCGGGAGGCACGCAGCACGTCTTTAAGAAAAAAGCCGAAATAAACAAGCTAATTAATTACGCAAACAAGAGGAATTCTGCAGATGCTGGAAATTCAAGCAACACACATCAAAGTTGCTGGTGAACGCAGCAGGCCAGGCAGCATCTCTAGGAAGAGGTACAATCGACGTTTCAGGCCGAGACCCTTCGTCAGGACTAACTGAAGGAAGAGTTAGTAAGAGATTTGAAAGTGGGAGGGGGAGGCAGAGATCCAAAATGATAGGAGAAGACAGGAGGGGGAGGGATGGAGCCAAGAGCTGGACAGGTGATTGGCAAAGGGGATATGAGAGGATCATGGGACAGGAGGCCCAGGGAGAAGGAAAAGGTGGGGGGGGAACCCAGAGGATGGGCAAGGGTTATAGTCAGAGGGACAGAGGGAGAAAAAGAAGAGTGAGAGAAAGAATGTGTGTATAAAAATAAATAACGGATGGGGTACGAGGGGGAGGTGGGGCATTAGCGGAAGTTAGTCAATGTTCATGCCATCAGGTTGGAGGCTTCATCTTTACAGTAGAGGAGGCCGAGAATGGGAATGGGATGTGGAATTAAAATGTGTAGCCTCTGGGAGACCCTGCTTTCTCTGGCGGACAGAGCGTAGGTGTTCAGCAAAACGATCTCCCAGTCTGCGTCGGGTCTCGCCAATATATAGAAGGCCACATCAGGAGCACCGGACGCAGTATATCAGACTGGGAGACCGTTTTGCTGAACACCTACGCTCTGTCCGCCAGAGAAAGCAGGATCTCCCGGTGGCCACACATTTTAATTCCTCATCCCATTCCCATTCTGACATGTCTATCTACGGCCTCCTCTACTGTAAAGATGAAGCCACACTCAGGTTGGTGGAACAACACCTTATATTCCGTCTGGGTAGCCTCCAACCTGATGGCATGAACATTGACTTCTCTAACTTCTGCTAGTGCCCCACCTCCCCCTGGTATCCCATCCGTTATTTATTTTTATACACACATTCTTTCTCTCACTCTCCTTTTTCTCCCTCTGTCCCTCTGACTATACTCCTTGCCCATCCTCTGGGTCCCCCCCCCCCCCCAGTTGTCTTTCTCCCTGGGCCTCCTGTCCCATGATCCTCTCATATCCCCTTTGCCAATCACCTGTCCAGCTCTTGGCTCCATCCCTCCCCCTCCTGTCTTCTCCTATCATTTTGGATCTCCCCCTCCCCCTCCCACTTTCAAATCTCTTACTAACTCTTCCTTCAGTTAGTCCTGACGAAGGATCTCGGCCTGAAACGTCGACTGTACCTCTTCCTAGAGAAGCTAATTAATTAGGTGCTGCCTGGCACATAAATGTCGGCCCAGATCAGAGACGATTGCCGATTGCGTCGCCTCTAATCTGGGCCGACATTTACGTGCCGGGCGGCATCTAATTAATTAGTTTGTTTGTTTCAGCTTTTTTCTTAAAGACTTGCTGGGTGTGTCCCGGCTACCGCTGTACCCCTGCATGCTTTGCGGATTGGTATCGTGTCGGCGACCCAGAGGGTGGGGGCCACTGCACCACCCCAACCTCCGACGACTCAGCCTAACACACCATCATCAGTGTGCTCGGCACTTACCCAATTCCAGTAAGTGATACTACACTGTACATACATTATTTCTACTTTATATCGGCTGTGTATTTTTACATGTTATTTGGTATGATTTGGCAACTTCGTAGCTTAAAGGTTACTGGTGAGCGCTTGCGCCGTGTTTTTGCCGAGAGCGCTTGCGTGAGATTTTCGCTACGGAGAACAGTGCAGGCACTTATTGTGGAAAAGCATTTCTACTTTATATAGGCTGTGTTTTCATCATATCATTCCTGCTTTTACTATATGTTACTGTTATTTTAGGTTTTATGTGTTATTTGGCATGAATTGGTAGGTTATTTTTGGGTCTGCGAACGCTCACAAATTTTTCCCATATAAATAAATGGTAATTGCTTCTTGTTTTACGACATTTCGGCTTACGAACCGTTTCATAGGAACGCTCTACCTTCGGATGGCGGGGGAAACCTGTATTTGGACAGTTTATTTGTTTTGCACACAGGTCGTATCTCCAAGTTGGTGCAGCCTTTCACTGATTCTATTATGGATGTATTGAGTATGCCCACGAGAAAATAAATCTCAGGTTGTGTATGGTGACATATATATACTTAGATAATGAATTTACTTTGAACTTTGAATTTTAAATGAGAGGCTACAACAGACATTTGCACTGATGGCCAGCTTCTATATATGCAGCATGCGCATACTTTTATGATTTGTTTCCAACAATTTGCACATTAAACACAAAGAGTGCCTACTGAGATATATCTTCACGTTTAATCTTTCCTGTTTTTCCTTCTTCTGAAAAAAAAAATGATTATCTGGTAGTAACCTGCTTACTTATTATTTTTTACTTTGCAGTACATTGCGGAGTAGGCCCTCCTGACCCTTCTCACCGCGCTGCCCCAACAAACCCTGACAAACCCGACTGACCCTAACCTGATCATGGGACAACTTACAATGACCAATAAACCTACCAACCAGTACATCTTTGGACTGTGGAGGAAACCAGAGGACCTTGGGGAAAATCCACACGTTCCACAGGGCAGATGTACGGAGACGCCTTTAAGGGATTGCTGTAGTCGCTGGAATTGAACTCCAAACTCCAGAACACCCCGAGTTGTAATAGCGTGGTGCTAACCGCTATGCTACCATAGCACCCATATGATTGTTGTCACATGTACCAAGATACAGTGAAAAGCTTGTCTTGCATACTACTTATACAGATGCATGGAGGACGTAGGCTTTGTATTATTGCTTGGATTCACTAAAGGCCACATGAGTTTCCTAGCATTGGACCAAGTTCCACAGTACTTACCTGCTTTATTGGGCAATTCTTCCTCATCACTAGAATAACACATTCAAACCTCCAGATTGCCACCCCCTCCAACTTGTTGCTCGTCACAATTTCCCCCTTTCCAAACCTTTACGCAATCCGCTGAATGCCAGCCCATTGATACTGTGCCCCCAGCAAACTATCAACCTTAGCATTCAATCCCCTCCATCTCCACCACACCAAGCATAGTCTCACCTGTGATACCTCCTGGCAGATCACAAAGCTTCATTCCAATGCCCCCACAAATGTTTTTCTGTCCTTCCCACTCCCAGTTCCAACACTCACCACACTCCATCTGTGCTACCCAGAAATGTTCTACCCAAAGGGTACCCAAGTCCAATTAGGGTCTAATTCAATGATTCTCTGATGAGTGCACTGGAATTTCGAGGCTAGTATGTCCCTTGGTCTTAGCTACTTCCACAGTATTGTATTGAAACAGTTCGGGTCACCCCACTACGGGAAAGATGTGGAAACTATAGAAAGGGTGCAGAGGAGATTTACAAGGATGTTGCCTTGTAAATTGGAGAGCATGCCTTATGAGAATAGGCTGAGTGAACTCGGCCTTTTTTCCTTGGGGTGACGGAGGATGAGAGGTGACCTGATAGGGGTGTATAAGATGATGAGAGGCATTGATCGTGTGGATAGTCAGAGGCTTTTTCCCAGGGCTGAAAGGGCTGTAGGTCTTCTATGCTTCTGTGAAAGCTCAGCTAGAATTTCAGAAATAATCTGTCATAATGGGAGAAGAAATTTAGTTTGTAAATTCTTTTTGCTACATTGATTCTTCCTGATTCTCTCCTATCCTAAAGCTTTTAAGATTTCCCCATTATATGTGAAATGACTGAGAGAGAGAGACAACTCAATGTTTACAAAGCTGTGCTACTTATTTCCTCATTATATCCCAAGAATGACATAAGTTAACAGCATATAACAAAGAGGCAGTTTGAACAGCATTGTGGCCTTCATGACTTAGTACTGTGTTCAATGCAGCTGAATAGTGAAATGGTGTTTGCTGACTAGGTCAGGTAGTGGTTACATAATGATGAGAGCAATGCTTACTTAATGCTTGCAACAATCTTCATCAGTAGGTTTATCAATTGTAATTGTCAACTAATAAAAAAACAAAACTAAATTAATATACAATTAAAACAGTTAAAAATATGGGTTGAACGGCCACATCATGCTCAGGAGACCCACTTATAGTTCTTGCACAAAATGAAGAGCTGTTAAATGTAGTAGATAACAAATTAACCTTGTCTCTTACAGTTTAACCCCTGGACAGTCTTTCTAAGGGAGTATAGTTCCCCGACTATGTTGCAATTAGTTGTAGTT
Organism: Mobula birostris; assembly: GCF_030028105.1. NCBI lineage: Eukaryota > Metazoa > Chordata > Chondrichthyes > Myliobatiformes > Myliobatidae > Mobula > Mobula birostris. The sequence continues at coordinate 66,361,743 of NC_092373.1, forward strand.
TATGTTATAGTTTTTTTTTGGATTGAGCCTTTTGCTTTAAAGGAGAGTGAGTTATGATAGAACAAATGTTAGAAAGTTAAAGGACAGAGTAATAGTGCATGGGAGCAAAGTGAATAATAATGAACAGAATCTGCAATGAAGGAACAGTGCGTATATATGGGAAAGTATACTATATGTTCAAGAGTGCTGGCTGCTTGTCTTTTGATGGATCTGCTATGGAGAGGGAAAGATCTACCACTGAGCCTGGAGAGTGTTGCCCAGGTTTTCTGCATTTTGAATGTGGACTTGGACAATAGACTATTTTGTTCAATCTTACAGTTTTTTTTATCTGTTTTTTCCTCAATCTTTCGTGTTTGTATTATGTGGTGAGAGGGATTTTGGGGTCAACGTGCTCATTCCATTTTGTTCATTTTTTGTGTGGGAGGAGGAGGGATTTGGGAGTTGATGTGCCTGCTCCGTTTTTGTTCATTTTTTGTGCAGGGAGAGGGGATTTTGGGGGCTATGACCCTGCTGCCTTTCTTTTCTTTCTTGGTTTCATGGCTTCCCTTTGAGCCTTTGAAGTACAGTTGACTATACAATTGACAAGAGTGAAACCTCTTTATCCAAGCAAAAGATTATTAATAACAAGATGGATGAACTAATGGTACACACAGAAATAAATCCTATGACATAAAAGCTATATTTGAATCAGGGTTATTATCACCGACATGCGTCGTGAAATTTGTTAACTTAGAAGCAGCAGTACAATGCAATTCATAATATAGAAGAAGAAGAAGAAAAAAATAATAAAAAAATAAATAAGTAAATCAATTTACAGTATATGTATATTGACTAGATTAAAGTCATGCAAATAATGGAAATAATTATATATTTAAAAAGTGAAGTATTCATGAGTTCATATAGAGTAATGTGACCAAATTGTCCAGGAAATGTAATTTTTAGAAGTCAAATGTAAAATGAAGAGGATGAACTGTGATAACAAAGTCTGGGGTTTGATATTTATTCCTACAAGAAAATGAACTGCAAAGTAGTAAATGGTAATGAATACATATTTTGATAATAAATTTAATTTGAACTTTAAACTCAAATGCAGCAGACTGAAAGTTAATCTCACGGAAACAAATACATTCCTTACCTGATTTAACAAGGGATTATTGATTGTTCCCTTATTTGGGATGTCTATAACCTGGGGTCACAGTCTTAATATATGAGGTTAGTCATTCAGGATTAAAATAAAAAGAAATTTCTTTACCTGGAGGTTAACAAATCTTTTGAATTCTCTTCTCAAGCAATCTGAGGAGGTTCAGTCTCTAAGTACATGTCAAGGCAGAGATGAATAAATATCCAAAAGATTATTCAAGAAAATCAAGAGAAATGGTGTTAGTGCAGAAAAGTGGCACTGAGGTAAAAGGTCAGCATTTAGGTAGCAGATCATAGTCTATTCCTTCAGCTTCTATCCCTTATACTCTTACATTAAATTTGCAAATGGAGCACGAAAGGAAGTAACATGGTGACATCATCATACTTATGTCATGAGTACAAGTTTGCTGTTGTTATTCTGTGTTAAAGTGTATGCCTAAATTTTATTAATTCTACTTTTTCCTGGAGATTTTACACATTGAACTTATCAGAGCTATCAGACTGGCTCAGATTCCATCTCTAGTGGCCACTTTATTAGGTACAGTAGATAACTAATAGTAGACATTAGTGTATTTCTGTATGTTTGTTGTCTTCTGCTGCTGTAGCCCATCCCCCTCAAGGTTCGATGTGCTGTGTGTTCAGAGGTGCTCCTCTGCACACCACTGTTGTAACACAAGGTTATTTGAGTTATTGTCGCTTTCCTGTCGGCTTGAACCATTCTGGTCATTCTCCTCTGACCCCTCTCATTATCAAGGTGTTTTGCCCCAAAGCTGCTGCTCATTGGATGCTATTTTGTCTTCTGCAACATTCTCTGTAAACTCTAGAGATCTGGGTGAAAATTCCAGGAACTCAGCGGTTTCTGAGATACTCAAACCACCCCATCTAGCATCAACAATCATTCCACATTCAGTCAGTTAGATCACATTTCCTCCCTGTTTCTGATGTTTGGTCTGAACAGCAATTGAACCTCTTAGCCATGTTTGCATTCTTTCATGCATTGAATTGCAGCCATATGTTTGGTTAATAGGATACTTATCATTTGCGAGCAAGTGTGTGGGTAAAGTGGCCACAGAGTGTAAGTTTGTTCAAACGTTTTGGGGGGATGGCAACTGCCATATTTGGTGTAGAGCTCAGCTGCGCAAAAAAGTCCTTGTTTAAAGGTCATATTCTACTGAGGAAGTTGATTCTGGGTGGGTTGTGATGTTGCATGGCAAATTATTCTCAATGCTTTTGTCTCAAATTATCACCTAATTTTGATAATTTTCTAAAACAGAGAGCAGGTGTAAATATCTGGTCAAATTTTTCTCCTACAGCTTTCATAATCATGTAGCCCATCTGCTTACAGATATTACAGCAGTTCTTCATGCAATTTTAATGATTTGAATAAAGTGCCTCCCAAATTTTCCCCACTTCTATTGCCCCATGGAAGTCAGAATATGTTTTATTTCCAGTACTGCCCAGTTTATGGAATATTTCGATGCCTTGCAATTTGACTGGTCTCTTCCCTGATTTTATTAGATGCTGGCAGTAAGACAAACTGTGTGGATTTTCTCCTTTGACTTGAAATGGAAGTGAAAGAAGTATTGCTGAATAAATGTACTAGTTTGAAGTTTAATTTTTTTCTTTGTTTCGGAGCTTTCTTGGTACTTAAAATTGAAAATACAAAGATTACATTGCAACCTGTGAACAGCTCTGAGGAACCAATAGACCCTCAACACTCACGGTTCACAGATGCTTACTGATCTGTTGTGCTTTCCAGCATTTTCTATTTCAGTTCCCAGCATTTGCAGTCTGGTCACTCTTTTCTAATGATATAAGAAATGCTTCAGTCAGAATTTGAAGGCATTGGTGAATAAAAACATTCCTTTTAATTTTGGTTTAAGTTTGGCTATGGGAGGAAATTATTAAAGTTCATCTGAAGTTTGTCTAGTCAAAATAGTTTGGCAGTAGGATTCAATTAGTAAAGAGGTTACATGGGAGATTTCATTGTATCAAATTACATGTCTGCATTATTTTCTTGAGAACCAACCAAATGAGTGATGAGGAATGCATGAGCAAATGTGACTATAGGAATGCAATACAGCTGTTGAAATTAGGGCTTGAAATGGTGAATGCTAATAGGAGAATGTGTTTCACACTTTCCATTTGTTTACTCTGACACTTTTCTTCATGCACTTGAGATATAATATTTGCTTTAGAGATTGTGTCTGATGTTGAGGGGAAGCTTTGACCCTTATACATTATCCTCTGCTGTGGTTCATGATTTTGTGTCAGCAAATCCTGAATTTGCCAGCTAACCTACAGTCAAAAGCATCTTACAACCTTGTACGATAATGCTGGCCCCATAAATCTTAGACACCTCAGTAAGGGATTTGAAACTGGGTTTAGGTGGATTGATAGTTTTGGTTAATCTATATATGTACCATCAGAACAAGTTTATCCTATCAATTAAAACCCTTGATAATTTTTTATCCATCACTGAGGATAAGCAACCATAAAGAATGAGTTTATAATGTCAGGGTGACGTGTGTTTTAACTCTCATTTTTCACATATTCAGATCTCTGCCAAGGTTCAAAAGAAATATTGCTTAGCTACAAAAAAACTGATGGCATTCAGAGCAGCAGAACTATTAAATCTGAGACACAAAAACTAATGGCATGTAAATGTTTTGCATTCCTTCTCTTCACCCCTCTGGTTATTTACACTAACACTCCATTTCTCTTCTATTAAAAATCAAGTGTTATCCTAGTGTGAGAACTTCAAAAATGTCACTGGAGTGTTCACGTAAAGTTGTATAAATAATGCAATAAAACTTCCACTCTTTCTTCCAGCTTGTAAAATTGGATATTACAAGGCCTTGTCAACAGATCCAGGCTGCACAAAGTGTCCACCACACAGCTATTCCACTCATGAAGCTTCTACCTCCTGCATCTGTGAAAGGGGCTACTTCAGAGCTGAAAATGATCCCTTATCCATGCCTTGTACAAGTAAGTTTCATGTTTGATTTGCAATTTGCCCAAAGAGTTTGTATTCTGAAATGATTGTTGATCACCTTTTCTGCCCAGAACAAAGCGATTTGGGGCAGTACCGAGCTAATATTGATGAAATTTAAATCTGACAAGATTGTCATCACTAGGAAAACAAAATGAATGCCAATATACTTAACACAATTTTACAGTAAAAGTAGTGTGTTTGTACATCAGCACTCTATCGTCTGATAACGTAATGAGAAAACCCCTGATTAGTTATAGAATAAAGAACCACTGAAGCTGACAGAGATCACATGGTCATAGAAGGGTTTACAAGAAGATTTTTTAAAGTGTGACAGAACTGTCAAAACATAGGAGTTTCAGAGTTCAGGGCCACCATAGAAGTTAACTATTTCTCAGGCTTTTGTGGTTTTTCAAAATCATTTTTACTGGGATTTATTCGTACTTTAGTTATGCCGCATTCATGGCTAAAGTAGAACTCGCCTGTTTATAGAGTAATGCAGCATGGAAACAGGCCCTTTGGCAAATTTACCCACGTTGACCAAGCCCATCAAAGGTTGTTCCATTTGCTTGCCTTTTGCCCATATCCCTCTGATCATTTCCTATCCATGTTCCTGTTCAATGTTGTTATTGTACCTGTGCCAACCACTTCCTGTGGCAGGTCGCTCCATGTACAATCCACCCTCTATGTGAAGAAGTTGCCCCTCGGGTCCCTTTTAAATCTTTTCTCCTCTCAACTGAAACCTATGTTGTCAATTTCTTGGTTCCTTTTCCCCGGGGGGAGAAAAGACTGTACACATTCATGCTGTCTGTGTCTCTCAAGATTTTATACACCTCGATGTGGTCTCCTATGTTGCAAGGAATAATCTCTCCCAATCTCTCCCTATAGCTCAAGTCCCTAAGGCAACATTCTCTTGGATGTTCTTTGCACTTTTTCCAGCTTAATAATAATGTCTTTCCTATAATAGGGTAACCACAACTGTACAAAAAAGGCCAGCTTCAGCCTCACCACTGTCTTGTACAACTACAATGAACATGTTATAACTTGTGTAGTGGAGCAAAGGAATGGCAGGCAGATGGCAGGTGCTGCCTTAAAGCTCCCTGACCTGGGTTCGATTCTGACCATTGGTAGTATCTGTATGGAGTTTAAGTTTTCTCCGTGTGAACTGATTTTGAGATCGAATACCTAGCCTGTGAAGAGCAACTTGGTGTTGGCTAGACTAGGATGGAATAAATTGGGCAATGAATCAGACCTGTGCCATGTTTCCAGGAGATGTGTGAACATTGAAGTTCCCAGGATAGAGACTCTAGAACCCTGAATATTTTCTGCAGTGAAGTTTCCTGGGCTGGCTTGACTGTTCTATTGATCAGGTTGACAGGAGCTGGATCCTCAACGTCAAGTTTAGCAGCAAGAATATGGCTGCTCATGTCAACGTCTTGATAAGATTTGAAGATAAAATCAGAAAAAAGATTAATATTTAACATTTATTACAACATTTAATAACACAACTATAAATGCCAAAAACTGCAACAATAAAATATTAAACAAAAGTATAAAAAGTGCAAACGTAATGGCACATAAAAGAAATAAAAGTACTCAGTGTGCCCAAGAGGTCAGTCAGAGGTACCTGAGCCACAAAACACTTAATAGTGATTCCAAGGTAGCTTGCAAACGAAGTCATCAACAGGAAACTATTCCCTCCTAGGTTGATTGTGTTCCCTCTGTGTGCTCTGCTTTCCTCACAAATCCCAAAGGTGTGTGGTAGATTAATAGCCTCTATGAGGTGGTTAGTAGGAGAACTGGGGAGGAGTTAATGGGCAAGCGAGTCGATCTGGGTTGTTGTCAATGTGGCAGTAAGTGGAGAATGAAATTGATTGGATTGCTGTGGCAGTTGGCATTGACTCGATAGGCCAAATGTCTCCTTCTAAGAAAGCAGCAATAAACCAGCCTTTGTTGAAGGATATAATTGATTGAATTTCCTGTGCCTATAATGTATGTTGAAGCTTCTGGAGGATCAAAGGATACCAGTGAGTGAGAGAAAATGCTTAAACGTTACAGACTTGGAAATTTTAAATCAGGGTGTGGAAATAAAGTGTCTGAAGGTTAATTCATTGCCACTAGACCTGCTGAATCAGAGGGACAGGTTTCTAAAATAAGCCAGTATGATCACAAATAAAGTTGAAACTAAAACCATATAATTCTCCAAAATAGTCAGGATGTTAAACTAAACTCTAGTCTGGAATTCACACTGCTTTTTTGTCTCACTAGACAGAAAGAAGATCTAATATAAACATAGTTTGCGCAGTAATTAAATTCAAACATGAATTTATTTGACAAAAAAGGAAGTGTCAGTCTGATAAACATTCTCCAATACATTAACTTGGTATGAACCCATCGGATAAATTTGTATTAAGTTGCTAACCCGAGATGGTAATATTTAGAAAACATTTCATTGGGGTGTACAAAATTATCATGGCCTAGACAGGGTGAACAGGAAGGACTTATTTCCCTTAGTAAGACCTCAATAGTCAGGAAGCATAGATTTAAATTAATTTGTAGAGGGATTAGAGGGCAGACAAGGTTTTTTCTCCCAAAAGAAGAAGTTTTTGACTTCTTTTTCCCTCCCAGATTAGGAGTTTGTACTCACTTCCCAAAAGGATGTCGAAGGCAGGAATCTGCATTGCATTTAAAAAGTAGCTGGAGGGATATATGAAGAATAATAACATACGAAACTAAAAACGTTTGTATAAACCAAAGCTGATACATGGGATTAATATAAATTGCACATTTTTGGCTGGCATGGACTTAATGCATTGAATAGTGTCCTTGTGTGCCATTAGTTTCTATTGTTCTTAAAGACAAACTGGTTCTTTAAATATGGTTATTTTGGTAATGTAAGCTTTTTAAAGTATATTCCAACATCAGGTTACTTTGTATTCAACTTTTCACCATCTGTGACCTTTCCCTTGGTTACATAGTGTGCTTTCTGTAGTTCACTTCCTACAACAGTGACACTAGCAATGTTAGATGAAATGATTTCCTTCTGCTCATAGCCAGAATCCATGCATACATTTTTTTTGTCTCTGAAGTTTGGATACGAATCTATTATTCCTTTCCAACTTGGATCATTAAATGCAAATCTGTGTCTCGTGGAATGATAAGCAATGCAGAATGCCAGAGAAACTGGTACTAACAGGTAATGTAACTTAAGCACCTGTGTTTGAGTAAACTGGCCTCCAGCAAACTAAACACTTTCCATATCTGTTGAAAGAAATCTGTTAGCATGGGTGATTTGTGAATCTGTCAGGAAAGCAACAAAAAAAAACCTTATTACTTCATCCCCCTTTCCCCATCCTCCTTACCTGTCGCCATTCCCTCCCCCCCTCCCCACAACCTTCATACTGTGGCTTCTGCCTCCTTCCGTTCCAGTCCTGATAAAGGGTCTTAAACTGAAGCATCAACTCTTTATTCTGCTCCATAGATGATGGCTGACTTGCTGAGCTCTTCCCACATTTTGTGTGCGTTGCTCAAAATAGAACCTCAGCAATCCTTTGAATTAAAGTAAGGTACTTCTGTTGCTTCTATCATTCATGTTCACAGAAACAAGCCTTTCTGTTTCGATATTGACAAAGATGTATCATGTGATTGAATTGCTCACCAAAGTCCATAAGAAATTATAATGTTAACCAGAAGTGATGAGGTTCTGAAGCCATTCATAAAATTCCTCTCAAAAGCAAGCTTCAATAATCTACCTGTCAACCCCAATACTGGGATGGGCGAAAGATAGGAAGAAATGTTTTAATTGGGGGTGGGGGGGAAGCTCTTTATTTGCACAAAATGATTGCAGTCTAGACCTGTTATCATTTTTTCCTCCACACCAACCAGAAGTCCCACATCTGCTGTATCCTGAGCAGTTTTCCTCGGTGAACCTGGATGCTCATGTCACATGCTATCATTATCATATATTTTCCGTTTGGGACTACTGTATGGTACTCATACAGTCTGTCTGCTGTAGTTAGCACAGCAAGTTGTAGTATCTTCCCATTCAGTCAGTGGGAAGCAGCTGGCTCAAGAGTATCTGGGGTTCATTACCAGCTAGAGGGTTAATCTTGCACCTAATGACTCAGTATTTACTGTTCAAAGTGGCAGCACTGTTTCACCGTTCTTAATTTTCAAAAGTACCTAATTGGCTTCAGATGGCCTTGGGATATTTCAAGATTGTGAAAGGCACTATATAAATGCAAATTTTTCCCATTAAGCCATCTGGAGCCCAATAAAGCATTCCTTTAAAGCATATTATACCACATTAAAATTGGATTGATTCCTGGAAGATAACATTTCAAACAATATCCCTATTCATCCAAAATAAATCAGAGGGGTTTTAGTTCCACTGTGTACTATTTATATGACACAAGTATTTTTGTTAAATTTATGTTTAGATTTCTCAACACATTCATTAGACCACTTAAAATGAGAATGAAGCATTTGATGAAATAGTGCATTGGAGATCATAAACCCAAGTTGTTGGGAGAGGCAGCAAGGAGTGACTCCAGTTGCTGCCGTGACAACAACTATCTCAACTTTTCCTTTCCCCTCATCCACTCCAACCTCACCTCTCAAAATGAACAGCCTTCCATTCATTTTGCAATAATCACAACCTAATCATGAAACCCACAGACCAGGGCATTGTGGTCTGGCAGATTGACCTTACCTGGACTGCTCATCCATCAACATCCGATCCCTCTTTTAAGCCCTGGCATTTCCCTTGCCCTCACTGTAGATGAACACTTGTCCTTTCGCTTCCTCCCTCAAAAACATCGGGGGCACTAAACAGTCCTTCTGGGTGAGGCGAAGGTTCACATGCATCTCCTTCAACCTTGTCTATTGCATTTGGTACTCCCAATGTGGTCACCTCTACATTTTCATCCACCCACTTCACACATTGGCTCCACCTCTCCCCCTCTATTCTGCATCTTGTTCTAACTGTCATTATCATTTTCACCTCCTTACAGTAATTAGCTGAATTTAGCACTGGTAGTGCTAACAACTGCTTCCAAGTTTATATTGGAGCCAAATGGCAACGGTAAAAATTGATGATAATACAAACAGTTGGACTAAAATTCAAAGACGAGTTAGACAGGGATGCATTGCCTCACTGGAATTGTTTAGTATCTATAGTGAAATGATTCTCAGAGAAATAGAAGACCTAGATGGGATAAAAATTGGAAGTGTTAACATCAACAATATAAGATATGCAGACGATACCAACCTAATAGCAAGTGCTGCAGAAGACCTACAAATCCTCCTAGACAAAGTAGTATAAACAAGTGCAGATTTTGGTCTAACCATCAACTGTAAAAAAAACAAATATATAGTAATATCAAAACAGCAGGATACTCCCAACTGCCAATTGTACATCAGTAACGAAGAGATTGAACAAAAGACCAGCTTTAATTACCGTAGTAGCTTTATATCACAAGATTCTAGAAGTAAAGTAGAAATAAAAAGAAGAATTGTCATTGCCAAAACCAACTTCCAAAAAATGAAACCCATTTTTACCAACAGACTCATTTCTATGACAACAAGGCTTAGGCTACTAAAATGTTACATCTGGTCAATCTTACTGTATGCTTCTGAAACATGGACTATAACACCAGAACTCCAAAGCAACAGAAATGTGGTTTCTTAGGAGAATGCTGAAAATACCATGTAGAAATAGGGTAACTAATGAGACAGTACTCCAATGTGCCCATACAAAAAGATCTTTAATGAGAACATTAAATAAGAGGAAACTTAAATTCCTGGGGCATGTCATCAGAAAGGGAGAAATAGAATGCCTTACATTACAAGGCCGTATGCCTGGGAAACACGGAAGAAGAAGGCAAAGAAGAAAATATATGGACACTGTGAAAGAACTAACAGAACTATGTGTGTGAGATATCACTGACGCCGCATGAGATTGTTCAATGTGGAAAGCCATGATCACCCAAGCATGTAACGCGCAAGGCACATGAAGAAGAAGTGCTTTGTACTTTTCCCTAGCAGTTGTCTCATATCTTCACACTCCTTTCCTCCACTGAGCTCCATTTGTTTTTATTTATCTTTTACCTTTCTCTCCTTGTCTGCCTCCATCTACCTTTTACTTGTCACTATCTTCCAGTTCCACTCCTGCTCACCTCCCATTACCTGGCATATGCTGCCTGTCATCTTGCAAATGCAGTGGTAGCATTAATTTGTGAGAGGACCAGAATATAAGAGCAAGAATCTAATGTGGAAGCTTTATCAGGGATTGATGGAGTATTGTGAGCAATTTTAAGACTAAAATATAGGAGCAGAATTAGGCCATTTGGCCATTGCGTCTGTTCCCCCATTTCATCATGGCTGATCCAATTTTCCTCTCAGTCCCAATCTCCCATCTTCTCTTCATATCACTTCATGCCTTGACCAATCAAAAATTTTGGACCCCTTTTCTATGAAAATATGTGCTGGCGTTGGAGAGTGTCCAGAGGAGATTCATGAGAATAATTCCGGGAGTGAAAGGGTTAACATACGAGGATTGTTTGATGGCTCCAGGCCTGTACTCACTGGAATTTTGAAGGATGAGGGGAGATCTCATTGAAAACTATTGAATATTGAAAGGCCTAGATAGAGTGGACGTGGAGAGCATGTTTCCTATAGTGAGTAAGTCTAGGACCAGAGGACACAGCCTCAGAATAGAGAGATGTCCATTTAGAACAGAGGTTAGAAGGAATTTCTTTCACCAGAGGGTGGTGAATCTGTAGCATTCATTGCCACAGACAGCTGTGAAAGCCAAGTTATGGAGTATAATTGAAGCAGAGTTTGTCAGGTTGTGATTAGTCAGGTTATGGAGGGAAGGCAGGAGAATGGGTTGAGAGGGATAATAAATCAGCCACGATGGAATGGCAGAGCAGACTTGATGGGCCAAATGACTAAATCTGCTCCTATGTCTTATGATCTAATGGTGTTATCATACACCCCTTCTCAATCCACCAGTTGTTTTGGAATCCTTTTACTGCACTCCCCTTCACTGCTTTAATTTGGCCATTTTGTCTCCCTCCTCAAACCTAATGCAGGAATTCCACCCAAAATGTCAACAATGTCATTCCTCCCACAGATGCAGCACGACCCGCTGAGTTCCTCCAGCACATTGCTGCTGCAAGAAGAGATTTTTTCTGTTTGTCTTGCTGTGTGTTCAGGTTCGAAAGCACCAATGCAAGAAGGCAATGTGTCCTCATAAAAGCATTCCATTTTAATCACTTTTCCTTCTTTCCCAATGAAATCTGATACCAGTAATAAAGTCACATTACTCTCACTGAATATGGAACTGGGGTCTAGCTATTCTACATCATAACATAATATTTAAATTCTCAATAGGATTTTAGTGGACAAGCAACACTAAACATACTGATCATGCGGTGTTGATCAACAGCATGTGGTATATCTTTGAACGACCCTTCTGGGAAATTCACTTGTGCACATGGCACTCAAAAAGGTCTTCTGAGATGTATTTCAACAACATTTAAAGGGGACCTGCCAACACAATTTCCTGCTTGATATTTGCAAACGGCTGCAGTTCGGTGCCCTTTTAGTTAAAATTTACTTCTTGATGAGGTCTTTAATGGATCCTAAAGTAAAATGGCTTGGATTGTGACCCCACTCCAACACCACCACAACTAGAAATCAACTTCCCACCCCATCTGACCTGCATCTTGAACACTACTACCAGAAGTAGAACCCAAACATCTCACTGACGCGTCTACAATCCCTCAGCTTGCTTCCTGATTATTTGATCCTTGAGGCACTGAGCCTTTTCTGACTGATGTGCAGTACAGGGTTAATGCAGAATGCTGGAGGAATTCAGTAGGACAAGCAGCTTCTATGGACGTTTCGGGCTGAGGCCCTTCACCAGGGCTGGAAAGGAAAGAGGAACAAGCCAGAATAAAAGGTGGGGGAAGGACAAAGAGTACGAGGTGGTAGGTGAAGCCGGGTGGGGAGGGGGTGAAGTGAGAAGTTTGGAGCTGATAGGTGAAAAGGTAAAGGGCTAAAGAAGAAGGAATCTGATAGGAGAGGAGAGTGGCCCATGGGAGAAAGGGAAGGAGGAGGGGCCCAGGGTGAGGTGATAGGCAGATCATAAAGTTAAGAGGGAGGGAAGCGGGAGGGAGAGAAATAACCAGAAGTTAGAGAAATTGATGTTCATGCCATCTTTCCCAGTGCACTATGATTCTGAGCAAACAAATTGCACAGCTTCAGCACACATTACTCTGCATTAAAAAGGTATTAAACATTATATTACCTAAAAGGACATGTTTTCATGTAAACATATGAACTATGGGCAGGAATTAAATCTTGACACTTCGAACAAGCTCTGCCATTCAATGAGATTACACTTGCCTACCCATTCCATGTAAACTTTTACCACCAATGTGAAATTTGCATTTAAATAATGGGATGCAGTGTAATTATGCACCAAGAGAGATTAACTAACTTTATTCTCAAAAGAGCAAAAATAGCCCTAGAAAATCAAGCTAATGAGGATTCTAAATTTTACTTCATCGCTGCACTGTATGTATATCCATTCCAAATAAGCGCTCAATCTAACTGCATGGTTCCATTCATAGAAACATAGAAAATAGGTGCAGGAGTAGGCCATTCAGCCCTTCAAGCCTGCACTGCCATTCAGTATGATCATGGCTGATCATCCAACTCAGAACCCCGTACCAGCCTTCCCTCCATACCCCCGATCCCTTAAGCCACAAGGTCCATATCTAACTGCCTCTTAAATATAGCCAATGAACTGGCCCCAACTGTTTCCTGTGGCAGAGAATTCCACAGATTCACCACTCTCTGTGTGAAGAAGTTTTTCCTCATCTTGGTCCTAAAAGGCTTCCCTTTATCCTCAAACTGTGACCCCTCGTTCTGGACTTCCCCAATATCGGGAACAATCTTCCTGCATCTAACCTGTCCCTTTAGGATTTTATACGTTTCAATAAGATCCCCCCTCAATCTTCAAAATTTCAGAGAGTATAAGCCTAGTTGATCCAGTCTTTCATCATATGAAAGTCCTGCCATCCCAGGAATCAATCTGGTGAACCTTCTTTGTACTCCCTCTATGGCAAGGATGTCTTTCCTCAGATTAGGGGACCAAAACTGCACACAATACTCCAGGTGTGGTATCACCAAGGCCTTGTACAACTGCAGTAGTACCTCCCTGCTCCTGTACTTGAATCCTCTTGCTATGAATGCCAGCATACCATTTGCCTTTTTCACTGCCTGCTGTACCTGCATGCCCACTTTCAATGACTGGTGCATAATGACACCCAGGTCTCGTTGCATCTCCCTTTTCCTAATCGGCCACCATTCAGATAATAATCTGTTTTCCTGTTTTTGCCACTAAAGTGGATAACCTCACATTTATCCACATTAAATTGCATCTGCCATGAATTTGCCCACTCACCTAACATATCCAAGTCACCCTGCATCCTCCCAGCATCCTCCTCACAGCTAATACTGCCACCCAGCTTCGTGTCATCCGCAAACTTGGAGATGTTGCATTTAATTCCCTCATCTAAGTCATTAATATATATTGTAAACAACTGGGGTCCCAGCACTGAGCCTTGCAGTACCCCACTAGTCATTGCCTGCCATTCTGAAAAGGTCCTGCTTATTCCCACTCTTTGCTTCCTGCCTGCCAACCAATTCTCTATCCACATCAATACCTTACCCCCAATACCGTGTGCTTTAAGTTTGCACACTAATCTCTTGTGTGGGACCTTGTCAAAAGCCTTTTGAAAATCCAAATATACTAGTTCTCCCCTATCCACTATACTAGTTACATCCTCAGAAAATTCTATTAGATTCGTCAGACATGATTTTCCTTTCACAAATCCATGCTGACTTTGTCCGATAATTTCACCGCTTTCCAAATGTGCTGTTATCACATCTTTGATAACTGACTCTAGCATTTTCCTCACCACCGAAGTTAGGCTAACCGGTCTATAATTCCCCAGTTTCTCTCTCCCTCCTTTTTTAAAAAGTGGGGTTACATTAGCCACCTAGTCCAGAATTCAAAGAGTTTTGTAAAATTATCACTAATGCATCCACTATTTCTTGGGCTACTTCCTTAAGCACTCTGGGATGCAGACCATCTGGCCCTGGGGATTCATCTGCGTTTAATCCCTTCAATTTACCTAACACCACTTCCCTACTAACATGTCTTTCCCTCAGTTCCTCCATCTCACTGGACCCTCTATCAATTCATTTGGTCTGCCATGTCCTTGTTCCCCATAATCAATTCACCTGTTTCTGTCTGTAGGGGACCTACATTTATCTTAACCAATCTTTTTCTTTTCACATATCTATAAAAGCTTTTACAGTCAGTTTTTATGTTCCCTGCCAGTTTTCTCTCATAATCTTTTTTCCCTTTCCTAATTAAGCCCTTTGTTCTCCTCTGCTGGATTCTGAATTTTTCCCAGTCCTCAGGTGAGCTGCTTTTTCTGGCTAATTTGTATGCTTCTTCTTTGGAATTGATACTATCCCTAATTTCCCTTGTCAGCCACGGGTGCACTACCTTCCCTGATTTATTCTTTTGCCAAACTGGGATGAACAATTGTTGTAGTTCATCCATGCGATCTTTAAATGCTTGCCATTGCATATCCACCGTCAACTCTTTAAGTATCATTTGCCAGTCTATCTTAGCTAATTCACGTCTCATACCTTCAAAGTTACCCATTTTTAAGTTCAGAACCTTTGTTTCTGAATTAACTATGTCACTCTCCATCTTAATGAAGAATTCCACCATATTATGGTCACTCTTACCCAAGGGGCCTCTCACGACAAGATTGCTAATTGACCCTTCCTCATTGCTCAATACCCAGTCTAGAATGGCCTGCTCTCTTGTTGGTTCCTCGACATGTTCGTTCAAAAAACCATCCCCGCGTACATTCCAAGAAATCCTCTTCCTCAGCACCCTTACCAATTTGGTTCACCCAATCTATATGTAGATTGAAGTCACCCATTATAACTGCTGTTCCTTTATTGCATGCATTTCTAATTTCCTGTTTAATACCATCCTCAACCTCACTACTACTGTTAGGTGGCCTGTACACAACTCCCACCAGCATTTTCTGCCCCTTAGTGTTACGCAGCTCTACCCATATCGATTCCACATCCTCCCGGCTAATGTCCTTCCTTTCTATTGCGTTAATCTCCTCTCTAACCAGCAATGCTACCCCACTTCCTTTTCTTTCATGTCTATCCCTCCTGAATATTGAATATCCCTGAATGTTGAGCTCCCATCCTTGGTCACCCTGGAGCCATGTCTCTGTGATCCCAACAGTATCATATTCATTAATAACAATCTGCACTTTTAATTCATCCACCTTGTTACGAATGCTCCTTGCATTGACACACAAAGCCTTCAGGCTTGCTTTTACAACACTCCCAGCCCTTATACAATTAGGTTGAAAAGTGGCCCTTTTCGATTTTTGCCCTGGATTTGCCGGCCTGCCACTTTTACTTTTCACCTTACTACTTTTTGCTTCTACCCTCATTTTACACCCATCTGTCTCTCTGCGCTTGTTCCCATCCCCCTGTTGTGAACTAACCTCCTCTCTCCTAGTATCTATAATTTGATTCCCTCCCCCCAACCATTCTAGTTTAAAGTCACCTCAGTAGCCCTTGCAAATCTCCCCGCCAGGATATTGGTCCCCCTAGGATTCAAGTGTAACCCGTCCTTTTTGTACAGGTCTCAGCTGCGCCAAAAGAGGTCCCAATGATCCAAAAACTTGAATCCCTGCCCCCTGCTCCAATCTCTCAGCCACGCATTTATCCTCCACCTCATTGCATTCCTACTCTCACTGTCGCGTAGCACAGGCAGTAATCCCGAGATTATTACCTTTGTAGTCCTTTTTCTCAACTCCCTCCCTAACTCCCTATATTCTGACATGTTTCTAATGAGACTTGGTTATGGTGCTTCAAAGTTGTTTTGAATTCAACTGTACTATTTCACGGGCTTAGTAAAGAATCTGACTATTTTTCTTCGGAAATGTAAATATGATTATTTTCCTTAATCTAACACCATCCAATAATGGAAGAACACTAACGGGAGGATTTATTTGCTACATATTTTGAAACTATATCAAATTAATAATAAGGCAATGAACATTATTCTAGCTATTTTAGAAAGGAAATGGTTGCCTCTCTCTGAGAAAGCAGAATTCTTTTCATGCTTCATGCTTCCATTTTGTTGTGTAACCATGTCTCTCTTTAGTATACTGCTCCTCAGCTCTTGCTAGCATCTGCTGCACAGTTTTACACCTTACTGGTTCCCTGTTTAGAGACATAGAAACATAGAAACCCTACAGCACAATACAGGCCCTTCGGCCCACAAAGTTGTGCTGAACATGTCCCTACCTTAGAAATTACTAGGCTTACCTATAGCCCTCTATTTTTCTAAGCTCCATGTACCTATCCAAAAGTCTCTTAAAAGGCCCTATCGTAACCGACTCCACCACCGTTGCCGGCAGCCCATTCCATGCACTCACCACTCTCAGTAAAAAACTTACCCCTGACATCTCCTCTGTACCTACTCCCCAGCACCTTAAACCTGTGTCCTCTTGTGGCAACCATTTCAGCCCTGGGAAAAACCCTTTGACTATCCACATGATCAATGTCTCTCATCGAGCCCTGCCCCACATAATAATTATTGACTTTTGCTTCCAAGCAACTCTTGTTCAGTGTGGGCCATTTTCCCAGATGAGCACAGAGCATTTTGTTATGATCCACTCCCAGAAGTCCATTGCAGAAAATGGACTTCTAATCCATCAGAGCTATTTCCTTGTAAGTAATTAACTGTGTGATCATTTAGTTGATGTTTTTGAAAGGTGATTCTTGAACTGGTATATTGAATATCTTGAAAGTTTATTGCTTACAATCAAAATGGCATGGAATTTACTGATGGCAATCAGTTGTTACATCCGAAACAAGATAAATGTGCAGTATACTGTAAAATCAACTTTGACCTGAATATGTAAGAAGTAATTTATTGTGTGTGATGCTACAAGACATGCACAACAGAAATATAGTTAATTTCTGCAATAAATCTTCAAAATAGAAAATCAGCAGTTAGTGCTGATGCTGGTGAAGCAGATTACATTCAAGGCCTGATTTTTTGCCCATGGCCATTATATAAAACATCAGTAATCCTAGATAACTGAGTTAATAGGAATGAACTGGAAGGAAGTATAGCAGCCAAGATGTTTTTTTTTAAAAAAAAAGTTCATGTCTATCTTTTAAATTATTTTGATAGTGATTTGTTTTCATTAAATGCCCGAGAGATGTCTTAGAAAGGATTAAGTAGAGTGAACATTGTACTCAATTTTTTCAGTACAATAAAGTTGTCATTCACTGGATTTCTCCTTTCTAACTAGGACCACCCTCTGCTCCACTGAATCTGATTTCAAACATTAATGAGACATCAGTCATCCTGGAGTGGAGTCCTCCTCAGAGCAACGGAGGCAGGCACGACGTTACGTACAACGTTGTCTGTAAGAAGTGCACCAGTGATCTTAGCCGCTGCCGGCCATGTGGGAGCGGGATTCATTTCATCCCCCAACAAACAGGCTTGAAAAATACCAAGGTTTCTATCACTGATCTTCAAGCTCACACCAACTACACCTTTGAAGTTTTTGCTGTAAATGGAGTCACAAGACAGAATCCAAATCATGACCAGTCTGTCTCAGTCACTGTCAAAACCAATCAGGCAGGTAAGAGGGTGAAATGACACAGTAAGTGCAGCAGTTGTTGCCCTTTTATGTGAACATTTAAGTCTACTCATTGTGAGATGTGAGAACTCACTTTACAAACATTCAAACCAAATCAAATTACTGTCTTTAATGTTTATGTGGTCGTCATGGATATCATCCCATTTCAAGCAACCATTTACAGTACCAGGCTTTCCTGATATCCTGTAGAACACAGGTAGATGCAAGATTAGGGGCTCGGTGTGTTGTCCAACTCTTGTGGGTCAGTTTCAATCCCATGATATTGTACTCTTCAACATAAGAATATTTTTGTCTCGTTTCCATCAGTTACACTGGAGCAACACACATCAAAGTTGCTGGTGGGCGCAGCAGGCCAGACAGCATCTCTAGGAAGAGGTACAGTCAACGCTTCAGGCCGAGACCCTTCGTCAGGACTAACTGAAGGAAGAGTTAGTAAGAGCTTTGAAAGTGGGAGGGGGAGGGGGAGATCCAAAATGATAGGAGAAGACAGGAGGGGGAGGGATGGAGCCAAGAGCTGGACAGGTGATTGGCAAAAGGGGATATGAGAGGATCATGGGACAGGAGGTCCGGGGAGAAAAACAAGAGTGGGGGGAACCCAGAGGATGGGCAAGGGGTATATTCAGAGGGACAGAGGGAGAAAAAGGAGAGAGAGAGAAAGAATGTGTGTATATAAATAAATAGCGGATGGGGTACGAGGGGGAGGTGGGGCATTAACGGAAGTTAGAGAAGTCAATGTTCATGCCATCAGGTTGGAGGCTACCCAGACGGAATATAAGGTGTTGTTCCTCCAACCTGAGTGTGGCTTCATCTTTACAGTAGAGGAGGCCGTGGATGGACATGTCAGAATGGGAATGGGATGTGGAATTAAAATGTGTGGCCACTGGGAGATCCTGCTTTCTCTGGTGGACAGAGCATAGGTGTTCAGCAAAGCGGTCTCCCAGTCTGTGTTGGGTCTTGCCAATATATAAAAGGCCACATCGGGAGCACCGGATGCAGTATATCACCCCAGCCGACTCACAGGTGAAGTGTCGCCTCACCTGGAAGGACTGTTTGGGGCCCTGAATGGTGGTAAGGGAGGAAGTGTAAGGGCATGCGTAGCACTTGTTCCGCTTACATGGAAAAGTGCCAGGAGGGAGATCAGTGGGGAGGGATGGGGGGGGGGGGGAACGAATGGACAAGGGATTCGCGTAGGGAGCGATCCCTGTGGAAAGCGGGGGGGGGGGAGGGAAAGATGTGCTTAGTGGTGGGATCCCGTTGGAGGTGGCGGAAGTTACGGAGAATAATATGTTGGACCCGGAGGCTGCTGGGGTGGTAGGTGAGGACCAGGGGAACCCTATTCCTAGTGGGGTGGCGGGAGGATGGAGTGAGAGCAGATGTGCATGAAATGGGGGAGATGCGTTTGAGAGCAGAGTTGATGGTGGAGAATGGGAAGCCCCTTTCTTTAAAAAAGGAAGACATCTCCCTCGTCCTGGAATGAAAAGCCTCATCCTGAGAGCAGATGCGGCAAAGACGGAGGAATTGCGAGAAGGGGATGGCATTTTTGCAAGAGACAGGGTGAGAAGAGTAATAGTCCGGATAGCTGTGAGGGTCAGTAGGCTTATAGTAGACATCAGTGGATAAGCTGTCTCCAGAGATAGAGACAGAAAGATCTAGAAAGGGGAGGGAAGTGTTCGAAATGGACCTGGTAAACTTGAGGGCAGGGTGAAAGTTGGAGGCAAAATTAATAAAGTCAACGAGCTCAGCATGCATGCAGGAAGCAGTGCCAATGCAGTCGTCGATGTAGCGAAGGAAAAGTGGGGGACAGGTACCAGAACAGGTTTGGAACATAGATTGTTCCACAAAGCCAACAAAAAGGCAGGCATAGTTAGGACCCATACGGGGTGCCCACGGCCTCCTCTACTGTAAAGATGAAGCCACACTCAGGTTGGAGGAATAACACCTTATATTCTGTCTGGGTAGCCTTCAACCTGATGGCATGAACATTGACTTCTCTAACTTCCGCTAATACCCCACCTCCCCCTCGTACCCCATCCGTTATTTATTTATATACACACATTCTTTCTCTCTCTCTCCTTTTTCTCCCTCTGTCCCTCTGACTATACTCCTTGCCCATCCTCTGGGTTCCCCCCTCCCCTTGTCTTTCTCCCTGGACCTCCTGTCCCATGATCCTCTCATATCCCCTTTGCCAATCACCTGTCCAGCTCTTGGCTCCATCCCTCCCCCTCCTGTCTTCTCCTATCATTTTGGATCTCCCCCTCTCCCTCCCACTTTCAAATCTCTTACTAACTCTTCCTTCAGTTAGTCCTGACGAAGGGTCTCAGCCTGAAACGTCGACTGTACCTCTTCCTAGAGATACTGCCTGGCCTGCTGCATTCACCAGCAACCTTGATGTATGTTGCTTGAATTTCCAGCATCTGCAGAATTCCTGTTGTTTGCGTTTTAAGTTACACTGGAGTATATCTTTGTGAGATCGCCAACTAGAAGCAGCTTCCTACCATTAATCTCATTGTCACTTCCCAAATTCATACCATATTAGCCAGCAGAGACACTTAATAGAGACAAATGAAGCTAGTTTTGAGTGTTTGAGGACCATGCCAAACTCACTTGGCTCTATGGACTCCCAGAGTGAGCGAGTTGTAAAAGACATTTATTTGGCAATTCAGTAAAGTGAACTTCGACCTATAACAGACAAGAAGAATTCATGATCTATGCTATATTAAGAATCTTAATTGTTTGCCCTATATTTTAAATCACCAAGCAACAATACAATTACAGGGTTGTGGCTAGATTTAAATGAGTTATTTCTATAGCATGTGTGGACATCAGATTTTTCGTGCTTGAATCATACTTGAGAGGCAAAATAACAGTTTAAGTTGGTAAAATTGTCCTTATGCTTTTCTTCCACCAGGACAAACAGCATAGCAATATAAGTCTGCTTAATTACAAAACATTTGAATTATCTTCCATCCTCTATGTAATTTACTGTGAAAATTCAAACCAATGCAATTATATTAAACTCCAAATTATATTTGCCAGCATGTCCTGCAAGTGTGGCTCTTCAAGCAAGCATGATTTTTTTTATTGGCTAGATTGTGGCAGTCACTAGATCTTTTATAGAATACAGCTTGTAATTACTGTTTAAGGTACACATTATTTTAAAGCAGATGCAGATTGATTAAAACAACAAAACATTTTTACTTTTGAGACAGTGAAACTGTTTAAGTGATGCAAGTATAACTCTACAGAAGGCTGTCCATCTGTCATTCTGGGAATGAAATTAGGACTTTTTTAAAATCAGCTGTCTTCCCATGTAGTAGTGAATTTAAAAAATCAAACAGTTAATGACTTGTATCAAAATTCCCTCAGTACCCCTCCAATCTTTCTGCAAGAAACAAGGAGAAAGGTTTTGCTTATAGCAGAGAAGTACAACTTCACAAAAAGCTGCCTTCCAGAAATATGGTGTAGACTGAATTTCTGAAAGTTTCACATAAGTATTGTGTTCTCTACAACGTTTGCTTCCTGTTGATTTTTGATAAAATAGAACTCATAAATTTGGCTGTTTTGATTTCCACATAATGTCACACAATAACTATTAAAGGAAATAGTGCAATTGAAATATTAAGTATACCCAGACATTCTCAAAAAAAGTATCCCAGCACTGAATTAAGTTACTGATGAATTTGGCTTCTGGCATATTTTTCCTTATCAAAAGATCTATAGAGTTCCCTTGTATACTGTTACAAGGACTCTGCAAAATAACGGGAATTACTTTGTTAACCTTTCATAGCAGATTGATAACTACATCTACAGGAAGTCATTTCTTCCGTCTTCCAGTAGACTTTAAGAGGAGCAACTTCAAACTTGGTAATGGCCTGGGACTGGGTTTTAAAATCTAACCTGCAAACCAAAAGAATTATGAATAGAAAAGGATAAATAACTGATTTTATACTGGGATAGTTTTTAAAAGAACTTGGGAGAGAGGAGATACGAGGCATGTATATAATGGAAACAGGGAGTTGGGCACACTTCTGTATTACAAATCTCTGATTTAAATGCTCTTGGTATTGGTTATCTTAATGTACTAAGCTGTGGAATTTAAGACCAAAATGGGGCTGTATTTATAAAGTATCCTTTATGATCTCAAGTTTGTCACAAAGGATTTTACTGCCTTATACTGTATATTTACCTTTGAAGCATGTTCAACCAATTTGTTTTTTGGTGAGGAGTTGACTGAGGGCTAAATCTTGGCAGGTCACCATCGCTAACACAAGTGTCACAGGATCTTCTATGTTCATGAGAAGGGAGTTGGGGCATCAGTTTAATATCTCATTGAGAAACACGAGAGATGCTTCAGATGCTGGAAATCCAGAGCAACACATGCAAAATGCCGGAGGAACTCAGTAGATCAGCAAGCATCTATGAAAATAAGTAAACATTGACATTTTGGATCAAGACTCTTCATGAAGACTGGAAAGGAAGGAGGAAGATGCCAGAATAAAAAAAGTGGTGGGGGAGGAGAGTGAGTACAAGCTAGGAGGTGATAGGTGAAACCTCTTACCTCTTCCTTTCTCACCTACCACCTCCCCAGTGCCCTTCCTTCCCTTTCTCCCATGGGCCATCTCCTCTCCCAATGAATTCTCTCTTCTTCAGCCCTTTACCTTTTCCACCTATCAATTCCCAGCTTTTCACTTTACCATCTGCCCTCCACAAATACCTGGTTTCATCTATTTTACTTCAGCATTTTGTGCGTGTTCCTCTGATTCAAAATATGATGCCTCCAGAAAAGTAACAGCCTTTCAATACTGAAATGAAGGGTCAACTGAGATCCTGTGCTCAAGTCTTAAGAGGTACCTAAATGCACAACGTTCTGTGTGTGCTACCATCTGAGCTAGGCTGATACCATATAGTTTGTTTCACAAGGAATTTGAAAGTAGGATATATTTGAATGTGCAGATAATTCGGATATATATGAAAACATAAAATAAGTTCCATTATATAATTTAATCCTTCTTAGTGTATAAGCATGACTGGTTGTCCAGGTCTCTTGCCATTTGAATTCTCCACCCACTCCTAAGTTAACCTCTTTGTCCTTGACTTTCCATGCAGTTTCAATGAAATACAGTATGCTGCAGAAGCACTCAGTGCTACAGACCGAAATTACATCCCATATTTTGGCCAGCTGCTGCTGGCCCTGATTCGCATCTGCTCCAGCCCATCTCTGTTTGCTTTGCAGAAGTATTTCCATCCCATTGTCATTTAGTTAACTCTATCATCATGCACCATCCATCATACACCTTGTCTCTTGTTCTTTCCCTTCCTCCCCACTCTCCCTGCCTTGGTATTTCCTTTAAGACTAAGTTATTCCAGGTTGGCAAACTGAAACATTATCTTTGTTTTTATCTCCCCAGGTGCTGTCTGACCTGTTGAGTTTTTCTATCAAATCTCTGTTTACTTCAGGTTGACAGCATTTACATAGTTTGCTCCCTGGTCCTCATCCTTCCCTACCTACCCTTCTCCATTGCCTGACTTTTTCTCTCGTGTAACCATAGAAAGTGCTAAACCATCTTCCTCACCACAATTGAGGGACCTAAACAGCATTTCTGGGGAAGCAGAGATTCACATGCACTTTCTCCAACATTGTCTATTACATTTGGTACTGTTCATGTGGTCTCCTTCATTGGTAGCTTACAGCCCAATGGTAAGAACATTGAATTTTCCACTTTCAAGTAATTCCATCCCCTTCTGTGTTTTTCCCATCTAGGTTTCCCGCTGTTCACCTTCTCCATTTCCATCTGCTTGTCATCCACATAACTATCCACTTGGGTTTCTTCTCACCCTCCACCCCCCCCCGCCTCCCCTCTCCCACCTCACTCCATATGCCCACTTTATTTCTTTGTCATTCATTTTCCAGCTATCACTGACCAACTTCAGTATCCGAATGCCACCCTTGCTCTCCCCCACCTGGCTCCATATGTCCATTATTCCCCTACCTGACTTCCCTGACTTCACCTATCACCTTCTAGCCCATGTTTGACCCTTCCCTCACACCCCTATATACTGGCTGTCTTCCTGCTATATTCTTCATCCTGTTGCAGAGTCACAACCTGAAGCAACAACTATCCCTTTGCCTCCTCTGATACCACCTGATCTACTGAATTGCTCCAGATTCCAGTACCTGCAGTCCCTTGAGTCTACACAAATTGCTCATATATTATGTAACTCCAATAATCATCAATAACTTGCTTTAATTAAATGAGTAATTCATTAACATGGACAGGAAAAATCACTTCTATCAGTTGTTGAATTGTGAGTACAATGAAATGCAACAATCTTATTTTCTCATTACAATTTTGGTGGATGTTTTAAATTGTAATCCATTCATTCTATGTGAGATGTGAAATTGTCAAATGTGTTGGAATTCGTAGTTTACTTGAGTGTGAAGTAATGCAAGGTGGAAACAATGTGTACTGGAAGAAGCAGTGTCACATCTCTTGTCCTTCACACAGTCATAGTCATAGTCATACTTTATTTATCCGGAGGGAAACATAGAAACATAGAAAATAGGTGCAGGAGTAGGCCATTCGGCCCTTCGAGCCTGCACCGCCATTTATTATGATCATGGCTGATCATCCAACTCAGAACTCCGCCCCAGCCTTCCCTCCATACCCCCTGACCCCCGTAGCCACAAGGGCCATATCTAACTCCCTCTTAAGTATAGCCAATGAACTGGCCTCAACTGTTTCCTGTGGCAGAGAATTCCACAGATTCACCACTCTCTGTGTGAAGAAGTTTTTCCTAATCTCGGTCCTAAAAGGCTTCCCCTCTATCCTCAAACTGTGGCTCCTCGTTCTGGACTTCCCCAACATCGGGAACAATCTTCCTGCATCTAGCCTGTCCAATCCCTTTAGGATCTTATACGTTTCAATCAGATCCCCCCTCAATCTTCTAAATTCCAACGAGTACAAGCCCAGTTCATCCAGTCTTTCTTCATATGAAAGTCCTGCCATCCCAGGAATCAATCTGGTGAACCTTCTTTGTACTCCCTCTATGGCAAGGATGTCTTTCCTCAGATTAGGGGACCAAAACTGCACACAATACTCCAGGTGCGGTCTCACCAAGGCCTTGTACAACTGCAGTAGTACCTCCCTGCTCCTGTACTCGAATCCTCTCGCTATAAATGCCAGCATACCATTCGCCTTTTTCACCGCCTGCTGTACCTGCATGCCCACTTTCAATGACTGGTGTATAATGACACCCAGGTCTCGTTGCACCTCCCCTTTTCCTAATCGGCCACCATTCAGATAATAATCTGTTTTCCTATTTTTGCCACCAAAGTGGATAACTTCACATTTATCCACATTAAATTGCATCTGCCATGAATTTGCCCACTCACCCAACCTATCCAAGTCACCCTGCATCCTCTTAGCATCCTCCTCACAGCTAACACTGCCACCCAGCTTCGTGTCATCCGCAAACTTGGAGATGCTGCATTTAATTCCCTCATCCAAGTCATTAATATATATTGTAAACAACTGGGGTCCCAGCACTGAGCCTTGCAGTACCCCACTAGTCACCGCCTGCCATTCTGAAAAGGTCCCGTTTATTCCCACTCTTTGCTTCCTGTCTGCTAACCAACTCTCCACCCACACCAATACCTTACCCCCAATACCGTGTGCTTTAAGTTTGCACACTAATCTCCAGTGTGGGACCTTGTCAAAAGCCTTCTGAAAATCCAAATATACCACATCCACTGGTTCTCCCCTATCCGCTCTACTAGTTACATCCTCAAAAAATTCTATGAGATTCGTCAGACATGATTTTCCTTTCACAAATCCATGCTGACTTTGTCCTATCATTTCACCGCTTTCCAAATGTGCTGTTATCACATCCTTGATAACTGACTCCAGCAGTTTCCCCACCACCGACGTTAGGCTAACCGGTCTATAATTCCCCGGTTTCTCTCTCCCTCCTTTTTTAAAAAGTGGAGTTACATTAGCCACCCTCCAATCCTCAGGAACTAGTCCAGAATCTAACGAGTTTTGAAAAACTATCACTAATGCATCCACTATTTCTTGGGCTACTTCCTTAAGCACCCTGGGATGCAGACCATCTGGCCCTGGGGATTTATCTGCCTTCAATCCCTTCAATTTACCTAACACCACTTCCCTACTAACATGTATTTCGCTCAGTTCCTCCATCTCACTGGACCCTCTGTCCCCTACTATTTCTGGAAGATTATTTATGTCCTCCTTAGTGAAGACAGAACCAAAGTAGTTATTCAACTGGTCTGCCATTTCCTTGCTTCCCATAATCAATTCACCTGTTTCTGTCCGCAGGGGACCTACATTTGTCTTTACCAGTCTTTTCCTTTTTACATATCTATAAAAGCTTTTACAGTCAGTTTTTATGTTCCCTGCCTGTTTTCTCTCATAATCTTTTTTCCCCTTCCTAATTAAGCCCTTTGTCCTCCTCTGCTGAACTCTGAATTTCTCCCAGTCCTCAGGTGAGCCACTTTCTCTGGCTAATTTGTATGCTTCTTCTTTGGAATTGATACTATCCCTAATTTCTCTTGTCAGCCACAGGTGCACTACCTTCCTTGATTTATTCTTTTGCCAAACTGAGATGAACAATTGTTGTAGTTCATCCATGCAACCTTTAAATGCTTGCCATTGCATATCCACCATCAATCCTTTAAGTGTCATTTGCCAGTCTATCTTAGCTAATTCACGTCTCATACCTTCAAAGTTACCCCTCTTTAAGTTCAGAACCTTTGTTTCTGAATTAACTATGTCACTCTCCATCTTAATGAAGAATTCCACCATATTATGGTTTTTGTTACAGTTGTACCATAGATAATTAAATAGTAATATGTAAATTATTCCAGGAAATAAATCCAGGACCAGTTTATTGGCTCAGGGTGTCTGACCCTCCAAGGGAGGAGTTGTAAAGTTTGATGGCCACAGGCAGGAATGACTTCCTATGATGCTCTGTGTTGCATCTCGGTGGAATGAGTCTCTGGCTGAATGTACTCCTGTGCCCAACCAGTACACTATGTAGTGGATGGGATACATTGTCCACGATGGCATGCAACTTGGACAGCATCCTCTTTTCAGACACCACCGTCAGAGAGTCCAGTTCCATCCTCACAACATCACTGGCCTTACGAATGATTCACAATGGCATAAATGCAGTTAGAATTCTACAAATGCAAATTTTGTTATTCTGTGAGTGCATACATTTGTCCCAAAATTGGAGCAGGAAATATGGCTCAGTACTGTTGCCTATGCATTATTGTTAACACCAAATAATACTGAAACAAAAATATGTGTATGTAATTGTTTTCTATCTTACTGTTATAAGTTCCACACTGGTTCCATTAGTATAAATTGCAGTTTTCCTTGTTTTTTTCAGAAGCACAGTTGACATCCATTTACACAGCAAATGGGGTGTGAAGTGTTAACTGGCTCCTGACAGAGTCTTGAGGAGAATCCATGTATAAAGATTTGCTGAATGTCACATTGTGCACAGCAGTTAACAATATATTTGGATTTGCCTCAGACTCATCCGTTACTTTCATTCACATGTGAGACAATTTCACATCATTGATTGGGGCCCGAGGGAGCCAATTGTTCCATTCACATTACAGTTTCCTGTTGATCATTTACAGTTTGTCTTGTACAAAAGTTAGTTGCATGAGTGAGACCTGCTGGCCATCCATACATACATTAGGATTTACTTCAGAACTTGAAGTATTGTAACAAAGATTATAGAAATTATATGGAATGATGTAAACTTTAAATAATGCTAATGCCATAAATATTTGAAATCAAATCACATTTACTGTTTTTATTCCAAACTTGATAACAGATTAGCCAATAATATAAAAGAGGATACCAAACTTTTTCAGATATACAAATACCATAAGACATAGGAGCAGAATTAAGTCATTCAATGCGGTGATCTGGTCTGCAATTCCATCATGGCTGATTTACAAACAGTAAAAAGAGAGGTGAGAGTGGATATCAGACCATTTGAAAATGAAGTTGGAGAGGTACCAATGATGGACAAAGAAAGGATGGAAGA
This sequence comes from Mobula birostris, assembly GCF_030028105.1. Classification (NCBI taxonomy): domain Eukaryota; kingdom Metazoa; phylum Chordata; class Chondrichthyes; order Myliobatiformes; family Myliobatidae; genus Mobula; species Mobula birostris. Next base: position 66,389,760 of record NC_092373.1, read on the forward strand.
GTTTTGGGTCAAATTTCACTGTGGATGACACCAGCAATATGCCAGAAATCCGAGCATGTCAGGGGATAGAAGTGAGTGTAGTTGCTATTTCTAAAGAGAAGGTGCTTGAGAAGTTGAAAGGTCTGAATGTGGATAAGTCACCTGGACCAGATGGACTGCACCCCAGGGTTCTGAAAGAGGTGCTGTGGCTGAAATGATTGTAGAGGCATGAGAAGTGATATTTCAAGAATCACTAATTTTGGAATAGTTCCGGAGAAATGCAAGATCACAAATGTCACTCTACCCTTTAAGAAGGAAGGGAGGCAAAAGACAAGCAATTACAGGCCAGTTAGCCTGACTTCACTGTCTTGCAAGATGTTGGAGTCTATTATTAAGGATGAAGTTTCAGGGTACTTTGAGGCACATGATAAAATAGGCTGAAATTAGCATGGTTTGCTTAAGGGGAAAAATCTTTTGGAATTCCTTGAGGACATAACAGACAGGATGGACAAGGGAGAGTCAGTGGATATTGCTTACTTGGATTTCAGAAGGCCTTTGACAGGTACCACACACGAGGCTGCAGAAAAAGATAAAAGCCCATGGCATTACAGGAAAGATACTAGCATGGACAGATTGGCTGCTGGTAGGAGGCAAAGAGTGAGAATAGAAGGGGCCTTTTCTGGTTGGCTGCTGGTGACTAGTGGTATTCCCTGGAAGTCAGTAATGCTTCTTTTCACGTTGTATGTCAATAATTTGAATGATGAAGTTAATGGTTTTGTGGCCAAGTTTATGGATGATACCAAGGTATATAGAAGGGCAGATAGTGTAGAGGAAGCAGAGAGTCTGCAGGAGGAGTTGCACAGATTAGGAGAATTAGCAAATAAGTGGAAATAGAATATAGCATAGAGAAGTGTATGGTCATGTACTTTGGAAAAAAGAATAAAGGCATATACTATTTTCAAAGCTGGGAGTAAACTCACAAGGGTTGGCAGTTCTCATACAGGATACACTAAATGTTAACTTGCAAGTTGAGTCGGTGGTAAGGAAGGTAAATGCAATGATAATATTCATTTGAGGACTAAATTATAAAAGTAAGGATGTAATGCTGAGACTTTATAAGACATTGATCAGACCACACTTGGAGTATCATCAGCAATTTTGAACCCCTTATTTAAGAAAGGATGTGCTGTCATTGCTGAGGGTCCAGAGGATTTTCACAAGAATGATCCTGGGAGTGAAAGGGTTAACATATGAGGAGCGTTTGATAGCTCTGGGCTTGTGATAACTGGAGTTTAGAAGAATGAGGGACGATCTATTTGAAACGTATCAAATACTGAAAGGCCCAGATAGAGTGGACTTGGAGAGGATGTTTCCTATAGTGGGTGAGTCTAGGACCAGAGGGCACATAGAATAGAACAGAGATGAGGAGGAATTTATTTAGCCAGATGGTGGTGAATCTATGGAATTCATTACCCCAGGTGTCTGTAGACACCATGTCCTTGGGTATATTTAAAGTGGAGGCTGATGGTTTTTTGTTTAGTAAGGGCATCAAAGGTTACGGGGAGAAGGCAGGAAAATGGGATTAAGAGGGATATTAAATCAGCTATGATTGAATGGCAGAGCAGACTTGATGAACCAAATAGCCTAATTCTGCTCCTCTGTCTTATGGTCTTAACTTGTTTATAATATAGCTCCTTGTTCCAGCCATCATAAATACAGGGGTCTTTTCAACTCTTATATCCAGGTATTCAAGGAGAATATTGAGTGTTTTTGTGCCAAATTGATTTTGCTCACAAATTAATTGCAACAGGACAGGATATTAGCAAATTCTCCAATTTGAAATTGTTGACATGCAGAGAGAACATTTTACACCGAAAATTCTCTGCACTATTCTACTTCAGCAGAGAATTAATTTTGTGAGAATCAAAGTCTGTGTGGCATTCTGTTGAAAACCAGAAGTGGAATTATTTCACAGGTTTAATTCCCAACACAGTGGTAGTGAGATCAGTATCTGACAGCTGGTCACAAATCTCTGCAAAAGTGAGATTTGCTGTTACCTTTGGAGTTACTAAACTAGCAACTTTTGTACTTCCAAGTGATGCTGATAGCTGATGCTATCTATTTGCTTATACAAACCTTATTCTTCTTGTCTTTCAGATAATTATAAATCCAGAAATATTACTGTAATCTAGACTGTTTGTCAGTGATTTTGTTCAAGGTTGATAATATTCAAATATCTTGCAGAAATTGTGATAAAAAGGAACAAATTTATCTTTAGTGATAGAAATACTTATGATACAATTTGTTCACCTCAATAGACTGCACAGCCAGAGGAAATAGTTGTTCTTTCTGCCATTATAGATTCCCCATGATCTTGAAAACTAAATCAAAGGAGTAGTCAATCTCCTAAATTCAAGGGACCATGGCTTAGCTTGTGTGGGCTTTGCCTTCTAATTTAACCTTTGGAGTCCAGGCATGAATCTGGTAAATCTGGCTGCAGTTTTTCTGGACCTTGCTATTGTGGAGACAGCAGAATTGCTCTAGGTACCAAATTAGCTATGTAATTAATCAGTGAATTACAGACAGTTGTCAGAATTTCTAACAGTATCATGAATGAAAATGAATTTCTGGATACACAATGATGGGGCAGACCTGTAGTACTTGAAGTTCTTAATGTCCTGTGGTATCATGTGATCGTACAAAAGATGTTTAGAAAAGACAATGACACCTTTGGTTGACCCTGTAGAGGCCTGCATCCAAATGTGTAGCCATCTTACTGGATAATGCCACAGAAATCTTAAATAAATGTACCTGTGAATACTGCATCATCTGAATACTGATACCAACATTATGCAGGCCTGTGACTGCTCTGTATGAACCTTTTATAACCAGTAGAGAAGTCAAAGTAAGAAGTCGGATTCAGAAGTGCTAAAGATGCCAAGTGTACACATACACAGGTACATTTATTTAAGATTTGCTGTGGCATTATCCAATAAGATAGCGGTGTGCTCGTACGCAGTGGCCTCAAGGGTGTTAGTGTCCTTTCTAAATGTCTTTTTACGATCACAAGATACTGCAGGATATTAAGAACTTGAAGTACTGCAGGTCTACCCCATCAACGAGTTGCGCATTGGCAGATGAGATGCAGGATCTGGAGGTGGTGCACAAAGGCGGTATGCAATCTGACAGCGAGTGATTGGCTTGGATGCTTTTCTTGTCATCACAAGATACTGTGGGACATTCATTTGGCTGATTCATGGGCATTCATGTATGGTTCAGTAACAATTAAACTTGAACTTGAATCAGACTGAAGTTTAACATCATTGGCATATGTCATGAAAATTGCTGTTTTGTGGCAGCAGTGCATTACAATATATAATAATAAAAAACTATAAATTACAATGAAACATATATATACAATTCCATCTCCTTTACATTGGAGAAAGATAGGAACAGACAAGTTAGGAAAGCGTTTAATTGAGTAAGAGGAAATATGAGGCTATCAGGCAGGAACTTGGAAGCGTAAATTGGGAACAGATGTTCTCAGGGAAATGTATGGCAGAAATGTGGCAAATGTTCAGGGGATATTTGCATGGAGTTCTGCATAGGTATGTTCCAATGAGACAGGGAAAGGATGGTAGGGTACAGGTACTGTGGTGTACAAAGGCTGTTGTAAATTTAGTCAAGAAGAAAAGAAAAACTTACGAAAGGTTCAAAAAACTAGGCAATGATAAAGATCTAGAAGATTATAAGGCTAGCAGGAAGGAGCTTAAAATGAAATTAGGAGAGCCAGAAGGGGCCATGAAAAAGCCTTGGCGGACAGGATTAAGGAAAACCTCAAGGCATTCTACAAGAGGATGAAACGTGAGAGAATAGGACCAATCAATTAAGTTAGTAGGCAAAAAAAGAGAAAGGAAATTGTGAGGTATTTTTCATGGATCCATTGTCCATTCAGAAATCTGATGGTGGAGGGGAACAAGCTGTTCCTGAAATGTAGAGTGTGTGTCTTCAGGCTCCTGTACCTCCGCAATGAAAAGAGGGAATGTCTTGGATAATGGGCATCCTTAATGATGGATGCCACCTTTTTGAGCTATCACTTTTTGAAAGGTGTCCTCGATGGTAGGGAGGCTAATGCCCATGATGAAGCTGGTTGAGTTTCCAATTTCCTGCAGCTTTTTCTGATCATGTGCAATGGCCCCTCCATACCAGAGGGTGATGCAACCAGTTGGAATCATCTCTACAGTACATCTGTAGAAATTTGCAAGTGCCTTTCGTGTCGTACCAATTCTCCTTAAACTCCTAGTGAAATTGTAGTCGCTGTTGTGCCTCCTTTATAATTGCATCAATATATTGGGCCCAGGGTAGATCTTCAGAGGTGTTGACATGCAGGAACCTGAAACTTGTGGGTAGACAGCTGGAGCAATGTTGATGAAAGTAGTGGTGCTTTCCATGTTGTGTGTTGGTGAAAGCAAGTTCAATGCTTAATAGTTTTGCTTGATATTTTAGTGTCTGGGAAAAGGTCAAAGGAACAAGTCTCGTTGGATAATTCTTTCAAATAGTCCTCATGGGCTAAATGAGTTGAATGGCCTTCTTTTGTGTGGTTTGATTCTGTGATTAAATGCAACAGAAGTAAATGAGGTTGGGGTTAACTACACACATGCAAAGCGGATTGGTTGTCTATAATATGAACACACCAGTTTTTCATCACTGTGAGTAATAGCTTAAGAAGGCAATGCAACATCAATCATTTACGAAAGCCACTGAATTAGCTCCATAAGTTTACCATAATTGTCTCATTAACTTTCAAAAGTTCAGCCATTTAAGGAACACACAGGAAGTAAGAGTTTATTTGCGTACACTACATCATTGCTAAAAAGCTGATAAGTATTATATCAAGGGAAACCTATTGTTGACCACAAACATATAGGAAAAGTTACCAAGTTTGTCAGTGTCATGGAAAGAACAAATAAATTACCTTTTAGTACGATATCATTCATTGTCATTCTCAGAACATTTATATGTCTATTTTAACACACTATACATTTTCATTTTATATTTATTGAATTTGCCGAGGGCTGTTTTGTGTTAATTCTATTTGACGTCAGAAATATTCCTCACACAATAGTACTGGCCTTTGTGCATTATGACACATAGCAACAAATGTTTGTTTGCAAATAAAATACAAAGGCGCAAAGCAAAAGAGCTCAAACACACAAATAAAGTATTTTTATGTGCCTTTAGAGGTAAGTTCTGATTCTCAGAATGCCGCCACCATTACAACCTTTATGTGCTGCTCTCTGTAATGTATACTCATTTTATGCCGTACCTTTTTAGTGACCTATTTGAGCTTGATGTGGTAAATTCAATTGGAGTAATCACACAGGCACTTCCTACAGATGTGCTGGGCTGTCCGCACCACTCTCCTACGATTGAGGGAAGTACAGTTCCCATACCAGCCAGTGATGTAGCCAGTCAGGATGCTGTCAATTCTGCCCCTGTAGAAAGGATTTGGGGGCTCATGCTAAACTTCTTCAACCATCTGAGGTGATGCAAAAAACAAAGGAACTAGTTGTGGACTGCTGGAGGAATGGAGACAGGCTAACCCCTATTGACTGCAATAAATCTGGGGTTGAGAAGGTGAACAGCTTTAAGTTCCTCTGCACAAAGATCACCAAGGATCTCACTTGGTCTGTACATACTGGCTGTGTGGTGAAAAAAGCACAACAGCACCTCTTTCACCTCAGATGGTAGAAGTTAGAAGAGCGCATGTCCTGAATGGTGAGGGTTCTCAGTGATGGATGCCATTTCTTGAAGCACTGCCTTTTGAAGATATTCCCAATGGTGTTTAGGAAGTGCCATGGTGGTCTGCCTGAGTTTACAACCCTTTGTCGTCTTATTTTTGATCCGTGTGCAATAAAGTTGGACTTCACCTAAACGCTAAAAAGACAGAGTACATGGCGTTTGACTGTGACGGAGATACTCTCAAGACCGAAAAGAATGATACCATTAAGAAAGTCTTTGACTATAAGTACCCCGGGTCAAGAATGATGAGTTCGGAGAAGGACATAAAGATATGGAAGGCGCTGGCCTGGAGGGCTATGAACAACATGAAGGAAATCTGAAAGTCGAACCTGACCAGAGGGCTTAAAAAGAGGATCTTCATAGCAGTCATAGAGTCCATTCTCACGTATGGATGCGAGACGTGGACACTCACCAAGACTATGCGAAAGTCTGTAGATGGTTGCTATACACGAATGCTCCGGATGGCTCTTGAGTTGTGAGTTGGCAACAGCACATGACGAACGTCAAGCTCTATGACGACCTACCGATGCTCACCACTAAAATCGAGGCGAGAAGACTGCAACTAGCGGGGCACTGTCTATGCCACCCCGAGCTACCTGCCAGCCTAGTCATCATATGGGAGCCCAAGCACGGGAGGATGAACCCTGGGTGCCTTCCCAAGACTATAGTCAACACGCTCCTAGAAGACAGTGGCGCGGCTAATATAGATGAACTGAACACACTGATGAGGAACAGGGAGAAGTGGAGAGTCCGTCATCGTGCCCGGCGCTGGCCCCTAGGCCCGAGTCGACGTAGTAGTAGTGGTGGTGCATTGGATCCTCCATACCAGGTGATATGCAACCTGTTGAGTGTTCTCTGCGTAATGATTGCATTAATACGTTGAGCCCAGGGTTGATCTCCCGAGATGTTGACTCCCAGGAATGTGAAACTGCTCACCTTTTCCACAGCTGAACCCTCGATGAGACTTGGTGTATATTCTTCCTATTTCTATTCCTGACGTCCACAATAATTTTTTTTGTCTTTCTGATGTGATGTTGATGTTGTTGCATCAGAAACAGTCAGAAAAACACCCCCTACCTTCTATATGCAAGCCAATTCTGGATCCAACTAACCTGCCAACCGGACTTAATGTACTGGACCAGCATGCCATGAGGGAATTGGTTAAGTGCTCTTCTTCATGTAGCCAGTGCACATTTACCTATCTTCATCGATCATCTTTGTCAATTCCTTAAAAGAATCAGTCAAACATGTGAAACAAGACCTTCCCTACAAAAGCCATGCACCCAAGCCTAAGAAGTCCATGTTTTCCATTGCAGCTAATTCCTGTCTCTAAGAAACGTCAACAGTAATTTCCCTTGCACTGCTACAAATCTCATCAGCCTGTAGTATCCTGGTTTATCCCTGTTGCCTCTCTTAAACAAAGGATGACCTTGTCTTCTGGCACATCAGCATGGCTAAAAAAGATCAATCACTTCCCTTGCTTTCCTCAGTATCCTGGGATAGATCACATCAGACCCTGGGGGCTTATCTACCTTAATACTACATCAAGACATCCATCCCTTCCCTTAAACATTATCGGCCTGCCTGAGAATTGATTGAAAGGTAGCCAAAATTGCTATGGTCACATCTTACCCTATATTATTTTCCATTAATATCAACACATGTAAATGCTGTGTACTTGGTATCATGACAGGCCAATTATTTCCATTTTTTTGTGTCATTAACAAAAGACACAATTGGCGTGTAGACACTAATGATTGAGATTGCAAAAATCAGGTGAATCTAGCTCTGAGATTGTAAAACTTATAAAGTAACTATTTCACACCAAGCACTATTTCACATCTTGTACATCTGATCTTAACATCAGAATATGTGAATGTACGGCACAAGAGGATGCAGTGAATAATTACTGGAATGAGATATTTCAATTAAGAAGATAGAACTATTGAATCTGGGGATGTTCAACTTGGAGCAGAGGCGGTTGAAAGGAGATCTGATGATCAGAGACGTTTAAAAACAATTTGAAATAGATTTATATAATTCAAAACATTTAAAATATTTCAAAAATAAAATAACTTGTAATTGTCAAAAAACAATCAAAAGTGTTAATTTATTGAAACTAAACTAATACTGTCCCCAGATACTGTTTTCCATCTTGATTGCCAACCACATTTTGATGGTTGGGATTGTGCTAGAATTTCAGCTTGTAACTCATGTTAGGCTGAGGATACTAATACAGAACACATCTGATCTTTCAGCACGGGATAAATGAACTCCACGCATGACTCAATACCAAGTCCAGTGTCACAGCTAGGGCTCGGGTCTACCAGTATGTTGTGTAGTTTCATGCTGGAATTCTAAGATGTAGAACTTAGGAACACGCTGACCCATGCAATCCTCTTAGCTAGTAGCTCTCTCCAGAACTGCCTGCAAACTCCACCCAGCGCCTGTAAAATATTAAAATAAATGAACATTTGATGGAAGTCCTGTGGTTTTCTACAATAGCAACTGGATGTGCTGATAAAGTCATTTGTACTTTAGGCACTGAACCAGCTTTGGAATCTGTTACTCATGCTGAGATGCAGATGTTAGGTGCTAAAATCCCACAAGGACCTCGCTCAAGTGTCGGTTTCATCTGTGCGAAGCCAGGCAGTGAGTGTCAGGAAACAAATTGATGGTGGTAGGAGATCAAAGCCGAGCACAGTCCCATCCTTGTTCACTGCCCTCATAGGCCATTTTTCAGCAGATGTTATGGGATAGGGATCACAGCAGAAATTTCATTCACTGTCTTCCAAGTAGAGGAAAACTGAAACCAACTGCAGTAAGCCTCACAATCAATAAGCACATAACTCTGCTCAGTCTTTTGTATTGCACAAAGTAGAATAGTTACCCACAGTAACTTAGTGAGATCCAACTTGACTTCATAAAATGAAGTACAGTGACAGCAATTGCTAAAGCAGAGTTTACTGCTTCCACTTACTGCTGCTGAGCGGCTTGGAACATTGTTAATTGTTACAGCTAACAACAGTTACCATCCTGCATTCATTGTTACCTTTACATCCACCCTCTATTCTGAAGTCGATGCTTCATAATACTTCCCCCGTTTCTTTATTGACATCTCCTCCTTCAGCCTGCTTTATAAAAATGCACTTCAGCTAAATTATCAGTCTCTCCTCCTTAAATGCCATCTTAACCAAAACCCACATTTTTTATTATTACACCTCTAAGAGTTATCTGGATATTTGGCTATACAGGAGCACCAAGCACACAGAAGATATTCTTCCTGCCTCAATACAAATTCAGCTGGGAACTCAGTGAATTTTAAACCAGGAAATATCATGAACAAATTCTGCTCCCGTTTTGTTGTGCTTGACTGGCTATACTGGAGGATCAAAATGTATTTTAGCTAAAAGCCTCTTGTTTGTCCTGCTCAATATCATTAATGTCTTTTGAGTTTCCCCAACAATTTCTTCTATGAATACATCAAGTCAGGCTGGAGCCAGTCCACTAGTTCACTGTCAAGTTTATCTCAATACACAGTCATCCCAAATACCTTCATTTTCCTGGTGTGTAATGGAAGTTTTATTGCTCATAAAAAGCTTTGTGTCATTTAACTATAAACAGAACAGATGGTAAGATAGTTTCAGGCAAAATGTAACCGCATTCCTCAAAGTGCACAGGCCATCATTAAAGAGGAGGTTATAGACCAAATTCTTTTATCTTTCCCTTCCTATCATACATTCCTTCAGAAATGTAGCAGGCCCTAAGCATCAGATTACAACCGCTTTACCTTTGCGTGGTTTAATTGCAGCAGAATGTTCCTGACAGCATAACATGTAGGAACTCTTTCATTTAAAGAATTAAAATCTTTACCCATTGAATTGCTATACTAATTGATGTTTTTGCTCCATAGATATATTGTTAAGATTCTTTTATTCTAACAATGATTCGACTATCCTTCCTTTTTGTAAAAACCTATGTTTTAAGAAATATATTCAGGTAGTAAAAAGCTGCTGTTAGCAAGACCAGGAACGCTAACAATGTACTTGCAAGGTGTTTCGTTTTCGGTATATTTTAGAGAATCTATGATGAGATGGTTCATTTTCTAGCTTTCTGTCCTTGAGTTATGATCTTCTTGGCAACCAATACTAATTAACTGCCAGTCAGAATTTTGGACGTTGTCAGTTGATTGACTGAAGTTATAAAACGGATTCAGCTTTGAATTAGTATTCCACAGGGAAACATTTAAATTTTATGATTGCTATCCTACTTTGAGTGAGCAACTGCCCCTGATATAGAGAGGGACTATACAACTGCCTTGCTCATTTCCTGAGACTGAAGAACAGTAACGATATTTCCGATATCCTATGAAAGGTTGAGAGTGAAGAAAAATCAATGATAATCTGTGTATTCTAAAAACTCTGTCAATCAGAATTTTTAAAGTTATATGATAATATAAGAATTAATAATATTTAGAATTTATTTTTCTCTAATGAAAAAACCGTTTCTCTTGCAAGCAAACAAAGTCTTTGTAGCAGCTGAATTTCCTAGGCTTCCAGATAATTATTAGCTGGTGAAAATAAAATGGTAAATAAGTCTTGCTTGGATACGTTCGTAAATATGAGACATATCAGTAGAAATCCAGATAACAATACACCTTCAGTTGACAACTTGTTATGTCTATTTCTTTTAAACTAACTGCTCATCTTGCAGTCGCAACCACACAACTGATAATGCAACAAGGAAAGGAAAATGTCTAACCAAATCATGGAAGGAATGTCCATCCTTAAAATGTCAAAGTAAATTGGATCCAGGTAGTTTCCATGAAAATATATGGAGAATTTTTAACTCATACCATTGAAATAATTACTTGATAACTATAGCCCCCATTACTGTTCATGATACAGTAGAAGAACAATAATTATGTGTTATGTAATTGGAAAAACATTGTGAAGCATTCAGTTGCCTAAATGTCAGAACAACTTTTCTTTGGTGAATTAAAAGTAGGCAATATGTTTTGTTTTTATATATGATTATAAAATGAACTCTCATTTTGAATCACAATATTCAGTTGCCCTTTTGTTATTGCTAATTTTGGGAGTTTTTGAATCGGGGCAGCACGCAGATAACAAGCACTGAGCTGAATTGAATGTGTCTGAACTCTTTGATTCTGTGTTTTTAGCTCTTTCTTTGTTGCCATTTGTGTGATTTGTTTTTGCACCGGGGGGGGGGGTTAATGTTTATACCTTGAACGGGGTCCATGGTTTTCTTTGTTTCGTGGCTGTCTGTGGGAAAAATGAATCTCAGGATTGTATACTGCATGCATTCTTTCAACAATAAGTGTACTTTGAATCTTTGAAAATACTTTCATGATATTTTAACTTGAATAAATGACACGTTCAGAACTAATTCTTGCTTTGCAATGTGCAGTATAGCAACTTGCATAAAGGTACTTGAGCCAGTTCACTACTTACAAATGCACTTGGGATATTTTAAGATGCAGGAACATTTCCTTCAAAACATTCTATTGTGCTCCATAAAGATCAGCTGCTCAAGTAATTTGTTGCTGGTTTACCTCTGTCTTGGAAGATGGTGGGCTTGTCCCCTCCTGAGAGTTGTGCACATATTCTAGGCAGACACCTCACTACACAGCTGAAAGAATGCTGGGTGGCTGGAGGGCTTTCAGATGTAATGCAAAGCAAAGTTTTGTCAGCTGTCTCAGATGTAAAAGGCCCTTTGATAATATTCAAAGAGCGGGGTATTCTCCCAGTAAAATTGCCATTGGATTTTTTTTTGCTTCTACCAAAGCCTCGAGCAATTGATATGGTCAGGAGGCAGGGAGGTGGTGGGTTGCTCTTGGTGACAATTGATGTGGCCATTTGTTTCAATGGTGAACACACTTTGGCTCCTGCATCAGCGCTTTTACAACAGCAAACTTCACCCAGTGGAAAACACTTTTGGTTGTTCTGAGGTGTAATTTGTCCTTTTTTGCACAATGGGTGGACAATTAGAGTTAATGGAAGGAAGAGGCTCTGAGAGAATCCCAGTCTTCAGCCATGGTGTGGCCCAGCATGAGGGTGCAAAAGTCAGAGTGAAAATATTCACAATAATTTCCCCCTGGTATACTAAATGAGTGATCCCTCTCAGCTTCACGCACTAAGACATAATCCTGTCTTCAGCCGAATCAGATCACCCATGATTTCATTAAATATGGGTGTAGGCTTGAGGAGCTGAATGGCCTGCTGCTTCCAATTTGTAATCCACTCACATGTAATATCAAGAGGCAATTGAGGGAACTGGATACAGCAAAGACTATGGGACCAGATGATATTCTGGGCTATAGTACTGAAATTTATGCTCCAGAACTCGTATCTCTATTTCAGAACAGTTACAGCTTCAACTTAACAATTTTGCTTACAAAAAGCAGGACAAATCTAATGTGGGTAAGTACTGTCCTTTATTTTAGAGGAATAGTGTTAGAAGCACTACATGGACTGAGCAGCTTGGTGAAGTTTCCTATTCATGATCACATTGTATCGATTCTGACTTGGAAGTTTTTAAGTGCAGTGGAGGCAAGGACAGCATCAGAGTCAGAGTAACTGCTGCTGGAAATTAATGAGTTAATTTTCTGTTAAACGTTGTCAGACTTTAAGTTACTAACTTAAGTTTCCCCCTCTATATAAACGGTGCCATAGCAAAATGAATAATCAATCAGCATTCATTGTATAAGTTACTAACAGAGAAACTCAATATCTTAATTAGCAACAGATAACCAAGCACTTCGCAAAAACACTAGAACAGTGCACCTGCATCGATAATATTGACAGTAGTTTTTACTGTTCTCAAAATTGGGCATTGTTTCCCATGAGTAGTTTATCTTTCCTTGCTATAATCATTTGGAAATTTCCACCACACTCTTGTGATTTTGGCATGGATAACATCCATACTTTTGTTCATTTCTAGTGCTCTTGAGTTGGATAGGTGTATTTGAACAGCTGCACAATGTGGCTTAGGCTACAGTAACATCTGTTGAACTCCTTTAATGTAAAAATGCTGCAAGAACTCAGCAAGGTAGGTAGCATCTACAGAGAGGATAAACAGTTGACATTTCAGTCCTGATGAAGGGCCTTGGCCCGAAAAGTCAACTGCTTATTCCCATCTATAGATGCTGTTTACTTACTGAGTTCCTTATTTAGTTGTGTCAAAAGGATCTGTGATATACATTCGATGAGACATCTTCCCCAAGATGTGACTCCTTATAAATAAAGATTAATTTCTTAGCCATTTATGAATTAATGAATCAAATCAGAGTTGAAGGCAGGAGAAAAATACGAGTGGTTCGGTAAATGTTTGAATACAACTTCTGAGTTCACGTAATATCTTATGTTTCTGAATGTCTTGGCCAAGCTTCATCCATTTAAGCCCCACTCAATCTGTCCATTATTCTGTGCGCTTTAATCAACAGCAGCAACTCTGTATCGACAAAGTGCTGTAAGTGGACACTGCATTATGTGTGGTGCACAGAATTACTAGAATTACATGAGATACAGGGGAAGGCATCACACAGGATCAATGGTCAAGAATCATGAAAATTGCTAAAACCAACCTTGTGCTGATCACTCATACTAAAAGTCTAAATTATTCCATACTTTCCAAATCTCTGGAGGTTCTCAAATTCATTTTTTGTTGATTTGTTTTGACATGATTGATCTGAGAACACAAATGGACATGCTTAATTGTTAAAAGATAGCCATAACACATTAGAAGTACAGATGACATATTTCGACCAAATCTATTTACTGGAATAGAACAGCAGTTCCAGCAAAATGATCAATGAGTTGTGTTTTTGACGGAAGGGTTCAGTAATAGGTTAACTACTTACCTTTTTGCTTATATAAGGATTCCATGCAGTAATGTAACTTCTTATATGAAAAATCTAGAAACATGAACAATTTTTCAATTTGATTTTAACATAGCAAAAAATTGTCCTTTGCTCTTTGATCTGTTTGCAAAAATTAGGCACTCATGAAATATTTAAAATTAATAGGAAAAATTAAATTTTTCTTTAAAACATCACTCACAAATTGCTTTCAAGCTGAATGCTTTGTTTTGATATTTAGATTTGAGGCCAACTCTGTAGGAAATATATGCAGTAGCATGCTATGTTTTTCTTGGCAGGTCATAAGTCTTCATTACCAGATTTTAAGAAAACACACACATTTGATGGATTGAATTGGCGGAGACAAACCAACTGTGTTTTGTTAAGTCGAAGTATATTTTAATGTATGAATATGAAAATCCTCTGGATTCATATCTGAAACGAATAATGTGAAATGTATGTTTTCTGTCTTGCACATTGCGGCTGTAATACTATAAAGTCAATGTCACAGTAAAATTGACTTTCAGCACTTCTTTATTTCCAGTTAAATACAGAGGGACACAGATTGCAAAGCCCCATATATTTAATGTTAGTTCCACAAGTGCTGTTTCAAGGTGTACCAGTCATACTTTACTACAAAATATTATTGAAATAAATTACTTGAAGGGAAATGCTTGACACTCTCCATATCTTACGTCATTCAATAATAGTTTGAAATATTATAGAATCAGTTTTCCTTTCTATTCTTCACTGAGTTGAAAGGAGTGGCTGATTTTCATTGAAGGTACCTCTAGTGCCTCACTGACCAAATTGGATGCCATTGATTATAGGTATTCTCAGATCCATACAGTGCATGGGGTTGAGGTAATGTTAAAGGACCTCACACTCTCATTTTGGCATTGTAACTGATATGGGGCATTAGAGCCTATAGTGTGTTACTTTTGAGTGTGGGGTTCTATTCTATGGTGATGGTGGAAGACAGAGCATTGACACTTGTGGTATCACTGTGGTGTTGGAAGGTAGGGACATGTGCTGCAGTCAGTGGGCAGGGAAAGCACTGGAGGTCTGGATCTTCAGTCAGGTTCATGAAGTGGAATCTGGCTAAGGATAGGGCAGTCAGTGAAAAACGTAGTATAAGATTGCAAATTGAGAGCTGCACTGGAAAACTAGGCAGGTGATGGGATGGGAAGATCAGGGCACTAGAGCCTGGGCCTCACAAGGTTATGTTGGTTGAAGCTCTGCCCCAGGTAATTGAGATCAAGATGGCTGAGTGCTGTGTGGTGGCCATATTTACACAGAGTAAGATAGGGTGAGCTGAAGGGGTCTCGGCCCAGTGCTGGTCTGTGAAGTGCAGGTCATCCTGGAAGTAACTGATTACACCTTAGTCCAAAGTCCTCTCTGTAAAAGGAAAGTTGCACAGGAAATTATATCCTGTTTGCTTATCATAGACATGATATCAGAGGGACAAAATTGATTCACGTTCAGAAGCATGTGGCTGAATTTTCAAAAGAGGCCGAAGTGGTCATTGTCCCTTTTCACTCTGGAATTTTATATTCAGTTCTGAATTCCTGGGTATGTGCTGTTACAAGATTTTCTGTTCGGTGAAAGTAATGTTTCCCATGAATTTGCCAGCAAGAACTCACAAGCTAATTTAAGAGCAATATTGATGCCAGCCATCAGGGGAAAACTAGGGAAGGGAAATAATTAGGTTATCTGCTGTATGCAGAAGTAAAATATGGAATATCAGTGCTAGTTTCTCTTTCTGAAACTTGTTTGGGCAGTAGCTCTTGGCTGGAATGAAACATTTTAGTTTCTTGACCAAGGACCGTTTTTTGACAGTGAGCCTCAGGAGACTGTTCAAACATGGAGGTTCTGCTGCCAAGCCCAGCACTTCTCTGAAAGCTGCAGCTGGCAAGCAGGATTAGAAACTCAAATAGAGCTTTCCTTTTTCTAAACCATGACATTTGTCTTGTTTTAAAATTTGCTTAAAGATAATCTACACAACCATAAGCAATAATTGACATTTTGTTCAGAAGGCGATTATAAGTATTTGAAAATAGAATGAAGTAAGCACAAATATTGTTTGTGTATCATAGCAGAAAATAGCACAAAAGCTGTTGGCTTCTATTATCATTTCGATTCATTTCTTTGCTCAGTTAGGTGACTATTTTTGCTTACTGTTTTCCATAGTCAGTGCCCCCTCTCTGTATATTTGAAAGAAAGGAAAGCCTGCATTTAGAAGGCAATATGGTATTTCCTCTGAACCAGTGATTTGCACAGTGGCTGTTTTGTGCAGTTCTTCATTGGTTCTATTGTATTTCTTTGTTCTACTGTGAATACCTGAAAGAAAAATGAATCTCAGGGACATTGCGACATATGCATACAATACTATATACCTGAACTAAAGTGATTTACACCCAATTAGCTAGATGTCAAAATGTAATGAAGCGATCAGTTTGTGCAGAGCAAGGTTCCAGAAATGGATTTGTCATAATGTTAATCTTTTGAAATGATGTTGATTGAGGGATGAATATTGATCAAGGTATTGTGGATAATTCCCTAGCTGTTATTAAAATAGTGCAATGGGATATTTTCTGTCAATCTGAGAGATGCAGATAGGACCTAAATTTGACAGCTCATTATAAAGGCAGCACAGCACAATGCTCGTTCTGCACTGCACTGGAGAGTCAACCTTAATTTCTGAGCTTAAGTTTTAACAGTGAGACTTGAATCCACAACTTTCCAACTCAGAGATTCGAGTGCTATCAGTTGAGTTATGGCATAAAGCTGTGACTATTGATGTCTTGTTTAGTTCAGTTTGAAAGTGATGGACTTTTTAGTCAAAGTAGTTGGAATCAATGACAGCACACTTTTGATAAAAAGAAGACTGGCTCTCTGAGACAAATTTAATTTGAGTACATCATTGCATCTAGTGATATAGGCAAATAACAGCAGGGGCACGGCCTTTAGTGACAGCAGGAATCAATCTTCAATCAATGTGAAATCATTTGCACAGGCTACAGAAGGCCATGTTCTCAATTGACCTGAAAATGGATTTCCTTAAGACTCAACATCCTTAAAAATGTAAACCGAGCACATTCTGCTTCTTCTTAAGGCACATTCAGTATTTGAAGTCAGATGCCAGAAACTTCAGGTGCAAAATGTGCAAAGGTTCATGAATACTGGGAAAAGAATCAACATTTATTCCTACTGCATACATTTTTCAAGAAAGCAGTTAAGTTGGAAATTGTCTTGGTTAATGGGGAAATATATTGAATTTCACTGAAGATCATTTAAAAAAATGCCCCTGCAATGCCTGCAAAAGATTACTTCTGCTTGAAGTCTTGTATTTAGCGAGTGAATTAATTTCTAAAGGTAATCTACTGTATTTATTCCACTCAGCTCCATCTTCTGTTGGCATAATTCAAGCTAAAGAGATAACAAGACATGGTGTTACTTTGGTCTGGCCAGAACCTGAGAGACCAAACGGTGTTATACTGGAGTATGAGATCAAGTACTATGAAAAGGTTAGTGATCTGTAGCTGTCAAGTTACATAAATTATTATTTGTTATTTAGAGATACAGCTTGGTAACAGGCTCTTTCTGCTCAACAGGCCCACACTGCCTAATCACACCCTTGCGACCAGTTAACGTACTAACTAGTACATCTTTAGAATGTGGGAGGAAACCCATGTGGTCATGGGGAAAATGTACAAACTCCTTACAGGTGGTGGCAGAATTGAACCTGAGTCGTTGGTGCTGTAATAGCATTACACTAACCGTAGCGCCCAAATGTACAATATTTACAAAATATACAATACCACAGTGCATTGAGCCTTCACCAGCTCTTTCAAACAGTGGTCATACTTGTTCATTTGCTCATATTTTTTTCTTTCGGTTTCTTCTTAAGGCATAGGCAGATCGTAGGTTCATAAGTATGAAGTTTGCAACAGTAAATGTAATCTCTCTACCACAATGAACTGAAAAATCATGTCAGTAAGCTCTTTTTAGAACCTCCTTTCCTCCCTGGGGTAGAGCACATACTGAACACAGAACTAACGTATTTTTTAGTCTGTGTGCTAATTCATTGTATTACCATTTCCTTACTAACATATGATTGATTTCTTTGCAGGATCAAAATGAACGCAGTTACAGGATTGTTAAAACTCTCTCCAGAAATACAGAAATCAAAGGCTTGAACCCCTTAACAGCATATATGTTTCATGTTCGTGCACGAACAGCTGCAGGATATGGCGAGTTCAGTGCCCCATTTCAGTTCATAACCAACTCAGGTATTAAGCAATTCAGATATCTTTTCAGTCAATGCTGTTCCCATTGATTTTCTCAATTTACGTTGCATGTTATATTGAGCTGCGTCTGTAAGCAATACCTACCCAGAAACATCTTTGCGTCCCCTGTATGTGACCCCCGTGTGTGGCAGAGAGTGCCAACAAGCTATTCAAAAGTAACAGCTTTTCAGTTCAAGCTACAACTGCCCTTCAACCAATGGGGCAGCTTACTCTTTCCAGGCTGGGTAACTGTCAGTAGGTGAACTCAACTGATACGGTAGCTCTGGCTGAGCCTAGCTGAATTCAGCAAAGATCCGTAATTAACTCGAGAAGATGTGATCATGTTCTTCTTGACTGAGCCACATTAAAGTTTTAATGTTTCATTAAATTCAACCCCATCTCCAATTTTTCCTATCTCTCAAAGCAAAGTGTCTCTATTGATCAATGCAAATATTCTGCTCATCTCTAGCTCCTTCAGCTATCATTGGTGATGGTGCCAGCCCCACAGTTTTGCTCGTGTCTGTGGCTGGAAGTGCAGTTCTACTTGTGATACTCATCTCAGCCTTTGTTATAAGTAGGAGGTAAGATCTGATTCTTTCAATCAATGCACCAGCTGCTCGACGACTGAAAGCTAAAGACATGCTACTGACAATTTTTTTCTTTTTCATGCATGTGCTGTGAATATATTTTTGGCAAAGCCAGTTCTTATTATCCATCTGTAATCTCGCTTGAGCAACTGGTAGTGAATCGACTTACTGACTTCATGAATCCCCATACATTGTTTGGATAATCTACTTCCTGGTTTGTTGGGAGGGTGGGGGGTTGCGACAGAATTTGGACTCAGTGATAATCAATGGGATGATCTCCTATTTCCAAGATGGGATGCTGCTTTATATTAAGTGTGTTTTGCTGGTGATGCTGTTTTATTTGAATGGCGGCCCCCGTGGTTGTAGAAGTGAGGGACTAAAGTGATGTCGTTGATGATCTGATGCAATTCTTCTTGTTACACATTCTAGCCAGAATGCATGAATGGTGAAGAATAGGAGCATCTGAGCTGGTAGATGGGAGTAGACCATTTTGTCCTGGATAGTGTCGGATGCTTGAAAGATATTGGAACCACACTCACTTAGGCACACAGTATTCCATAGCGTTTCTGATTGTTCATTTTCACTGATGAAAAGAGAGATCATGGGGGAGTAAAAAGCTGAGGCACTTGCTGCGGAACATCCTGGTGTTGTAATCAGTACTAATCTATTTATCATCATGGTGATGTTGGTTTCTAGGTTACAGATGGTCAAAGATTCAGCAACTGTGGTCAGGTAGTTAGACTACTGTTTGTTGAATAGGGTTACTACTTGTCAATAATGTCACAAGAACATTGCATGACATTTTATCCGTCCAAGCCCAAATGTGCAGGCAAGAAAAGACTGTTGAAAATCCAAGGACTTATGATCAAAACTGACTACCATCAAACCAGCTGTGATTATCCTGACATCTGGCATAGCTGAGGGAAGTCATTGATGAAGCAGCTGCAGGAATACACCCTGAGCAAATCCTACACTGATATCCTAGAACAGAGATAGCTAATTTACAACAACCACAATCATCTTTTTTTTGTGCATGGTATGATTATACATTGTACAGAGATTTCCCTTTTTATTCCCAGTTAAATTTGGCTTTTTGGACATTAAGTTTTCACATTATTGCCTCTGAGTTACCTTGATAGAGCCCTTGAACTTTTCACATCTTAATTCTTGCTGCTTTGTTCTCACCTAATCTCATTCTAAATAGACCAAGGATAGAGTAACCCTGGCCCTCCTATTGAAAATGGAGGCTGGTGGGAACAGATCATTCTTCACAATTTATGCCACCTTCAATGATAATTCCATTGCTAGGCATTTTTCCCTTCTCTTCCCAGCATTCCAAAGAAGTCATTCTGTTTATAGCTTCCTGGTATTTTATTCTATCTCCAACAACCTTTCTCACAGTCCTTTCCTGCGCCGCTGGAGGGGATGCACCACTTGTCATTTTGCCCTTCCTTCCCTTCCACCATCCAGAAACCCAAATAGCCTTTGCAGGTGTGTCAGTAATTGACTTGCATTCTTGCAAATGAATGTACCACACTTGGTGCTCACAATGTGGTCTTCTCTATATTGGAGAAGTTAAATGCCAATTAGTTAATTGTTTGGGTGGTACTTCTATTCAGTCTGCGTAGGCAACTCAGCACTTCCAGTTGACTGTCACTTTAGTTGTTCTTTCCACTCCTAATTGGCTTTCTGCATTGTTCCATCAAGGAAAGACACCTCATCTTCTTTTTGGGTACATTTTAGATATCTTGCTCTGACTACTATTTCTCAGAGCTGACCCATTTTACTCTCTTCACAGAAGCTGCCTGATTTGCTGGCCATTTCTAGTTTTCTTGTTCAAGTTTCCAGAACAGCTCTGACCAGCATTTCACAGCTCTCACAATGTCCCTTATCTTGTTTCTGCTCTCTCACCCTTCAACTCACTTAACTATTAACAAGATGATTCCACTAAAATCGGATCACTTCAGCAAACCCGGCTTCAATCTTTATTTAAGATTGATCATAACTTTGTCTAGATTACAAGGGGCTAAAATTGCTCTCAGCCAGAATAGCTGACAAAATGGGAACTAGCAGATCACCAGTTTTAAACTACACCTGATTTTCTTTTCTTTTGCAGTGAAGATCAATGTTGCTACTGATTAGGCTACACCTGGTACCATAAAATTATACTTCCACTGAGAAGGAAGAAGTTGAAAAGCAAAACAAAAGCCCTCCAATGGACCAATCTGTCTACTATTTCTAAAAGAAATTCCAAAATATAACTGAAAGCAATTTTTTAAAAATATCAAACTTCAGTATTCATCAAATATCATATGATATTGACTTGGCGTCTTATGATACAATAAAAAAAATTCTTGTTTGCATTAACCTGGGAAAGCATATCACAGCAAAATACAACTTTACACAGACCGCTTAAAATTTCCAAAATACTCTGCAGGTCGCTTGTATTTCTTGCCAGACTCCAACTCTGGTAACCTTGAAACATCTGTCAGGTTATATTATTCTGAGTAATGCATCATGAATAATTGTACAGAGATATTCTAACCTGAAGCTGTTTCCAGGAAACAAAGCAAAAAGTAACAGACAGCATAATTTGGTGAGAAATCTTTATTAAAAGCCACTGTAGTAGGACGTAGTAATGACAAGCATGATAGTTTAATATCACATCCATTTATTTTGATGGCTTTATTATTTAAGACAGGATTGATGGCACTATTCATTGGAATTCTAATTATGACTTGCCACCTAAGAGCATTGAGATTCATTGAATGTAGAAGCTGATGAATTCTGTGCTATAAATACTGTTATTCTCAGGCTTTGATAAACAGGATCTGGTGATTGGCTCTCCATGGATCATTCTTAGAAAATGAAATGTTCACCTTTGGCCTCATTGATTTTTTTTTGTATCAGATGGAAAATTGTCAGAAGAAAACTGGTGGGGTAACCAGTTTTGCCATGTCGGGAGCAATCTTGTGCATTTGCTGTTCAAAGGTGAACTACTGTTTATATTACTACAAAGGAGCCTTAAATCTGGTGATAACAGCCATGCTTGTGGATCGCAATAAATCACAGATGGAAATCGATTGAATTCTGCTCCTTGCCTTTTAAAGATTGCTTTTTATTTAAAGTACCTCAGCGCTGTTTACTTATGAGTGAGCCAACTAATCTGTCAAAGCCCAAAAATCTGTAATAAACTGGGGGAAAAGCAAATAGGGAATGTTTGCAGGGCTATGGAACAAGTCAATAGTGGAATAAGTAATAGATTTGGACAGGAATGTTATGGAACTACATTCTTTTTATATAGAAACAATTACAGCCAGGTGTCATGTGGATGGGCATTGCGTAGATGTTGATAAAATGGAAGAGGAACAGGAACAACATTGTTTCAAGCTTATTCCAATTCTTTACATTAGTTCTAACATACATGCATCACTGAAAATTAGGATTTCTGGTTTATGTGCATAATTAATTTGGTATTTGGATTTCAGGAGGATGTAGTAGGTGAGCAGGTTGTTTTGATGTAAGAATACTTACATAGGATTTATATTTGCTTGAAAGAGCAATTGAAGCAAAATGTGATTTCCTGATGTTTACTGGAAGGAGGCAGATAAAATGAGTAACTAAAGACATCAGGTATGAATGCTTAAGTATGTAGCTATAATTTTAATTTGCCTGTGAATTTTTGATTCTGTTAGCTATAGCAGTATGCAGAATACACTGAATTGGAAATTGGATCACATGTTGTTACACTTATTAGCTTGAGTCATGTATGCTACAGAATTTCCCATTGCAGTGCTTCTGACAAAATATTTATCATTCCGTTTCGGATGATCTCATGCTCATTCAGAAATGCCCAATAATTTCTACACATTTATGATGTGTTATAGTAGACAACATAGACCATATAGATTCCAGCTTATTTCATGATTTATGTTAGATAGTCAAGCATAGCATTGAATACTCAAATGACCATATTATTCAGGGGTAGATGATTTAGTTGAAATTGAACTATGTTTGGTTCAGCTTCTTTTGGCAGAGAACAGAAAGAATTAAATGTTTTTTCTTTATCCGGAAAAGGTTAAGTATCGATTAGGTACTGAAATTAAGAAGGATATTAATTAACTAAGGACTTGGAGGTATTTGATAAAGGGAGCACAGGTGGGGATTAAAATTACTTCACCTTCAATTTATAATAATTTAGAATGCAATATTGGTAGAGGCAGATTTAACAACTTTAATAAGCAAGTTGTTTAAATACCTGAAGGTGAAGTATTTCCAGGCATTTGGGATTATATAATTTAGTGGGAATAATGGAATAAATATACTGAAGAGAAGGCAAACACTTTATGGACTTTTTGGGTTCTTCCTCTGCTTAAACATTCAATGATTCAATACTACTGTGACATCCAAATCCAGCCGATGTAATACATCAACAATTTCAAAAAGCTTTGAATAAGCTGCCACACAAAAGTATATTAAACAAGAGTAGAGCTAATATACTGGTGTGTATCGAAATGGTTATTTAAAGTCAAAGTCAAGTTTATTGTCATCTACATCTGTATGCACAGGTACAACGAAAAACGCACATGCAGCAATATCAAAGATACATAGCAACTATGAACAGCATTCTGAAGAAAAAATCATAAATTAAAAGTAAATGATTCTGAATTTTTACATGAAAGAACACAGAACAAAATTTCTTCTTAAGTGCAAAGTGATCATAGTATTGCTGAACTGCAATAATTTGGGTTGTGTCAGTTGGTTCAAGAACCAAATGGTTGAAGAAAAGTGACTTTTCTGCAACTTGGTGGTGTGGGACTTCAGGGTTCTGTGCTTCCCTCTTGATGGCAGCTCTGCGAAGGTGGCACAGCCTGGATGGTGGGGATCTTTGATGATGGATGTTGCCTTCCTGAGGTAGTCTCTTGTAGATACTACCAGTGGTGGGGAGGAATGTGCCTGTGATGCATTGGGCTAGGTCCACAACTCTGCAGGTTCTTATGTCCCTTTCCATTTGAAATGCCATACCAGACAGTAATGCAGCCAGTCATTTACAGGCTAGGAAGTTGGGAGCAGTGGAATGTTGCTGGACTCTGAGGCTCTCGATGCTCACAGTCTAGACCCATGCTGTGAGTGAGAGGATGGAGTGTAATATATCCAAAGTTGCAGCAAAGATGGGTGGGAGTATAACCTCTGAAACAGATGCCGATAGGCTTCAGTCAGCTAAGCAAATGAAATCCAATACGGAAATATGTGAGATCATCCATTCTGGTAATGAAAAAAAACAAGTATTTTTTAAATTATCTGATACCTCAGGAATTGAAAGTTGTTAGAGCTCAGAGCTTGTAAATGCCATCATTTGATGATAACACACAGAGATAGCAAGCAATTGGAAAAGCAAACAGTATGTCGACCTTTGACTGAAGGAGTATTGAGTACAAGACTAGAAATGTCTTGCACCAATTATATAAATTCTAATACCAGTGCTCCAAGTATGTTGGATACAAGTTTGGTCTCCCTACCAAAGAAAGTTTAAATTTGCAAAAGTGAGGTTCATGAAGTTAATTTGTAGGATGCTGGGTTTGTTGTATCAGGAAAAATTAAAAGCTGGCTCTGTACTCCTTTGAATTAGAAGAATGTGTAAGGATTTTATTGAAATGTCCATCACATCCTGATGAAGAGTCTCGGGCCAAAACATCATCAGTTTACACAGTTCCATAGATGCCGCCTGGCCAGCTGAGTTCCTCCAGCATTTTGTGTGTGTTGCTAACATTTTTACATGACTTGGCAGAACTGGGATAGAGATAATGTTTACTCTGACTGGAGTATCTACCACAAAGGAGTATCTAACAACAAGGGAATGATTATCCATTCAGAAATTATGTTTTGTTTTAAATTCCAAAGAGTAGTGAATCTTTAGAATTCTCTGTCCAAGAGATCTGAGGAGGATCAGTAATATTCAAGACAAAGATAGATGGAGTTTTGGTTAGTATGGGAAAGTGATGATGAGATAAAAGATCAGCCATGACTTTTTTGAATAGTAAACAAGATAATAAAGACTGAATGGCCCACATTGTTGTCCAATGCGGCTTCCTATTGAAAGTCTCTTTGTGAAATGCTTTACACCAATTTGAGTGAATTATCAAAGCCTACCTTATTTGAATCACAGCTGATAACGATGCTGTTCCATCACAGTGGGAGAGTACACACTGAGAATTAATTCTGATCGAAAGAGTATGGGCTTGGATGTCCCCATTGCTAGCATTGTGTTTATCCACTTGCCGACATAATGCTAATCTACACTGAAACAAAGTATTTTTAAATGATCCACATGGAGCATCTGATAGCTGTAAATAACTTCCTACAGGTTAGAGCAAGACCCCTTCCCATGTACTATTTGTTAAACTATAGTGAGGTCACAAACAAGGATGTTAAGTTAATCTTGTATTTGGATTTAAAAACATTGCATGACTTTTTTTATTCTTGTTTTCCAAATGAACAAAAACTCTTAATTGTCAAAATTAACACAAAGCTTTCATTTTCTGGCATCTTCTTTAGCTGCATAAACCTTTCACTGAATCCTGGTCAATGATCTGCTACAGAGTGATCCCAGTAATTAATCCTTCATCAGCATTCTACATTTTCAAAGAAAAAGTAATCAAGGTTTACCTCCTTTTCTCTTGTACTAGCAGGGCAGATTGAAGTCAGAGGTTTGACAATATTATCAGTGAAAAGTTTACCCATTGCCAATATCTTTTATTCTCGTCTTTATCTAGTCTTTGAATAATAATGGCAGCAAGAACAAAGCATTGGCGTTGAGACTCCAACTGTTTTGCCCCCTTGAGTGAATCCAACCATGTTAATACTGTATTGTTTGTGCTTTGGCAGCCTGCAGAGGATGTCCCCTCTGTCTCACCTACAATCTGCGGACCCTTCTGACCCCTGCTGCTTATCAAAGCACTCTCTACCTGTGCCCTGTCATTCCACATAAACCTTTCTAATTACATAAGTCAAACCGTTACAAAGGCTTCCTTATTCTATTCAGGCTTAGTCAGGTAAACCATCTCCAAATGTCAATTTATTTTCCAAGTCTGCAACTGGCTATTAACATTCATTTCCCTTGTTCCATGAGTGGCTAATGAGTTCTCCAGCTTTCTCAGTGGTTAATGATACACGGCAGTGTCTTACCCCAGGCAAAGTTCAGCAGGTGACAGTCATGCAAGTAGGGACTAGGGGGAGGAGACCCAGACCCATAATTACAAAGCAAAAAAGTACAATTGAATGTTTGAACGGTGGGGTGCATTCCCAGCTAAGCAGGTGGTCTTGAATTCCTAATTCTGCCCCCCCCCCCACCTCCCTATTGTCATTAATCTTAATGCTTTATTTTCTGTCCATGCAGACGCAGAAAATACAGTAAAGCCAAGCAGGATGCAGATGAGGAGAAGCATTTACATAATGGGCAGGGTATGTGATATTCAGCAACAATTTATGCCAGAAAGGTATTTGCACTTTTGTACCTAAAGAGAATGTGTTAAAGAATTTACAGGGCTCAGCATTGTAGATCAGCCCTTTGTACTAATTCCGTTCTACTAGGTAACAATAGTCTTTTATCCTGGTGGTTATTTATTTTGAGAGCTCTGGGTAGATATCCAGGCTCAGATCTGTAAACTCTCAAGGCTGTCTTTTGAGCATTCATTTCTTTGAAATGTTATTAAAAATGTGGGCACCCTACTTGCATCACCATACTATATTCATCTGACATTAGGATAAAGTTGGAGTGGGTTTGTGAGATCAGGTAGTGTCTTTTAAGTTCTGAGCCAGGAGGACCTGCTATCTTATTTCAAGACTAACACCAGACTAATACCATACAGAAGACTGTACATACGTTACTTCAAATACAAGTGGTTTCCATATTGTAATATTGTTGGTGCCAAATGTATGTTGTTATTAATATTCATTTCAAATCAGAGAAATGTCCTTGAGAGCATTCCTTATGCCAAATCATATAGAAATCTGCTTTGTGCCTTTAAACATCAATTCAACAAACTTCAAAGAACTCACAGATGTTGTTGTTGATAAAAGGATAACAAACTTATACTCATACCTCACAGTATGTTGGCATGTAGTTAAAAAAATACTAACCATTCTAGAATCTCAGCTGGATCTTGATCTGTGGTAATTTAGCTGAGCAACTTTAGGAAGCACAATTTGCCTCAGGCTTTGGAGCATGAAGGAACTAAGATTCCATCTCCAGATCTTTATCCAGTTACTCATGTTACAAGTTGTTATGTAAAGTCAGATGTCGAGTTTTTACAGTCCTTCAGTGGATGAAAGGCTGGCTGACAGTCAGTCAATTGCCATCCAAAAACATGCATCGGGAAACAAGTATTAGATATACAAGTTTGTTCTAAAGCCAAACACTGGTGTCTGGGAGATCAGGAGAGAAAGATTGGTGAACAAATTCCTCCCTGTAAAATGCTGATATTGCTACATTATAATGGTACAGAATTAACAATGCAACATCTCTAGTAAGAGGTACAGTCGACGTTTCAGGCCGAGACCCTTCGTCAGGACTAACTGAAAGAAAAGCTAGTACTACTAGCTCTTCTTTCAGTTAGTCCTGACAAAGGGTCTCGGCCCGAAACGTCAACTGTACCTCCTCCTAGAGATGCTGCCTGGCCTGCTGTGTTCACCAGCAACTTTTATGTGTGTCGCTTGAAATTCCAGCATCTGCATGTTTCCTTGTGTTTACAGAATTAACAATGTTTTGTTGGTTTATAATGGAAACATATATTCCCTTCACATCAATTTGCATAAACACTGAAAAATATTTTTTTTCTATTGTGTGTATTTTAAAGGAGTGAGGACATATGTCGATCCTTTCACATATGAAGATCCCAATCAAGCTGTTCACGAATTTGCCAAAGAAATTGATGCTTCTTGTATTAAGATTGAAAGAGTGATTGGTGTAGGTAAGTTATTGAGACAATATATTTATAGATTGAACCAGAGTGTATTTATGATCAGCTTTCTGGTTGGACAATATATTTTTAAACTTTCTTGTTGAAAATTGCTTGATAAAAGTGAGGCAGCAGATGCAAAGGAACAGAACTATTTTGCATACCACGATTAAGAAGGATTTAGATGCTTGCTCTTCTGCAAATCAAGGCTAATCTCAGAAGATTATAGAATCATTAATGTTTATGCTAGGTTCTCTCTGGTCATATCCTTTGAACTCCAGAGGTTAGAGATGGTCATGGAACTTCCTCCTGTTGGTTGCTTAATTGTCTTCCAGCTTTCATGACTGTATCTGGTAAAAAGAGTTTTTGTGATCTGATCCATTGGGTGTAGTATTGATTAGCTCAGTCTTTAGGGAATGGAAAGGTTGTCCGTAGTTTAGCTTCGCCACTTTAGCAGTCCATTATTAACAGCACACTGCATTTAATTAGGATAACCACCACTGCTTTGTAAACTGTTTTAGGTAAAAATAAATGTTATAGATTATGGTAGAAAATAGTTCCATGGTTGTGAATTGTGACCATGAGTTTTAGGGTCACGGAAACTGGCCCGTTGGCCCATGACAAAAAACATCTAAACTTTAAAGAGACGCTTGGATAGGCACAAGGATATGAGGAAGATGGAGGGATATGGACATGGTGTAGGTAGGAGGGATTAGTGTCTGAGTGTTTTTGATTTGCTTTTTAGCTGGTTCGACACAACATTATGAGCCAAATGGCCTGTTCCTGTGCTGTATTGTTCTATGTTCATCCACGTTTCATTAATTGGAATGAAATTAAGGCTGTTAGGATAAGTGCTTTCTACAACTGAATAAAAAAATGTAATTGCATAAAAATATGCTACAGCATTGCAAAACATTAACTAGACTACATCTGGAGTTCTCTGTTTGAAGTACCTACAACATAGGAAAAATATCTTGGCCTCGGAGGAGCTGCAGTGTAGATGGACGAGAATGACACCTATATTCCTAAATTAAATTACATGAAGAGATGCAGAAACTAGGGTGGAATTCCCCAGTGTTTCGAAAAGCAAGGGCTGTTCTGTTTGAAGTTTGAGATAGGAAGGAAAATTGATAGGGTAAATTAAGAACAAGTATTCTTGCTGGTTTGAGAATCTAGGACTGGAGAATGTGTACCTAAAATTTATAGCCAAAACTGTCAGCATTGAAGCTAGAAAATACTTCCAAGAAAAGGAGTAGTAGAACTTAGCAACTGATGCAAAACTATTTGTTAATTCAATTCTTACATTGATAATTTACTGTCAAGCAAAATCATGATGTGATCTCAGGAGAAGGATTAACAGTACAAATCGTTCGGGAGACCACACTTGGAGTATTGTGTTTTGTTCTGATCACTGAACTATTGGAAGGATGTCAAATATCTGAACAGGGTGCATAAAATATCCACAAGGATGTTATCAGGACTGGAGGGCTTGAGTTCTAAGAAAAGGCTGGGGCACTTTCTGGAGTGTAGGAGGCTGAGGGGTGACTTTATTGTAGTTTATAAAATTGTGTGGGTCATAGAGAGGGTGAAGAGTCAGTCTTTTCCAGGTTAGGGGAGTTTAAAACTAGAGGGCATAGATTTAAGCTGAGTGAGGAGAAAGGAGGTCGTGACAGGCAACACTTTCTACATGGAAAGTGGCAGGTATGTGGAACAAGCTGCTTGATGAAGTGGCAAATGTGGGTACAATTGCAAGGTTCAGAAGGAACTTAGCAGTTATGTGGATAGGAAAGGCTCAGAGACATATGGGTAAACACAGACAATGGAAGTAGCTCAGTTAGAATGACAGTTGGCATAGGTGAGTTGGGCCAAAGGATTGTTTTCATTCTGTATGGTTCTATGATTTCATCTGGAGTTAGGAGTTACTATCGAAGGAAGCTTGTATATGCCATTATTTCAAAGATCAGCCATGACCTTGTTGATTGCTGGGATTGGTCCAAGGGACTAAGTCTGCCATTTTTGATCATATGTCCTATTCTTTTCCACAGGTGAATTTGGCGAAGTATGTAGTGGACGATTGAAAATGCCAGGCAAGAGAGAGATCTGTGTTGCCATCAAGACCCTGAAAGCTGGCTATACTGATAAACAGAGACGAGATTTCCTGAGTGAAGCAAGCATCATGGGCCAGTTTGATCACCCGAACATCATCCACTTGGAGGGAGTTGTTACAAAATGTAGGTCCAGTGAATGGACTGTGCATAAATGCTGTATACATTCATCTAGAAATGACAGATGGGACACTTTCTGATAAATAACAAGGGAGAAGCCCTGGAACACAAGTCATTAATCTTTGTGGCAGATTCAAATGAGTTTATGGTGCAAATTGACATTCTATCCTTAGACAGCTTGTACTAAGATTTGCAGTGAAATTAATATCTAGGTCTATTTAGGCCAGGATATTTTTTGAAACTGTGACAGACTTGGCAGGGTGTCATGGGATAGGTGAAAACAGATGGCAAGGAACTCGATATTAAGCAGCAAAACAATTCCTTTTTGTCGTAAACCATATCTAAGGCTACCTGCCTGTGAAAGGATGAGATGTTATAAATGTTCATGCACAAGAATTCCATTCTTCCCTTGTGACTAAGAAGTCAAGCTTCTCTAGATAAATGTGCAACAATTAAGCATTGCAACTCATCTGCAAGCATAGCAGTAACAGAAGAATATTTCTTTGTAAAAGCAGTTTTTAGAAATTGCTATTTAAATTTAGAGAATGTGTAACCTGACCTATTGTATCCTATTGCTTGATATCCAGCAGACTGTACAGAACCGTAATGAGCACATTTGCCCTTGTTCCTGCTTCTCTAATGGCTGTCACTTAATAAAACATTCATCTCAGCTAGATTTTGATAGGTATGATAATTGACAGTATTTAGTAAACAAAAAATAAAAAATGCAAATCAAGTCCCCAACCTTAGTTCCAGAATTGCTTCCAAGCTGTCACTTCAGCACTTCATGTTCTGACTTGAATACGAACCTGGTCTGCAGAGTTGAGACTATGCCATGTTGTAACATACAGCCATCTTTTTTCTCACTGTCCTGAAAGAGAGAAAAACTGCTATTAGCAGATTAATTGCATGTATAACTGAAATCTTCTCTTGAGACTTGCTGTGATAAAGTTAGTAATTGGGAATAAGAGTCTGCTGTGGTATTGAGCTGGGTAGACCTGTGTAATCCAGCAGGATTTTGGCACTCCTGAATTGAGGTTGTGAGAATGTGGGGGAGGAGGGAAGAAGAGCCAGATTAGTCACATTCCTGTATCCACTTACTATCTGGTGACTGAGTTTGTAAATATAAGGTGTGGACAGGGTTACATCTATTGTGATGCCTCTCATTGTCAATAGTCGGCGAGCAGACACAGGCCACTTCTGCACATGAAGAATAGATGTTTCTGCTTAGGACTACTGGTGTCTTGCTAACTAAATTCCAAATGAACAATTTAGAGTTGGGGTAGCTTATAGTGCATTTAAATAGAATCTTAAAATAATTATCTTCAGTAATGTATCAGGAACTACATGTGTAAAATTAAACTACATTTGATTTGGACAGCAGGTTTTGCTTAGTGACTTCAGTGAACAACCACTGGCATCTAAATTTTTAATGCCTTATTCCCCATTGTAGTAGCACAGTTTTACTGTTTGTACACTTGTTAAATTGACAGTCAGAGATCAGCAACCGAGTATATTCTTATCTGATTTTTCTTCCACTTTTTATTATTAGTGCCAGAGTGGAAAATAGCCCCAGTGAGTAGATACAGCTTCAAGAAGGACCTGTGAAATCAATTTGTGGCAACATGTCATGTCCTAAAAAGGTGTAATTATGATCCCTAGAGTCGGCGTAAAGAATGGGAAGGAAAGACGAACTTCTTTCAAGCAGCTAAACTCCAGAGACATTCTCTAAATTACACAAGACCTTGCAAATATATAACTAGTAAGGGTTAATCTGACAGATGGTGTCCAACGTGTTATTCAATAAATCATCCAGACTTCTATGCATCTAGGGCATAGATTGTGGCGTTTTTAATTAAATTAGATCTATCATGATAAATGACAGTACAGCCAATGTAATTCTCTGTATCTCATTTTCATCTCATTAATGGAAATGTTTGGCAAATAATTCCATTTTGTTTGAAACTCTAGGTAAACCGGTAATGATCATAACTGAATACATGGAAAATGGATCTCTGGATGCATTCCTCAGGGTAAGTCATTGTCAGGCTCTGAAGAAAATGCATTTTTTTTGGGAAATGACTCTTTCTAAGATGTAGTCCTGCTCTATTATTGTAGAAGTGAACTTGATTTGTGTTGTTTACAGAAGAATGACGGCCAGTTCACCGTTATTCAGCTGGTGGGAATGCTGCGCGGAATTGGCTCAGGAATGAAGTACCTCTCTGATATGAGCTATGTGCACCGAGATTTGGCTGCTCGGAATATTCTTGTGAACAGTAATTTAGTCTGCAAAGTTTCTGATTTTGGCATGTCCCGAGTTCTGGAAGATGATCCAGAGGCAGCGTATACCACACGGGTAAGGCCACACTCACCTAGCTCAACAATTGGATCTTTGTGCTGGAAGCCAGGGTAAGATGATCAAATGACCAGAGGCAGCACAACAAACGTTTGCCTTCTAACTGATGATCAAATTCTTGTTTACAGGGCGGAAAGATCCCAATCAGGTGGACAGCACCTGAAGCAATTGCTTATCGCAAGTTTACCTCAGCAAGTGATGTTTGGAGTTATGGGATTGTGATGTGGGAGGTTATGTCCTATGGAGAGCGGCCTTACTGGGATATGTCCAATCAAGACGTAAGTTTGTTTAATTTGAGTCTATTATTTTTTTAGGATAAAAGGTTGGAAGCTGTCTCCAATTGGTGCTGCACTAATAAGACATACCGATTTGAAAATCTTTTTTGTTCCGAACAGTTGGTCATCATAACTTGAGCATATTGAGATAGTAAAACAGATATTCCTGCAGATATAACATACAGATGATCAGGTGTTATTGTTGTGGAGTGACATATCCATCTCCACAAACGCACCTCACTGATGTCTAGTCTACTGCTGCCTTAAATCAGCAGTTTCAGGATGACTCCGAAGCTGCAGGTGGAGGAATTTCTGAAAGGAATGGAAGTCCTGTTCTTGCGGGGGTGGGAATTTACTTTGTCCTTCCATCCCTCTCTCCTATAGCAGATGCCTCATGTTTATTTATTTATTGAAATACAGCACGGAATAGGCCCTTCTGGCCCTTCAAGCTGTGTTGCCCAGCAATCCTCCGATTTAACCCTAGCCTGATCACAAGACAATTTACAATGACCAATTAACCTACCAACTGGTACATCTCTGGACTTTGGGAGGAAACCGGAGTACCCAGAGGAAACCCACACAGTCACGGGGAAAACGTACAAACTCATTACAGGCAGTGGTGGGAATTGAGCCCAAGTCACCTGTACTGTAAAGCATTGTGCTAACCACTATACTGCTTTGATGTCCTAGGAGCTTTCTCCCCTTTCTCCTTGCAAGACAGCAAACATTCCCACTCTTCTGGTGACTCCTAAAATAAGATCTAAACCATAGGACCACACTTTTTTAGGTAAACCATTAAATAATGTTCAAATAAATCTTAAATGTATATAACTGAAGACTTGACAAAGTGGCTCAGAAACTCTTGGGTTCCATTCCAAAAGCTCTCACCTTTCCCAATAGGTGTGCAGCAAAAGACTGTACACCTGTAAGTAACACTCTGCATTTTCTAATGACCTGTTGGTCCTCAAAACTGGAACATATTGAGACATTAAAACAGATATTCCTGCCAAACAGCTGGCTGCCCTCCACATCTCAGGTCTAGTCTGGTCACCAATGAGAATCGTTTCCTTAAACGCTTCCAGAAAATGTAATGAAAAACAACTTTCTAACAATGCTTTAGCTGGCCTCTTTGTGTTTAAGCTTCAACTCTTTTACTAAATTGGTAACTTGCTAAACATAAGCGCAAAAAAAAATCAGCATTTTGTAGTGACACCTGATCTTGTCTACCCCTGCTACTCTTCAACAGAGCATCATAGGAAATCACTCCAATGAAATGTGGTCAATTTGATTCCTTTGGGTGTGTTTTTTTAAAGGAGCTGCACCCTTTCCATGAAAACTAAACAGGAAGGTAAAGCAGACATTCTGGCCGTGTGCACCCATTGGCTGAGGTAGCTCAAAGACGAGAGAATCTGCAGATGCAGTGAATCCAAGCAACACACACGGAATGTCCTGATGAAGGGCCTCAGGCCGAAACAACGACTGTTTATTCTTTGCTATAGATGCTGCCTGGCCTGCTGAGTTCCTCCAGCATTTTGTGTGTGTGGCTGAGATAGATTTTCACTTCAGCCAATTTCCTTAACCTGTGCCTCAGAATGTTTAATGTAATAGTTTCCTTAATCAAACAGGTATTCACTTCCAAGATATAAGACACTGCAGATGCTGTAAACCTGAGGCACAAACAATCTGCTAGAGGAACTCATTGCGTCAAGTAGCATTTATGGAAAAAAATAAGTTATTGATGTTTTGGGTTGAAATGCTGCATTCAACCCGAAACATCAACAATTTAAAATCTCCCACCGATGTACAGTAGGTAGCATAGTTCTTATGGTAACACAGTTACAGCACTAGCAACTCAATTTCAACTCCCACTGCTGTCCGTAAGGAGTTTGTACATTCTCCTTGTGACAGCATGGATTACCTCTGGGTGCTCCAGTTCCGTCCCATGTTCCAAAGATGGGTTGGTAGGTTAATTCGCAAACAACAGGAATTCTGCAGATGCTGGAAATTCAAGCAACACACATAAAAGTTGCTGGTGAACGCAGCAGGCCAGGCAGCATCTCTAGGAAGAGGTGCAGTCGACGTTTCAGGCTGAGACCCTTCGTCAGGACTAACTGAAGGAAGAGTGAGTAAGGGATTTGAAAGTTGGAGGGGGGGGGGGAGATCCAAAATGATAGGAGAAGACAGGAGGGGGAGGGATGGAGCCAAGAGATGGACAGGTGATAGGCAAAAGGGATATGAGAGGATCATGGGACAGGAGATCCGGGAAGAAAGACAAGGGGGGGGGGACCCAGACGATGGGCAAGGGGTATATTCAGAGGGACAGAGAGAGAAAAAGGAGAGTGGGTAGCCTCCAACCTGATGGCATGAACATTGACTTCTCTAACTTCCGCTAATGCCCCACCTCCCCCTCGTACCCCATCTGTTACTTATTTTTATACACACACTCTTTCTCTCACTCTCCTTTTTCTCCCTCTGTCCCTCTGAATATACCCCTTGCCCATTCTCTGGGTCCCCCTCCCCTTGTCTTTCTTCCCGGACCTCCTGTCCCATGGTCCTCTCGTATCCCTTTTGCCTATCACCTGTCCAGCTCTTGGCTCCATCCCTCCCCCTCCTGTCTTCTCCTATCATTTTGGATCTCCCCCTCCCCCTCCAACTTTCAAATCCCTTACTCACTCTTCCTTCAGTTAGTCCTGATGAAGGGTCTCGGCCTGAAACGTCGACTGCACCTCTTCCTACAGATGCTGCCTGGCCTGCTGCGTTCACCAGCAACTTTTATGTGTGTTGGCAGGTTAATTGGTCACATGAATGTAACTAGGCAACGAGAGTGTATTGGGCTGGAAGAGTGCACTGTGCTGCATCTCTAAATAAAAAAAAATATTGCTCAGCTCGTTAGGTTCCTCCAGCAAATTGTGTGTTACTTCTAGGTATTCATTATCATTTGAAAAGGTATTATAGATTTTCTTCTCTTCACTGTTATTAGTGGAGTGTGTCAGATGCTAATAGCATGCTTCATAACAATTTTTTTTCTCCTAAATTGCTAGATTTATGCTCTCTGGTTAATTACTCAATGGAAATGCTTCTTATTTCAGTCATGGAATGGACAAAAACAGTAAGTGTTGTGGGATTCAGTCACATGAGCAGGGAAGACTTTGTGTTATCCATTGGTGTGTGCTATGCTTGTGAATTGCAGTGACGTAAGCCAGTAAGGTTCAGTCCTCTGGAATTGTTTCCTTCAGCTAGCTCTTTTGCTGTCAACCTGCCTTTCTTCATTGCACTCCGTAAATCCAGCTAGTTTTAGTTACCATGGAGGTGGGGGGTGGGCGTGAAAGCGTCCTGGTCTATAGCTACATGTGATTAGTTGAGATACCACACTGATCTGTTGGTGCTCATCTTGCATGGGTATAGTCATCAGGAAAATAAGTACAAGGAGAGCAAACAAATCCTAGAGTGGATAACTTAACACTGATAACTTCTTTACATCTGACATGAACCAGTTCATACAGAAGTAAGTTAGAATGTGAATACAAAGTCAGAAAAATTGATTTAAACCCAATGAATTTGGTTGCCATAGAGGGAGAGCAACAAATATTCATCAGACCATATCAAGGGACGGAGGGTTTACCATGTGAGGAGGCAGGCCTGTCTGTATTCTTTGGAGAACTCAGAAGAATTAAAAATTATCTCAATCAGAGTTACAAAATTCTTACAGGGCCCGACAGCCTAGATATAGAAACAATTCTTCCTTAGCTGTAAAGTCCTGAATCAGCGATTACACTCTCAGAATGAGAGACAGGTATTTTAAGATTGAGACAGAAGAGATTTCTTCACACAGCAGGTGGTGCTGATTTGTAATCTTATACCCAAGGTTTTTTTGCTGGGTTCATTCAAAACAGAGATCAATAAACTTTTGAGTTATCAAGAAATGGAGATATTGCAGGAAATTTAGAGCTAAGGCAGGTGGGCACCCAGAATCTTGGAGCAGACTTGAAGGGCCAGAAGGTCTGAACCACTCTTTAATAATTTGTTGCTATTGCAGGTGATTAAAGCGATAGAGGAAGGTTACCGATTGCCACCTCCCATGGATTGCCCCGTCTCCCTTCATCAGTTAATGCTGGATTGCTGGCAAAAGGAACGCAATGACAGGCCCAAGTTTGTGCAGATTGTCAACATATTGGACAAGCTGATTCGAAATCCAAGCAGCTTAAAAAGAACAGCAGTGAATGAGAATACAAGGTCAGTATTATAAAGTGTTACATGTAAAGATAGATCTAAGATTTTTCTCTGCAAGTCGCTTATTATTGACTTTTAATTTTGCAATTGTCACTTTCAATTGCTTATTTCTAATTATGCTACATCTAATGAATTAAAATATTCAGCTGATGATTCTGATCAAGGTAACCAAGATAGTAGTTCTTACTGTTTCTGCTGCAAAGTTAAAATGAATGCAAACATTGTTTTCACTCTCATGCTCCTCAAAGCTCACTTCAGTTTAGCCTTCTTTTCTTCAGACTCCGAAGTCCTACTTCAGAGGCCTAAGTCCCAGAAAATTCAGTTTCCTCTGTCAAATAGATGTAAGGATCCCAGAGTATTCTTTGGAGAAAGGCTAGGGAAATTATTCAATCTTTACACCTTAGGCAACGTTGTTAAAACAGGTTGTCTTCGTAATGACATTACTGTTCATGTGAACTTGCTATGTGCAAATTGACTGTATTTCTCTGGATAAAGCAATAAAGCAAAATGTATTATTGCTTAATACATTTCAGTCCTTCAACGTCTCTCAAATTAAGTATTTAATTCTTTAAAATAGTCCTTAATTAAAGAATATAACAATTAAAAATAAAATTCAACATTTAATTAGAATGGGGCAGTTGTCCTATATCAAATGTTTTAGTATTATTTACTTATTTTGTACGCAATGAAATGATTGCGGTGATTACCAACATAGTGGATGTCTTTCCAAATCATAACACTGAGAGAAATACCACAAGGTTCTTTGCTGGTGCTGTTACAGATTATTACTAGATATGATTGACCTTTACATGAGTTCAATAGGTAATAGCTACCTTGGAGCTATTCTGGCATCTTCCCCCTTGCTGTCTAGTCCTAATGAATGGTCTTGGCCCAAAACATCGACTGTTTTATTCATTTCCATAGATGCTTCCTGACTTGCTGACTTCTTTCAGCATTTTGTGTGTGTTACTTTGGGGCTATTAGTTGGCACATCTTTTTTCAAATTGATTTAAATGTGTCAGACCAGGAGCCCACAATGCATTCATATTATGCAGGTTAATCATTCAAAAGAGCCGAAGGAGGTATTCAGATGAATATTAAGCCGATTGCTGAACTGTATTCAACTGAATTACTGCTTGCCTCAAAGGCCCTACACTTCTGCTTAACAATAAATGAGCAGGATGTTATCAATAGAAACACAAATTTTATGCTTTCTTTCCTCATTAATCATTATTAAGCCATTCTGAAAGAGGTTATGGGAAGGAAGGTGCCTGTTGTGCTAGCAGATTATAAAATTAACTTGTAATGCTCAGCTTAATAAGATTTCTATAATTTACTTTCCAGTATTATTAGTAGAAAGCCCTGACTTCCAGTTCTTTATAATTAAGAGTACATCAAAGAATATAATACTGATGGTTACTGTTATTAAAGTTTTAAGACATAATGTTACAAAAAGGGGAATTATGTTTAACAGAGGAGCTAAATAAATGTTAATTTTATAGACTGTTTTTGGAATTCCCAGTGCTGCCATCTATAAAAAGCAAACCTTTGTAGGATCTGTCTGCATTTTTTTCAGGTTATTTGTTGAGGTTGAGGTTGATTTGGTTTGTGGGTTGAGGTGAATGATGAGGTTCATGGAGGAACTGTAGACTCTTCCATGGAAGGTGGTGGACTTCTTTGCTAATTAAGCAGGAGATCTGTATGCTCCCAGTGCTTGACTCAGGCTGTGAGTGTGACAAGGAGCTCACTGAATATTCCAAATAAATTTTATATTCTATGATTGCGATCAGAACCAAGCACTTTGCCAGCTTTTTGGGAAATAAAAGAGCATATCAGTGCTGTCTGCATAAATTGGCAATTTACTCCAGAATTTAACAAATCCTACACATTAATACAACTTCTTCACCTAGTAGTGTATAATGTAGATGTATTGGGTAGGGAAGTCCTTTCTCAAACCATTATATTTCATGATTTTTTTAAAAGATATATTCATTTTCTTTCCCAATAGGCCCTCCACTGCTTTGTTAGACCCAGGCACACCTGACTTCTCTGCTTTGGATTCTGTTGATGACTGGCTTCAGGTTATTAAGATGGATAGATACAAAGATAACTTCACAGCAGCAGGATACACCTCTCTAGAGTCTGTAGTACACATGAACCAAGAGTAAGTACTAACACTTGTATGGTGATTGGAATGAAATGTGTATTTGCCATGGGAGATTCAATACATTTTTAAATGCTACACCAAATATTTGAAGACAGAAGAACCACCCCACCTGATGGACGGCCGTAAAAGAATTCACGCACTAACTACTTTTGAGTAGCTCTCATACTGGCTCTCATAGTTACTGATACAGTAAGCTGCTGAGTTTCTTCTGGAGTAAAATAGATACATGAGAATCTCTATGTAACTGTTCATATTTGAACTAGATAATAGAAAGGGAAGTTGTATTCCTCAACAGTAATTTGCTTGAACTTAATCAGAAAGTACAGGGACTTGGATAACTTCTTAAATGAACTTAAGTCATCCAAATACACTCTTTGAATTGTTGACAGTCTTGTAATGGAGGCAAATGTGGCAGCTAATTTACATACATGGTTCCACTAGCATCAGTGAGATAAATGACCAATTCATCTGCTTCAGATGGTGCAGTTTGAAAGTTAAATATTTGCCCAAGAACCAAAAAGATTTCTTTGGCCCTATCAGAATCAAGTTTAATAATATTGGCATATGTCGTGAAATCTGTTGTTTTGCAGCAGCAGTACATTGCAATATGTAATAATAAAATTATAAATTACAATAAGTATATATAAAATTTAAATTAAATAAGTAGATAGATATTTATTGATCCCAAAGGAAATTACAGTGTCACAGTAGGATGACAAGTATACAAATATAAGAAGAGAAGTAAGAAAGAATAAAAAATAAGTTACCTCAAACAGTCTAACAGGAAGGGTGTCATCACTTCCCCAGCTATAGGTTGACCCATTATAGAGCCTAAAGGCCGAAGGTAAGTAGTGCAAAAGAGAGGAAAAATATTACTGAGGTAATGTTCATGGGTCCATTGTCCATTCAGAAATCTGATGGTGGAGGGGAAGAAGCTATTCCTGAAACATTGAGTGTAAAGCCTGACTTATACTTGTGTGTCAGATGTGCGCTGCAGGTACGGCGTAGCCATGAACTGTATCTACGCCGTAGCCTGACGCACACCTCTCCCAAAAATGTAACTACGCATCGCGGCGACGCAGACTGAGACAACTGTGATTGGTCCGCTTGGTAGCATTGCATGTCATCCTACGCTGCAATAGCTTCCCATTGGGCAAATGAAGGGCAGGAAAGGAACTCTGGCTGCAATGCTTTCCATAAACCTTTACAGACCTCTGAAATTACGGAGGACCCTGTGCTTGACGCCATATGTGAAATAAATGGTTGGAGACGATGAACCAAATTGTCAAGTCTACCTGCCGACATCCGAAAATATTTGAAATGCATTTCCTCATCCATGTCTCTCAGTGGCCGGAGAAGCACAGAAAATTCACCCTCCTTCAGTTTTCAGTCTCCATTGTTTGAAGTTTGAGTTTCTTCGTGTTAAGTTTCAACACGAAGAAACGCAACACAGTGGCATAGAAACCCCATCGCCAACTAGCGTTTTAGCAGTGAATTGCAGCATGACGCAAACACACCAACGCATAAGTATAAATGCTCACAACGGCGGAGGCCACTTGCGTAGG
Source organism: Mobula birostris (assembly GCF_030028105.1). Taxonomy (NCBI): domain Eukaryota; kingdom Metazoa; phylum Chordata; class Chondrichthyes; order Myliobatiformes; family Myliobatidae; genus Mobula; species Mobula birostris. Next base: position 66,430,071 of record NC_092373.1, read on the forward strand.
CACAAGTGTAAATCAGCCTTAAGTGTTCAGGCTCCTGTACCTCATTGATGATAGCAATGAGAAGAGGGCACATTCTGGGTGATGGATGCCGACATCCTGAGGCATCACATTTTGAAGGTGTCCTTGATGCTGGGGAGACTATTACAGAAGTATTACTATTGTCCAGGTGATTCAAGGCCGATTGGAGAGCCAGTAAGATTGCATTCACTGTAGACCTAGTATGGCATTTGGTTATTTTCATGGTATCTTTTACCTGGAAGGATAGGTTGGGCTTTGTTCAATATTAAATCTGAAAGACATGATTTATCAGTTGTACATCTCCATTACAACACAAAGTATCAGCTCAAATTAGTGTTCAAATACATATATGGCTTCAGAAGACAGAGCACTACTGCTAATTGTAAATACAGTATTCTACAGCTGCTGGAAATCCAGAGTTACATACAAAATGCTGAAGGAGCTCAGCAGGTCAGGCAGCATCTATGGAAAGAAATACGCAGTCAACGTTTCAGGCCTAGACACTTCATCCGGACTAAGCACTGTTACTAAGACAATTGTAGCACCCTGACTCAAGTTTCTCCTTGCCACTGACCCCCACCCCCTTCAGGGGATAGGAACAACATTGACAGTGAAGGCATTGATTGTCCTTGCTTGATGACTCTTGAACTGCAGCAAGTTAAATGTCAACCACATTCGAGGGTTGAGCCTTGTATTGTGGTCAATAGCAGGTAAAAGTGAGAGATTTCCTGCCATTAAAAGCAGTGATTAAAAGGAAGATGTTTTGGTATTAAATGGCAATCTGGTGGTTTTATGGTTACCAATTTGAGACTAACTTTATTTCAGTATTTGAATTTAAATCCTCTATCTGCCACAGTGGAATTCAAACCCCATAGCTTATTCACTACATTAATACTACCATGGCTAGAGTATTGTCTAGTCCCTTTCAGCCCAGCCTGTGGGCCATGAGCTTACATTTCCAAGGTAAGGGGAATATAGATTCTGTCTTCAGTTGTTAATGGCATTTAGCATGTTGAATCCAAGTACATGGATTGTAGTTTCTACTTACTTAGTACTTCCAACCAAAGGACTGGAATTCATTACTATGGGATTAAAAAACAAAAGTGTATTGCTTGGATTTCCAGCATCTGCAGATTTTCTTTTGTTGGTAAATTGCCTTGTAAGTTTGCTGCAAATGGCAAAAACTGCCTAAAGATAGAATCCTTTCATGAGGACAATTTTACTGAAAATCTAAATGAAAATAAATGGCAGACCTGTAGAAAATTGCAATCTCCATGCATCTTCTGTTATATTAAGGAATATATAAAATGCTTTTGAAAGAACAATATATTGACTCTTGTCATTTACTATTTGTTTCTATAGTGACCTGGTCCGCATTGGAATCACAACAATGGTGCACCAGAACAAGATCCTGAGCAGCGTCCAGGGAATGAGGGCCCAGGTGCAACAGATGCAGGGAAGAATGGTTCCTGTCTGAGCCATTTGAAAAACTCAATGAAATTAGTTTACCTCATTCATGCACTTTAACAGGAAAAGAACTGCACTTTTTACTTCATTGTTGCCCTTTGATATACGGATATTTTGTCAGTGATTTTGCCTGATTTGAGGACAGAATGCTGAACTTCATGACCATCGTATGACTTATAGAGACCTTCGTCCTGATAAGAGGAAACTGGATTGGATGTACAGTATATTTGTTTTTAAATTCCTGTTTCTCTTGGATGAACAATCACAAAGGAGCCAATCTATTAATACCATTACTCATACCACATTTCAGTCCTTTTTGAATAATCACTGGATTGAAGATTACTTTTCCCACATGGCTTGCTAATGAAGGATTTGAAAAGCTGATTTGAAGCTCTCCCAAGACATTCCTGCAGATACAATCTTGACTTGCGGTGCATCATGAATAACAATGCCCTTCCAATGACTGCGTCATATGTGGAGATTTCTGTAAACTGCCACTATGTTCTTCCAAAACTTTGCTGAATTGAGCAGGCAGACCTGAGGATTACAGTTATGAAATACAGTGATTTAAACTGTCATGTAACTTAGAATGAGCCTAACACAAGTATAGTGGCAAATTCTTCCATCCAGAAGTGTCTAAATAATTTTTTGGAATGGAGGACCATCAAATGTGGACTAAGGAAATACCAATTAACAATGGAGTGAATTTATTGCAACCAACTACAAAAGATAATGAGGTAAAAATTACTTTGACAACTGAGTCATCACAAACATAATCTTTTGAAAGTTGGTGAATTTATTTCTAAACATTGATTCTTACACGGATTCTTAAAGGACAGGGCAATGCATGAAGGTGTCTGAACATGCACAGCACCATCCGATTGCATTAGGCATCTTTTCCTTTCAAAGTTGTGCCTTTTCCACGCATTGCATTTGCACATACATATCAATCTGATGGTACATGCTCTTGCAGAACAGACTAGGTGTGTCATGACCATCTTTCTGCGAGAACCAGAACCTCCACTCATTTCCCAGTGACAGTCACTATGGAGGGAACAGTAATGAGGTTAATAATCATGCAAGACCTGTTCTTGTATATAAAACACCTTTTGTCTTAATGCAGGGTATAATTTTCAGTAGCACATCCTCACAAAAAGAAAACATCAGCCTCACACCACCCATTTTATATGCTTTCCTGCCACTGCCTGTAAGGAGTTTGTATGTTCTCTTCATGACCGTGTGAGTTTTCTCAAGGTGCTCTGGTTCCCTCCCATAGTCCAAAGGCATACTGGTTGGTAGGTTAATTGATCATGATAAATTGTCCCATGATTAGGGAGGATTAAACTAGGGGACTGTTAGGCTGCACAGCTCGAAGGACCTAAGGGCGTATTCCATGCTGTATCTCAATAAATAGATAATAAAATAAAAATTTCTAGGCCAGCTAATTGCTGCGACATCTTTCTGGATCCACTTTTCTATCCAGTGTGATGTTTGAAATGCTTCCAACTCTCCTCTGATGAAGTTTTTACATGTGCGTCCCACCAACCATATGCTGCCTACAGGAGGAGGTGCTCAACTTCATCAAGAAAAGGAGGCCAGGCTGGCAGGTGAAGGTGGCCAGCTTGATCTAAGTGCTTTGTAAATCGCTTCTCAGAAACCACTAGCGCATCTGAAAACAGTCAATCATTCTTAATTTAATGAAAATCATTGGAGCACTTAGTCCATTATATTTTTGCAAATTAAATGGGTCAGAATGGAACACAGTTTTTTGTGCAATAATCATATCAATTCCCTTTTGTTCTTTTATGTAACTGTTAGGTAATGAATTTTGACATTCCATTTGAAATTTTATCTATTTATAAAATTTCTCTCCTTCCTTCCACCAAAAAAAAATAGAGAAATTAGATCACTCAAAGCAACTGGTACATGGAGACCTCCACTGGCCAGGGTTTACCATGGATATGACAGTCCAACTGTCTACATTCAGTCCATACTAAAGCCAGGGCAAACTGGTGTATGTTCATTGAATAAACAAAGCAGTTCAAACAAATACAACTCTCTGAGCTTTTCTCCCATTGGAATAATCCATTGGCATCTAGTGTCACATTTAATGAGCCTTTCCTTAACTGAATGGCAACAGGCTCTTCAGTGAGTCAGCGAGAGCTTGTGGACGCACTGGAGGAGGGTCATCATAAGTGTTTTTCAAATAAATGATGATCAGAGATGGATGAATTTTCTGCTTTCCAACTAAAGCAATAGTAGGTTAATTACCTCCTTGGGCTGAAGTAAATTACACAGCCACCGCAACCCCCCCCCCCCCATTTTATGTGGCTTAGCTTATCTGATTTTGTTGAAGCCAACTACTTATGTTTAAGGACAAAAATTTTGGAGCAAGTATTTTGGCTTATTTACAGCAGAATAATTCATGCTTAATTAGTTGCAAGAGTTGAATTTCAATTAAAAGCAAGATATCACAGGAAGTTTAATAGAGGTACTATTAGAGTTAAATATTTGTAAGTCTAAATGGTTCAGCAAATCTTCAAACCCCAATTAAATCAAGGCTTATTAGATGGAGATCTTTTCCAGGAAGGAGGGAAGCCTACCTCAAGTTCCAGGGCTCCAGGTATATCCTCCATGTATTTGTCCATGCCAGGGTGGATGCTAAGCATTCTCGAAGTCTTAATGCATCTGATCTAAATAGACTGCATCATGTTTAACAAATGAGATGATTTATTTCATTGCCAGGGCCCTTCACAAAATACATAAACCTGGTGTATTAGTGGCTACAACTAGGAGTTATTATGTAAAATAAGTTCCCTTTAAAAGTTGATTACGATAATGCAAATATATTTTAATGGAAAAGTACATCACATGGTGTGAACCCATTGTGGTTAAATGTAGTGACATTGATTGATGACAAACTGGGGATTAAATGTAGCTGATAAAATTGTTTCTTATGAACAATATTCTATAAAGATTGATTTAAAACAATGATTAACTAAACAAAATTGATTTAATCTTTAAATATAATATATAATCATCATTACTGCACTATGCAAAAGAAGCATTAATTATCCCTTGCTTTGCTTTAGATCTGAATGAACTGCCTAATAACCTCATGTAAGCACTGGGAACTCAGAACTAGGAACAACAATGAACATGGAAAATCCCACAGTAGCTATTCCCACGAAGATCAGATCCAAAGAAGGAACTCAGCTTCAAAAACACCAGCTTCAGACAAGCCCAAATTCAAAGCAAAAAAAAAGAAAACTCTGAAGTGTACAAAGTTCAGCATCTGTTCTGGAAAATCACAAGTGGAATGTAGTGTGTAAGATAACTAAACATTGTGGACTTCTGCATGTCACTGCTACGCCTAATGTGACAACCTGTTCAAAATACTATTATTAGCTATTAAAAATGTATGGAATTTGTTATATAGGACCAGATCCCCAGACCTGTCACTGAGCTGTACACGTGTGTTTTATTGAAGTAGTTTTTCAAATTGTGCCACTGTCGTTTGGTATACATTTGATCATGTCAAAAATTTCTTATTCAACACCTGCTCATTTTTCTTTCAGAACATTTTGGTAGAAATTTTTACAGCTTGGTGCACATTTTTGTTATAGTGTGTGACAATTATGACATAATTCTTTCAAAGTTATCGTCAACTGTAACTGATATTTTCATTTACATTTCACGTTCTTCTGTCTTAAGCAGTATTCTCTTAAATGCTAATTTTAAACAAATGACATAGATCTATTTTTTGTATTCCTGCTTGGACCTGATTGGATAAGTACAAGACTGTGTGTGGTCTTCTGAATAAAAGTGTACAGCATATTTTAATTTAGTTCAAACTGGAATTCTTCTAACAGTCCAATACTTTACTTTATACCTTTGATGAGTTAGGCATAGATTTTTTTTGCTGTGTTATTTTGTATTTTTTTTATTTGAATTTTAGGTACATGTAACTTATGTCATTTATTTATGGTCTTGAGAATCTTTTGTACCTAGTTTGTACATTGTAAAATAATAGTTACAAAAACTGCACAGAAAGTGCATACAAAATAAAGTAGTTATAGCCCAGTCTTTGTTTGGGAGAATGATTAATGCTCAATTATTGTTTTTAGTTTTCAATTATTCAATTAATTATTCAGTATTGACTTCTGTTCTTTGAAACCTTGCAGTACAAGTTCCTATTCTAATCTGGGCCACAAATGGAAGAGAAGGTCATGGATGTTGTTCATTAAAGTGAGAGAGGAAACATCAGTACAAGAGATTAGATGAACTCAAGAAAGTGCTTACAGTATAGAAAAAACAATTGGTGGATTAGTTAGATAGACAATGAGGAGCATGTATGTTAGCAGAGGTTTTTAGAGAATAGTCAGAAACACATACAGCAATCATTCAAAAAGAAATTGAAATTGAAATCGTATTGGTCTGATCACAACAGATGCGGTCTGCTACCCGAAATGACTCCCTGAGGAGTCTGTCTGAACTCACCTGATTAGAATAAGAATCGCTGACTGAGTGGCATCCCAAGAAGCAGAACAGGCTGGTAGTACATCCTGGTTTCTTCCACAGACCACATTTATGACCTACTAACAGCTCCTTGTTTCAAAGGCTTCTGAATGGTTTCATTTGACTATCAGAAAGTTAAACAAGTAAAGCAGAGTGAATTAAAAATATATTTGCCTCCACATCCTTTGGCGGATGTAATGCAGAGGAGCCAAATACAAAGTACATCCAGTGCTCCACCCGAGACATGGCACTGAGGCTAGTAATCGAGCAGGTGATTTGATTCACTGCCATCTCAGTAATAGCTTGTCACTGACTTCAGAATTTCAATATGTAGGCTTAGAGATCAGGGACAGGTTGGTTAATGAGGAGGGAGTTACAAATTCTCCGCAGAATCATCAGTCATGAGGTGAGCTATACCTATTCACACAGGTGTTTACATTGTCAAGGGTATTAAATGATAGAGGAATCATGATCTCAACTGACCTACATCTCACTTGCTAGATCTGATTAGAAGGACTGAAAGTTATTTCGAGCTTTCTGCCTTGTTTCTTAATCAATGAGCAATGCAGAGAAACATAATATGGGAGCAAATGAGCCGTTAAAATCTACAGCATAAAATACTGAAAATCTCATAATTTACTGTAGCTGCTGGTATTTTAATGAAACACGCAGACATTCTATTAAACCGAATATCACTTCAAATCAAAATTCAAAATATATTTATTATCAAAGTACATATGTGTTATCATATACAACCAATAATAAGTAAATAAGCAATAAATATCAAGAACATGAGATGAAGAGTCCTTTAAAATGAGTCCACAGGTCATAGTTTAGTGTTGAGGTGAGTGAAGTTATCCCCCCTGGTTTGACAGCTTGATGGTTGAGGGGTAATAACTGTTCCTGAACCTGGTGACTCCTGTACCTCCCTGATGTCAGCAGCAGGAAGAGAACGTGGCCTGGATTGTGAGGATCCCTGGTGTTAGGTGCTGCTTTCCTGCAACGGTGCTCCACCTAGACGTGCTCAACAGTGGGGAGTGCCTTACCTGTGAAAGGCTGGGCTGTATCCACAACTTTTTGTCGGCTTTTCTGTTCAGGGGCTCTGGTGTTTCCATACCAGACTGTGTTGCAACCAGTCACCATACTCTCTCCACCGCACATCTATAGAAGTTTGTCAAAGTTTTAGATGACAAACATTTTAAAAACTTACAAGACAGTAGGTGTGCTGCAGTGCTTTTTTTTTGTAACGGCATTCATGTGCTGGGCCCAGAACTGATCCTCTGACATGATAACACCAAGGAATTTAAATTGCTGACGCTGTTCGTATCTGATCCGCCGCTGAGGACTGGCTCATGGACCTCCAAATTGCTCCTCCTGAAGTCAATAATCAACTACCTTTGCTGACATTAAGTGAGAGGTTGTTGTGACACTACTCAGTCAAATTTTCAATCTCCTTCCTATACTGTATGCTGATTTGTCACCACCCTTGATTTGGCCAATGACAGTGATGTCATCAGCAAACTTAAATACGGCACTGGAGCTGTGCACAACCTCACAGTACATAGTGGGTAGAGTAGGGGGCGAGGCACACAGCCTTATGGTACACTGTGCTGATGGTGATTGTGCAGATGTTGGCAATCCAAACTGACAGGAGTTTGCAAGTGAGGAAATCAAGGATCTAGTTGCACAAGAAGGTAATGAGGCCTATGTCTTGGAGCTTTTGAGGGAATGATAGTATTGAATGGCAGCCTATAGTCAATGAAGAGCATCCTGATGTTTGCATCTTTACTGTCCAGATATTCCATGTAGAGTGAAGACCTAGTGAAATGACAACTTCTGTGGACCCATTGTGCAGGAGGCAAGTTGGAATGGAAACAAGTTGCGTCTCAGGCAGGAGTTGATATGTTTGATTGCCAACCTCTCAAAGCACTTCGTCGTAGTGGATGTAAGTGCTACTGGATGATAGTCATTGAGGCAGGTTACCACACTCCTTTTAGGCACCAGTATAATTGGAGCCTGCTTGAAGCAGGTGTGTATCGCAGTCTGCCAATGTGAGAAGTTAAAGATATCAGTGAACACTCCAGCCAGCTGTTCAGCACAGGTTTTCAGTACTTGGCCAAAAGCCCCATCTTTTCCATGGGTTCTCCCTCCTGAAGGTCTCACGCAGGCCTCAGAGACTGAAATCACAGGGTCATCAGGGATTGTCTGAGTTTGTGAAGATGTTTTGACAGGCAAAGAGAGGATAAAAGGCATTGAGCTCATCTGGGAACAAAACCTTGTTCCAAGATGGTGCTGGTGAAACTCGACAATACTTTGTAGGCAACTTACAAAACTTATCCAAATTGAATGTTTATGTTTTTTTTCTCTTAGGAGATAGAACAGCTTCTTCAAGTTGTGGCACTTATTCCCACAGAGTTCTGAATAAAGAAGTTTCCTCTAACTTCTCTCCCTGCTCAATGAGAATTGTAAATTGATGACTTCTTGTCACTGGCTCCCCAGTGAGAGGAAATGGCTTTTCCTTAATCACTGTCAAAACTCTTCATAATTTTGAAAGGCTCCATTAATTTTCCTCTGAGCTTGCTTTTCCTAGCAGGCTAGTGCTAGCATCATCCTGGTGAATCTGCAATATCCGCAAATGCACTTCTGTTCTCAAAGGTTTCAGTGTTGTTTCTGTAACTGAGTATTCATATGTTATAACTGGTCTAATTATTGTCTCGGACACATTTACGCTAACCTCCTTTGCTCTCATTTCTAGGTCAGGCCTGGTTGCTGGAGATGTGAGGCAGTGGCGTTACCTGCTGGGTCACTATGCCACCAACACAGATGTTGCTTCCTCTCATTTGTAATGGTTGATTTAAAAAAAAATGCAATCACTTGAAAAGGAGAGGACAAACAGATTTAAAAATACATAATGTTTATTCAAATAAATGTACAGTTTCTTATGTCAGTTCAAGATTAACATCACTCACACCCGAAAAAGTTACTAATTAAAATTTAAATTTCACTAATTGAAATCATCATGCCTGCTTTGTTAGCACTATTCTAAAATATTGTATATATTAATAATATTATGGATAATATACAAGCTTACTAAAGGGACAAGTGAACACTACAGAAAGCATTAGATGACTTAATTATAAATCTATTCTATTTTTAACTACCGTATTTAAAAGACTGAATGTTCCTCTTTAAATCAAATTTTATTATGGAACAAAAAACGTTTCATTTCGGTGTCTGAATACACTAGTTTAGAGAAGATGCACAAACTTCAAAATAAATATTAGTAGAGATTGAAGCTCCTGATTTCATTCATTAAAATGGCACAACGTGCGGTCTGACTTGATTTTTCTGCAATCAGCTGCTATTGGTGACACTTTCTTGATTTACACACATTAACCACAAGCGATTTTAGGAATCCAGATCCCCAGCTGAGACTAGTAAGAATTGAACTCATGCAACACCTGCACTTCTTAGAGGATTGATTACCAAATCCAGCTGCTATTGGGGGAGGGTCGTAGGGAAGAATGTAAAATAGACCTGAGAGTAGGCTACACTTACAGCAATGACATCAGAGTGGAAGATGTGAACACCTGGAGATTGGCATGGCACAATTAAGGACACAGGAAACCCATCGAGGATGAGGGAAAAGAAGGAAACATTGGTGAGAGGTCAGTGTCAACAGTAATTCCGAGGACTTGGTCACAGTGCTTGAAGGAATTTATGAATAATCAAAACCAGTTGAAGCAGCAAAAAAAAATTCATGTATCAAGTACCAGCTAAATCCCCATCACTTAAAGAGCAATAATCTTAGACCTAACAATCACACAATTAGTGCTACAATCACACAAATACATATTTCAACCTTCCACACTTTTCAGTGTTTAACCAGAAAAGCATCTTGCAACACAATGGTTAACTCTTCGAATGCTCTTGCAGGAGGTGGGACAGGCAGTCAATGGGCTTCCGTCATACCTAAAGACTTGATCAACTCATGATCATGATCTTATGATCAACTCCTCTTGGTGCACAAATGTATCAGTGATGTCCCAGTTCTGCTCACCAGATCTGGAATATCTCGCAAATAAGTTTTGTCCGTTTTACCTGCCGTGGGAGATTTCAGTGATGTTTTTGGTAGCGGTGTACATGCCACCTCAGACCAATATCAAACAAGCTCTAGGTGATCTGAGCGATATGATCAACATGCATGAAATAGCACACCCTGATGTCTTCATCATCATTTTAATGGATTTTAATCAGGCCAGCTTGAGAACATCACTAAATAATTACCATCAACAAATCACTTATAGAACCACAGGAAACAATGCACTGGATCACTGTTACACCACCATAAAGAGTGCTTACCATGCTATTTCACATCCACACTTCTGGAAGTCTGATCACCCAGCTGTACTTCTACTCCTTAAGTATAGGCAGAGACTGAAGACTGCAGCACCAAGTGAGGACCAAGAAGGTCTGGACAAGGGAAGCACAGGAGTGCTTACAGGACTACTTTGAATGGGTGGACAGGACTGTATTTATGGATTCATCATCAAATCTGGATGAATATGCTGCAGTTGTTACCGACTTCATTATAATCTGTGTAGATGAGTGTGCGCCTTGAAAACTTGCTGTACATTCCCAAACAAATATCCATGGATGAACCAGGAAGTTTGTTGTCTTCTGTGGGCTTGATCTGTGGCATTTACATCTGACAACCGCAGCCTATATAAGAAAACCAGGAATGACTTGTTTCAGGAGCTATTTCAAGAGCGAAGAAACAATTCTGATTGAGGATGGAAGCAACATTGGATGCAGGTCAACTCTGGCAGGGTTTGCAAGACATTACTTCCAACAAAGCAAAACGCAACAGCATGAATAACAGTGATGCTTCACTACCAGATAAGCTCAACACCTTTTATGCCTGCTTTGAAAGGGAGAATGTAACTACAGCTGTGAAGAACCCTTCTGCACCTGATCTCTGTCTTGAAGGCAGATGTCAGGCTGTATTTCAGGAAGGTGAACCTTCTTAAAGTGACAGGCCCTGATGGAGTACCTGGTAAGGCTCGGAAAACTGGCAGGTGTATTCAAAGATATTTTCAACCTCTCATTGCTATGGTCAGAAGATCCCACCGAAAAGGCAACAATTATACCAGTTCCCAGAAGAGTAGTGTGAGTTGCCTTAATACCTATCATCCAGTAGCACTCACATCTATAGTGATGAAATGCTTTGTGAGGCTGGTTATGGCCAGAATCAACTCCTGCCTCAGCAAGGACCTGGACCCACTGCAATTTGCCTATCGCCTCAATAGGTGTGTAGCAGATGCAATCTCAATGGCTCTTCACATGACCTTAGATCACCTGGACAGTACAAACACATATCAAGATACTGTTCATTGACACTTAACACCATTATTCCTACAGTCTTGATCGATAACCTATTGAACCTGGGTCTCTGTACCTCCCTCTGCAACTGGATCCTTACTGGAAGACCATAATCTGTATGAATTGGTATTAACAGCTCCTCCTCACTGACGATCAACAATGATGCATCTCAGGGATGTATGCTTAGCTCACTGCTCTACTCTTTCTATACTTATATGTGGCTAGACATAGCTCAAATGTCATCTGTACATTTGCTGATGATACAACCATTGCTGGCAGAATCTCAGATGGAGATGAGAGTCAGTACAGGAGTGAGATATACCAGTTTCTTGAGTGGTGTTGCAGCAGCAACCTCACACTCAACATCAGTAAGACGAAAGAGCTGATTGTAGACTTTAGAAAGGGAAAGATGAGGAATCACGAACCAATCCTCATAGAGAGATCAGAAGCAGAGAGAGTGAGCAATTTCAAGTTCCATGATGTCAAGATCTCTCAGGATCTAACCTTGTCCTAACATACTGATACAGCTATCAAGAAGGCAAAACAGCAGCTATATTTTATTAGCAGTTTGAGGAGATTTGGTTTGTCACCTATGACACTTGAAATCTTCTACAGATGTACCGTAGAGAGGATTCTGTCAGGCTGCATCACTGTCTGGTATTGGGGGGAGGGGGAGTTGCTACTGCACAGGATCGGAAGAAGCTAAAGAAAGTTGTAAAATTAATCAGCTCCACCTTGGATACTACCCTTCGTAGTATCCAAGACATCTTCAAGGAGCGGTGTCACCGAAAGGCTGCATCCATCATTAAGGACCCCCATTGGCCAGGATATGCCCTCTTCTCATTGTTACCATCAGGAAGGAGGTACAGAAACCTAAAGGCACACACTCAGTGATTCAGGGACAACTTCTTCCCATCTGTCATTTGATTCCTAAATGGACATTGAACCCATAAATGCCACCTCACTCTTATTATTTCTGTTTTTGCACTATTTTTAATTTAACTATTTAATAAGCACATATATATATATATATATATATATATATATATACTCACTGTAATTGATTTACTTTTTTCCCCTATATTATCATGTATTGCATTGTACTGCTATCGTTATGTTAACAAATTTCACGACATATGTCAGTGATATTAAACCTGATTCGGATTCTTTTGCTTCATTACTGGCCTCTTCAAAACTTTGCCTTTGACCCCTCTCCTATCATTCTAGTCATTCTGGAGACCCAGTAAAACCATTAAAACAATCAAAACAAAACCCTTCACATTAAAAATTCTCAGAAATCTGAAACAGGAATGTGACGCTAGAGAGCCTTACTCTAAGAGAATCCCCAACAAAACTAGAAGTAAAAGATGATTCCTTTAAATAGCACAGGTGCAGTGCTTGCTTCTACTCTTCTGAACCAATGTGCTGACTGTGGCCCATATTGTGAGTTAATTGCAGGGGGAACATCAATTATGTCTTGAATGATGACTGATATCATTCCTGTATGCAGTTTCATACTTTTCGTATGAGTATAGAAGCAGGATTGAATCTCTCATTGCAAAATGCTCAATAAGCAATCAATCAGAATTCACAATCATTTCTATCCTGTGATACAACCTCATGCCACCTAAAAATTGGTGTCTGTGATTGCATTTTCAGGCTTGAAATAAATAAAACAGCACAATTCTATGCGTTTGGATGCAATTTCTTGTTACAAATAAATCAGTCTCCTCCTCAAAAGCTGTTCACCCACATCGTTCAGCAAATTTGTCTGGAGCTTATGCTCCTGTTTCTCATTTTTTTTCTACCAAAGTGGATTAACTCACACTTTGGACATTGAGTGCCACTTTGCTTGAACTCCTTCAAGGTCTTTCCAAAGTATTTTATAGTCAATACTGCTGATTCCTAAATGACTCACTTTCATTATCAGGAAATTTTAATCTTGTGACTTCAGTGCTGAAGTACAATTATCCAAAGCAACACACATAAGATGCTGGAGGAATTCAGAAGGTCAGGCAGCATCTACGGAAATGAATAGATAGTCAATGTTTTGGGCCAAGACCACTCTTCGGAACTGAGAAGGAAGGGGGTAAATGCTAGAATTAAAAGGTGAAGGGAGGGGAAGGGGGCTAGATGGAAGGATATAGGTAAAGCCAGGTAGCTGGAGAAGAAGGAATCAGATTGGAGAGGAGAGTGGACCATAGGAGAAAGAGAAGGAGGAGGGGATCCAGGGGAAGTAATAGGCAGGTGAAAAGTGGTGAAAGCTCAGAGTGGGGATTAGATCGGGGGGGGGGGGTGGAATTCGTTTACCGAAAGGAGACACCGATATTCATGCCATCAGGTTGAAGGCTGCCTCGATAAGGGAATTACTCCTCCACCCTGATACAAGAGGAAGCCCATGGACTGACATGCTTTTCGTATGAGTACAGAAGCAGGATTGAATCTCTCATTGTAAAATGTCTAATAGGCAATCAATGAATCATTTTGGAACAAGAGGAGGCCATGGACCAAAACGTAGAACAGGAATGAGAATCGGAATTAAAATATTTGACCATCTGAAGTCCCCCTTGTGTCGGACGGAGCGGAAGTGCTTGATAATTGTCCAAGGTGATTTCTGGGTTGCACCACTTCGAACTGATACCCAGTTCTCAATTTGTTTCCTGTCATCATTTTGCTGTTACTCAGTTTCCTTTTAACTTAAATGTCTGTTTTTTTTAATTAATTACAAGTCTGTTCTGAATCATTTAAATAAATAATTTATGAATGACTATTCACTGTATAACTACTTTTATACTTCATTTACTTAGTCAAACATATCCTATCTTTAACAAATTTATGCCAATGTCATAATTTCATAATTTCTATGTACTTACTAGTGTGATCTCAAATGATGGATCCACTGTTTTTTCAGATGTGATATTGGACCAATTTGTGAAGTGTCAGTTGATTTTTTATTTGGCTTAGGAGTAATACAATAGTTAACTTCCAATCCCTTTTGAAAATGTGTACTTGAAGATGATTGAAACAATGGTCAGAACATCTTATGTTCTCCTTTCACCAACATAAATGATGTGATTTCCATAGGGATTTGGCAGGTCATCAGTTCCACCAGTTTCTTCAGAGCGAATTCCATTTTTACTCATTCCAAACAATTTTTCAAAGAGTTGTCATATTTCCATTAGTTTCCTGCACTCTTCCACCTCTCCTGAGGTAACATCCATTTATTGGAAAGATGCTCGAAGAAAGTTGCCCCAGTACACTGCAGGTAATCATTATTCTTGACTGTGCCAGCAGGCAGCCTCACAACTTCACCAAATTCTGTTAGTCAGAAATAGTTAGGAAATCATCAATTTAGTTTTCATCTAAAGGCACTGAAGTCAATTATAGTACTCAACTCTACTATTGGCCAGCCTGAAATTATCTGATGCTTCAAGAGAGTATTTATATATCAAGCCAGATCTCTTATGAGATCCATATTATTTGATTAGTTCATGAGGAGCAAGACTTGGGCATGTTGTTTGTGGGATTTTGCTGTGTGCCAATCAGCTGTCATATTTTCTCTATTACCAAAATGAACACATTTTAAGAGATATTTTATTGGCTGTAAAGTGTTTTAGACATCCCAGAGTACCAGAAAGACTACATGTGTGTAAAATGTCTTTTACCTGTTTGATTTACAACAAACTAATTGAAATTGTATTGATATTCAGAACATGAGAAAAGGTTAAACTTAATTTTTGACTTTAATTGTATGCAAACTAGCTGATTGTTTATGTTTCAAGCAACTGCCTTTTGCAATGGAAACAAAATTGTGCAAGATCTAATTCATTCAATCTTGTCATTTTTTTTGTCAGATGACAAGGTTAATGTTACTTCCACTATCTGAATTCTTTAATCATTTTGCACTAATTTTCTTTCATTGTTGATTTTGTTAGATAATCTGTATTTCTTGAAAATATATTCAAACTTAATAGTAAACAATTTACATAAATGTGGAAGGATTAAAATGTATTACCTATTTTATTACTTGGGGGAATTGGCTTTATATTAATTGTTGAAACAATCAAATGAATGAGAGGATGAAATATTATCAGAGAGTTTTCTTCCTAAGTATACGTAAAATCACAAAAAATGTGTTTTATAAACAGGTTTAGAATTTCACTGCAGCTAATGAACAGAAAAAAACTTTCACCCACATTCAACAAGAAGGCAATCATAACATTCATTCCATGTTACTTAAGTTTCATTCTTAGTTGAATGATTGTTGAAAACTTAAAAAATGAATTTGGTTTTAATCAGTATTTCTTCATTCCAAGATAGAATTCACTTAGGTTTTATTGATGCTGCTTTTGTCAAAATGTAGCAGATGTCTGGTTTAGTCGCTGGATAGGTAATACTGCCAATCTTCACACATAATTCTGGCAGTTCAGCAGTAACTGATCACTGCCAACAACAAAAGTAATTCACTGTTGCTGCCAGGCAAAATATTAAAGCAGCAATGATTAATGCTGCACTTCACTTAGCTTTAAAACCTTCCACTAGTCTGTAGAGCAATAAAAATGAAAGGCTCCCTGAAACAGAAAATATAGTTAAGCATGAAGTCTAGGTGTTGCAATAGTTAAACATGTGGTTTTCCTTCTCTCATTTCACATGCTGCTTGCAAAGTGTTTTAGTGAAATAATTTTGCTTCTATGTAATCCATTTTCTTGCAGATTTCAGTTCACAAAATGGAACTGCCTCCAGTTCAACAACTATTTTACTTTTCTGATGGAGAAGACACCATTACACATCGTAAGAGGAGAGTTTCAGGAAGATTTAAAGCAAGGGAAATGATGTCATGGAACATTGGGACTGTGAATTTGGGGTGACAAATTTGTAATTGTTGATGATTGATGATTGCTCTTCTGGTGAAGGAGAGCGAGGAGATGTAAGCTAATTCTTACAGTCAGTGGGAAGGACTGCCCAAATTTCAGCAAGCTTTTCGGAAAGACTAGAGTGTAACTTGAGATTTTTTGAGACACAAATCTACCAATGGATTCCTTGAGGCACAAAGAGGTAGAAGAGGTTTCCCCAGAAAATCGATTGCACAACAATTTGTAATAAATTGTGTTGGATGAATTCACATCCATCGGAAAATGAATGATGCAATTGCCATCGGAAACTAAGGTATTGTTTCTGTGGTTTTCCCAGTTATGCACCTAATGACAACAACTGTTGTGCATCATGAGTCTGAAGCCTTCCCAAAAGAAATGGAGTTGCTGGTGGAAAATAAAAATAACCATCATTTGGCACGCCATAAAAAATTAGCCCATCTAATTATAAAATCACTGGAGATACTCATGGTGTCCAGGATCATGGGGATGGGGGGTAGATTCAGAAAGGTGTGCATTTATGTACATTAAAGGGCTGAATGTGGAGTTAAGTAGTGGTTCCCACGATATCCATAAAGAGGGCGTAATTTTTTAATGACATTGCTTAATTATTCTTAATTTTTGCTTCCTGGCATCTCTTCCATTCAGCTTCTCTCTTAAAGATCCTTATGGATGGCAGGGGAGAGAGAGAATAAAATTTCCCTCTGCAAATCTCTCTCCCTTTCTCCCTCTTCCCTGTTGGCCATAATATGGCCTGTTGATGTCTGACAGTCATGGGATGTTAAGAAGTTACATCCTTCCTAACTACTATGTAGTTAAAATGTCTGTCACACTGAAAGAATGGACCCACACACACAATTCATCGTTTACTACATCATTCCAGCAGGAAACAATCCCAATGTTGTTCAAAATTCATTTAGAGCCAATCTGATGTTTTCCTTGTTGGGGCCGGCAGAAAAAAAGGGGGATCTGAGTTGGAACTAGAGCCACACACAATGACATTACAGCACTCCAACAAGGTAAAGCTGAATTTTAAGTTAAGCAAGCAAATGGGCCTGTGAGAATGTCGACTGGCAGACTAGAGTTTAGCTGGTATTTGTGCAGGGTGTAACATGGTGGCCCATGAGGAGTGTAATGTAATCATGAGTGTTTGTGTTTAGAGTAGAATTTCAGCAACTTTTGGGAGAGGAGAGGTGGCTAAATGATAGAGTAAGTGTAGAAGCAAAAACAAGCAATGTTCCAGTGGTGGAAAAGCACGATTATAGCAGTTGGCTGAATATAAGGCAGAAAATACAACCATCTTGAAGCAGTATGTCAAGGCAGTAAATCAAGCAACTTTTCTCAATAGGGGCAGTTGGGCGGGTAGATTAAATCAGGTCCATAACTATGTAAATCCCCACAGGTCCACAAATGATGGTTTTGGGTTTACCAGGATTGTGAGAAAGTGAACTTCTACTCATTCAGAATCTGATGGTGGACAAGCAATTGGAAAACATTAATTAGCATTAAATTAGCCATCTCGGCCAGAAACTGAAGGACAGCTGGTGTTAAAAGACAAAACTATCAGATTGGTGGAAGAGAGAGAGAATGGTCCTGAAATTGGATTGAGATAAATAATTGGCACAGAGTAACAGAACTTTTACTTTCTATGTATTTAAATCAAAAAGAGTTTTGGATATGATTTAATGCCTTCAAATCTGTCTACTTTCAATCTTGTTTCTTACCAACTTGTTAGAGTGCTCTTCAGGGACTGAAATATATTAAACAAATAAATCAATTTTTCCTACCCGCACCTTCAAATAAAAAACATTTTAACAGTCTGAGGTTTACTGAGTGACCCGGTAGACATAAAATCCAGCCAAAAGAAAAACACTTTATTTTAACATCACTATAAGTGCTTCTTATTTGCAAAAATATTAAATTGCTACCCAATACTCAAAATTCCAACTTTTTGAAATGTTTGTCTAGATCAAAATAATTGGTTTCACAGTACATACAAGGCAATTCTGGCATACAATATCCACAATGCATATATACTCCTAACTATCTAATTTTACACAGTGCCTTGCCAAAATGAAATAATTATCAAAAGACTTGCCAAAGATCTAATCTTAACACAGCAGACGGGCGGGGGATGGGAAGGCCCCAGTTTGAGGAACAGAGCATTTTATCTCCAGGGCATAATTAAAGATGTACCCTCCTGATCAAATAGAGATTTGAGCAGCATGCCCAATTGTAACCTGCGATTTCCAATGTGATAAACAAGCTTCCTAAAGTGAGATTGTATTTTTCATTGAGATACAAGTGACTGCAGATGTTGAGTCCCTCCAGCATCTTGTATTGCATTTTGAACAGCTTCCTCTCACCTGCTCTCTCTACATATGCCTAACTACTGCTCGTTCTGCTCTCCTCGTTAAGAGGTTGCCACGGATTTTGTAGAGTTCACAGCACAGAAACCTATGGTAACAGCTAAAATTTTTGACGTGAACATTAAGCAAAATGGATGAAGATAGTCACATGGAAACTCTACCAGGCAACAATTGGACCCACTGAAGTGATGCTGAAACCTCTTTATTTGCAACTTCATAAACTTTTGTACACAATACAGCTACAACTCCCATTCTATTTAATTAGCTTCACCATCCTTTTTCTATGTAATGGCTCTTGTGGTTGAATATACAACAAATACACATTGTCAAAGCTCACGTTGGTGGAACGGCACCCCAGTGGCAACATCTTCAGGAAAATTTAATCAATTTCTTTAGGAAAAATGATTGAAAGAAAATTGCTCAATTGCTTGACTGTAATAGAGTACTATTCACAGTGGCAACATATGAGGAATGAAATTACATTAACAACACTCACAACACGCTGGCAAAGGTCAGCAGGTCAGGCAGCATCTGTGGAAAAGAACAGTCAATGTTTCAGGCCGGAAACCTTCGTCAGGCCCGAAACGTTGACTGTTCTTTTCCATGAATGCTGCCTGACCTAGTGAGTTCCTCCAGCGTGTTGTGAGTGTTGCTTTGAACCCAGTATCTGCAGAGTGTTTTGTGTTTACGAATTTACATTAAGAATTTTTGCAATATTGTGCATAGCAGCCAGTTCATTTGAAGAGACCCTAGAGCTCTGCTTTGTCAGTGCCTCTTAACATTTTGGTCTGCAATACAAGATCTCCTTTGCCAAAAAGATAATTGATAATTTTGCCTGAAGTTTCCCTATGTAAAGACAACATTAGATGTGAATGTTGTGTACCGTTTCTCAGATTGTGGGTGTTATGGATCATTCTGGAGTTATGAAATTATGGATAGCATAATTACGGATTATCTAAACTGAAAACCAGTATTCAGGAAATAAAACCTGTCTACAACTTGACTTCCAATTGATACTTCCTAGTGAGTGAAACCAGTCATTGAATGTGGGGCATTCTGATACTGTCTCATTGAAACTATAATGGGAAAGAGTCCAGAAGAAAGGTCTTGGCTCGAAATGTCCACTATCTATTCATTTCCATAGATGCTGCATGACCTGTGGAGTTCCTTCAGCATTTTGGGTGTGTTTCCCTGGAAAAGACAATAGATTGTTAAATATATACCTCTGCTACTTAAGGCACAGTACAGACTTGCGGATAGCAGTGGGATCAACCTATCCTCTAATGGTATCATGGGCTCAGGAGATAGACCAGAAGAGGGGGAAGAAAGGTAGCAAGGTGTCCATAGTGAATGAAAAGATACTGAAGATTTGCTTCGTGTACCAGCAACCGGGGCATCTAGCAAGGAACTATTGAAGTAAACATAGAGGGGTATGACTATGTCTATTATTTTGACAGTGGCCTCTCAGACCAGGGTTGGAGGCAGTGTCCTAAAAGGGGAGGAAAGTGTGAGAATCAGCCACTAAAACTTGCAGAAATCACAGTAGTGCTCTCTCAGTCTGATCTGACTGCCAACCAGATCATAAAGCTAGACAGGACAGACAAACAGCTGCTGGCAGCCTCTATTGCCAGTACCGGTCAACCAAAGATGTACACAAAAGGTTTAAAGGGGGCCAGCAAAGTAATGTGCACACAGAGTTATTAGTAAAATTAACTAATCAACTCTTGCCGACGACTGGAGAGGTGATTTACATTACCAGTACAGGGCATCAAACAATGATTGAAATTCACGAGATACGCCCAAAATGTACACATACATGAGTTAGTAGAAGCTAAATGCATGTGGAATGTGTGAGTGTGGGATGGTATAGGGCACTCACGAGGAAATCTGCTGATGCTGGAAATTCAAGCAACACACATCAAAGTTGCTGGTGAATGCAGCAGGCCAGGCAGCATCTCTAGGAAGAGGTACAGTCGACGTTTCGGGCCAAGACCCTTCGTCAGGACTAACTGAAAGAAGAGCTAGTAAGAGATTTGAAAGTGGGAGGGGGTGGGGGAGATCCAAAATGATAGGAGAAGACAAGAGGGGGGAGGGATGGAGCCAAGAGCTGGACAGCTGATTGGCAAAAGGGATATGAGAGGATCATGGGACAGGAGGCCTAGGGAGAAAGAAAACATAGAAACGTAGAAACATAGAAAATAGGTGCAGAAGTAGGCCATTCGGCCCTTCGAGCCTGCACGCCATTTATTATGATCATGGCTGATCATGCAACTCAGAACCCCGCCCCAGCCTTCCCTCCATACCCCCTGACCCCCGTAGCCACAAGGGCCATATCTAACTCCCTCTTAAATATAGCCAATGAACTGGCCTCAACTGTTTCCTGTGGCAGAGAATTCCACAGATTCATTACTCTCTGTGTGAAGAAGTTTTTCCTAATCTCGGTCCAAAAAGGTTTCCCCCTTATCCTCAAACTGTGGCCCCACGTTCTGGACTTTCCCAACATCGGGAACAATCTTCCTGCATCTAGCCTGTCCAATCCCTTTAGGATCTTATATGTTTCAATCAGATCCCCCCTCAATCTTCTAAATTCCAATGAGTACAAGCCCAGTTCATCCAGTCTTTCTTCATATGAAAGTCCTGCCATCCCAGGAATCAATCTGGTGAACCTTCTTTGTACTCCCTCTATGGCAAGGATGTCTTTCCTCAGATTAGGGGACCAAAACTGCACACAATACTCCAGGTGTGGTCTCACCAAGGCCTTGTACAACTGCAGTAGTAGCTCCCTGCTCCTGTACTCGAATCCTCTCGCTATAAATGCCAGCATACCATTCGCCTTTTTCACCGCCTGCTGTACCTGCATGCCCACTTTCAATGACTGGTGTATAATGACACCCAGGTCTCGTTGCACCTCCCCTTTTCCTAATCGGCCACCATTCAGATAATAACCTGTTTTCCTATTTTTGCCACCAAAGTGGATAACTTCACATTTATCCACATTAAATTGCATCTGCCATGAATTTGCCCACTCACCCAACCTATCCAAGTCACCCTGCATCCTCTTAGCATCCTCCTCACAGCTAACACTGCCACCCAGCTTCGTGTCATCCGCAAACTTGGAGATGCTGCATTTAATTCCCTCATCCAAGTCATTAATATATATTGTAAACAACTGGGGTCCCAGCACTGAGCCTTGCGGTACCCCACTAGTCACCGCCTGCCATTCTGAAAAGGTCCTGTTTATTCCCACTCTTTGCTTCCTGTCTGCTAAGCAATTCTCCATCCACATCAATACCGTGTGCTTTAAGTTTGCACACTAATCTCCTGTGTGGGACCTTGTCAAAAGCCTTCTGAAAATCCAAATATACCACATCCACTGGTTCTCCCCTATCCACTCTACTAGTTACATCCTCAAAAAATTCTATGAGATTCGTCAGACATGATTTTCCTTTCACAAATCCATGCTGACTTTGTCCAATCATTTCACTGCTTTCCAAATGTGCTGTTATCACATCTTTGATAACTGACTCCAGCAGTTTCCCCACCACCGACGTTAGGCTAACCGGTCTATAATTCCCCGGTTTCTCTCTCCCTCCTTTTTTAAAAAGCGGAGTTACATTAGCCACCCTCCAATCCTCAGGAACTAGTCCAGAATCTAACAAGTTTTGAAAAATTATCACTAATGCATCCACTATTTCTTGAGCTACTTCCTTAAGCACTCTAGGATGCAGACCATCTGGCCCTGGGGATTTATCTGCCTTCAATCCCTTCAATTTACCTAAAAGGGGGAGGGGGGGGGAAAACCCAGAGGATGGGCAAGGGGTATAGTGAGAGAGACAGAGGGAGAAAAAGGAGAGAGAGAAAAAGAATGAGTGTATATAAATAAATAACGGATGGGATACAAGGGGGAGATGGGGCATTAACGGAAGTTGGAGGAACAACACCTTATGTTCCGTCTGGGTAGCCTCCAACCTGATGGCATGAACATTGACTTCTCAAACTTCCGCTAATGCCCCACCTCTCCCTCGTACTCCATCTGTTATTTATTTATATACACACATGGGGAGCAAATTCAGAAATCAGAGGTACAAAGGGACTTGGGGGTCCTCATGCAGGATTTTCTGAAAGGTTAACTTGTCAGTTGAGTCAAATGTGATGTTGGAATTAATTTCAAGAAGTATATAGAATATAAAAGCAAGGAGGTAGTGCTGAGGCTTTTAAAGGCACTGGTCAAGACCGCACTTGGAGAATTGGGAGCAGTTTTGGGCTGCTTTCCTAAGAATGGATGTGTTGGTATTGGAGATACCACAGAGGATGTTCACGAGAACAATTCTGGGAAGAAAATGGTCAACATTTGGTGATAATTTGATGGCTCTGAGCATGCACTTGCAGTTATTTTGAAGGGGTGACCTCATTGAAACCTATCAAACATAGAGTTGATGTGGAGAGGATGTATCCTATAGTGGGGGAGTCTAGGACCAGAGGGCACAGTTTCAGAATTCAAGGATGTCCCTTTAGAACAGTGATGAAGTGGGATTTTGTTTGGCAGAAGCCATGGATCTATAAAATTCATTGCCATTGATGACTGTGGAGGCTGAGTCATTGAGGATATTTAAATTTGAGGTTGATGGGTTCTTGATTATTCAGGACTTCAAAGGTTATGAGGAGAGGCAGGAGAATGATTCGAGACAGATAACTATTCAGCCACAATGGAGTGGTAGAGCAGACTCAATGGGCTGGATGGCCCAATTCTGCTCATATGCCTTATAATCTTATAATCATGTCAGGGGGAGGCAAAGTTCAAAGTAAGTTTATTAACAAAGTATATATACGGTATGTCACCACATACAGTGCAACCCTGAGATTCATTTTATTGCAGGCATACACAGTAAATCTAAGAAACACAATCGAATCAATAAATGTTGAGAACACAAGATGAATAGTCCTTGAAAGTGAGTCCATAGATCATGGGAACAATTCAGTGATAGGGCGAGTGAAGTTGAGTGAAGTTATCCCCCTAGCTCTAAAGCCTGTTGGCTGAAGGGTAACACCTGTTCCTGAACCTGGCGGTGTGGGTCCTAAGGCTCCTATACCTTCTTTCTGATGGCAGCAGTGAGAAGAGAGCATGGCCTATGGTGAGACTCCTTGCAGATGAATGATGCTTTCCTGTGACAGTGCTCTGTGTAGATGCACGCAATGGTGGGAAGGGATTTACCTGTGATGGACTGGGCAAGATCCGCAACTCTTTGTCAGATATTCCATTCAAAGACATTGGTGTTTCCATAACAGTCCACAATGCAACTAGTCAATATACTCTCCACCATGTATCTATAGAAATTTATCGAAGTGTTAAGTGTCATGCTGAATTTTCACAAACTTTTCAGGAAATAGAGGTGCTGTCATGCTTTCTTTATAATTTCATTTACATGCTGGATCCAGGACAGATCCTCTTAAATGATAACGCCAAGGAATTTAATGTTGCAGACCCTCTCTGCCCCTGCTGCCCTGATGAGGACTGGCTAATGAAACTCCAGTTTCCTCCTCCTGAAGTCAATAATCAGCTCCTCGCTCTTGCTGACATTGAGTGAGAGGTTGCCGTTGTGGCACCACTCAGCCAGATTTTCAATCTTCCTTCTACATGCTGATGAGTCACCAAATTTAATTCAGCCTACGACAGTGGTGTCGTCAGCACACTAAAATATGGCACTGGAGCTGTGCTTAGCCTCACAGTCCTAAGTATAAAGCGAGTAAAGCAGGGGGCCAAGCACACAGCCTTGTGGTGTACGTGTGCTGATGGAGATTGCGGAAGAGATATTGTTGCCAAACTGAACTGACTAGAATCTGCAAGTGAGAAAATCAAGAATCCATTTGCACAAGGTGGTATTGAAGCCAAGGTTTTGAAGCTTATTGATTAGTTTTGAAAGAATGACAATATTGTATGCCAGGCTGTAGTTGATGAAGAAAATCCTGATATATGCATCTTCGCTGTCCAAATGTTCCAGGGTTGAGTGTAGAGCCAATGAAATATCATCTACTGTAGCCCTATTGTGACAGTAGACAAATTGGAGCTGAGCCAAGCTGCTTCTTGGGAGTGATAAGTTTCACACCAACCTCTCAAAGCACTTCATCATTGTGGATGTAAGTGCTCTGGATGCAAGGGTAGGGGCCAAATACAATCAAGAACTGTTGGTGTATCTGGCTGTCGAGGGAGCAGCAATTAAAGTAAAGACATGCATGAAGGGGGTGAAGAAGGAGCAGAAAGGGAATTAATGTGCATTTCACAGGTCAAAGAAAGCCACAGCAAAGCATGACACTACAGAAATTGAAAGTGATGAGAAATAAGTCATAAGTGACAATTTAGTACAAATATATGGAGATGTGATGGACCATTGTAACCATCTTAAATAGCTAGACCATAAAACCATAAGAGATTGGAGCAGAATGAGGCCATTTGCCCGTTGTGTTTGCTCCATCATGGTTGATTTATTATCCCTCTCAACCCCATTCTCCTGCCTTCTGCCTGTAATCTTTTATCCCTGATTAATCAATAACCTATCGACCTCCACCTTTAATATATCCAATGGCTTGGCCTCCAGAGTTGTCTGTTTCAATGAATTCCACAGATTCACCACCCTCTTGCTGAAGAAAAATTTACCTCATCTCTGTTCTAAATGGACTTCCTTCAATTTTGGGGCTGTGCCCTCAGGTCCTAGACTCACCCAGTATAGGAAACATCCTCTCCACATCCACTCTATCTAGGCCTTTCAATATTCGATAGGTTTTAATGAGACCTTCACTCATTTTTCTAAATTCCAGCGAATACAGGTCTGGAGGATCAAATGTTCTTCATACATTAACCGTTTCATTCCAGGACTTATTCTTGTGAACCTTCTCTGGACCCTCCCCAATGCCAGCACATCTTTTGTTTTATAAGGGACCAAAAACTGCTCACAATACTCCAAGTGCAGTCTGACAAACACCTTATAAAGCCTCAGTATTACATCCTTGCTCTTGAATGTTGAGGGATAGAACAAAAGAGCAGGGACATACTAATCAAACAAAGCCAGATGGTGAGAATTTTTAAATTTATTCACTTAGGGAATGCGGGCATTGCCAGCTGAGCCAGAATTTATTACCCATCCATAGTTGCCTTTGAAAAGGTGGTAATGACTAGCCTTCCTGAACCACTGCAGCCCCTGAGGTGTAGGTACACCCACAATGCTGTTATAATCCTCCCATAACTGGGTGACCAAGTCATGATAAGGGAGCTGCATAAAAGGTTACACTCCCAGCAAGATAGAGTCATAAATGGTGCTCCTGATAAGCGACACCTGCATTTGTGTGCTGGGCAGCCAGAGAAAACACTGGATTTAGATTAAATGGTATGACTCACCTTCTTATCGCCCTCACAGGCAGATCAAGGGACCAAGTCTACCCAGTAACAATGTCATTACAGAGTATCTAAGTGATGAGCACCAGCCGTTTGCTTCAAATCTGACCACTCCTGAAGGAAGCAGGTCTGCAAATGAAAAGGAATGTGATTGCAAGTGCAGAAGACAGAATGAGAGAGAGAAAGAGAGCATGTTAGCAAGCTGTGAATAAAGTGTTGCAGTATAATGGTAATCATACTTTGTAATGAAAGCTAGTTCTAGGAGGTAGTTGATTAGCTACATAGACAAAAATTGAAATACATTGAGAAAATAGATGGGATGGGATCCAAGTTATAGCAAATACATCAAGTTCCACAACTTTGATGCCCCGGCAGACTGAGAAAGAGAGAAGAAATTGCACAGAGCATCTGAAGGCCTGGATAGGAGAGAACACAAGTGAGCAAGGCCATTTCAATGGTTGGGCCAGAGAACAAAAGAACACTTTTGGAGGGTGTGCCAATGATATAAGGTCCTTGTTGGTGTTCAAATGGAGACCACCCTATACGCTCCTGTAGATCGATCAAAGGGACCTAGAGACTTGACAGATTATTCTGACAGTCCTCTGTCATAGCATGGAATGTGAACCTTTGTCAGATTTCTGTCCAGGGGGCAATGCTCCATTTAGTGACAGGCTTATTGATGCAGTGAGAGATTATTTAGTTTGTGGAATCTTACAAGAAAGCATTCAAAAACAGCTCCTAACTGAAGCACAACTCACATTTAGAAGAAGAGTTGAAATCGCTGTATCAATGGAAATGGCAGTCAGAGGTGCAATTGAGTTGCAGTTAGGAATGAAAGGGAGGGTGAACAAAACTGTAATGTCTAAACAGAATCTATGAATTAGTTAAACCAAGCATCACGTACTATTGTCACACCGTTGATGCACAAGAATTCCATAAATGTGCTGAGAAAATTCAAACAGTGGTGGATGTCCCAAGGCTAAAGGACGTGTCACAGATGTGGTCCTATTTAGGATTTGTCAGCAGTATCCTGCCAAACCTGGCCTCTGTGCTCCAACCCTTGAACTCATTCCTACAGATTAGGAAGAAATGGCAAGGGACAAAGCAATGTGAAGTGGCTTTCGAAAGCGTAAAGGAAATGCTAATGGCAGACACAGTACTCATACATTTTCATCCACATTGTCCAGGATTCCTTGCTTTCTGGTACAGGTGAATCCACAGAAGGGTGTTCCATTAACAGCAGCACCACAAATGCAGAGATGGGCGGGGGACTTTTCACTTGCATTAGGGAGAATATGTCAAGAGGAGTGAGCCCTTTTGTAATTTTTTTCAGGCATTTCCTTTTCCAGGTGTGAATGGGACAACCCATCAGCGTCTCCATTATTAGTTATCCTCTTGAATTCAATCTTGTAATTGTGTCTCTTTGTGGCAGAAGTGGCCCAAAGGGAAACCAGAAACGGCATCACACTGTCTTAAGTCTATATGGCCACTCAAAATTGCTGAAATGTGCAGCAGAAACTCCTGTTCCCCATTTTTACCAGCACTGCGATGAATCTGCCCTGACAGAGGTTGCCTTATGTGGAGATTAAAAGCTGTTGTGCATCCAAGCTGAGAGCTAAAGTTGGAGGAACTATATGGTAGTCATCTAGGCGTGATCAAAGTGAAAGCATTGGCTTGAGTGTTGACTGGTGGTTTGGGATAAATCAGCAGATCGAGCAGCTTACCATGCACTGTTCAGGACGCCAACACATCCTGAAGAAAGGTGACCAGAGCTGTCAGCATCAGTTCCTGCAGTGCCAGAATCAGTTCCTACAACCACCATGGAAGGCCCCGAAACCTGAGATTGTTTCACTGCCACATGTCTCACCTGCCAAGCAGAGTGACCCTCCTTGTCAGGAAAAACATTGTCCCACAAGAGTAAGAAATTCTCCACAGTGGTTAAATCTTTAAGCCTGAATGGGACAATTTAAAAATGTCTATGTTGTGTATGTCTGTATAGTAGTTGTATTATATATATGCTGTATGCTTTCTATATTGAGTTGGATTTTATAGATAAGCAGGGAAGTGTCATGTATTTAATTTTTCAGTAATATTTGAGTGACATTGTAAATACATTGTTTGATTATGCATCCTTTGTTGTTTACATAATTCATTATGTGCATTACGGGTTCTATGTGATTGGCTACCATGTCATAAGTGCGCAGCTCACTGAAAGTAAAAACAAATTAAGCACATGTATCTCCCAGCACCATGTTTTCTTTCAATTGGTTTTAAATGTTTTGGAGGTACAAAACATAACAACATTTTCTTAAAAATGTGGTTAAAACTTTGAATGTATACAACTGGTGGTCGCTGAAGTAGCAATCTACTTCCGGAACAATGAACTGACCGTGGTTGGGATGGTGACTACCAAATATTCATCTCATCACTTGGCTTCTTGCAGTATCATGTACCTTAGTTGTGCAATCACCAAACCACAAAAATGGCATCCGGAATAAAATTGCAAGCTAATTCTTGTACCTTCTAGGTTTTCTATAAATCTTCAAAACAGGGCAGTTAACCTTTGTGATGCTGACGATGACTTGAAGAATCCAAGTACACTAACATTTCCCAGACTGGCTATTGGAAAACGTTCAAAAATGGGCTGTTTACAGCTAACCTTCTAAGATCAGATCATTACTATTACTTTAAATGGAAAGCCAGATAGATAAAAGAAAAACATCCAAATAATGGAGGATGAAAATGTAATCGAAATAATTTTACGGTGATGAGAATAATTGAAGGAAAACCTTTTCAGGGTTTGAAACTCTAAATACTTCAGTCCAATTGCAATAGAGAAACTAAACAAATGCTATTTTTAATAGCTAATGAAACAGGGGGAATATTGTATGAAAGAATGGTGGGAATATTTCTTTATGCAGGGTTGCATGGGGCCATTTTTACAGATGAGTATTGGATCATAATCTGCAGGGTATGAAAGCAGATTTAAGGATTCAGCTGACTGTTACAGTAATTGAATATGCAAGTGTTTTGTTGCCTGGGGACAGCAAATGTCCTTGGAGGAGATGCCATGTCTTTGAATCTGCTCCTTTGCTAACCAAGACCTAAAGCTGACACAGTATTGCTGGAATTCTTAGATCTGATCAGTTAGAACCCATTCCTAACTACTGTACATGCCTTCCATGCAACAGCATTGACTGCATAGCGTAAAGTAATGTAAACATTTTTGAAGTGGCAGTCAGGTATTTACTCATATTGGTGGTGTTATTGGATCTATTTTTACAACTAGCTTTGGGAAGTAGGTGGAACGAAATGTCAGTCAGCATAAAGTGTTTTTGTATTTGTCTACAGATGCAGGAATGTGGGTAAAATGCTGGTACTTCTTGGAGAAATGGCCACAATGCACTCCACTTCAAATCATTGAGATAAATATTAGCTTTAATAAAACATTTCATTTGTGAAGTTATATATTAGTAAGTAATAGTATATAATTCTACAAGCTTTTACACTACAGCATTCTGTACACAGACTTCAGGATATTAAGTATATACTTTGATTTCACCTCTGACTCTAGGTATCCGACAAGCAAGAATTATGATCACAGTTCACAAGATGCAGTGCTTTAGGCAGATTCTGTTCTGTAGCTGCCCCTGTCATTTGACACATTTCCAATTAATTTTTCAAATTCAAGTTATGCAATGTTATCTGAAAATCAGGTAATGCATAAAAGAACCTGGACGTAATAGAAGCAACACACACAAAATGCTGGTGGAATGCAGCAGGCCAGGCAGCATCTATAGGAAGAAGCACAGTCGAAGTTTCGGGCCGGATGCTTCATCAGAACTAACTGAAAGAAGAACTAGTAAGAGATTTGAAAGTGGGAGGAGGAGGGGGAGATCCAAAATGATAGGAGAAGACAGGAAGGAGAGGAATGGAGCTAAGAGCTGGGAAGTTGATTGGCAAAAGGGATACAGAGCTGGAGAAGGGAGAGGATCAAGGGACAGGAGGCCCAGGGAGAAAGAAAGGAGAAGAGGAGCACCAGAGAAAGATGGAGAGCAGGCAAGGAGTAATTGTGAGAGGGACAGAGAGAGAAAAAAGAGAGAGAGGAAAAAAAGGGGGGGGGGGATAAATAAATAAATAAGGGATGAGGTTAGAAGGGGAGGAGAGGCATTAACAGAAGTTAGATAAGTCAATGTTCATGCCATCTGTTTGGAGGCTATCCAGACAGAATATAAGGTGTTGTTCCTCCATGCTGAGTGTGGCTTCATCTTGACAGTAGAGGAGGCCATGGATAGACATATCAGAATGGGAATGGGACATGGAATGAAAATGTGTGGCCACTGGGAGATTCTGCTTCCTCTGGTAGACAGAGAAAGCAGGATACCATGTCCCATTCCCATTCTGATATGTCTATCCATGTTCTCCTCTACTGTCAAGATGAATCCACACTCAGGTTGGAGGAACAACACCTTATATTCCGTCTGGGTAACCTCCAACCTGATGGTATGAACATTGATTTCTCTAGCTTCCATTAATGCCCCTTCTCCCCTTCTTACCCCATCCCTTATTTATTTATTTATTTATTTATTTATTTATTTATTTATTTATTTATTCTTTTTTCCCTCTCCCTTTTCTTCTCTCTGTCCCTCTCACAATAACTCCTTGCCTGCTCTCCATCTTCCTCTGGTGCTCCCCTCCCCCTCTCTTTCTCCCTAGGCCTCCCATCCCATGATCCTCTCCCTTCTCCAGCCTTGTATCCCTTTTGCCAATCAAATTTCCAGCTCTTAGCTTCATCCCTCCTCCTCCTGTCTTCTCCTATCATTTCAGATCTCCTCCCCCCCCCACACTTTCAAATCTCTTACTATCTCTTTCAGTTAGTCCTAATGAAGGGTCTTGGCCCGAAACGTCAACTGTACCTGTTCCTATAGATGCTGCCTGGCCTGCTGCGTTCCACCAGCATTTTGTGTGTGTTGCTTGAATTTCCAGCATCTGCAGATTTCCTCATGTCTGGACTTAATAGACATTGTCATGAAAAAGTGCAGATAAAAAAATTTGGTTTTCCTAACCTCCTTCCCTGGTCAATTAATTAGCTATGAAATGTATTATCTGAAGTAGGCTGACAATCACTTCATACACAGCGCTGTCCCATGACAGCAAATGTAATTAAATGGTCCAATTTAGCTGCTTTTGTCCTGAGGATTAAAAAGGCATGAATGTCGGTCAGGAAACAGGGGATCTCCTTGCTCATTTTCAAATAATGCCATGAGATCATGAACTTTTTGCATGCATTAAGTGCTTGGAGATGTCACTACCTGTAACAAGTCTTTCTCTGTGTGTTGTGCTCTGAGATACCCTGTCGACCATTTTTCCCTCCTTAGCTGTCTGACCTGCTGAGTTCCTCCAGCATTCTGTGAGTTCCAGCACATGCGGAATCCTGCATTTCTTCTATGCATAATATGTAACTCAAAATGAATTTTTGCATGAATGGAATATCAGAAGATATTTCTCAAAATGTTTTGAATACTCTGTGCATACTGGGAGATCTGAGATTTTATATAACAACCACTCTGTATGCAATGAGTACTCAGATATCTCTTCTATGTAATGAGCATTTGGAGATATCTTTCCATACACAAAAAAAAAGTACTTTTATGCATTGGGTGGTCAGGTATTTCTACAGAATGAGTTCTTGAAAACATCTTCTGTATGTAATGAATACCTGGAGACTTCTCTGTGTGTAAAGAACATTTTGACTTATTTCCCTCATTGTAATGAATGCAAACGAAATATATGCTATTGTTAATTTGCGAGGATAATTGGTTTTTGATGCCTTCATTCTACAACTCAGTGTACAGTTCATTTGGTTTTATTATGAAAATGGCTGTAAGCATCTGTATTTTTAATTCAATAAGGTGTGACTAGTGATTAAATGCTCCATCTAAAGGCTGGTTAAGGTTTAGTTCTATATTGATAAATTCAAGTGCTTTATTATTTTTCTGGATTTTTACAATTGAAGTGATCCAACATGACATTTATAACTAAAATTGTGACACTGCAAAATAATAACTGTTTGGTGACTTCATACTCCTCCAGACGATGAGCAACTCATATTTTTGTTATTTAATGTTTTAATTTGCATAATTTATTCAAATACAATGACTGGAATTCAAATTCATTCTTTAGGATTTAGTTTCTATGTTTTACTTTATCATGCTTTCAAAAGAACACAACTTTATCATGACTCCTAGCAGTAAGGTGTATTGGGAAAATATGGTCTGGAGTTTCTTCTAAAAATTAGACAATTCTGGAAAGGGGCTTGACTTGGAATAAATGGAGATCAGGTTTTGAGGTGTACTTTCCCTCCTCAATTGTAATTTCATATTTTCTACAGCTCACCTCTTCCCCACCTTTTCAGTCTGCGCTGGAAATATTGTGAAGGCCAATTCACTACCACCCATCTGTCCCCTTGTTATCAATACTGAAAGACAAAAAGTTCAGGTGAAAAGAAAGAACAATGATGGCCCTAATCATTATAAGGAAAGGGCCTAGCTGTAGCTTCATCTGCCCTCTAACACTTATGGGGTTCAAAGTTAAATGCTCTTTTATTGTTGTCTTCCATTTGTTCACCAACAGTGTGCTGAACCCAACTTAAATTTCCTTAAAACCGATCACAAGTTCCCCTGACTGGGGTAATCTCACCAGGAAGTTTGTGGTATTGATCCCCAGTCTAGAAAAATGTAATTAGTTCATGGTATGGTGGGGACTATATTTTCAGCTCCAGTCTTACAGAATGCAAGAGAAAACAAATTTATTCCCCTGCTACATCACAGAA
Organism: Mobula birostris; assembly: GCF_030028105.1. NCBI lineage: Eukaryota > Metazoa > Chordata > Chondrichthyes > Myliobatiformes > Myliobatidae > Mobula > Mobula birostris. Next base: position 66,462,915 of record NC_092373.1, read on the forward strand.
TTTGTAGATCTTAAGTATTAGCAGGAACTCTCCTGTGACACTATTCCTATACAATTCAACATTTGATCGGCTTTTCTACCTTTAAATTGTACACTGATAAATTATTAGCACATTGATACCAATTCATGATCTTTTTCCCATCAACCTCCACCTTTGGAAGGGAGGAGAAAACTATCAATGGATATAATTAGAATTCTGCAACTGCATTACAGCTCAGATAACCTATAAGCAATAGTTTAAGGGAGTCAAATTTTCCTTAATGAATTTAACTGGCAGTAAAACAGTAACTAATCCTGTCCTATATCCTCAAGACGGACTAAATAATAATGACATTATTCAACAGACCATCCAAACTCACTTTGTGCAATCATCCGAATGAGGGAAATTTATTGTTTGTAAGGTTGAAATTCCTCTCCCTGTGACTGCGAGGTTTTCCTCCCATGTTGCAAGTGCCGTATGGGGTTGATAAATGAACTGGGCACATGGATGGAATTATGCATCGCAGGCTGTTTGGACCGGAAGGGCCTGTTAACCGTGCTCTATCTCTAAATTTAAAAAAAATAAGTAAAACAATATTCTTTTGAAGACTTGAATATCCACTTATCTTCAGCAGTTGCTTGCTGTCCTAGATACTTTATGGAGTATTCATGCATTCCACCTCTGTTAGAACATTCTCTTTTCATATGCTGAAAGGTCAACAAGACCTGACAATGTTGGAACAATCATGTAGGGGATTAGATGATTATTTATTATTATTGTGGGCGCTGCAGCAGTGTAGAAGTTAATGCAATGCTATTACAGCTCTAGGTGTCGGAGTTCAGAGTTCAATTCTGACACTGCCTGTAAGGGGTTTGTAAATTCTTCCTGTGAGCCACATGGATCTCTTCCAAATGCTCTAAATCTCTGCCCACAGTCCAAGATGTACTGTTTAGTAGGTTAGCTGGTCATTGTAAATTGTCCTTTGATTAGGCTAGTTTTATATAGTTAGGTTGCTGGGGGCGGGATCCTGCGTAATACTGCTGGGTTTTTCAGGCACCTTTTTTATAATGTATATGGTCTTGATAGCAGGTAGGCTGGTGCCGATGATGCATTGGACAATCTTGACGACGTGTTGTAGAGCCCTCCTGTCCGCTGCAGTGCTTTTTCTGTACTATGCCGTGATTCTGCACGTTGGAATGCTCTCTACTGCACATCTGTAGCAGGTCATGTGTGTTGATGAGCATAGCCCGGCTTGCTTCAGCTTCCTTAGGAAGTCGAGGCATTGGTGAGCTTTTTATGACTGTGAGCAAGGTATTCTGGGACCATTAGATATTGTGCGAGATGGGTACTCCCAGGAGGTTAAAACTGCTGGCACTGATGTAAAGAGTGAGTGATGTGAGAACCCCTGAAGTTGATAACCATCTCCTTTGTCTTGTTGACATTGAGAAAGAGGTTGTTAATTTAATTTAAGAGACAGGAGTTTGAATTCTGTACAGAGATAGCCCATTTCCAGGTATATCTAATGCTGTGCATTTGTTCTTCCCTCTGACCCTTCACAACCATCATCCACCCCACCCCTCATCCACTAAACAAACAACAAGCTCCACCTCTTCTTTTCTGCCATTCAAGCCCTCTCTTCTCATTCATATGCAGAGATAGGTGAAGGCCAGGTTGGGGTGCTTTTCGACAGAGCAACCTATAATTTTCCCTAGTGTTAGGGTGGAATCAGCAAACGTTTAAGGCACTGGTACCCCTTATAGAATGATAGTGTCTGAACAGTTTGTCTGTATTATCATAGGCATCCGTTAGTCTCATGAGAACATGGATTTGCGCCTTGGAAGGTTTCCAGGGCGCAGGCCTGGGCAAAGTTGTATGGAAGACCCACAGTTGCCCATGCTGCAAGTTTCCCCTCTCCACACCACCGATGTTCTCCAAGGGAAGGGCATTAGGACCCATACAGCTTGGCACCGGTGTCGTCGCAGAGCAATATGTGGTTAAGTGCCTTGCTCAAGGACACACACGCTGCCTCAGCCAAGGCTCGAACTAGCGACCTTCAAATCACTAGATGAACGCCTTAACCACTTGGCCAAATTGGTGACATAAGATTCAAAAAGCCAATTAACTCCCTTTGACAAGTTGCTAAAACCAGTACTTGATCCAACCAATTCTGTTGAATGTCAGAGCTTTACTGATGATAGTTTACTCAATTTGATTCTTTATTGAGACTTGATGGAGGTTAAAGGATTCGCTGCTGGTGCAGGGATTATTCCAAAGTGGAACTAGTTATTCTTGACAACTAATAAATAGAGTGGTCCTATCTGAACAAACAATAGGTGTCTTAAGCACAGGAGATTCTGCAGATGCTGCAAATCCAGAGCAACACCTAAATGCTGGAGGAACTCAGCAGGTCAGGAATAAAAAGTCAACATTTCAGGCCAAGATCATTCATCAGCACTGGAAAGGAAGGGCAAAGAAACCAGAATAAGAAAGTGGCGGGAGGGAAAGGAGCATGGCCTAGAGGGTGATACGTGAAACCAGGTGGGTGGGGGAGGGGGATGAAGTAAGAAGCTGGGAAGTGATAGGTAGAATAGGTAAAGGGCTGGAGGAGAAAGAATCTGATAGGAGAGGAGAGTGGACCATGGGAGAAAGGGGTGGAAGGAGTGGCACCACGGAGGTGATAGACAGGTGAGAAGAAGAGGTAAGAGGGGAGACCGAATGGGGAACTGAAGATGAGGGAAGTGGGGGGCGGTGATAGGGAGGTATCTTACTTGTTCTGTGTTTTGGTAATCTACATGGCTTTAGCTTATTAAAACAAGGTCATAAAAGAGTTCATAGCATTATGCTTAAGAAGAACAGAGGATTTCTTAATTGAGTTGTGGCATAACATATTTCTCAATAAACACTTAGAAATAAAATTTGGTCATTATTATCTTGTTGTTTACAGAGCCCTGTTGTGCATAAGATGCTTTCTCTGCTCTTTACAACAATAAATATACTTCAGAGATCATAGCATTGCATGTTATTTGTCTTAGACTATCTGAAGTTTTGATTAGTTGGTATGAATGTACTGTAAGTCTTTTCTTCAAAACTTTAACAACATTGGTAGCCACACACATGGACAACTGATAATCAACTTGGATAATTGATAATCAAAACCTCAAACCATTTCCTTTAGGCAAAAAAAGATATTGACCATGCATTGATTTTTCCAGTACACCAGTTTTGTAAATTTTAACAAAAAATAGTTTCCTATTGCACACTGTACGGAGGTAGACAAAAATATCCATATTTCGGAGCTTGAATATCAGAAATATAAATTTGCCACACAACAGCATGGTTCTCTTCAAGCGTGCTAGAAGCATGGTGTATATCTGAATGTAATTACAGGCTTAGAAATTCCAGGGCACCCCAAAGGCAGAACACAATCATTTTTGCCAAGGCTTCTATGGCTCCTATAAGCAGTTGAAATCATCCTGCAATGACTGAGGACCAGCAATCCCCGATCGAGCTGGGGTTTGCTATCTCCAGCAGTGTGAATGATCTGGCCAGAAGGGTGAAGACTGGGATAGGTACTGAGATCTGCAGTCAGTTTGACTGCTGGACATTTAGGGGAGCTGGGAGAAAAGGCCCTCTAATTAGACTGGAGGAGCTGTGAAATCACAAATACTTATACAGAGCCACAGCATGGAAACAAGATGTTTGGTTCAGTGAGCCTGCACCATCCCTACAGTAATCCCTTTCTCTATTCTCATCAATTTCCTTCAGCTCTTTCATTCACTTGCACAGGGGCAATTTACAGTGGCAAATTAACTCGTCAACCCATGGAACTTTGGGATGTGGAGTTATTTTATCAACTAGACACAATCAATGTAGACTAGAGTATAAAAACAAGGATGTAATGTTGAAGCTTTATAAAGCACTGGTGAGCCCCTTATCAATGAAAAGATGTGCTGACATTGGAGAGGATTCAAAAGAGGTTCACAAAAATGATTCCAGGATTGAAAGGCTTGTTATTTGAGGTGTGATTGATGGCTGTAGTCTTCTACGCTCTGGAATTCAGAAGAATGAAACCTATTGAATATTGAAATATCTCGACAGAGTGGACATGGAGAACATGCTTGCTAGGGTGGGGGACTCTAAAACCAAAGGACACAGCCTCAGAATAGAGGGGTGTTCTTTTAGAATTGAGATGAAGAGGAATTTCTTTAGCCAGAGGGTGGTGAATCTGTGGAATTCAATGCCACAGGAGGCCAAGTCATTGGGTATATTTAAGGCAGAGGTTGATAGATTCTTGATTAGTTAGGGCATGAAGGGATGTAGAGAGAAGGTAGAAGATTATGGTTGAAAGGTAAAATGGACCAACCGTGATGAAATGGTGGAGCAGACACGATGGGCCCAGTGGCCTGATTCTGCTCCTATATCTTATGGTCTTACAGGGAGAACATGCAAATTCCACATTGTCAGAACCCGAGGTCAGGACTGAACCCTGTCTATGGCGTTATGAAGTACAGCCTCTACAAGCACAACGCTGTTTGTTCAGGGGTGGAATAATGGATGAGGCCCCGTCAGTACAGTGGAGAGATGCTGGAACAATGAAAATTAGAAGTGAGACATGATGATACACCGTGAAGACCAGTCCAACAATGGGCACTCACAGGACAGCATGGATTAATTGCTCCAGTTTTGCTCCAAAAGCAGCATTTCATTAGTAACAATGTAAAGTTAAGAGATTCTGACATAGGAATCAGATCAGATGACAAGCACATTTTCTCACAAGAAATGCTTGGCTCGATTTCTGGATGAAAACTGACCTGGAAATAGATAATAATCATATTGTTCTTCTGAACACATCCATACATATTTTCTGTTGGGCAATGCTGAAATTTTGCGCCATTTTGTTGATGGAAACTCAATGCCCAATTTGCATGCATCCATATTTCACAAGTACTAATTTGATAATGACCAGATATTCTGGGCACTTTTTGAGAGACAGTTGTTGGCCACGATACCAGTAAGAAGTCTTTTGCTCTCCTTGGATATAATGCCACATCTGCAGACAAGCTGACAAAAAGAAATTGTATGCTTGGGTGTCTGATTACCTGAAATAAAAGCATGCTGCAGTTCTTTGCCACATGGCCCTGTTCCAGATTTTTAGAGAAAAGGGTCTTTTAAATACTGGGACTGCTGCCCATTCCATACAAGCATTTTAGAGGTAGCCACTCAATATACTTAGATCATCAGACCGGCACCTTGCCAGTAGTGGAAAAGGGCCAAAGACCCGTCTATCTGAAAAAGCTTTGAAATATTATTTGCTTATTTTCTCCCTCCCTTCCCCACATGTCAGCCAGTTTTGTTTGGTTCACCTCTGGGAGTTGTAGGCCCACAATGAGTCACATAAAACCATAATAACATAAGATATAGGAGCAGAATTAGGCCACTTGGCCCATTGAGTCTGCTCCGCCATTTCATCATGGCTGATCCACTTTTTCTTTCAGCCCCAATCTCCTGCCTTCTCCCGGTATCCCTTTATGTCCTGACCAATCAAAAATGTATCCACTTCTGCCTTAAATATTTATAAAGACCTGGCCCCCACAGCTGCCTGAGGCATTGAATTCCACAGATTCAATACTCTCTGGTTAAAGAAATGTTTTCTCATTTCTGTTCAAAAAGCCTCTATTCTGAGTCTGTGCCCTCTGGTCCTAGATCCTCTCACCATAGGAAATATCCTCTCCACATTCACTCTATCAAGGCCTTTCACCGATATTTTTCAATGAGGTCACCCTCATCCTTCTGAATTCTGGTGAAAACAGGCCCAGAGCTATCAAACTTCATATGACAAGTTATTCAATCATGGAATCTTTTTTTGTGAACCTCCTTTGAACTATCTCAATGTCAGCACAACCTTTCTCAGATGAAGGGCCCAAAACTGCTCACAATACTCCAAGTGAGACCTCACCAGTGCTTTATAAAATAGCAACATTACATCTTTGCTTTTACATTCTAGTCCTCTTGAAATTAATTCTAGCATTGAATTTGTGTTCTTCACCACTGGTGACTCAGCTTGTAAATTAACCTTTAGGGAATCTTACACAAGGACTCCCAAGTCACCTTTCAACTCGGTTTTTTGTATTTTCTCTCCATTTAGAAAATAGTCTGCCCTTTCCTTTCCGCTACCAAAGTGCATGATGTATACTTTCTGACATTGTATTCCATCCGCCACTTATTTGGCCATTCTCCTAATCTGTCTTTCTGTAGTCTCTTTACTTCCTCAAAACAACCTGCCCCTCCACCTATATTAGTATCATCCACAAAATTTGCAATGAAGCCATCAATTCTGTCATCCAAGTCATTGACATATAACGTAAAAACAAGCTGTCTCAACACAGACCCTGTGGTACAGCACTAGTCAGCAGCAGCCAACCAGATAAGGCTCCCTTTATTCCCACTCTTTGCCTCCTGTCAATCAGCCATTGCTTTATCCATGCTAGAATCTTTCCTGTAACACTATGGCCTTGTATCTTGTTAAGCAGCCTCATATGGGGTGCCTTGTCAAAGGCCTTCTGAAAATTCAAGTATACAACATCAGCCAATTTTCTTTTGTCTATCCTGCTTGTTATTTCTTCAAGAATTCCAACAGATTTGTCAGGCAAGACTTTTCCTTGAGCAAACTATCTTGACTATGGCTTATATTATCACGTGCCTCCAAGTACCCCCAAACCACATCCTTAACAATCAACTCCAATACCTTCTCAACCACTGAGGTCAGACTAATTGGTTTATAATTTCCTGTCTTCTTCAATTTTCCAGGCTACTGTAATCATTCCAGAATCTAGTGATTCTTTAAGGATCATTACTAACGCCTCCACAATCTCCTTTGGAACCCTGGGGTGTACACCATGCTGTCCAGGTGACTTATCTATCTTCAGACCTTCCAGTTTCCTGAAAAACATCCACCTACTGACAATTCCACACACTTCTGACCCCTGACTCACTGAAACTTTCACCATACTGCTAGTCTCTTCAGCATGAAGACTGATGCAAAATACTTAATTAGTCTGTCCATCATTTCCTTGTCCCCCATTTCGATCTTCCAGCATTGTTTTCCTGTCGTCCGATATCCACTCTCACATCTCTTTTACACATTAAGTATCTGAAGAAACTTTTAGTATCCTCTTTAACCTTTTTCTTCTTAATGTCTTTTTTTAGTAGCCTTCTGTTGGTTTTTAAAAGCTCCCAATCCTCCAACTTCCCAATAATTTTTGCTCTAGTGTACGTCCTCTCTTTGGCTTTTATGTTGGCTTTGACTTCTCTTGTTGGCCATTGTTGTGTCATCTTGCCTTTAGAATACTTATTCCTCTTTGGGATTATAAATGTTGTGCTTTCCAAGTTGCTTCCAGAAATTCCAGTCATTGTTGCTCTGCCATCATCCCTGCCAGTGTTCTTTTCCAATCAATTCTGGCCATCTCCTCTCTCAGGCCTCTGTAATTCCCTTTACTCCACTGTAATACTGATACATCTGATTTTAGCATCTCCTTCTCAAATTTCAGGGTGAATTTATTTGCCCCTGATGGTTCTTTTACGATAAGCTCTCGGTTCAATTCTGGTTCATCGCACAACACCCATTCCAAAATAGCTGATCTCTTAGTGGGCTCAACCACAAACTGTTCTAAAAAGCTATCTCGTAGGCATTCTAGAAATTACCTCTCTTGGAATCCAGCACCAACCTGATTTTCCAAATCTACAGGCACATTGAAATTCCCCATTACTATTGTAGCATTGCCCTTTTGGCATGCATTTTCTATCTTCCGTTGTAATTTGGAGGACACATCCTTACAACTGTTTGGGGTCTGTATGTAACTCCTTTCAGGCTCTTTTTTACCCTCGCAGTTCCTGAGCTTTACCCACAATGATTTAACAGGTTCTGACTCTACCTCACTTCTTTCTAATGATTTGATTTCATTTCTTACCAACAGAGTCATGCCACCCCCTCTGCCTACCTCCCTGTCCTTTTGAGATAATGTGTACCCTTGGAAGTTAAGCTTCCAGCTATAATCTTCTTTCAGCCATAATTCAATGGTTCATACAAAATCATATCTGCCAATCTGCAAATGTACTACAAGTTCATCTACCTTATTCTGTATACTGTGTGCATTCAAGTATAATACCTTCAGTCCTGTATTCAGCTTTTTCAATTTTGTCCACCTTTTACGTTGCAACTCATCCTGTTGACTGCAATTTTGCCCTATTATCAGCCTCTCCTTGCAAGGAGTCTTACTACACATTAACTTAGTTTGTAAATCAAATATGTCATAATCAGCACTATCACTCCCATTCCCATACCCCTGCCAAATTAGTATAATCCCTCCTGAACAACTCTAGCAACCATGCCCATGAAGATTATGGACCTCCTCGGGTTCAGGAGTTACCCATCCTTTCTGTACAGGTCATACCTTCCCCAGATGAGATCCCTATGATTGATAAATCCGAACCCTGCCCCCTGCACCAATTTCTCAGCCATGCATTCACCTGCCTAACTATCCTATTTTTATCCTCACTGGTGCCTGGCACTGTCAGCAATCCAAAGACTACTACCTTCCACGTCCTGTTTTTCAGCTTTCTACCTAGATCTCTAAAATTTCTCTTCAGGACCTCTTTACCTTGTCTACCTATGTCACCAATGTCAATAAACACCAAGTCTTCTGGTTGCTCACCCTTGACCTTGAGAATGCCATGGACCTGATCCAACCCATCCCTGACCCTAGCACCAGGAAGGCAACATACCTTCCGGGTATCCTATCGAGCCAACAGAATCTTGTCTCTTTTCCTTTGACTATGAAATCTCTTAATAGCACTGCTCTCCCTTTCACCTCTCTGCTCTTCTGAGCCACAGTACCAGAGACCCGGTCACCACCCCCCACCCACCTTGCCACCCCCCCCCCCCCCACCGGTAGGTCATCCCCTTCAACAGTATCTAAACATGTATACTTACTATTGACAGGATGACAGAGAGGCACTCTGCAATGGAAAGTGTATGTCCCCTCCTTTTCTTGACAGTCACCAGGTTACCTATCTCCTGCAAGCTAGGGCTGACTACTTCCCTGTTGCTCCTGTCTATCACCTCCTCAGTCTCCCATATGAGTCAAAGGTCATCAAACTGCAGCTCCAGTTCCTTAATACGTTCTCCCAGGAGCTGCAGTTTGGTGCAGCTGGTGCAGATGTGTTTACCTGGGAGACTGGAGGTCTCCTAGACTTGCAACATCCCACACACAGTACAAAACACTGCCCTGGAGCCATTCTCACTGTACTACTATACCTTAACAGACTTGGAATGAACAAATAAGAACAAAAAGAGAGACACTGACCAGATACTTTACCTGGCCCAAGCCTGATCTCGCTTAAGCCTGATGAGCTAAAGCCACCTTAAATCTGCACACTCAGAAGAATTGCTACTCCGCTTGCACTGGAGTTATTTTTATTTGCCCATTCTAATGAATCCCTCTCGTTGATTGGTCACAGCTGAACTCAGAGAAACTGCCCCGAAGCTCTGCCTTTTAAAGCTAGATTGCGGACCTGATTGAAAGTTAGCTCTTTTTATCTAAACCTTCTTGTTGACTGGTCGCTGCCCAACTCCCCTAGGAGTAGATGTGGTTAATGTGGGCTGTGAAAGGCATCTGGAAGAATCTCAGAGCTACAGAGAACACAATAGTATATCATCGCTGATAAGGAACATTAATATTTTGCAATTCAGATAATTAAAAAAATACAGCCTCTTATGAATGAAGTTATCTTGCTGAACTGAACTGGAATCTCAACTAGCAACCTTACCTATAGCATGCAGATTTTCTGAATGCAGTCTTCTGAAAAAAAAAACACTATGGAAATAATAGCTCCTTTTGAAGTTCTTTGAATGGCCAATTTCTCGACAAAGAAAATAATCTGGACTAAAATCCCAAGGCGCTAGCTGTCCGTCCATATCCTTCTGTGCCCTTTCCTTAAGCACAGTGACATTCTCTCTTTACCCTCACATTTACCTACAAACGTTTGTACATTAAATTACCTCTACCACTTGTTGCCTGTTCCATTAAACTATCTCCACTTTTTTTTTACAAATTGTACCTTTTTGCTGTCAGTCAAATCTCCCACTATTGCACTTGTGGCAACTTTAGGGATTGTTTTCCTGCAAGCAAGTTCAAACCATTAAAACATGCAAAGAGAGAAAGTGGTCCCAGCATTTACCCTTGGAATGCTTGAAAAGTTTATCGTACTACACCAAGAATAATTTCTTCTAGGCACATCTAGAATTTTATTAGGTAGGCTTTATCCAGAATTGACTTGGATTAGCAGTATTTTACACAATTATGATTGATATTAAGGGGTAAAGTTAAGATTCAGCAAGCAATTTGGAATTATGTCAGACATTAGTGCACCTGAATTAAGAAATAAAGTATATATACAGTATATATTTTAATTAAATCTTTACTTGTTGCTGTATTACAAGAGATCAACAGGATTTTTATTCTTTTCACACTCTGAATCCAGCTGAGGCTAATATTTTGTTTTCAGAAAGCAATATAGTTAAATTAATTTACATGTCTCAGCGAGCATTCCAGCTCAGTCCTATGCAGCTTTCATACCTTATAATACTGCAGAGGGCACTTGCCAACATTAATAGTAAGCTTTAGGGAAAAGAATTAAAAGATTCTGTAAATAAAGATGATGTCAGCTCTTCCAGCAAATCCGAATGGCACAGACAGCCACATCTCTATGCCGCGAGTAACTTCACATATCAATTTCATAAAAAAAAGAGTACTAGCACAGTGATAAATTTTATCGAGCATTCCCATGATCCCCAAACCATACTTGCTTCAATTACTTTTACCAAATTAGTTTTCAGTAAAATGGTAGAAATTTACTCATTAAGGTGATGCTGAGGATCATTTATGAGAATTTTCTGCAGTCATAATCTGCCACTGAGTCAGAGAGGAAGGTGAATATTTAACTATACATCTGGTCTTTCATGAGGGAGTTAAATCATTCATCAGTTGTGTGGCAGTGAGATTAATATTTGGCTATAAGGCAGAATTATTCACCCTATGCTGTCTCATACACAAATACGCATTCAATAACATTACCTCACAGTGGATGAATATACAAGAATTAATTAATGGCTGTCCAGATGCACAGGGCAATTAGATAGAACGTTGGCATAAACAAATCAAGAACTTAGAAGTTTACAAATGGAAATGAAAAGATGGAAGGAAACATCATTAAACAAATGGGTGGTACAGTGACATCACTAGCAGAAGTGAGACACAGGAGACTGCAGGACCTGGAGACTGGAGCGAAAACAAAACTGCTGGAGGAACTCTCAGAATCAAACAGTATCAGTGAAGACAAAGGATTGGTTGACATTTTTGGGTCAGGGTTCAACTGCCTGCGACACAGAGACCTGGGTTCAAGTTTGGCTGTGGGTTTTCAATCTGCGTGGAATTTACTTATTCTTCATGTAACAGTACGGGTTTCCTCACATGTTCCAAAGACATGTGGATTGCCCTTTGTATGAAGGGAACGATAGCATCTTGGGATGGGGGCGGGGGTGCTTGATAAGAATGTGAGAATTTTTTGAAAAATTGGATCAGTGAAGGATTAACATAAATTGGTGGTTGATGTGAACCTGGTAGGCTAAAGACCATACAGAAATAAATAATGGAAGTCGAGACCAGAGTACTTACAGTACATGGAATTGCATGCATGCCTTCGGGATGTTAGAGGAAATCAGACCTCCTGGAATCAAAGGGAGAACATGTAATCTCCACAAGGACAGCACCAAAAGTCAGGATTCAACATGGATCCATGCCTCTCTGCCACCCACATATTGATGTTGATTTATTAGAGTTCTGGTAAAGCCAGTATTTCGAAATGGAGAACATTTAATAATATCAGATGGTGGAAATGGTGGTCTAGTGTTATTAAATGGCATAGTGAGCATGGTGTTGTTTATCAAAACAAGATTATTCAGGGTGCTCAGTCATATTATACAAATTTTCAGTACGCTTGGTCAGAATTTATATACTGACTTGTAGTTTTCATAGCGCAATTCTTATTTGCTTGGCAAGTTGACCAGTACTTATGATTTACACAAAATAGGTAGAAAGTAAATTTAAATGGTTACTGTTAACTTTATCAGAATTTTGAACCATCTCAGTGAACTAGTGATTCCATGATCTTCTGTAGGAGTCAGTGGATTTAACTCTCAAGCATATAGGTATGGCACCTTTAAGAGTATAAAAGTATTTTGCCATGGCTGGAAGAGCGAGAGGAGGGGAAGTCTCCAAGCCAGACTGAAATGCCAAGCAATGAAAGTTCCTCTATCCAGCAACTTGTTAGTAAACTATTGCTAACTATTCTACCAGGCACTCAGGACACTGAATTGCCATCATCAAACAATAAACGATGCATCCCAACGCATTCCCAATCATAGTCGGGGACTTCAATCAGGCTTGCTTAAAGAGATCCCACCAGCATATAACCTGCAGAACCAGGGTTTGCACACATTAGTCCACTACTATATTACAATAAGGATTGCCTACTGAATACATACCTAGAAAACATTTTGTGAAATCTGATCATTGGCTGTCCTTGTCCTACCTGCATACAGGCAAGGGTAATGAGCAAGGCTCCAGAGATAAGGACAACAAAGAGGTGATTGTGGGAGGCACAGTAGTGGCTTTGGGATTGCTTTGAGTCAGAGGATTGGGCCGTGTTCAAGGATTCATCAAAGGATCTGAATGAATGCAACGTGGTTGTCATGGACTTCATAAAAAAACAGTCGTAGATGAGTGTGTCCCCACAGAATCATTCAGAGTCTTCCCCAATCAGAAGCCCTTGGTGAACCATGAGATGCAAATCTGCTGAGGGTCAGATCAGAGGCATTTAGGTTTGGTGATCAAGTAAAATACAAGACGTCCTGGTACAATCTCTGGAAAGCCATCTCACGTACAAAGTGGCAATTCTGGACCAAACTTGAATCACTGAAGGATGCTCGACAGCTGTGGCAAGACTTGAATCTAGTTACTTCTTACAAAGTGAAACCAAGTGACATAGGTGACACAAACACAGGAAAATCTGCAGATGCTGGAAATCCAAAGAAACACATACAGAATGCCTGTGGAACTCAGCAGACCAGGCAGCATCTATGGAAAAGCGTAAACAGTCGCTGTTTCGGCATAAGACTCTTCTTCAGGACTGAAAAGGAAGGAGAAAAGTCAAAAAGAGAAGATGGGATAAGGGGAGGTAGGAGTACAAGGTAGCAGGTGATAGGTGAAACCGGGAGAGGGGGAGGAGAAGTGAAGAGCTGAGAAGTTGATTGCTGGAAAAAGATTAGGGTGGGAGAAGGGGGAATCTGATAGGAGAGGACAGAAGAACAATGGAAAAGAGGGAAGGGGAAGGAGCACTGTAGGGCGGTGATGGGCTGGTAAGGAAATAAGGTGAGAGAGGCAAACAGGAATGGGGAGTGGTGAAGGAGAGGAGGTGGGGAGGGGGCAGTTACTGGAGGTTACCCAGATGGCTTTCCTTCTCCATCCTGAGTGTGGCCTCATTGTGGCAGTAGAGGAGGATATTCTGGAATGACATGCTGGAATGGGAATGGGAAGTAGAACTGAAATAGGTGGCTACCAGGAGACCCTGCTTATTGTGGCATATGTAGGGAAGGTGCTCGGTGAAGCAGTCTCCCAATCTATGCTAGGTCTCCTTGCATGCGGAACAAGTGCCACACCTGCTCAAACACCTCAAACCTCACTACCATTCAGGGCCCCAAATAGTCCTTCTAGGTGAGTGACACTTCACTTGCTAATCTGCTGGGTTCATCTACTGCATCCACTGCTTCTGTTGTGGCCTCCTGTATATTGGTGAGACCCATCGTAGATAATTGACTTCAAGAGGAGAAAACAGTAGGTCCATCAACCAGTCTTCATTGGGGGATCGGTGGTGGAGAGGGTCAGTAACTTTAAATTCCTCGATGTTATCATTTCAGAGGATTTATCTTTGGTCCAGCATGTACGTGTAATTTTGAAGAAAGTACGCAGCACATCGACTTCCTTATACATTTGTGATGATTTAGCATAGCATCAAAAATTTTGACAAACTTCTATGGATGCTTGGTGGAGACTATATTGACTGGTTGCATCATGGCCTGGTGTGGAAACACTATTACCTTTGAATGGAAAATCCTACAAAATGTAGTGGATACAGCCCAGTCCATCATGGGTATAATCCTCCTCTCCATTGAGCACATCTATACGGAGCATTGTTCAAAAAAAGACATCGACAAAAGGCAGGTAGCTAGAGGCCAGTTAGTTTAACATCTGTAGTTGGGAAAATGCTTGAAGCTATCATTAAATAAGAAATAGCAAGGCATCTGGAAAGAGATGGATCTATCAGGCAGATGCAGTATGGATTCAGCAAACGCAGGTCCTTTTTCACAAACTTAATGGAGTTCTTTGAGGATATAATGAGCGCAGTGGATAGAGGGGAACAGATGGACGTTATTCACTTTGGTTTTCCAGAAGGTGTTCAATAATGTGCCACATAAGAGACTTATCCATAAGATTAGGATGGATAAAGTTGGGAGTGATGTGTTAGCATGGATAGAGAATTGGTTAACCAATAGAAAGCAGAGAGCTGGGATACATGGGTGTTTCTCTGGTCGGCAATCATTGGTGAACGATGTGTCACAGGGGTTGGTACTGGGCCCGCAACTGTTCACGATATAAATTAACAATCTGGAAGAGAGGATCAAGTGTAGTGTATCTAAGTTTACTGATAACACTAAATTGAGCGGAAAAGCAAATTGTGTACAGGATACGGACAGTCTGCAGAGGAATATAGATAGGTTAAGTGAATGGGAAAGGATCTGGCAGATGGAGTACAATGTTGGTAAATGTGAGGTCATCCACTTTGGAAGGGAGAATGGAAGTTCAGATTATTATTTAAATGGTAAAAGATTGCAGAAGGACTTGGGAGTGTTTGTGCATAAATTGCAAATGGTTGGTTTGCAGGTGCAGCAGGCTTTCAAGAATGCAAATTGAATGTTGGTTTTCATTGCTAGAGGGATTGAATTTCAGAGCAGGGAGGTTATGCTGCAAATGTAGGGGGTGAAGCCACACCTGGTGCACTGCATGCAGTTCTGGTCACCTTACTTGAGGAAGGATATACCAGCTTTGGAGGTGATGCAGAGGAGGTTCACCAGGTTAATCCCGAAGATGACGGAGTTATACTATGAGGAGAGATTGAGTCACCTGAGACTGTACTCGCTGGAATTCAGAAGAATGAGAGGAGATCTTTTAGAAACATATAAAATTATGAAAGAGATAGATAAGATAGAAGCAGGGAAGTTGTTTCCACTGGTAGATGAGACTAGAACTAGCGGACATAACCTCAAGAGTTGGGAGAGTAAATTTAGGATGGAGATGAGGAGGAACTGCTTTTCCCTAGAGAGTGGTGAATATGTGGAATTCTCTGCAGTGGACGCTACCTCAGTAAGTATACTTAAGACAAGGTTGGATAGATTTTTGCACAGTAGGGGAATTAAAGGTTATGGGGAAAAGGAAGGTAGGGGGAGATGAGTCCATGGCCAGATCAGTCATGATCTTAGTGAATGGCAGAGCAAGTTTGATGGGCCAGATGGCCTACTCCTGCTCCTATTTCTTATGTTCTTAAGTTCTTTTGAACCAGAGGGGATAACTTCTTTCAACTTTACTCGCCCCATCACTGAACTGTTCCTATAGCTTAGATTCAAGGACTCTTCATCTTATGTTCTCGATACTTATTGCTTATTTATTTATTATTTTTTCTTTTTTTTCATTTTTTTGTATTTATGCCACTTGTTGTCATTGTACACTTTGAACTTTGACCTCTTGCTACCATCAGAAATAATGAGGAAATTACCATCAGGGATATAGAGGTTGGGCAAGGAGGAAGAGAATGCATAGTGGGTGGACAGAGAGGCAACAATCTCCGCTGATCTACCGGCATTTTAATTCAATTACCAAAATAAAATGGACACGGGTGGCAATTTTAAACGTATGATCGGAATGGACGGAATTCAGCAATGTTTCTGGTGTTCAATCTAAATGCCATGGAGACCACCACCACCATTATTAGGTTAGGAGTCATTAGAAGATACTTACCAGACCTCCCAGTGATTCCTCTTAGCTGGTCAGAAAATTGGGAGTCCGAGAACTGATACTTTCCTAAATGGCCTGAGCTTGAGGTCAACGTTTATTGCTTGAAGAGCAGGTGTCAACCAATGGAGAGAATTGGGGGTGGTCCACAATACATTTATGAGGATAGGAACATTCCCTTTAAAAATCTTTTGGCCTCTCATTTTGCAGAACAATTGGGGGAAGCACGAGACGTTGTTGTGTTCAACGGCTAAAGCAGAATTACTAATTTGTCTGTAAAGTTTTGCTTTCACTGTCATGTGCATCAGCCACTTCACCATCTGCAACTGCAGGATGTTGTGTAAATGGAGTGATTGTTAGTTGCAAATCTCCAGCAGTGAGTTTATCACTTTCGCCCAAGGAAGAAAACAACTGAACATCAAACAGTGAAAAAGCTCTTGCTTTCTCAAATCTCTTGGGGATCTACAAACCCTCATGACACTCTGTAAAAGGTGCAGAAAACCAGGCACTTAGAAGATCAAACACTCTGAAAATAAGGGCCTCAGTCATGCTGTTAGTAACGAAGATCATAGAACTGCCTCAGATTGGCATTGATTCAACAGTCCATACTCAGGAAGATATAGACTGTGAGCTGTAGAAACAGCTAAATGCTGCAGCAGGAAACTGCTCTATTCTGAGATTGGGGTGAGGCACAGTCAGATACAGGTCGACACTTTACCAGCTGTTGCCTTGTTGACCTCGAATTCCTCAGTGATACCACTGCACATGAGATGGAAAACAAAACAAAAATGCCACAGCCGTAAGTGGATTTAGTGAGCATGGGAGCCAGAGGCCTGGGAAATTAAAGAGAGTGTGGGAAACAGAGGCGGTGGGTTTAAAGGGAACAGGCACATACGTGTTTAGGGATAACCATTGTGGTCTTTGAACTCACAACCAGTATGTTGATGATCTGAGATCAGGGCAACAATGATTTACTAACACCGGGTGAGCAGCTTTCCCTTGGGGTCTTACAGGGAAAGGTGCAAGGAGCCCAGATGTGGCCACTGTCACTTGAAGAGGCTGGGATGATCAAAAGACCTAGGGTGCTGAGGGGAAAAAGATAGAGGAAGCGTCAAAGAAGGAAGGGAGTGATTGAAGGAGAAGGGTACTGAGGGGAAGAGGACTCTGCCTTCTCTTTCTCCCTCTTTTCATAGCCACATTTTTGGGGCTCACCACAGCGCCTGCCGATTGACTTGAGACCATCAACATTAGTCACCTTGCACAAGTCCAACCCACTGCCATGAGAACATCACTCTGTGGTCAGAGAGAGCAGTAGGTTAAAGAGAAGTCTTGTAATAGGGGAAGTGATATGGAGAGCAGGAGAAAGGAGAAAACCTGATGGCGGATGGGAATATGATGGTGCTTGGTGCAAACATGGAAGGAGGGGATAAGTGGCTGGGTTCAATAAAAAATGAGGGGAGTGAGGGAGTCAATTTGAGGTAAGATGACAGAGTGGTGGACACTAAAGCAGAGATAGGAAGGATCAAGAGCAAAAGGAAAAATGTCAAGGTTAGTGGAGATGATGTGAGGAGCAGGCTATTGGCAAGGGCATCGACTTGTCGATACTGAGAGCCTGTTCTCTCCTCATGTTGGAGCTTCATGCCACTGGTAATTACCTCACTTTGATGTGGAGTCGAAGATCTATAAGGATGGAACGTGGCCTTTTGGCTCAACTTATCCATTCCAGCCTCCTGAGCTAGTCCCATTTCTTCATAATTGGCCCACATCCATCTAAACATTTCCTATCCATGTAATTGTTCAAATGTCTTTTAAATGTTGTTATTGTACCAGCCTCAACCAGAGGAGAGGCAAGCTGGTGGGTATAAAGGGAAGGGAGTGGTGGGAAAGGAGTTCAAGCTGATTGGTGGACTGAGGAGGGGTGTAAGATAACAAACATGTTGTAACAGGTAGGGAAGGGGAGTTGGGTGGAGTTGGTAAATTGTGGCAAGCGAATGATAGATCGAGGCTAACAAAGATAGGGAAAAGATGTACATGTATGGAGAGGCAGATGGAGGAAGGTGGTGAGAGGGAGTGTGAAGGCTAGAGACATCAGAGAAATGCAGTAACACAAAGGGTTACCAGAGCTGAACTCTGATTATTAAAGGAGGTGAGATTGGGAATCATTAGATCAAAATACCATAAGATAGAGGAGCAGAAGTAGGCCATTTGCCCATCGAGCCTGCTCTGCCATTCAAACATGGCTGATCCATTCTTCCAGTCATCCCACTCCCCTGCCTTCTCCCCATAGCCTTTGATGCCCTGGCTAATCAAGAACCTATCTATCTCTGCCTTAAATGCACCTAATGACTTGGCCTCCACAGCCGCTCGTGGCAACAAATTCCACAGACTTACTACCGTCTGACTAAAGTAATTTCTCTGCATCTCTGTTCTAATTGGACATCCTTCAATCCTGAAGTCGTGCCCTCTTGTCCTAGACTCCCCTACCATGGGAAATAACTTTGCTATATCTAATCTGTTCAGGCCTTTTAACATTCAGGATGTTTCTATGAGATCCCCCCCTCATTCTCCTGAACTCCAGGGAATATAGCCCAAGATCTGCCAGACATTCCTCATACAGTAACCCTTTCATTCCTGGAATTATTCTCGTGAATTTTCTCTGAACCCTCTCCAATGCCAATATATCCTTTCTAAAATAAGAAGTCCAAAACTGCACACAATACTCCAAGTGTGGTCTCACGAGTGCCTTATGGAGCCTCAACATCCAACCCCTGCTCTTATATTCTATACCTCTAAAAATGAATGCCAACATTGCATTCACCTTCTTCATCACTGACTCAACCTGGAGGTTAAACTTTAGGGTATCCTCCACAAGGACTCCCAAGTCCCTTTGCATCTCTGCATTTTGAATCTCTCCCCATCTAAATAATAGTTTGCCTGTTTATTTCTTCCAGCAAAATGCATGACCATACACTTTCTAACATTGTATTTCATTTGCCACTTCTTTGCCCATTCCCCTAAACTACCTGAGTCTCTCTGCATCCTTTCTGTTTCCTCAACAATACTCGCTCCTCCACCTATCTTTGTGTCATCGGCAAATTTTGCCACAAATCCATTAATACCTTAGTTCAAGTCATTGACATACATTGTAATAAGCAGCAGTCGCAACACCAACCCCTGTGGAACTCCACTGGTTACTGGCAGCCAGCCAGACTAGGATCCCTTTATTCCCCTGTTTTCTGCCAATCAACCAATGCTTTGCCCATGCTAGTAATGCCCCTGTAATTCCATGGGCTCTTATCTTGCTAAGCAGCCTCATGTGCGGCACCTTGTCAGGGGAGAGGTGAAATGCCAGTAGGAACCAGAACCAAATGATGGGGCGGAGAATCTTGTGTTTTGTGTGGGTGTAGTGGACAGTTGGAAGGAGTGGGGAAAGGAATGAAAATGGGTGATGGAGGAGCTCCAGATTCCGGCATCTGCAGTCTCTCATGTATCCATAGGCCACACCAAGTCCTTGGTGTGGTTTGGGACCTGGACTACCTGAACTTCAAGAACATCATCAACAGTGAAAAACCTGAAAATCGCTCTGGCCTCATCAGCAGCGATGAGGAGTCAGAATACAGAGAGGAGGTAGTGAGGCGTGTAAATAGTGCGAGAATAATAACCCACGTCTTATTGTGAACAAGACAGAACAGACAACTGTGGCTTCAGAAAGGACCAGGTCGACCATGCTCCATTGTACATCAATAGCTCTGCCATGGAGAGGGTGAAGACCACACAGTTCCTGGGTGTGCACATTTCAGATGATCTAAGCTGGCCCCACAACACCTCCTCACTAGTCAAGAAGGCACAGCTGCATCTACACTTTCTCAGGAGACTGAGGTGTGCAAGGCTCTCCGCCCCATTCTAACAACTTCCTACAGCAAGACCACTGAGCACGTCCCGTCTGGCTTCGTCATTGTGTGGTACAGAAGCTGCAAGGTATCAGACCGAAGACCCTACAGAACGACAGTAAAAACAACTGAGAGGATCATTAGGGTCTTCCTCCCTCCTATTTGTGACA
This sequence comes from Mobula birostris, assembly GCF_030028105.1. Lineage (NCBI taxonomy): Eukaryota > Metazoa > Chordata > Chondrichthyes > Myliobatiformes > Myliobatidae > Mobula > Mobula birostris. The sequence continues at coordinate 66,483,135 of NC_092373.1, forward strand.
TTTACCAGGAGAATTGCAGATGAACGGCCCAGCACATTGCTGAGAATCCCTGCCACCTATCCCACAATCTCTTTGACCCACTACTGTCAGGAAGGAGGTACAGAAGCATCAGGACTAGGACTTCCAGACTAGTTATCAGCTTCTTCTGTCAGGCTGTTAGACTAATGAATATCCAGCTACCACCAAGATCTCGTCACTAGGACAGCAAGCTGTTTACTGTACAATTTACTGTTTACCTGTGCTGTACTTTACTACATGCATTTGGATTATATTTTGTTAACTTATTTACAAAATCATATTTTGGTTTATGTGCTGTGCTTAATATATGTTGTGTGGATGCACTATGTTTCGGAGGAATGTGGTTTCATTCGGTTCTAAATACACACACACACACACACACACACACACACACACAGAGAGTGAAATGACACTAAACTTGGACTTGAACTTGAGCTATCATAGCCCTTTGACTTGGATACTTTGGGAATGACATCTCCTCTCTGGGTAAGATATTCTAGCATCAAAGAGAAAGATGTTTGGCACACAGTCTTCCAGAGGCAAAATGGAAGAGGACGTTCATCTTTTGTAGTAGCCTTCACTCTCGTTCATTAATTGCTCTAACAACTCAGACTTTCCCTTTGATACGTGTCTTCCTCTAGGCCCTCTATTTCACTCTAACATGGAGGGTTAAATTTATTGGAGATTTTCTTCTGACCAAATGCTTGCGTTACAGTCCTGTTGCAACAATCATCCTGTCTCCTCAAAGAGACCAGCACAACGCCTCATAACTTCATCGTAACAACCCCAATTCATTTACTGCAAACTGTTAGATTAGGACATGGTCCAAGTGAGAGATCTTCGTACTACCTCTCCCTCAACCATTCTGTAATTTGCTCTATTATCTCCATTAGCCTGGCCCCAGCAATAGTAGAAATGAAACCATTGCCTCAAGAAAGTAAATTAATGTTCAAATTCTTAAATGACTCCACAAAGATAACCCGCAAACCATTGTCCAACTTTCAGTTAACAATAGCTGGATCATCCACAGTATCTGGACTGCCCAGACATTCACCATAATTAGCACCTGTGATGAGATTTTACACATCTCTACAGGATAAATCCAGGACAGAATGAGAATGATCAAAAGACCTAGGAGTTAGTCTACTAGAAAAACAGAGTGTTCATAGATTGGAAACTGCATCATGACTCAAGGGAAAAGAAACAGCCCAAGAGCCACCTGAAGGTCAAAGTCTAGAAGAATATCTGGGATCTAATGAACAAATAGTGGCTGGAATAAATACAGCAATTTATTGATAACCATGATATGCCTGAATTCTTTAGCACTGCCTGAACTTCCAAGGGCCTACTCGACTGAGAGGAGAATTTATTAACAGCAGAGAGGCGGTTGGCTTCCACAAGGAAGGTACACTTTGAGGAACTCATCAACTGTGATTCGATTTTGAGTGTATCCTTCCACCTAATCCCACAGCAAATTATTTTGTTCACTTTACCATCCCTCATCAATGAGAATTAGAAAAGTTTATGTCATAAACAAAAAACAACAATGCCTCAGAAGTGGATATTTTTGGAGTTCTGGTACTTGATGGTGAAGACCTTGTCACAAATTCACAGTTGCTTCTTCCAGACCTTCATAGGTTGAAGCTTTCTCAACCACCCACTCCATGTGATTGCAAAGATGTTCCCAGTTATGCAGAGTGGAATCTATACGTAAAATGGATATAATATTCACTTATCGTCAAATCAGGAGAAGTGTAGAAGCAATATTTCCACAATATAAGATTAATGGAATCAGAAGCAGACGTGATTTAAATCACAGAGTGAGTCTTCTGCCAAATTAACCAGGTGAATCATTATTCAAAGTTCAATGTCCAAAGTGCATTTATTATCAACTATCTATACTATATATAACCTTGAGATCTGTCTCTTTACAGGCAGTCACAAAAACAAAGAAACTCAATAGAACCCATAGAAAAAGAACACTGTTAAACACACAAAAAAAAACTAATCCTGCGAACAATAAAAAGTAAGCAAATATCATTCAGAACAGCCATGAAGCCAGTCACAGCCATTCCAGGAGCTCATTAGTTGCAGGCCTCAGTTCAGCACAGAGATGAGTAAAACTTGCCAAGTAGTGAGCTGAACACTGGCCCATCCCTTGCCACCGGCCCTGACACCTTGACCTTTCCACTGTGGCCTGGTGCTTAAATCAGCCAGACCTCGGCTCTTTGCTCACTTCAGACCCGGGTCTTGCCACTTCAGTATGCTTTCAGGCCTAGGCACCGCTGCCTCAATTTGACCCATACTCGACCTTTCCAATCTGGTCTGACACTTAAATCAATTAAACATCAGCTTGTTCCTCACTCTCAGGCATGGGCTCCATTTCCTTGCCTCACCTTGGATCCACCACTTTGAATCACCTGTCTGCTCTAGCAATGGCCATTAACTTGCTTGTTCCTTGCTCTCGAGCCTGGGTCCCGGCACCTTGATTTGATCTGTATACACAAAACTGCAACCGTCCTGTACCTTTGAGACTTCAGTTCACACCACCACAAAAATGTCAAGTCGTACAGGCGGTTCGAAAGCTCAACTCCAAAAGGGAAGTTCAGGCAGTGGTCATTTTCCAGAAAAAGTGTACTTAATAAAGTAGCTAGTAGTTTTGTTTGCTGCCAGTAAGTTTTTTCTGTGTTTCACCTGAGCCAAATGATAACTTTTTTACAATAACGAAAAGGCCATGGCTGAGAGTAGAATATACTCAGAAATTAGTTAACAACAGGGATCTTTAGGAAAGTTCCCTGACGTGTATCAGATTTGGTTCCTGTGCAAGGTTGCCTAACCAGGAAAGTATCAATGTTTCCTTATGCAATTGTGACGGGAATTCTTTGTTCTATTGCCTGCAGGAAATAATAAACACAGGAAATGTTGAAAAAGCTCAGTAGGTCAGGCAGTATTTATTCTAAGAGAAACAGAGCTAATAGTTCAGGCCAATGAAATTTCATTAGAATAAGGAGAATGCAGCTCATAATGTAACAATGGCTATTTTCTGTATTTCACATCTCCATTATTGTTTCCTTTCCTTTCTTTCTCTTTGCTGTTCTTGTCGCTACTTAAACCCTGTCAGACAGATTGAATGGCTTCTCTCTGGTCATACCAACCAGTGACACCTATGTTCTCTTGGTTTCCAATCTGTCCAAACATTTCTAGTGAGGATTAACAGATTGCGAGATCGATGTCACATCAGTTGGTGAGGGTTTCACTTGAATTAGTGTACCAGCAGTGTGAGTGTAGTCACAGATAAAGGAACACCTCTTTATCATATACTTAAAATGGTCATCCCAGGTAAGCAATCTCATTACTGCCTTTCCCCTCTCATTATTTCCCTGTACCTCTGCAGCCTATTCCCTCTCTCACATATGCCCATCAATTCTCATTTGATTATTTTTTGCTATGAACCTCCACTAAGCAGTCATTTACATCAGCCAATCACTCTACCAAGCTGCATGTCTTTGAGATGTGGAACTGATCTGAACACCCAACACCTAGAGTATGGATGGAAACCTGGGTTTCCTGGAGCATGTATGACTGTAATTAGAATTAGTCTTTACGGTTTATTTTAAATACTGTCTTAATTAAATATGGTGAATAGAAGGAAAGATGTCTGGAAATTTCAACAAGTTTTGCATTTTAATGGAACATATTCAAAGATATGCATCTTTACACATTAACAGTTGCATTCTTTCAAATGTTTTGATAACTGGCTTGTTAGTAATAACTACTATTTGATGGTAACAAAGAGAACTGCTATTACACCAGCATAGCAACACACACACACTGACGAAGGGTCTCGGCCTGAAACGTCGACTGTACTTCTTCCTAGAGATGCTGCCTGGCCTGCTGCGTTCACCAGCAACTTTGATGTGTGTTGCTTGAATTTCCAGCACCTGCAGAATTCCTCGTGATTACACCAGCATAACTCTGTTTGAACAGAACTTTTTTGACAATGCATGAAAGACGTCTCATACAGTGTACTGAATACATTATTTATAATACTTCACAGCATAATGTTCAACACTACGCTAGCATTGCATAAATTTGTAAATACAGATCACTTTTCAGAAATGAGCATTTATTTTCCAATTACCCTGAGGTTAACATATGTAAAATTGAATCTACTTAGCATAACCAAATAATATGCAGATCTAATATATCAATTATATCAGTCAGGTTTTTATAAGTATTGCAAGTGTGGATGATAGCAAAGAGAAAACTTATTCTTCACTTAATTAGGACACATAAATTATATTAGAATAATCCATTAATGAACCTTTCTGAATGGCACATGAAATATAATATTCTATTTTTGTTTTAATGAATCAAGAATTCTAATAATTTAGTTTTGTGATGTCTCCTTAAATTGTAATTGTGTATTAAGAATCCAATAAAAATTCTAAAAGAAAATGTCTGTTAACTTGTTCTAATTTTTAGAAGTTTTTAGGCAGTGTAATTATTTTTGCACTTTATTCAAGAAATTTAATCAAAACTCTAATAAAAATTATCTGATATATATTACACAAATCTCTTAGAACTGTAGTTCCTAACCTGGGCTCCATGGCCCCTTCAGTTAATGGGAGGGGTCCATGCCACAAAAAAAGTTGGGAACCCCTGTCTTGGAACAAACATTTGATCAATTTTGGGTCTTCTATGCATCCTTGCTTAGGTACAGAGGCTCCCTACAGAACAAAATGACATGAGATGAGTGCAAAACATCTATTGATATTACTTGCAATGTACATATGTATATACAGAGGCTGTGAATATATGCCATGTGATACGCATACAGAAGCAGGTTTTTAAAAGCCAGGTGTTTTTACTAATTTGAATGGATCAACCTTAATCAAGTGCATCACCATATACCCTTCAGCAAGGAGATTACCTTTAACACTTTTACTTACACCTCACTCAAATCCATTCCACATCCACAGCTAATTGAAATCCATTCTCCAATTTCTGTACACCCACTAATCTCTGGATCTAACTCTCAAGTTACTATTCTCCAAAGTTTAAATCCTGATCTTCCTGTTTTCACTGCCCAGAGGAACCAGGACATCCCCAATTACAACCACTTCCCTGCGACCTGTGGCCAAAGTATTCCTAGTAGAAAGCAGTTCCACAGGCATATTTTTATTCTTATGATGGGGTGGGGTGAAGGGAAGGAGAGGTTGACGGTGGACAAATGTGTAACATTTGTTGGGTCTCGTAGATCAGTGTACTTTTTGACACATGGATGAATTTTGGCCCTCTGTAATTTCTCCTTTTAAGTTGTCTGCAGCAATGTATTAGCTCACCACTATGATTGCTATTTAACCAGTGACTGAGAGATAAGAAATTCTGGCCACTCTTGGTTTGTCCTTAACTGAGCTAACTTTCCTGCTATCCTTCTTTCCTGCAATGGCACAACAGCTGCAATCACACACTAATCGGCAGAAACATTTGCTCTGGTATGTCACCATGCTGTTCAGTGCACAAAGGGGGCATACTGTCCCAAGCATTTGAAAATAACTTACAATTCAATAAAAAAGGAGCTAATTTCTGGTGGTTCATAGTAATGTCAACATAAACTATGTAATGAGTATTTCTTCAGCCGTTTGGTATGAAGAACTTTTAGTTAAGGAAATGACAAAAAAAATGCTGCATGTTTCCTCTACAATCATCAAGAGTTCTTTGATATAGTTATTTGCAAATTGCACTAAATTTTCAACAGATTTCCACTAGTATTTACATTATTTTTTTATCTGCAAAAGAATGAATGTTTCTAATTATAGGATCATTCTGTGGATTCATGCTAAAGTTAGAATGAGCTTGATGAAGTTATTTTGACAAAGTTAATTCCTCGGATCTCATTCATTTCCTGAATGTAGTGTCAATCTGAATCATCTGCTTATAGACCAATTGCAAGCAGAGGTCTTTCTTCTTTATCTGGCTATTAAAAAATAGTTTTTGAAAAGAATTTATTTAACCATTCCCTAAAATTGATATCCTTAATTGTCTGCTCCTTTAGAAGACTATATAAATTCCCATGCTATCTGCCTCAGATATATTTTGAGAAGTGCATTCCTTAATTTCCCCCTTGCTGCAAAGTAGTTCAATCTAAACTGTCTGCACTCAATCATTCTCGAAAATCTGAGCCTGTATTGTTCAGGTGCTTGTCAGTTCGTTTGGGGAAAATTCTGCACACATAAACTTGGATGTTAGTACAGGGAACAGGAACACTCCACAAACATCAGCATCAAGTAATCTTGTGTTTAATTTATTAAACTTAAAAGCAAAAAGTTCACTTTCCAGCTTTACTTCACTTCAGTTCCGGGTACCAAAATCCACCAGGGTGACTATTTTAAATTCTCTTCTGCCCCATTTGTAAGATTCTGTATTGTGGCTGTGTTATTATGTCTGTACGTAATAAAGTTCTTCAGTTCCCAGTGTGCAATGTGAGCGGTTCAGCCGGAACTGGAAGTGCCATTGGTGAATGTGCCACACACACACACACACACACACACGCTCTTGGCAGGCTGAAAGCCCTGAATAAAATGCGGTCCAGCTGAAGCCGTTCTGTAAATCTGTAAACAAAATAGTTCTGGCAGTTTTACTCAGGAAAGTTAGTCCTTATTAAAGAACAAACATAACATGGTGTCAGAAGTCGGCATGAGGCCAGAATGAATCAATGTTGCAAGTGACTAAGTAAGAGATGCTAGGTTCTGATGGCAAGAGAGCATGCTGTCTCGAAGTTCACCAAGAAATTGAGGTAAGAGAAGCCCAAAAAAATTCTATTATGATAACCTATGCAGTTCGCTGGCTATCTAGGTGATAATTGGAAATGCTTCAAACAGTGATGCAATTTATATTTAGCAGCGAGTAGAGCTGGAGTTGCAGAGGGAAAATTGAGAGTGTCTATCTTTCCACATGTAATTGGCGAAGACGCTTTGGACACCTGCAATAGCTTTTAAAATGACGAGACTGACTTTAAATTGGACAATCTGTTGACAAAATTTGAGGAGTATTTGTCCCAGGTAAAAAAAAAGTCATGTTTAAAAGCTATTAAATATTTCCTTGTGACCAGAAACAAGGTGTTCACTTTGACAAATGCTTAGCTGAGCCTTTCACATGGAATACACCTTGTGAGTTTGGAGGTTTGAGAGACTCACTAGTTAAAGATAGAATAGTCTGTAGAATTCCTGATAATGGGCTCAGAAAAAGCCTGCTCTGTAAAAAAGATTTAATGCTAGAAAAGGCTGTGACCATGTGTAGGGCATCAGAGACCACACGAGCACAAGCTAAAGAGCTACACGGACCAGAAACAACAGTGCACGCTGTGAACGTGGGGGCAGAACACAAGACGTTTCACAAATAAACCACAAACCAAAGAGATAGGCTCAAATAGTAAATACAACAAATGCAGAGGTAGGCACATGAAGTGTCCTACTCACAGAAAATCCTGCAGTTATTGTGGGAAGAGGAATCACTTCACAAAGTGCAGCAAGGCTACCAAGAGAAACGTGCACATGGTTGCTGAGGAAATGGAAGAAGTCTTTGATAGATTCTCTACAGACTGCTGGTGCTGGTAAAACAGAATGAATTACTCCAGTGACTATGAATAGACAGTAATTCCATTCAAGCTTGACACTGGAGCCCAGGTAAATCTGTTATCTATGGATGATTACAAGACTCTCAAAGTAAAGAACAAGATTTACCCAGTGAAGTTAAAAGTGACAGGCTATTCTGGAGAAAATGCTCCAGTAAAAGGGAACTGTAGTGACCTTCAAGCACAAGGGACAGCTATTGATTTTTGAAAAGTGAGTACAGCCAATATTAGGTCTGACTGCATGCGAAAGGCTCAATCTGGTGGAAAGAGATTTTGTAGTGGCTTCACAGACCAAAGGTGACCAGGCAACACTCAATAAGGAGTATGAAAATGTCTTTGAAGGGCTTGGAAGCTTATCTGATGTGTCTCAAGAAACTCATAACAGCATCAATGAGAGATTCTTATGCAAGAGAAGCCCAAGAAACCCACCTTCCATACACATCTGTATCAGCTACACCAGCATGACAGTCAGGATGCCAGTGCTGATCAGAATGGTCATGATGAAGAAGTCACCAGTATGGCTTCCACATCATGCAGCTTTGCTTCAAAATCCGTCTCTCATCGACTTCCAGTTAAAGACTGGAAATCAAGAATATCTCCATGATCCTCTCTGAAGTTGAAGAGGAAAAATAAAAAGGAAGATAGAGAGACCACACAGACCCAAGTGTCAGAACAACAGCAACAGTTTAACATAAACCCACTGGAAGAGCTGCTATCTATGATACACAGCCAACAGAAGGAGCTCTGCGAATTGAGACAGAATCAGTTGGAACTTCTGCAAAGACTCACTGATCACATGGATGTAGTCTAGGGCTCCAGTCTGAGGCACGTGGAGTGAATTATGGTCACACTGTAAGAACAAGAACAGAGGTGAACAGGTAGGATCTTGGCAGAAGGAGGTGAAAGAAAGGAACACGTGGATCAGAGTTCTCAAAAGGACACTGGTATTAACACAGCAAGTGAAAACAAATAGCACTCCAAAAGGAATCATTAAGACACCACAGAGACAGATTGAGAGTAGCTAAGTGGATAAGAGACTATTTGCTTATTACAATTGGTTAATGTAAATATCTTCGTTAGAAAGTATTATTGTGTATTGCAGGTTTATGAGGGCATACTATTGTGTTTATTTTTTAAAGGTGGAAGATGTGTTATTATGTCTGTACATAATAAAGAACTTCAGTTCCCAGTGTGCAATTCGGGTGATTCAGCTGGAACTGGAAGTGGATGTTGGTGAATGTAACACACACACATGCTTTTGGTGGACTGAAGGTCTCAAGTACAATGTGATCGAGCTGAAGCCATTGTTTAAAACTGTAAATGAAATAGTTCTCATGTTTTTACTCAATCAAGTTTGTCTTTGTTAAAGATCAAACATAACAGTGGCCCAAAAAGCTTAAATTTGTCTATTTCAGAAAACGTACCATCTGCTGGTAGAAAGTATCACCTCTTTCAGCAGACCATCTTTTCACTTTTTTTTAAGTATACAGACCTTTCGCAAAGCTTTACACACTATGTAAAAATTCTGTGCAAAATAATGTCTGACTATCAATAAAGATAGAATAAATAATAGTAAAAGAGATGCTTTTACTTTTCCTTTGTCATTCTAACTCTATGAATAGACTAACCAATCTCATCCCTGTATATCCATATTTCTGAGAGTTTGCACAGGATCCGAAGTCACTGATGTATTACGACAGAGAATGCAGAATACTGAGCAGCAAATTATTCACGAAAAAGTAATGGCCTAGAAATTATAGCAGTCTTTAATGCATTCATTGCCCGCTAATTCTGAAAGCAGCCTCCACTAATTTTGTTATGGCATTTCTGCTGCTTATTTGTGTGCTGTCTCAGGTATTACAGAATTGACATTATACTTCTTACTTCATATGTGACAGAAGGCAGAGAGGAAAATATGCCATCCGGGACTGAGAGCAGGTTAGGGGTTGGAGGGAAAAGGCTGGTAGTCAGCAGCCTTATTGGGGCTGGCAGATGCCAATTGGAGAAGTGGGGACAGGGTGCATGTTTCTAAATTTCCATGCAGTGTAGTGAATGGAAATTCAGAACTTGGAAGATTTACTTTTACCCTTCGTGATTCAGTGACTTTTGGGGAAGGGTCTGGAGAGGTGAGGGTCATCGGAGAAGAGTGGACCATTGGATATGAGAATGCTGGCAGTTTTTGTGGTTTCTTACTTACCTACTGCCTGTTATACCATTGGCACTTAGAGCAGCAATGAAGTTCCTCCATCTCCATCTGTCCTGAGCAGTGGTGTTCAGGGCTTCCTTCATTGTGCAGTAGCTTCCTCTCAGTTTTCACTACTGTCAGCCGTGCAAATCCCAAGTGGAGATTCAGGAATACCGTCACACACAGATGCAGAAGGGTTCTTCATTGCTATTTCCATAACAGTTCTGTTTAACCGGTCAGGCTTGTTAGCACTGAGATGAACCTTCAAACCTGGAGAACTGGTGGACCTCCTTTAGTCTGACCTCTACTCTTTGACCTGTCTGGCATGGGTGACCTTACCAAGAGCTAAAGCATAAGGCCCTGACTCCAGCCAGCATAGGTCTCCATGTCATTGAGGTACGCAAACCTCCCAACCACAAGAAAGTTGTGGATCTCTTGCCGATTTTGGGGTTTTTTGCCCAACAGAAATGTTGAATTCCATCCTATTAGTTCAATCTAGCTCTTCCCTCTGACATAACCCACCATTTTTCTTTCATCTATGTGCCTATCTAAGAGTCTCTTAAATGTCCCTAAAGTATTTGCCTCTCCTACCACACCTGGCATCACATTCCATTTATCCACCACACCCTCTATTAAAAAATCTACCACTGACATCATCTCCTATACTTTTTTGTCAATCACCTTAAAATTATGCTGCTTTGCGTTAGCCATTTCCTCCCTGAGATAAAGTCTCTGGCTGTCCACTTTATCTATCCTTTTGGCCACTTTACTAGGTACATCTGTACACCTGCTCGTTAATGCAAATATTTAACAGAAAATCATGTGGCAGCAGCTCAATGCACAAAAGTGTGTAGACATAATCAAGAGGCTCAGTTGTTTAGGCCAAACATCAGTGTGGGGAAGAAATGTGATCTAAGTGATCTAAGATCATGGAATGATGGTTGGTGCCAGATGGGTTGGTTTGAGTATCTTAGAATCTGCTGATCTCCTGGGATTTTCAGGAACAACAAAAAATAGAGATTACAAAAAAATAGTGCAAGGAAAACACCCAGCGAGTGGCAGATCTGTGGGTGAAAGTGCCTTGTTAACGAGAGAGGTCAGAGGAGAATGGCTGGACAAGCTCAAGCTGCTAGGAAGTTGACAGTAACTCAAATAACCTTGTGTTACAACAGCGCTGTGAACACCTCTGAATGTACAACACATTGAAGCTTGAAGTAGATAGGCTACAGCAGCAGAATATCATGAACATACACTCAGTGGCCTCTTCCTTGGGTACAGAAGGTTCCAAACAAAGTAGCCACTGAGTATACGCTTCTAAGCATTTTATACACTTCTGTCACTCCAAGGAGATAAGCTTTAGCCCGTTTAAACTGTCCTCATAAGACATGCTCTCTAATCCAGGCATCATCCTAGTAAATCTCTCTGCACCTTTTCTAAAGCTTCTACATCCTTCCTATAATGAGAGGACCAGAACTGAATAAAATACTCCAAGTGTGCAAGTGGGGAATATTTTCTTCCCTGGGGATAAAGTGATACAAGCAAATGTTCTGTTTGTATAATGTGGCATTGTGTTGAATAGTTGTTACTGTTTTCAGGTTCTGAGGATTAGATCTGAGGCTTACAACAGTAAGGGCAGGGGAGAGGCAGAGGATATGAAATTCAGGATCAAGCCTTGACTGTTAGAAACTATTGATGGTGATTGATGAGTGTGCAGTGCATTAAGCACTGCGTGAGGCAAGTACCGGGTATGATGTATCACTTGAAGATTATTCATTGATCTTAACTGTGGTGGTGACATTTCTGTGGCATTGCATTTAGGCTCTCTGGGCCTGACTACTTGTTTTCAGTCCCAGAACTGCTTCCCCCAGTACCTATACAGCACATTTTTGAATTGTTTTTATTTTCACCCCTTCAGGTAAAGGAAATCTGTCCTCTTTTGCAGCTCTTTATTGAAGTTTCTACTGCAGTTTCAGAAAATTATGAGGCTGTGTCTCCCAGAATGGGCCACATTGTCCATGGTCTCTTTAGAACATCTTCCATCACCCACTGCAATTTTTTCTTTAAGATTGATTGTGACCTTTAACTACAGAAAACCTGCTTGAATTGGTGCTCAAGAGATTGGCCTATGATGATGTGTTGTGCACTGAATGGGTTCTAAAATCAATACAATAAAAATGAATTTTGTGTGCTGTACATGCCGTGTTAATTTTGTGTGCTGCTCGCACAGATTAAGCAAATATTGTGAACCTCAGGAACATTTTCTGGTTTCATTCAATTTAGCCTGATTAGTTTTTAGAGCTAAATTTGAGATCCATCATGCCATGGACCTTATTTTCCTGGGACAGACTCTACAGTGGATAATGACTACCTTCTCTCAGTGGGCATGAAATTATAAAGCAACTTGAAGATGTGATCTGAGTCACAAATGAAATGCATAAGTTCTTTTCTAGTTAAAACACTCATCATTTGGAAGTGCATTCCCATGGGCTACTTTTTCATTCATTGGATTTTCAATGGGTTCTAGGCATTTCTTCTCCACAATAAATATTACATTTGTAAGTGTTTTTGAAAGCTTACTTTGAACTGTTAAATTCACATCTCAATTTTAATTCCGGAATAAATACATAGGTTTTCCTACTTACCGCAATTTAAAAATCTGTAACATTATTCAAGTCTGTTTTCCTAAAATGCAAAATTTTAAGGCAAACCTACGAAAGGGAAAAACGTTTGTTCTGTAATAAGATAATATTGAAAGTCTTATCATTTTTAGCAGTAATTAACAACTGGTGTATTTTTAAAATTTTGTGTTCAATTGACAGGATATAGTCTTAAACATTATCCTGTTAATATAATGATTTGAAGAAACTCATTAGTGTGCAAAATAATTTTTAAAATGACAATGTAAAATTGTACATTAGGGGAATGATTTAGTTTTGGAGGCTTATGACCTGAGCAAGAAAGTTCATTTAAATATGGATAAATTATTTATTTTCTGACAGCATAATGTTCTGCTAATGCTGGATTCTTATTACTCAGCTCTTTAGAGTTACAGCTGATCCAGCATTTGCGTATTATAACAACATTAACCTCTTAACACTACATGGCAAGCTCTGATTGTGAGCATAGATCTATTTATCTTATCAACTGTGTATTAATCCAAAGGATTTCAACCAGATTATTAGCACAGGAGCAGTTTTGGGCAAATCTTCAACAGAATTATCTTCACATCTTGTGAAGACATAATTTTTTTCATAGGTTCTTAGAGAGAAACATTACCTAAACAAATCCTTCAGCAAACCAAACTCACACTACCAGCAACCATCCATAAACTCATTTTCTTTATACTCCCCATATTCTCAGCAACTCCTGCTTAATTCTATTACTTGCCTACTCACAATTTATAGTGGCTATTTAGCTCACCACTCTGAATGTCTTGGTATGGGAAGAAACAGGAGCATCTGAAGGAAACCCAGTCAGAGGGAGAACATGAAATCTCCAAGCAGGTATGCATTAGCGGTCCTCTGGAGTAGTGAGGCAGCAACTCTACTAGCTGCATTACTGTGCCCTTGTTTTAAAATAACTTATTTTCCCTCCTAGTTCAAAATGTGATTGAAACATAGTAGTTTAGTGCAGTACCACAACAGACACAATCACTAAATTCAATGCTTTGCAATGGACACAGCCAAATAATTCTTTGATACTTTGTGGAATTGAAAAACAATCCAAGCTAATACAGATCCAGAGATTTACATTCAGAGATGTCAGGGTCAATTTTAAATGGAAATTGGTATCAGGTGGGTAGAGAGGTTGAGGTGAATACTAAGTAAAATAACCCTTGATCTTGCAGCATTTTTTTTAGTGGCTTTAGTCAAGTGAATTTAACATCTTTGTTAGCTGCAATTAACAATCAGCTGCCAGCCTAAAACTGGCCAAGAGAGTGGAATGAAATTCCAGTCTTGCTTCAATAAGACAAACTCAACTGTGGACAAGGGCTTCAAGAAAAACCTTGTGATTGGAAAGGTTGGGGAGAGGCATAATGGTTGAGGAATGTTGAGAGCATACAACAATTTTCTCATGGATCACCAATAAAAGGTAGAGCTGAATCTTCAAGAAATAATTCTACATTGATTATATACTTATTGAAGGATTCCATCAGCTTTAAACATATTTTTGCTACTAACCCAAAAGGACATATTAGAGTAAAGGGGAACAGCTTTAATGGTCTGGTCTGTCAACAAGTCCATTTGCTGGCCAGTTTTAATTGACCACCCATTTGGGCTTCTGGTAGGTCAGTAGGGTTATTGGGCCCTTTCATAGTAACATTTAGTCATATAGTTGTGTATGCATGGAAATAACTTGTCAATTCTTAATGCAAACAAAATTGATTCTTGCTGGAAGACATTGAAGTTCAGAGTTAATGATAGTCTGAATTTTCCTTTATTTTCATGCTGTGGTGAATTATGTATCTTTTTAGTTGCATGTTTATTAACTTTCCACTGCAACATACCTGTTTTCATGTATTTTCATGTGTTAAAACCTGGGACTATATTATTGATATCTCACCCCTGTACTTGTGCACAAGTTGCATTATGCTGAGCTAATACTCAAAAATGAAGTTGGTTTACATTGATTTGAACAGGTTTGTTAAATATGAACCACTATTAACAAATCATGTATTGAAAAAAAAACACATTGATAAAAAGGGACCATGGACTTCCCATGGACTGTTGCCTCCCCAAAATCTCTACAGGCATTCCACTGTGCCTACCTTTAATCCAACACTTTTGGACTGCAAATCCCTGTTCCTGAACACTTTGTGTGCACCTTTTTTGCCTCTCAACTCTGAAGATGAAAAGAGAGAGAGAAAGAAACAGAGGGAGAGGGGGAGGGGGGAGAGAGAAAGAAACAGAGGAGAAAGATACAGAGGAGGGAGGGGGAGAGAGAAAGAAACAGGGGAGGGGGAGAGGGGGAGGGGAGGGGGGGAGAGGGGGAGGGGAGGGGGAGGGGAGAGGGGGAGAGGGGGAGGGGAGAAGGGGGGAGGGGGAGGAAGAGGGGGAGAGGGGGAGAGGGGGAGAGGGGGAGAGAGGGGAGAGGGGGAGAGGGAAGGGAGAGGGAGAGAGAGGGAGGGGGAGAGAGAGGAAGGGAGAGAGAGAGAGAGAGAGAGAGAGAGAGAGAGAGAGAGAGAGAGAGAGAGAGAGAGAGAGAAAGTCATCTCATTACTATCAGCATGACAGTAATTTCCCTTTGTATACATAGTCATAGTCATAGTCATAGTTCCCGGGGGAAATTGGTTTTTGTTGCAGTTGCACCATAAATAATAAAATAGTCATAGAACCATAAATAGTTAAATAGTAATATGTAAATTATGCCAGTAAATTATGAAATAAGTCCAGGACCAGCCTATTGGCTCAGGGTGTCTGACCCTCCAAGGGAGGAGTTGTAAAGTTTGATGGCCGCAGGCAGGAATGACATCCAATGACGCTCTGTGCTGCATCTTGGAGAAATGAGTCTCTGGCTGGATGTACTCCTGTGCCCACCCAGTACATTATGTAGTGGATGGGAGACATTGACCAAGATGGCATGCAACTTAGACAGCATCCTCTTTTCAGACACCACCGTGAGAGAGTCCAGTTCCATCCCCACAACATCACTGGCCTTACGAATAAGTTTGTTGATTCTGTTGGTGTCTGCTACCCTCAGCCTGCTGCCTCAGCACACAACAGCAAACATGATAGCACTGGCCACCACAGACTCGTAGAACATCCTCAGCATCGTCCGGCAGATGTTAAAGGACTTCAGTCTCCTCAGTAAGTAGAGACGGCTCTGATCCTACTTGTAGACAGCCTCAGTGTTCTTTGACCAGTCCAGTTTATTGTCAATTCGTATCCCCAGGTATTTGTAATCCTCTACCATGTCCACACTGACCCCCTGGATGGAAACAGGGGTCACTGGTACCTTAGCTCTCCTCAGGTCTACCACCAGCTCCTTAGTCTTTTTCACATTAAGCTGCAGATAATTCTGCTCACACCATGTGACAAAGTTTCCTACCGTAGCCCTGTACTCAACCTCATCTCCCTTGCTGATGCATCCAACTATGGCAGAGTCATCCGAAAACTTCTGAAGATGACAAGACTCTGTGCAGTAGTTGAAGTCCGAGGTGTAAATGGTGAAGAGAAAAGGAGACAAGACAGTCCCCTGTGGAGCCCCAGTGCTGCTGATCACTCTGTCAGACACACAGTGTTGCAAGCACACATACTGTGGTCTGCCAGTCAGGTAATCCAGAATCCATGACACCAGGAAAGCATCCACCTGCATCGCTGTCAGCTTCTCCCCCAGCACAGCAGGGTGGATGGTGTTGAATGCACTGGAGAAGTCAAAAATCATGACCCTCACAGTGCTCGCTGGCTTGTCCAGGTGAGCGTAGACACGGTTCAGCAGGTAGACGATGGCATCCTCAACTCCTAGTCGGGGCTGGTAGGTGAACTGGAGGGGACCTAAGTGTGGCCTGACCATAGGCCGGAGCAGCTCCAGAACAAGTCTCTCCAGGGTCTTCATGATGTGGGAGGTCAATGCCACCAGTCTGTAGTCATTGAGGCTGCTGGGGCGCGGTGTCTTTGGCACAGGGACGAGGCAGGACGTTTTTCACAGTACAGGAACCCTCTGGAGCCTTAGGCTCAGGTTGAATACATGGTGAAGTACTCCACATAGCTGAGGGGCACAGGCTTTGAGCACCCTATACATTCTGTGAACAAATAGATGTTTCTTTTAACCATACGTTCCAGCTGCTCAGTGTGCATTGTAGGTCATTTTCTCATTAAACCTTTGTTGAGGTTCAGTCATTGTGTCCTTCAGTGGGAAATCCTGCACCACAGAAGGCATGAGTCTACAAAATTGAAAATCATATAGTTGCCTTAACTGTAAAGCAACATTAACTCAATCTACTTTAGCAAGTCTGCATTACTTAACAAGTTTATTCTTACCCTTGGTATGGGAGATGGAATCAATCGTGGCACCGTGGTAGTGTAGCAATTAGTGCCATGCTACTACCACTTGGGGTGTTGGAGCTTGGAGTTCAATTCTAGTGTCCTCCGTAAGCAAGTTTGTACATTCTTTCCCATGTGCGCGTGGATTTTCTCTGGGTGCTCCGATTTCCTCTTAGAATCCAAAGACGTACTGGTTAGCAGGCTAATTGGTCATTGTAAATTGTCCTCTGATTAGACTAAGGTTAAGTCGGCGGATGGTGTGGCTCAAAATGCCAGAACGGCCTGTTCCCTGGTGCATTGCTGAATAAATCGCAGGTAATAGCTGAAATGCTTTCGTATATCAACCCATCTACGCTCAGGAAAAGAAAGTCTAATATTCTCATTGGGTACAAAAAGAATCAGCTTCTCATTCCTTAGAACTGCAGTTATAGGAACTGACTCCAATCAGTGATTAAATCCTCCTGTAATCTGTGAGATGAATTATGTAATGAGTGATAAATAGTGCCAGAGTGTGGAAAGGACAGGTAGCATAGATTGAGAAAGCAGCCTCGGGGATTTCACTACAAATGCTTTATGGCAAATTGGAGTAGGTGACCTTTAAGCAAGCTGATCATTATCTGTAATCATTTGTAAGGGGTTCTTTGTTTTCCACAGTAACATTTCATTCGATTGAAGATTAGTTAGTTCTGAAAATATTCACACAGGATTTTTATTTGCATATTACTCGACATTGTAAAGTAAATGTGAAGATGGTTCCGTCTCAAGAACATTTTAGGTGGCTCGGTCCCAAGAACAGGATTCATTTAGTTTCCATTACATTTTATCTGTGATGATAAAATTCCTTGTTATAAATAAAGTCACATGCAAGTCAGTTATTTTATGCACAAATATCTTCAGCAAAAAATGCACTAGCAAAGTGCTCATTCAGTAAAAAGATATGCATGGAGTTGCTTTCTGCTGATGGATCAATGTTGATAAGAAATTAATTTTCTTGAATTTAAAGGATAAAGAAGAAAAGGGCTGGAAAAAGGTTAAAACGTTGGACTGTCTCACATCAAGATTATCATCTCTGAGTCCAAGGGCAACAACTTGTGTGGGTAATGAAGATGAATTGCTCCATGGACTCACAGATTCAAAACACAGATTTAATCCTGACCTCTGGTCTGTCTGTGTGGAGTTTGCAAGGCCTCCTTGTGGCCACGTGTATTTCCTCCACTTTCCTCCCACATTCCTAAGGTCGTTGATGGGTTAGTGGCTACTTCAAATTGACTTTTACTGTAAGCATACATAGTAAGGGAAATTGAGATTAAGTCAGGGAGAAAATGAAGGGAACGAGATTGTTGGCACTTTTCTGCTAGGTACTGGCATGGACATAATGGGCTGAATAGCCTCCTTCGCTGATGTGCTCAGTAAATGTATCTGGTGTTTTTTTTAAGTTCTGTAATACTTCACAAGATCCAATGAATTAATAAATCAGAAACTTCACAAAAGTCTCAGTTATCACTTCAGTTCAGCCTAACTCTCCTTAATTAAAACTGTTCATTATTCTAGGATCAAAATCCCATGACTTTCTTAGTTCAACAGTATCAAGATCCTAAACCCTTCTTTCTCAGCTCTTCTGCTTTCATCTTCCACAATATGCACATGGCTAATGGATAGCTTTGCTGTTTGGACTAAAACCATCATTTGGCCACCTCTACTGTTAACCTCCCTTTGCTGACCAAGCCAAACTCATCGCCAGGTATGTACTAAACTGCTCTACTCCCAATTCCAATTCTTTCATCACTCTTTTTTCCCCTCATGCCAGCTTAACAAACTCCACAAAGTGCATCATGTTAATGATGAAATTGTCTGTTTTGGCCAGAAGACAGTTAATACAGCTGAATCTTCCTGTTCTACTGAACTGAAGTCGCAGCTGAGACTTCTCTGAAGTTTCTAAAGTGGGAATTGAGCTCTTCATGGCTCATCTGAAAATGCCACTGAAAAGAGCTAAAACTATCTCTCAGCTAAATAGTTTCCAAAAGTTGCACTACACCAGGAAAAGGGTTAGCTTTCATGTGTATGCTGATGACACTCAACACTACTGCTCCATCACCCCACGGATCTCTGTGTTCACTCTGTAGTGTCAAACTAAAGATCAAAATCTGAAGTGGGATGTGCTGCAATTATCATAAATTGCACTTTGAGAAAATTAAAGCAATCTTTCCTATCACGAGAAATTCTGCTGGAGATCCGAAACAACGAAAACAAAATGCTGGAGGAACTCAGCAGGTCAGGCAGCATCTATGGAAATCTTTCCTTACTGCTCTGGCACTAAATCCATCCCTTCTGGCAACAGTTTCAGGTGAATCCAATCGCTCAGTATCCCAGCATCATATTCAAACCTGAATGATGTTTGAATCTTACCTTCTTGTTTCCATAAATATTTCTTCCTCCATTATGTTTTCTACCCCACTACTGCTTCAGCCCACCCACTGAAGAAACACTCATCTGTGGAAATGGCACAGCAAGATACAGCTATTCAAAATTTCATCTGAGCAGGGTCTACTGCATTCCTCCATCCAGAATGTTGTCATCAAAATTTTACTCCCCCATTGCAACTGTTCCTACTTCTCAAATTAAAGACATAGATGGATTGACGAGAGAGTTGAAAAAGTAGAACATAGGTTTAATCTATAGAAGTAGTGGTTTCATGAAGGCCAGGCAAGGAAATGGAATGGGCAATGAACTGGGAGGTCATTGAGATGATAAATAGAACAGAGGGGTTTTGGCTGCATGTCCACTGATTTCCAAAGAAAGTAGGGCACGAAGTTAGGATGATAAAGATGGTAGATAGAGTAAAACACGAGGCAGATCACTGCTGAAGTGGTGAATATAGTTATGGTTACCACATAGGTGTCAAAATGGTTGTTGTGACACGTCTAGTGTGGTAGTGTAGTGGGTAGTGCTTGTCGCTCTCACTTTCAGCTTCCACTCCTGGCTAGGAGTCTCGCAAAAAAGAGAGCTGAATGTGTAAGTTTCTTCCTGCCAGTACGTAGCCTGTCCAACAGCAAGCCTCATGTTGTCCCACCTCGCTGGCGACACATGGAAATTGAACTCCTTTCAGACTCAGGTTGAACTATAGAGGACATGGAAGGAGGCCTGGTCCCCACACATGTAGCACACAGGTCTACCGGCATATGGACATGGAATTTTGCTCATGAACCAGATCTTCAGCTATGGGTAAATAGCCCCACTGCTTTGTGGGCACCCTTAGGAGAGACGAAGGCTACGGGAGTAAACCCAGACAGCAAATCTGAAGTGGAGCCACTAAAGCGGCTGGACATCATTGAACATCCTTCCAGCAGCTCCTGCAGCCAAGCTGGTGCCAAATGTATTGCTTCATAAGCTTTCCTTTGGACTACACTGGTGAGGCCAAGAACAGGATCTTGACAACAGGGCATCTCAGGATCTCCATACCGTCCGCCTAGGCTTGTGATGATGATGATGATGATGATCCATTGTCCTTTGGGACAGATGGATTCCAACTAACCTCCAGAACCACCACATAGGAAGAAGGATGTAAAACTATCCAAAATTACACAGACAAAAACAGATTTATAAGGCTGTTGGCATGGCTGGACATGTTTGGTTATACTGTTCTGCTTGACTGAGTGTGAGGGGAAATTTGACTGAAGCATGTAAAGTTTTGAGAATTTATGAGAGACCAAGTGAAGAAAAGTACAAATATTCCTCGCTGACCATCAATACTGGCATACCTCAAGATGCGTGCTTAGCCCACTGCTCTACTGTCTCCACACCCATTACTAAGTGGCTAGGCACAGTTCAAGTGCCACCTATAACTTTGCTGATGACATATTTATCATTGGCAGAATTTCATAATGGGGATGAGGAGGCATACAGGAGTGAGATAGATCAACTGGTTAAGTGGTGTTGAAACTACAATCTGGCCTTCTAATTTGTATTGTAAAACAAGTTTGAATAGTGTAATCTAGTAAGGGTACTTGTATGGATCTGATGTCAAGAAGCCCTGGGCTAATGGTCAACATCTGAATTATCTTTTTCTTATATTTTTAGAACTACCAGTCTAAGTTGTGGATTCACTGAAAGTCTATTTTATAGTACATGTGGCAACCAAAAGATTATTGTTTTGCTGCTGGAGTGCTGCCTTTTGCCAGCTCTGAATAGATATAATATGTTCCATTAAGTTGCTGTTTTTGAGCAGTAACCTGTGTATGTGTTTCTGTTCAGAAATTAATAATTTGGGGTTATTTGGAGTGTACTTTGAGGTCTGGCAACTGTTGTTGAGACAGGGAAAAGTTCACTTCAGCAGTACCCTGTCCATCACCTTTCCATTACAGAAGTCTGTTGTTTTCTTCAACTGCATCTAGTTTACTGAAGGAGAGTCACTGGAGGCTGGTCTCCTATTGTCCAACCAACAGTGTTGAAATGTCTCCAATTTTACTGTAACCCAGTTTCCTCCTCCAAAGTGATGGCCTGAAACCTAACCTCATTAGATGAGACTGGATGACCTCTATAGTGGGTTTGGACTGTGAGGTTCAGTGCTTCATCACTGTTGCAAATTATATTATGGGTGAATTTCCCTCATGCACTTGGCATTGAATGCATAATTTCAAAAATTAAAAAAATTGTCAGATCTCTCTGCACCAGTTGGCGCTGCCTTGAGGTGTAACCTGAATGCTGGGGGCCAAAGTAAATCGGGACCAGTTTGAGAACCTGCTGGCTGCCGCTTCTGCAATGAATATTCTAAAAACAGTTAGGCTCACCAAGACACCTAGTGTGTTTATCTGCACTGTTCCCTCTCTCAATAAAATGAATTTTATGAATTTATTAAAACAACAACAACAACCTGGCACTCAGTTTCAGTAAGACCAAGGAATTGGTTGTGGACTTTAGGAACACATGCAAGTCCTCACTGAGGGATCAGCAGTGGAAATGGTGAGCAGTTTCAGGCTCTTGGGTGTGCACATCTCCGAGGATTTATCTTGGGCCCAGTAGATTGATGCAATTACAAAGAAGACACGACAGCGGCTGTATTTCATTAGGAGTTTGAGGAGATTTGGAATGTCACCAAAGACTCTCACAAATTTTTACAGGTGTACCATGGAGAGCATTCTAACTAGTTGCTTCACCATTTGATTTGAAGGGGCCACTGCACAGGATCAGGTAAAGCTGTAGAAAGATGTAAACACAGCCAGCTTCATCATCGGCAGTAGCCTCCCCAGTATTGAGGACACCTTCAAAAGGTGATGCCTTAAGAAGGTGGCATCTGTCATCCGGGCATCCCAGGGCACCCCTCTTCTCATTGCTACTATCAAGGAGGAAGTGTAGGAACCTGAAGACACAAACTCAACATTTTAAGAACAGTTTCTTTCCCTCTGCCATCAGACTTCTGAATAGACAATGAACTCATGAATACTGCCTCACTATTTTTTATTTAATTAATTTCATATATATATTTCTTATTGTACTTTATAGTTATTAAATTATGTATTGCAAAACAACAAATTTCATGATATATGCCAGTGATGTTAAACCCGATTCTGATTATTTAATTATATAACTAGGTGGCCTAAATTTACAGCAAAAGAAGGATTAGAGGAGAACTGAGGTAAATTCCAGCCAGACAGCCTGAAACATTGCAGAAAGGTGGTGGAGGAGACTTAGATGATCATTTGATGTGCTCTACCCTATGGACAAGGAGCTGGGCTAATCTTGATAATGTAGTGGTTCTTTTTTGGCTGGTGTGTACACTATAGTTTGAAAGTCTTCCTTCTTTGCCATGAATTTAATTAATTCTTTGATTAGGTTTCATGCAGTTTAAAACTTTCTCCCTCACAAGTAAATCCTTTAATGGCCTTACATTCCTTATCACTCCAGTTCTTTCCACCCCCACAGCCTTATAAACTGGCCTTCTGTATAACTCTCAGCCTGGCCCCCAGTACTGGCAGCTATATGTTCAACCACTGAGGCCTTGTTCTCTGGGATTTGATTTCCACTGCTCCTTCAAATGCTTGCTCCACTTCATAAACTCATTAAGAATTACTGTGTATTTAGCTCAACATGTACTTCTCTCCAACCAATTTCTACCTTAAAAATGTTGTGGTAATCCAAGTTATAATGGTACAAAAACAATGTATATTTTTGCCACAATGTCTGATGTAGATAATATTTCTGTACTAATTATTTTAAGTGCTTCCCAAGGATGCCATATAATTTTATGGTAAAAAATAGAATAAAGAAGAGTATTTCTTCAGATTTATCTAAAGATATGGCATTAACATGAAATGAAGGTTTTTTTTTCATTAAATGTACTCTATTAGCATCTGGACTGCATGTCATGTGGAAAGTGCAGAACCATGATTTATAGTTTGCAGTTTCAGGAGGGCTGGAGCACAGAAAATAATTCAGGCATAATGAAAAGTCTGTCTACAAAGTGTTCAGGGCACAGCATGATATTCACAAGTTTGCAGCTTAAGACCTGATCCAGGAATCAGTGAAGATTAGAATAAAATTAGAAGATAATATAAATACAAGATGCTATCATAATTTCCCTTCTTTCTGTAAACATTAATATCTGTCACTATATTTGTTTAAGTTCATGCACTTTGTATTCTTCTTTTGGAGGCTAAAATTTGCTGTTGATGATTTTATACCTCACTTGTAAAGGAAATATCTTTGCCTTTAATCATGTTCTTGATACAATACCTTTAAATTACTAAAATTCTAATAAATCAAATGTGATTCAATAATCATCATACACCCTAAATTATTGTAGAAGCTGTTTACTTTTGGGGGTGATAGGGTACTAAGTGTGAAACAGTTCTGATCTGCATTTAGAAGCCTCTTGTAGTGACATCAATTCCCTATCAATTGACATCTGATTGAAAGACTGAGGGAAGATAATTAGTTCATTAGTTCCTTTTCTTACTCTGCTTAATTGCTGGTTAAGATGTTACCTTGTGTGACTGCTGTAAACTGTTACCGATAAGCCAAACAATTGTTAAGCACCCGCGAGGGCAAGATATAGATATCTATTCTGACTAGGCTAGGCAAGGACCTCTTTCACAGATCAGTGGTTTTTAACTACTGTATAATCCCCATCCTCTCTCCCAGATCAAAATGGTGTAAATACTGCAACGGCTGCTTAATTACAATAATGCATCCTGGAGAGGAAATGACATGCATTCTCCCTTACACTGCAATTGTGCTGGGAATTTCGAGGAAGTTTTGAAACGGGCTCAGTCAGGCTTATTTATACATCTACTGCACTAATGGCACAATGATTCTGATCATACCGACCTAACCCTAAGACTCCTGCTCAACTGATTCAATCCAGCTCCTGCACTGGCAGATTTACAGCAAAAAATATCCTGTGCTCTAAAGCTCTCCCTTTTAATCCTAGCTCATGCTTAGTTAAAAAAGTCTCTAACTTCTTTAAGTATGGAATCTTTGAGTTCAATGAAAGAAAAAATCCTATTCTCTTAATCTTAAAAAAACAGGCTGCCATTTTAAGTAATCCTCCTTATATTATTAAGGAATTAAAGGGAAGAAACAAGTTATACAACAGCCCGGTGACTTTTCCTTTAAACTATTGGAGACAGGGTATATGGAAACAATAGTGCCAAATTGTGTGGTCACTCAACATCATGATAAATCGTAACCTTCTTTAAATAATTTCAATTATTTAATTCATAAAAAACTAACATCAGTAATGAGAAATGGAATTAAATAGTTCTTTAAACATTATAAACTTTGTAAATGTAATATTCCTGATTATTTTAAAAAGAATCTCTTTCAGAAAGTGATATGTATTTAACATTGACAGGCTTTTTTTGTGGCCCTTTACACATAATATGAACCTCAAATGTGAAAATACTTGCAGATTTCTTAAATAGCAAACAATTAATTGACAATTGGAACCTGGAAACTTTAACCGACACAGATGGAAATAATCCAAGATCAGGATTTCCTAAATGAGCCGAATGGGAAGGTTTGCTAGTGCTGCAGAAGGGGGGTGGTGTTTAAACTGTAGTTGCAGGGGGATGGGAACCACAGTGCCAGTGCAGATAGTGGAGTGGTTGTGGAGAAAGAGGTTATTAAGCCTACATACTAGGTCAGGAATCAAAAGAACGAGCATGGTGGGACTAATATTCTGAGCTGTGTATATTTCAATACAAGGAGTATCGTAGGAAAGGTGGTTGAGCTCAGGGCATGGATCAGCACATGGAATAATGATATTATAGCCATTACTGAGACTTGGTCGCAGGAGGGGCAAGACTGGTAGCTCAATATTCCAGGGTAGCGTTGTTCTAGACGTCACAGAGCGGAAGGGATTAAATAGGGAAGGGTGGTGCTACGAGTCAAGGAAAGTGTCACGGAAGTGCTCAGTCAGCACAGACTAGTGAGCTCGTCTACTGAGGATTTATGGGGAAAGCTGAGGAATAAGAAAGGCATAGCCACATTAGTGGGATTATATTATAGACCATCCAACAGTCTGCAGGATTGAGAGGAACAAATTTGTCAAGAGATCACAGACTGTTGCAAGAAACATAAGGTTGTGATAGTAGGTGATTTTAACTTTCCACATATTGACTGGGATTCCTATACTGCAAAAGGACTGGATGGGAAAGAGTTTGTCAAATGTATACAGGAATGTCTCCTTTATTAGGACATAGAAGTCCCAACTAGAGATACTAGATCTCGTATTAGGGAATAAGACGTGGCAAGTGACAGAAGTTCGTGTAGGCAAAGACTTTTGCATCAAGTGATCACAATGTCATTACTTCCAAGGCAATTATGCAAAAGGATAGGTCTGGTCCTCAGGTTGAGATTTTAAATTGGAGATACCACTTTTTATGGTATCAGAAAAGATCTAGCAAATGTGAATTGGGACAGGTTGTTTTCTGGCAAAGGTGTATTTGGTAAGTGGGAGGCCTTCAAAAGTGATATTTTGAAAGTACGGAACTTGTACATTCCTGTCAGAATAAAAGGCTAGGATAATCAAATAAGGAAACCTTAATTTTTGAGAGATATTGACTTCCCGGTCAAGAAAAAGAAGGAGGTGCGTAGCAGGTATAGGCAGGCAAGAACAAATGAGGTACTTGAGTATAAGAAATGCAAAACGACACTTAAGAAGGAAAGGGCTGAAAGAAGGCATGAGGTTGTTCGAACAGACAAGGTAAAGGAGAATCCTGTGGGCTTCTACAGATATATTAAGAGCAAAAGCATAGCAAGGGCCAAAATTGGTCCTCTGGAATACTATAGAGTGATATTCTATGTGTGGAGCCAAAAAAGATGGGAGAGATCTTAAACCAATCTCTTGCATATGTACTTACTCTGGAGATGGACACAGAGCCTATATATACAAGGCAATGCAGCAGAGAGATCGTGGACCCTACACAGGTCACAGATAGTCAACATGGCTTTGTGCCTGGTAGGTCATGTCTAACCAATTGTAAAGAATCTTTCAAGTAAGTTGCCAGGAAAGTTGATGAATGCAAGGCAGTGGATGTTGCCTATATGGACTTTAGCAATGCTTTTGACAAAGTCCCCCACAGGAGATGGGTCAAAAAGGTTCAGTTGCTTGGCACTCAATATGAGGTTAGTAAATTGGATTAGACATTGGCTTTGTGGGAGAAGCTGGAGAGTGGATGTAGATGGTTGCCTTATTGACTGAAGTCTCTATTGTTGTTTCTCATCTATATCAATGATCTGGATGATAATGTAAACTGGACAGCAAATTTGAGGATGACACCAAGATTGGGGGTGTAGTGAACAGCAAGGAAGACTATCAAACCTTCCAGCGTGATCTGGACCAGCTTGAAAAATGGGCTGAAAAATGGCAGATGGAACATAATGAAGGCAAGTGTGACGTGTTGCACTTTGGGAGGACCAACCATGGAAAGTTTTACACTGTGAGTGGTATAGCAGTGAGGAGTGCTGTGGAGCAGAAGAATCTGGGAATACAGACCTATAATTCCTTGTGAGTGTACACATTTAAGGCATCCGATAGTCTTGAGAGACCATGGATCTGTGCCTGGAAAGTCTTCACTCTCCATGGTGCGGGCCTGGGTAAGGTTGTATGGAAGACTGGCAGTTGCCCATGCTGCAAGTCTCCCGTCTCCACGACACCGATGTTGTCCAAGGGAAGGGCATTAGAACCCCTACAGCTTGGCACCAGTGTCATCGCAGAGCAATGTGTGATTAAGTGCCTTACTGAAGGACACAACGCGCTGCCTCGGCTGGGGCTCGAACTCACGATCTTCAGATCGCTAGTCGAATGCCGTAACCACTTGGCCACATGCCCACGTGTACACAGATAGGGTCATAAAGAAAGTTTTTGGCACAATGACCTTCATAAACCAATATATTGAGTACAGGAATTGGGATGTTTTGTTGAATTTGTATAGGACAAAATTAGTATAAGATTAATTTTGAGTATTGTGTCCTGTTTTGGTCACCTACTTAGTAAAGGAAAGATGTAAGCAAGATTGAAAGAGTGCAGGGAAAATTTACAAAGATGCCACTGGGACTTGAGAATCTGAATTATAGGGAAAGGTGGAATAGATTACAACTTTATTTGTTGGAACATGAAAGATTGAAGGTAGATTTGATAGAGGTACAGTGTACAAAATTGTTAGGGGTATAGATAAGGTAAATGTAAGTAGGCCTTTTCCCACTGAGGCTGGGTGAGACTACAACTAGAGGTTAAGGGTTAAGAGTGAAAGATAAAATGTTTAAGGGGAACATGAGGGGGACCTCTTTGCTCAGAGGGTGGTGAGAGTGTGGAACAAGTTGTTAGCGCAAATGGTAGATGCCGGGTTTGATTTCAATATTTAAGAGAAATTTGGATAGGTATTTGGATGGGAGAGGAATGGTCAATTGGACTAGTTAGATTAATGGTTTAGCACGGACTTGAAGGGCCAATGGGCCTGTTGCTGTGCTGTAGTGATCTATGATACCTTGACTCTATGACAATTATAATGCACAATCTGGAGCTGAAAA
This sequence comes from Mobula birostris, assembly GCF_030028105.1. Classification (NCBI taxonomy): domain Eukaryota; kingdom Metazoa; phylum Chordata; class Chondrichthyes; order Myliobatiformes; family Myliobatidae; genus Mobula; species Mobula birostris. The sequence goes on from NC_092373.1 coordinate 66,510,985, forward strand.
TCAAATAGGGTTCCTACTTATCACTGCTAACTCATGACTTTGCCGGAATTGGACACGTGTGAATAATATGAGTGCTTAAATACTAGTCTTAACGTGACACTCCTTCCAACTGGTGGTTACTTATGAAAATCAGAATCTTAGGAGGAAATACTGATGGAAGGGAGAACTAAGTCCTATGCCAATGCTAGCATAAGAAAGAGAAATAATGTATTACATATATTTTGCTGTGTAATTTTATCCTGATGAAAGGTCTCAGTCTGAAACATCCTCTCTTTATTCCTTTCCACAGATGCTGCCTGATCTGCTGACACCCTCCAGCATCTTGCGTGTGTTCTCTTGTTATTTAGCCACTTTGTAGTGTTTGTCCACTGGGGGAAAAAATCTGACATTATTCGTGTCAAATATGCCATTGTGTGCAAGTTCAACAAAGGATAAGGGTAGAGAAATGGAACTGAATTTATTTATTCCAATAACCAGAATCACTTCAAGATGAGAAGAAGGAATGTCGCCAAGTTTACTTCAATTGCCAGTCTGTTCCTCTAGTCGTCAATATGAAGTTTTGTGTAGCTGAAAATTGTCCAATCTATTTTAGAATGTTTAACAGTAAAATAAGTTGTTCTCAAGATCATTAATGTCCCTACAGGTAGAAATCTGACTGCTTTTGCTGATGGAAAGGTGTGTGTGTTAAAATAGTTCAGAGCTGCTGATGTTAAGTAACACCAACCGTATCCTGCCTTGAGAAACTGGAAATGAGTTCAGGTTAAAGTCAGAAGATTGTTTTTTTGGCAGTAACAAATTTCCAATCACAGCCAAGGAGATTAGCAAGGTTTAGAATAAGAGATATGACAGAAGGTGATGTTATGTAATCTTCTGAACATTGTGTCACATTGGCACTTGGTAAAGATGGCCAAAAAAAACCCAGTTAAAATGAGTTCAGAATGACATCAAAAGTGTAAAGCTAAACGGAATGAAGCAGAGAAGGCAGGCAGCAGTGGGAATATATCAGTTGTTTGCTATTTGAACCCTTTTTCTACTTAGTACATGGGAAAAAGGGGCAGTTTTGTCAATTGTTCCTTTGGGGGAAAATTCTATTTCAAAATACATCACTCTCCTCCATCCATTCATCAAATCCCTGCCAAATCCCCCATTCCTACATGAAAACCTGTGTTCCCCACCATTGTACTGTAAGTTTATTATTTTTGGAACTGAATATTCAAGCATGGAGGTAACAAAAAGAATTTTGGCAACATGTCAGAAGCTTATATTGGAATCTTTTTGAAAGAAATTTAAAGGCAGCATTACTGAGATAGATATTACTTCAGTAAAAAAGTGCTTTTATATTTTTAAGGTATTCATCAGTACTGTTGACTGTAGCCTTTCACTTGAAAGGCAAATTGTGTATCACTGAGGGCAAACCATGATGATATTAACACATGACAAACCAGCCTGAGACTCAAGCCTGCTAAGGATGGTATGTTGTGTAAAGTGATTAGAACAATCATTCAGCACAATCTTGCACACACAAGGTAATGTGAACCAGATGTCAGATTCTAAAAAAAGTTGGTTTCTAATCACTCCAAGTAGCAGCATGGTATACAATTCAGCTGAAGTACTTCACCAGCTGAGACTTGAATGTCTCTTGCAAGAACTAATCTTTGAAAAGCTTATACTCAAACATTTCAAAGGCATTGCTTTCGGAAGGCAATTAATATGCCGCACGAGTCAATGGTTTGGAAATTCTTTAATACTTAAAATTGATAGGTTAAATCAATGTGAAGTGAAGGCCTTTGCTCCGGTTTTGTGTGGGAGGCCCCTGACAACAATAGCCAATTAAATATAAGATCCAAGATATACATGATAGAATCTGTATTATATGCAAAATGTGGATTAAAGGCTTTTGTTTTGAAAACCCTGTGGAACCAGTTAAAGATTTCAGATATGTTGATGCTTGTAGTGTGTGGGAATGGGTTGAGTGGGGTGTGTTGAAAGATGCCTTTGTGGAAAACAGGGTAATTAGACCTGAATGTCAGAGGCATTAAGAGAAACGTTACAGAGTCTCAAGACTGATAGTTTAAAAGTGGCTCAGCTGGTAACAACTCCAGTGCCTCCAAACCAAAAACAAATCCAGTATGAGGTACATGAAATTTAGATTGGCTTATTTTGGTTTTAGTAATAGAAGAAGCTATATAATTGACCTTGGCACTTCTCAGGAAATCATAGTAGTGTGGTGGAGAGAAGGGTGGGGACAGGCAGTAGTGTTCCTGACAAATTTTAAATCCACTTATCCCCTTGGAAAGCACAAAAAAGGAATTGTTGATTGAGGATGGGATGTAATCAGCCCTGCTGTTCAGTGGTTTGTGCAAATACTTATTTCTCAGCAAATCCTGCGATAAATGAAGTAAAGCAAGCTAAACTGAAATTTCCAGAACTGTATGAATCAGTGCATTCAAGAAAGAAGAAAAGTGGAAAATCAAAAAAAAAATTGACCTCAGTGATTTTACGTTAAAAATCTGTACATTATATCGACATGCAGTCTTTGACTAGCAGGAATCATGTTCTCTCAAATGAGTAGGCTCAGTAAAATGTGGAGGGAGGGTGGGAATGAATCCTACTGTATTATTTGCAGTTCTGCCATCAGTCTGTGTCTGCCCCACATGCTGCCTCATTGCTTTCCAATCAATGAATTCTTGAAGCAATATAGTGTGCGGGAATCTAATGAAGAGGGTCTAGAACCACTAACAACAGAGCCTGGGCAAGTAGAATTTGTTCACTTTGTTGTTCAGGAAAATAGCCCCTATGGAGCAAGAAACACTGCTGAAAATTGAGGCCATAGTATGAATAGATTCCTGGTTCCGATACATAGAGATTCCAGGCAAACAGTGGCATTCCTTGGAAAGCAACCACCAAATGGATACCACTGCACACTTTTCAACACGTGAGTAATACAAACAGTCCATGGGATAGTCACCAGAAGCATATTTTCATAATACTTACAAGAGGTTGCTTCTACACTGTCTGTGGAGATCTGCTTCTGGTGCTGATGTTCTATGTGAGGTGATTTTTCCAAGTTCCACAATCAGAATCAGGTTTATTATCACCCGCGTGTGACGTGAAAATTGTTAATTTAGCAGCAGCAGTTCAATGCAATACATAATATAGAAGAGAAAAAAAATAAGTAGATCAATTACAGTATATGTATATGGAATGGATTTAAAAATGTGCAGAAACAGAAACACTGTATATTAAAACATGTGAGGTAGTGTCCAAGGGTTCAATGTCCATTTAGGAAATGAATGGCAGAGGGGAAGAAGCTGTTCCTGAGTCACTGAGCATGTGCCTGCATGCTTCTGTACCTCCCATTTGATGGTAACAGTGAGAAAAGGGCATGCTCTGAGTGCTGGAGGGGTCCTTAATAATGGACACTGCCCTTCTGACACAACGCTCCCTGAAGATGTCCTGGGTACTTTGTAGGCTAGTACCTAAGATGGAGCTGACTAGATTTATAACCCTCTGCAGTGTTTTTTGGTCCTGTGCAGTAGCCCCCCCCCCCCCAATACCAGACAGTGATGCAGCCTGTCAGAATACTCTCCACATCTATGGAAGTTTTTGAATGCATTTGTTGACATGCCAAATTTCTTCAAGCTCCTAATAAAGTATAGCCATTGCTTGCCTTCTTTATAACTGCATCAGTATGTTGGGATCAGGTTAGATCCTCAGAGATCTTGACACCCAGGAACTTTAAACTGCTCACTCCCTCCACTTCTGATCTCTCTATAAGGATTGGTATGTGTTTCTTCGTCTTACCCTTCCTGAAGTCCACAATCAGCTCTTAAGTCTTACTGATGTTGAGTGCCAGGTTGTTGCTGCGGCACCACTCCACTAGTTGGCATATCTCACTCCTGTATGCCCTCTCGTCACCACCTGAGATTCTACCAACAATGGTTGTATCATCAGCAAATTTATAGATGGTATTTGAGCTATGCCTAGCCACACAGTTGTGTGTATATAGAGAGTAGAGCAGTGGGCTAAGCACACAGCCCTGAGGTGCACCAGTGTTGATCGTCAGCGAGGAGGAGATGTTATCACCAATTCGCACTGATTGTGGTCTTCCAGTTAGGAAGTTGAGGATCCAATTGCAGGGTGAGGTACAGAGGCCCAGGTTCTGCAACTTCTCAATTAGGATTGTGGGATTGTGGGAATGATGGTATTAAATGCTGAGCTATAGTCGATGAACAGCATCCTGACATGGGTGTTTGTGTTGTCCAGGTGGTCTAAAGCCGCATGGAGAGCCATTGAGATTGCGTCTGCCATTGACCTATGGTGGCGATAGGCAAACTGCAATGGGTCCAGGTCCTTGCGGAGGCAGGAGTTCAGTCTAGTCCTGAACCTCTCAATGTGAATGCTACTGGGCGACAGTCATTAAGGCAGCTCACAGAATCCTCTCCCATTCTTTGTGCCCTTTTCTCTTTTACTGAACTTGCATCGCCTGCACACACTGATATGCAATTCCTACTGAATCTAACCCAATGGGACATTCCTAACAATCAATTGTTTTTCACTATTAACTACCAACTCTCGCTGATGCTGGTCGCAACTCCAAAGAGCTATCATAATCATCAAGTACCAAAGCAACTCTTCCCATCCTGACTATCAGAGAAGCACAACCCACAACTCCTCCTATTCCTTCCAGCATCTCCGCATCATCTAACACACTTCACCCAATGACCTCTGGAAACCAACTTTAACCTCTACCAATCCATTGCCGCTGATCCATGAACTTCCTTCTACAACACTCACTCTGACTCTCTGTCTAGTGAACTTCAACCCCATGCATGGAGTTATCTGGCTTGTAAACACAAAATACTCTGCAGATGCTGGGGTCAAAGCAACACTCACAACATGCTGGAGGAAATCAGTAGGTCGGGCAGCATCCGTGGAAACGATCAGTCAACGTTTTGGGCCGGAACCCTTCATCAGGACTGTAGAGGGAAGGGGCAGAGGCCCTATAAAGAAGGTGGGGGGAGGGTGGGAAGGAGAAGGCTGGTCGGTTCCAGGTGAAAACCAGTAAGGGGAAAGATAAAGGGGTGATGGAGGGGAAGCAGGGAGGTGATAGGCAGGAAAGGTGAAGAAAGAATGCGTGAAAACACAATGGGTAGTAGAAGGAGGCGGAACCATGAGGGAGGTGATAGGCCGCTGGGGGAGGGGGCAGAGTGACATAGGGGTGGAGGAAGGGAGAGGGATGGAATTACCGGAAGTTGGAGAATTCAATGTTCATTCCAAGGGGCTGGAGACTACCTAGACGGTATATGAGGTGTTGCTTCTCCAATCTGAGTTTAGCCTCATCATGGCAGTAGAGGAGGCCATGTATGGACATATCTGAATGGGAGTGGGAAGCAGAGTTGAAGTGGGTGGCTACCGGGAGATCCTGTCTGTTGTGGCAGACGGAGTGGAGGTGCTCGACGAAGCGGTCCCCCAGTCTGCGTCGGGTTTCACCAATGTAGAGGAGGCCACACCGGGAGCACTGGATGCAATAGATGACCCCGACAGACTCACAAGTGAAGTGTTGCCTCACCTGGAAGGACTGTTTGTGGCCCTGAATGGTGGCAAGAGAGGGGGTGTAGGGACAGGTGTAGCACTTACGCTTACAGGGATAAGTGCCGGGTGGGAGATCCGTGGGGAGGGACATGTGGACCAGGGAGTCGTGGAGGGACCGATCCCTGCGGAAAGCGGAGAGGGGTGGAGAGGGAAAGATGTGCTTAGCGGTGGGGTCCTATTGAAGGTGGCGGAAGTTGCGGAGGATAATGTGCTGGATCCGGAGGCTGGTGGGGTGGTAGGTGAGGACAAGGGGAACTCTGTCCCTGTTATGGTGGCGGGAGGGTGGGGTGAGAGCCGAAGTGCGGGAAATGGAGGAGATGCGGGTGAGGGCATCATTGATGATGGTAGAAGGGAAACCACGATCCTTAAAGAAAAAGGCATTTGAGATGTCCTGGAACGGAAAACCTCATCTTCGGAGCAGATGCAACGGAGATGGAGGAACTGGGAATAGGGAATGGCATTTTTGCATGTGGCGGGGTGGGAAGAGGCATAGTTGAGGTAGTTATGAGAGTCAGTGGGCTTGTAGAAGATGTCAGTGGACAGTCTATCTCCAGAGATGGAGACCGAGAGATCGAGAAAGGGGAGGGAAGTGTCTGAGACAGACCAAGTGAATTTGAGGGCTGGGTTGAAGTTAGAAGTAAAGTCGGAGAAATTGACGAGCTCAGCATGGGTGCAGGAAGCAGCACCAATGTAGTCGTCAATGTACCGAAGGAAAATTGGGGGAGCAGTACCAGAATAGGTTTGGAGCACAGGCTGTTCCACATATCCAACGAAGAGGCAGGCATAGCTAGGGCCCATGCGAGTTCCCATAGTCTGAAGGAAGTCGAAAGAGCCAAACGAGAAGTTATTGAGTTTGAGAACCAGTTCTGCCAACCGGAGGAGGGTAGTGGTGGTGGGGAACTGGTGATGTCTATCATCCAGAAAGTAGTGGAGGGCTTTGAGGCCTTCTTGACAGGGAATGGAGGTGTACAGTATAGGTATTGGACATCTATTGCACACTTCAAATTACAAAACAGATAATAGAAAAGAATTTCTAATGAAGGTATTTTCAAAAGTACAAAAACTTGGCCCCCATATGCTTCTGAATTCTTCAGTCACAGACCTTCAAGTTGGGCGGATGTGTTTACAGGACAAACCGATTTCAAAGCAACTGCAGTTAAGGAAGAATAAATTCCCTTTAATTTGATACTTTAAAAGTTAGCTTTCTTTGTTGGACATTCAAATAGCCACAATTGTATGATGGATATACAAATATTTCCAATAACATGTGCCTCAACATTGGTTTATTTTTAATCTTCTGATTCAGATTCACATTTATTTTACTTATCAAATGTATATCAGAACATACGGTGAAATGTGTTATTTATGTGAACAACCTGTTAACGCACGTGCCCACCCGTGCCTGTTTCCGGCGGTTGATGCTCTCATCCTCTGGAGTGAGAATAGCTGGCGCAGCCCCTTTCAGGGTTCAGGACCGGCTTGCTAATTGGCAATCATGTTTTTGGCACCAAGATCTGAGTATTTAAAGAGCACCTGAACGGAGCCTCAGTGCTCAATTGTAAGCCAAACTAGAGATATCACCTAGCATTTAGTTTTTGCTTAGTTTTCATTCCAGCTTTATACCTTGTCCAGCCTTGGATACTCCAGCACTTGTGTCCAAACCATCCTCATCAAGGTTTCTCGTCACAGTATGATTGTGCCAACAGGAATCCAGCGGGGTATCAGGGTCTCTCGGCTGCTATGGCCACCCGGACCGAGAGGATTGCCAGACAGAACCTGGAGATACATGACCTCCAGGCCAAATTATCCCAGCTTTCGCAAGGAGGATGACCGAGTCACTCAGGTGAAGCTCTTGGTCGCTCAGTGGGACCAGTATATCTTCCGAACCTGAAGCGATTTGACAGAGACATGTGTTCTTGTCACATCTTCCTCACTCAATGCTCATTGGTGTTAGAACTCCAGCTGTCCCAGTTCCCTTCAGAGTGCGGAAAAGTGGCCTTCTTGATCTCTCTCCTGACTGGGATAGCCCTCGCCTGGGCCACCATCAATTGGGAATGAAGGTTGGAGATTTGCCCTGATTTGGAAGAATTCATGGCCACCATGAGAAAGGTATTTTATCATCCCACTGACACAAACAAAGGCTCAGATGTTCTGATGAAGCTGCCTCAGGGAAATCGGTCAGCGGCCAACTACACTATCGAGTTCCAAACTTCTGCGCAAGAGAGCTTTTGGAATGGGAATGCCTTGGATAATCTGTACTGTTATGGACTCCGGGATGAATTAAAGGATGCCCTCACCTTAGGAAAGCCAACAGGGGATTTAGAGGTCCTCATAGATCAGTCCATCCACCTTAAAAAGAGTCTGACAGTGAGTAAGAGGGATTACATTATGAGGCCAAGGGGCTAGTCCAAGCCCAGCTTTAATCTATTATGATTCCAACTCTACCTCCGAATCTCAGACCATGACTAGCCATCTCCTGCTCGGGTCTCCATCGAGCCCACGCAGATTGGTTACATGAGGCTGCCATTAAGAGGTCCTGGCGTTGGAATCAAGGCTGCTGCTTTTACTGCAGGGAGGCAGGTCACCTGCAGGCCAAATGTCCGAAGCCATAGCTGCTTGGAGAACTGCAAAGTCCATCCAGTGTTGGGATGGCTGTGATGGTAGGAGCCACTACTCCCAATCCCATGGATTCTGCTTTTGTGCTGATGGTGGAGTTCACCTGCGGTAAGGACTTGAGGCAGGTGAAGGCTTTTGTGGACTCTGAAGCAGCAGGTAGTTTTATGGACTTGGGAACCGCCTGTCTCCTCAACGTACCGCTGAGAGAGTTGACCCAGTCCGTGTCCGCAACTGCCTTGGACGGTCGTCTGCTAGGTTCTGGGCAGATCCAGCAACAGGCTGTGGTTTTGCAGATGAGGATAGGGGATCATGTGGAAGACATTAGTTTCTACATCATTGACTCTCCACTCATACCCCAGATCCTTGGGTACCGTTGGCTGTCCCACCATAACCTATCTGTGGACTGGAGGGAGAGGAGATTCATTGCTTGGTCCAGTTACTGGAAGAGAGTATGTTTATGGCATGGTGTTCTGACACACAGACTGTCCCGAGGCCAACAGGTAGCAAGGGGACAGATGTCAGTGTGAGGTATGGACCAACGGGACAATTCCTAAAAGCAGACTCTTGGAGCCTGTTCTCGGAGGCTCAAGGACCATCTGTGACACCTTGTTGCTATCCGGAGAGGATATGCTGAAGCGTAGTGAGCCTAGGGAGGAGAGTCGGAGGTTGATCGAAACACTCTGCCACCCATTAAGCCTCAAGAGTTGTCCTAGAAGGAGGTTTCAGAAGATCTTCTAACACCCAGGCCGGTCGAAGATCCTTCCATATAAAAGGACCTTGAAGAGGACTTCAGCAAGGGAAAAGTCTCAACTCTTCCACCACACCGACCCTATGAATGTGCTATTGATTTTCTGCCTGGTACTTGCTCTCCACGTGGTCCAGAATCACATCCATGGTCTTTTCACTCTTGCTGTTTCTTAACTCTACCCACAAGGTATCTATATCTTCTAATCCTATGTCATCTCTTTCTAAGCATTTGATTTAGCAACAGAGTCACCGCACCCTCTCTACCTACCTGCCTGTCCTTTGTATTCTTGGATGTTAAGCTCCGAACTATGATCTTCTTTCAGCCATGACTGAGTGATGCCCACATCATACCTGCCAATTTCAAACTGCACTATGAGATCATCTACCTTATTCCATATGCTGCATGCATTCAAATATAATACCTCGAGTCCTGAATTCATCTCCCTTTTCTAATCCACCCATGTTACAGCAATTAAATTCCTATCTTTTTCAAAACTTTTTGTATTTCTATTTATCCTGGAGACTTTCATAATCTCTGCTGCACTTTGCTTTCCTTTGACTTCATCGTCTCTTTTCCAAACTGTTGAACTGTTGAACCTACTATTTAGTTTAAAGACACAATTCAACCCATCTGGCTGACTGCAATTTTGCCCTATCAGCTGTTGGTCCTTCCTCAGACTCACTACACACTGCACCCACCTGCCAAATTAATTTAATTTCTCAACAACTCTAGCAAACCTACTCACAAAGATATTGGTCCCCCTCGAGTTCAGGTGTAAACCATCCTTTTTGTGAAGGTCATAGCTTCAATAGAAGGTATCACAATGATACAGAAATCTGAAACTCTGCCCCCTGCATCAACTCCTCAGCCACACATTCATCTGCCAAACCATCCTATTCTTGCCCTCACTGGCGAGTGACACAGGTAGCAATCCAGAGATTACTACCCCAAGGTCCTGCTTTACAGCTTTTGATCTACTTCCCTATATTCTCTCTTCAGAACCTCATCCCTTTTCCTACATATGCCACTGGTATCAATATGTACAAGACTTGTTGCTGGATCTGCCCTCCCCGTTGTGAATGTTGTGGACACAGTCCAAGATATCCCTGACCTTGGCACCTGAGAGGCAGCATTCCAACTGGATGCCTCTTTCAAATCGACAGAATGCCTGGTCTGCTCCTTTGCCTTCCTAGTCCCTTTCCCTTTTCAGACAATCACTCAGCTACCTGCCTCCTGCAACTTAGGGGTGACTACCTCCCTGTAGCTCCTATCTATCACCTCCTCATTTTCCCGTATCATCTGCAGCTCCAGATGCAGCTTCAGTTCCATAACACAGTTGGTAAGGAGCTGCAACTCTATGCACTGTGCAGATGGAATTACCAGGGGGACTGGAGGCTTCCCAGAGTTCCCACATCTCACCAGCCTTGAGTCCACAAGTCCACTGTCTATGAATCTGCAAGCTCATTGCAAGTTGAAGACTAGAGGTAGCTTGTCCTGGGGATGGAGGTCGGGGTATTTGCATGGATGGGTGGGTGGGTGGGAGGAAAAGGGACTTATTTTTTCTATTGTTGCATTGTTAATTATTGTGTTTAGTATTGTTGTGTTCTTCGGTGTTCTGATGAGCATTGTGGGCATGCTATGCTGGTGCTGGGGGCAATACTTGCAGGCTGCCCCAGCACATCCTTAGGTTGTGTTGGTTGTGTGACAAGAGACCTTGGCGAAGATAGTTTGGACCCAAGTGCTGGAATATCCGAGGCAAGGATCAAGATACAATATAAAGCTGGAACGAGAACTGAGCAAAAACTAAGCGCTGGATGATATCTCTACTTAGGCTTACAATTGAGCATTGAGACTCCCTTCGGGTGCTCTTTAAATACTCAATTCTTGTTGCCCAAAACGTGATTGCTAATTAGCAGGACAGTCCTGAACACTTAGAGAGTTAGAGCGTCTAAACTCCAGAAGCTGGCAAGGTTGGGTGCATGTCATAACAGGACCCCTTCCCCTACAGCTGACTCCTGACGGATCTGGCTGCTTGGAGAGATAATGATGGTAGTCATGGATAACAGCCAGATCCAAGATGTCCCTTTCAGGAACCCAGCACCATTACTCAGGTCCAAATCCCTCCCAGTCCATGTGGAACTGCCAAACACCCCGTGATTCTAATATTTTTTCTCACAGTGAAGACCTGTTTCCCATCAACAAACCTGGGTGGTGGTGGGACTGATGCTGGTGGGGCTAAAGGACTGGTGTTCACAGGTTTAAATATGCAAATATGGAAAGTGGGATTGACCTTGAGTGTCTTGGGTGGCTGTAAGGTGTAAACCACCAGATTTTACTTTCCTGAGAGCCTTGATGGGTCCAATGAACTTGGGCTCCAATTTCCTAGACACCACCTGAAGAGGTAAATCCTGAGTCAATAGCCAGCTATGTTGCCCAGGCTGCAAATCTGATCCCTGTATGTTCTTGCAATTAGCCTTTATTTCAGCCTTCTGGGTAAAGGCTAGCAAAATCTCCCTTGACCTAGTCCATTTCTCTTTGCAGTGTCAGATGAGATTTTCAGTGCAGGAACCCCAGCCTTGGTCTCCTCCTCAGGGACGAGTGTCACTAAATACACAAATTGGCATTCAAAAGGGGATATCCTATGTATCAAATGCCATAAAGTGTTGAGGGTGACCTCTGCCTACATGAAATGATCATTCCACTCATCATTCTTTCTGAGGCCAGGCACCTTAGGGTATGTTCCAAATCTTGGTTCACCTGCTCTGTGTGGCTGTTGGACTGCAGGTGAAATCCAGAGAAAAGACTCACTATTGCCTCAATCATCTTGCCAAAAGCCCTCTGGAAATGTGATGCAAATTGTGAACCGCGATCTGTGACTACGTCCACCAGAAAACTATAGATTCTGAAGACCTGATCTAGGACAATTTCATTCGTCTCCACCACAGATGGTAGCTGGTCGAAGGCAATGAATCTGCAGGCTTTTAAAAATCGATCAACAGTTACCATGGCGATGGTCTTCCCCCTGGAAGGAGGAAGACCCATGACAAAGTCCATGGAGATGTGTGCCCATGGTCTGTCTGGAACAAGTGCAGGATGGAAAAACCCTTGAGTTTGGGTATGGGACTCCTTGTTCTGAGCGCAAACCTCACATGCCAGCATGTATTGCCAAACTTCTTATGCCATTTGAGATCACCAATAACTTATCTTGATGAACTCAAGGGTCCTGCAGTCTCTGGGTGAGTGGTCATTCTCGCTGAATGACCCTACTGGAATACATGTGAACTGATGGAGCTTCGGACAAACAGTCAACCTGGAGGACCATCCTTGGGCGTCTCCCCTTGTGCCTGGGCATTGCAAACAAACTCATCAGTTCCCCAACTGATTGGTGCTATCACCTTTGTTTGGGGCAAAATGGTGGTAAGTTGCTCCTCTCCTCAGATTCGCTGAACTGACGAGACAAGGCATCTGGTTTTCAATTCTTTGACCCTGGTTAATAGGACAGGACAAAGTTAAAATGGTTGAAGAAAAGAGACCACCTGGCCTGCCTAGAATTCAGTCTCTTGGCCTCCTGACTATAAGCCAGGTTCTTGCGATTTGTCCAGACAATGAAAGGGTTCTTGGCCCCTCAAGCTCCTTTCACCATTCCTCCAATGCCAACTTAACTGCTAATAGCTCCTGATTCCCAATTTCATAGTTCCTCTCTGCTGGGCATAGCCACCTGGAGAAGAGTGCACACGAGTGCAGTTTATTGTCTGAAGATGATCGAGACCATTGAGACAATGCTGCACCCACTCTGATATCCGAGGTGTCTACCTCCACGATGAAGGGAAGGTCTGGGTTAGGTGAAACCAAGTTGGGAGTGATGTGAACCATTGTTTGGGTGTGGCCAATCTCTGACTGCCTGAATTTTCATGGGGTCCATCTTGAGACTGCCATGGGAGATGGTGAAACCCGAAAATGAAACAGTCATCACATGAATTTCAAACTTCCAACTTGACAGAAAGTCCATCGTCTAGAAGTCTCTTTAAAATGTCCCTGACATGAATGACGTGTTCCTCCATGGACTTTGAGAAGATTAGGATATCATCCAAGTAGACAAAGGCATACTTACGGACGATATCCCAGAGCACATTGTTCATAAAACCTGAAAAACTGCTGGGGCATTCACAAGGCTGAAGGGCATCACCCAGGTACTCATCGTGCCCCGCTGGTGTATTGAATGCAGTTTTTCACTCTTGCCTTCACTTATACAGAAGAGATTGTACACACTCCACAGGTCTAACGTAGAGAATACTCTTGCCCCTTGGAGAATCTCAAAGGCAGTGTTTATGAGTGGCAAGAGGTAATGATTCTTGACTATTATGCAATTTAATCCTCTATAATCAAAACATGGCCGCCTGCCCCCATCCTTTTTTTGTACAAAGGAGAAGCCTGCGCTAGCTGGTAAGGTGGAGGGCTGAATGAGTCCCATAGTAAGGGCTTCCTTTATATATTCTTGCATTGTACTTCTGTCTGGGATTCCAGAAGGCAGAGGCAGTGTGCACGGACCTCATGGCGGGCAGGCCTTGGGACAGGGCATGAGCTGATGTTTGACTCCATTTCACTGATTAAAACTTGCATTGTACGCTGATTAAAGCGACGAGGGAGATTGAAATATCGAGGTGAATGTGAAAGTTTGGAGATCGTTTGGGTGCTTCAGCACTCAGCAGTCTCCGAGAGGATTCCAGGATTCAGAGGCGGCGTGGGTAAACCTTGTGGTGGGCAGGCTGTGGGGTAGGGCATGAGTGACGTTCGACTCCATTTCACCGATTAAAGCTTCCATTGTGCGCTGATTAAAGCGATGAGGGAAATTGAAACATCGAGGCGAATGTTGAAGGTGAATGCCAGTTGCATATATTTTGATTGCTCTGCTACAGGAGTGAGGAGAGCCTACCACTGTGTCCGAAGAATGTTACCCAGGTTTTCAGCGTTTTGAAAATGAACTTGGACTTTAGACTTTAAAAAGTCTTTAGTTTTTCATATTCTGTGTTTTTTGTCTGATCTTTCTTGTTTCTTTCTGTGTGGGGAGGGGTTTTAGGATCAATATGCCTGTTCCATTTTGTTTGTTTCTTTTTGTGCAGGCAAGGGATTTGAGAATCGATGTACCTGTTCTGTTTTTGTTCACTTTTTTGTGTGGTGGGGGGGAGGTTAATGTGCTTGGTCCATTTTTGATTTTTTTTGTGCGGGAAGGGGGATTTGGGGTTTGATGATTGTGCTTCCTCTCTTTTCTTTCTTGGTTTCATGGCTATGCAGAGAAGAAGAATTTCAGAGTTGTATACTTTGATAATAAATCCACCTTTGAACCTTTGAATCTTTGATCTTCAATATGCAGGTAGCTTGGCAAAAGCAGGTTGATGGTGGATTCCAAGAGAAGGAATTTGTAGAATGCCCACGAGATGGCTATTTTGAGCAAATTGTGATTGAGTCCACTAAGTAAAAGCCAATTCCAGATTGGATGTTGTGCAGTGAATCAGATTCTATGAGAGAGCTTAAGGTAAAGGAACCCTTATCTTCAGGCAGTGATCATAATATGATGGAATTTACCGTGCAGTTTGAGAAGGAGAAAATAAAGTATTACTGTGGAGTAAACAGAATTACAGAGGCTTGGGAGAGGAGCTGGCCAAAGCTGATTGGAAGGGGACACTACCAGGGATGATGACAGAACAGCAATGGCTGGCGTTTCTGGGAACAATTCAGAAGACATAGAATAGATTCATCCCAAAGGAGAAGTATCTTAAAGGGAAGGTGAGGCAACCATGGTTGACAAGGGAAGTCAAAGATAAGAGAGGGCATATAACAAAAATTAGAGGGAAGCTCGAGGATTAGGAAGCTTTTTAAAAACCAACAGAAGACATCTAAGAAAACTGAGAGAAAAGGTGAAATATGAAGGTATATATTTGAGATATATAAAGAGTAAAAGAGAGGTGAGAGTGGATATCTGACTGTAGGAAAATGATGTTAGAGAGATAAAATGAGGGACAAAATGGTGGATTAACTTAATAAGTATTTTATTATTATTTATTTATTGAGGTATAGTGTGAATAGGCCCTTCTGACCCTTTGAGCCACGCTGTCCAACAATCCTTGGATTTAATCCCAGCCGAACCACAGGGCAATTTACAATGGCTAATTAACCTACCAATCAGTATGTCTTTGGACTGTGGGAGGAATTTGGAGCACCCAGAGTCTTCATTATGGAAGGTACCAACAGTATGGCAGAAATTTGAGATTGTCAGGGAGCAGGGGTTTGTGTAGTTTCTATTATTAAGGAGAAGGTGCTTGGGAAGCTGGAAGGTCTGAAGGTAGATAAATCACCTGGACCAAATGGATGACACCTCAGGGTTCTGAAAGAGGTAGATGAGGAGATTGTGGAGGCTTTAATAGTGATCTTTGAAGAATCACTGGGTTCTGGAATGGTTCCAGAGAACTGGAAAATTGCAAATATCACTTCACACTTTAAGATGGGAGTGAGGCAAAGTACAGGAAGTTATTGGCCAGTTAGTATGATGTCTGTGGTTGTAAGACACTGGAGTCCTTTATTTAGGATCAGGCTTCGAGGAATTTGGAGCCGGGTGATGAAATATGACAAAGTCAGCATCATTCCCTTAAGAGAAAATCTTGTCTGACAAATATGTTGAAATTTCTTTTGGAAGTAACAGGCCAGATAGGCAAAGGAGAGTCAGTGGATGTTGTTTATTTAGATTTTCAGAAGGCCTTTGACAAGGTGCTGCACATGAGGCTGATTAACAAGATAAGAGCCCGTGGTATTACAGGAAAGGTACTGGCATGGATAGAAGATTGGCTGACTGGCAAGAAGCAAATAGTGGCAAAATGGCTGCCAGTGACTAGTGGTATTCTGCAGAGGCAGTGCTGGAACTGCTTCTTTTCACATTATTTGTCAATGATTTGGATAATAGAATTGATGGTTTTGTGGCCATGTTTGCAAATGTGACCATGTCAGGTAGAAGGGCAGGTAGTGTTGAGGAAGTAGGAAGTCTGCAGTAGGACCTAGAGTACGAGAATAGGCAAAGATGTGGCAGATGGAACTTAGTGCAGAGAGGTGTATGGTCATGCACTTCAGTAGAAGGAATAAAGGTGTAGACTACTTTCTCAATAGGGAGCAAATTCAGAAATCAGAGGTGCAAAGGGACTTGAGGGTCCTCATGCAGGATTCTCTAAAGGTTAACTTGTAGTTTGAGTCTGTGGTGAGGATCAATGCAACGTTAACGTTCATTTTGAGAGGACTATAATATAAAAGCAAGGTTGTAATACTGAAGCTTTATAAAGCATTGGTCAGACGGCACCTGGCGAATTGTGAGCAGCTTTGGGCCCTTTACGCATTAGCATTGGAGGGGGTCCAAAAGAGATCATGAGAATGATTCCAGGAACAAAAAGGTTAATGGATAAGGAACATTTGATGTCTCTAGGCCTGTACTCACTGTAGATTAGGAGCATGAGAGGTGAAATCATTGAAACCTATCAAATATAGAATGGATGCGGAGAGCATGTTTCCTTTCATGGTAGACTAGGACTAGAGGACAACCTCAGTATAGAAGGACATCCCTTTAGAACAGAGATAAGGAGGAATTCCTTCAGCCAGAGGGCATTGAACCTGTGGAATTCATTGCCACAGACAGCTGTGGAGGCTAAGTCATTGGGTGTATTTAGAGTGAAGGTTGATAATTCTTTTTGATTATAAAACGCATTAGAGGTTACAGAGAGAAGGCAGGAGAATGGAGTTCTGAGGGATAAAAATTAACCATGAAGGAATGGTTGAACAGACTCGATAGGCCGAATGACTTAATTTTGCTCCTATTTATTATAGTTTTAGAACTCCAGCCATCATGTCTTGACTTCTGGATGCACAGCTCCACTAACCTTTGGAGTTCAATCTTTAATATCGACTCCTGGACTTGATGAGGACATTGAATAAGGACCCTGAACTCTGGGTTCTCTGATGTCCAGGACCCTGAGCACTAGGCTTTGAACTCTGGTCTTGCTTATTTGCATAGCTAGAGGATCAGCAGTCCTCATACATGGAGCTCTAATCCTGGAACTTGCCAAAGACTCATTGACCTTGGGAGAGGTGGAGGCTTGGAGGAATGTTCTCCAGCCATTGTCCTTAATGGTCTGCAGGCCTGACATCTGACCACGGATGTGCTTCATCCTATGTACACTTAGCTGGTCTTCAAGCACAGCAGAGGTCTAGACTCTGGCCTAACTCCCACACATGACTGTCTCTCAACCCTAACATGAGCCCTAACTCTCCTCTCTGTCTCGCAGATCATTCCTATGAATCTAAAAAAACATAATTAAATAATCAACTCAGTCTGAGCCACAACCTCAACGGAGAATACAGCTCAGTGCCGTCTCCCACTCCACAACGTGGAGGTCAATGCCCTCATGGACAATCCAATCACTATGCTCTGCACTGTTGTCTAAATTTACTAACTTGTTAACATCTGGTTAAGTTTGTTCAGTACAATTATGAAATCCTGGATAATACAGTGCCCAAAAAAATTCACTGCCCCCCCCCCCACTGCCCCTTGGAAGTTTTCATGTTTTATTGTTTTACAACATTGAAACTAGTGGATTTAATTTGGCTTTTTTAACACTGATCAACAGAAAAAGACTCTTTTGTGTCAAAATGAAAACAGATTTCTACAAAGTGTTCTAAATTAATTACGAATTTAAAACACAAAATAATTGATTGCATAAGTGTTCGCTCCCTTTAATAGGACACACCAAATCATCACTGGTGCAGCCAATCAGTTTTAGAAGTCACATAATTAGTTAAGTGGAGATCATCGTGTGCAGTCAAGGTGCTTCAATTGATTGTAATAAAAATATACCTGTATCTGGAAGGTCCAACTGCTGCTGAGTCAGTATCCTGGCAACAACTGCACCATGAAGACAGAAGAACATTCCAAGCAACTTCGTGAAGCAGTTATTGAAAAGCACAAGTCAGGAGATGGATATAAGAAAATTTCCAAGTCACTGGATATCCCTTGAAGTACAGTTAAATCAATCATCAAGAAATGGAAAGAATGTAATTGGTTTACTTGCTTATTTATTATTATTATTTGTATTTTATTTTTTTTTCTCTCTGCTAGATTATTTATTGCATTGAATTGCTGCTGCTAAGTTAACAAATTTCACATCACGTGCCAGTGATAATAAACCTAATTCTGATTCTGAATATGGCACAGCTGTAAATCTGCCTAGAGCAGGCTGTCCTCAAAAAGGGGACCTTTTGACTGTGCAAGAAGGGGACCAGTGAGGGAGGCCACCAAGAAACCTATGACAATTCTGGAGGTTACAAGCTTCAGCAGCTGAGATGTGAAAGAATCTGCATACAACAACTTTTACCCGGGTACTTCACCAGTCACAGCATTATGGAAGAGTGGCAAATAGAAAGCCACTGTTTGAAAAATCTCACATGAAATCTTGGCTAGAGTTTGCCAGAAGGCATGTGGGAGACTCTGGAGTCAGCTGGAAGAAGGTTCTAAGGTCTGATGAAAGCAAAATTAAGCTTTTTGGCCATGAGACTAAACACTATGTTTGGCGTAAGCCATCACCGCACGTCATCAAAAACATGCCATCCCGGCTGTGAAGCATGGTAGTGTCCGCATCATACTGTTTGGATGCTTCACTGCAGCAGGCCCTAGAAGGCTTGTGAAGGTAGAGGGTAAAATGAATGCAGCAAAATACAGGGAAATCCTGGAGGAAAATCTGATGCAGTCTGCAAGAGAACTGCAACTTGGGAGAAGATTTGTTTTCCAGCAAGAAAATGACCCCAAGTATAATGCCAAAGCTACAGAAAAATGACTTAAAAACAACAAACTTAATGTCCTAGAGGGGCCAAGTTAGATTCCAGATCACAATCCAATTGAGAATTTGTGGTTGAGATAAGTGCTCTTCACTCATGATCCCCATCGAATCTGCCAGAACTTGAGCAGTTTTGTAAAGAAGAAAGGAGAAAAATTGCAGTGTCCAGATGTACAAAGTTGATAGAGACCTATCCACACAGACTCAAAGCTGTAATTGCTGCCAAAGGTGCATCTACTAAATACTGACTTGAAGGAGGTGAGTAATTATGCAATCAATTGATTTGTGTTTTATATATGTAATTAAATTAGTTCACCTTGTAGAGATCTGTTTTCACTTTGACATGAAAAAATATTTTTCTATTGATCCTTATCAAAAAAAGCCAAATTAAATCCACAGTGATTCAATGTTGTAAAACAATAAAACATGAAAATTCCAAGGGGGGGGGCTGAATACTTTTTATAGTTACTGTATATTTCCATCATCTTTTATTTGCAACTCTGCCAAAGTCTCTCCAAATAACAAATAATTTCACTTCTTTGCCTTAAGATCAAAAGCAATTCATCTCTGTCATTCCACATTTCAGGGTAAGTTCCTGGGAGGTCACAGTATCTGTGTCAGTGTGTCCATCTGTATATTTATCTACACATGAAGAGATCATTGAAGTGGATGTAACTGTTACAGCTTGTCCCAGCCTAGGAATGCGTAAGCAAATATTAACTACTCAAAAACAAAAGGATATCTTTAAAGCTTTTGAAGGAGCCACTTATGCTTTTTGTGTCTGACCTTTATTTGATTATTCGAGCGGATACACTTCAGTTGAATTCTTGATATCTGACCTCGAATTTCAGATGAGGATTTTCAAGTCTATGTTATTTAAGATCTTTATCATATTACCGAGGTTTTGTCCTAATTTTACTTATCGTGAAAAATGATCTGATTAAACAATGTTTGAGCCTCATGCTTTATGAATTGCATGTGCATGTCCTGTATGTTTTATACATATTCACACATTTACAGTTGTCTGGATTTCTATTAGTGTGCTGGAAATGCGCCACACAAAAAGGTAGAAGCATGGAGAAGCACAGCATCTCTCTGGCAATAACCATCCAAAACAACTGTGTAATTTGAAGTTATATGCACATGCACATGCTTGCCCCTAATGTTCAATGAGTGCTTGTATGTCTGTCCATAAACTGACAAACTTAAATTCCTGCATTTGCCCTTACTGTAAGCAAGCACAAAGACCAGAACAGAACATGCCAATTCACCCATAAACTATCCTGCACTTCAGAACTGAAGGTAATTAAGATAGCAAATGGGCTGTCTGGCATCAACTTAGAAAGGACAAGTTGGCTCTCAGCTTGGGTATTAAATCTTTCCTTGTAATCTTCAATTTAAGTATTAGGATTTAAGTAGGAAAGCACACGTACCAAGTTCACAGGCTTACTGAGGAATACACAGCAGACCTGCAACATCCTGTGGCAACGTTCAGAAAACTGGTTAAAGGGAGAGTGTCAAAAGCTGTAGATAAAATGCAGCAAACTGACAAAAATCAAACTTTCAAATCACTCTGTGTGCATTTAATGGAATACTTGTAGCATGACCACTCCATGGTGCTTGTTATTTATAGTGATTTTAGTAAACAGCCAGTGCAGATGAATTACGTGCCAAGGGTCACATTGCTTGTCAAGGAAAATGTTACAGCAGTGTTCAGGCAGGACAGATTAGAGGGCTTGTCTGCTGAGTCCTTATGGGTGGAGCTGAGAAACAGGAAGGGTATGGCCACATTAGTGGGGTTGTATTATATACCACCCAATAGTCAGCGAGAATTGGTGGAGCAAATCTGCAGAGAGATAGTAGGCAACTGCAGGAAACATAAAGTTGTGGTGGTAGGATATTTCAATTTTCCACATATTGATTGGGACTCCCATACTGTTAGGGGTCTAGATGGGTTAGAGTTTGTAAAGTGTGTTCAGGAAAGTTTTCTAAACCAATATATAGAGGTACCAACTACAAGGGATGCGATATTAGATCTCCTATTAGGAAATGAGTTAGGACAAGTGACGGAAGTGTGTGTAGGGGAGTACTTTGGTTCCAGTGATCATAACACCGTTAGTTTCAACTTGATCATGGATAAAGATAGATCTGGTCCTAGGGTTGAGGTTCTAAACTGGAAGAAGGCCAAATTTGAAGAAATGAGAAAGGATCTAAAAAGTGTGGATTGGGACAGGTTGTTCTCTGGCAAGGATGTGATCGGTAGTGGGAAGCCTTCAAAGAGAAATTTTGAGAGTGCAGATCTTGTATGTTCCTGTCAGGATTAAAGGCAAAGTGAATAGGAATAAGAAACCTTGGTTCTCAAGGGATATTGCAACTCTGATAAAGAAGAAGAGAAAGTTGTATGACATGTATAGGAAATAGGGAGCAAATAAGGTGCTTGAGGGGTATAAAAGTACAAGAAAATACTTAAAAAGGAAATC
Source organism: Mobula birostris (assembly GCF_030028105.1). Classification (NCBI taxonomy): domain Eukaryota; kingdom Metazoa; phylum Chordata; class Chondrichthyes; order Myliobatiformes; family Myliobatidae; genus Mobula; species Mobula birostris. Next base: position 66,532,290 of record NC_092373.1, read on the forward strand.
AGGAGGGCTAAGACATGAGGTTGCCTTGGCAGTCAAAGTGAAGGATAATCCAAAGAGTTTTTACAGGTATATTAAGTTTAAGAGGATTGTAAGGGATAAAATTGGTCCTCTTGAAGATCAGAGTGGTCGGCTATGTACAGCAGCGGTCCCCAACCACCGGGCCGCAAAGCATGCGCTACCGGGCCGTGAGGAAGCGTTATGATTTGGCGATAGGAGTCAGCTGCACCTTTCCTCATTCCTTGTCATGCCCACTGTTGAGCCATTACGCATGCGAGGTCATGACCCGCGCGTCATCCATGTCAGCACGGGAAGGAGATCAACTCCTCAAGCTTGCAGATGACGGCGGGCTGGAAAGTCTGTTAGACATGACATCTCTGCCGGCATTCTGGATCAAAGTCAAGGGTAAAAATCCTGAGATAGCCACGAAGGCACTGAAAACGTTGCTTCCATTTCCAACATATCTCTGCAATGAATGCAACGAAAACTAAATTGCGGAATAGACTGGACATAAGGAACCCCCTTCGAGTATCGCTGTCTCCCATCACCCCTCGATCGGACCATCTTGCTGCAGGAAAATAAGCTCAGGGCTCCCACTGATTCAGCGATATTGGTGTGTTGCAATGATTTTATATGTTCATAGGGGGAAAATACACGCTGCGTGTTTAATATCCAAACGTTACTTAAAATGTTATGATGCTGTTGACTTATATAACTATTTAACAATTACAGCATGGAAACAGGCCATCTCGGCCCTTCTAGTCCGTGCCGAACGCTACTCTCACCTAGTCCCACCGACCTGCACTCAGCCCATAACCCACCATTTCTTCCCCGTCCATATACCTATCCAATTTTTCTTTAAATGATAATATCGAACCTGCTTCTACCACTTCTACTGGAAGTTCGTTCAAAACTTACTTCAAGCGCTCCTGATAATTGACTTATCATTATATTCATGCGAGGAAAATATGCGCTGTGTGTTTAATATTAAATTCGTGAGATAAACCCTTTTAGAAAGGAAACTGAGCGTATTAGCCACTTATAACCGATATTCCGGTCGTGATTAAGATCCTCCGAACAGAATCGCCAAAAACGATTTGTAGGGGAAAAACCGTACACGCATGCGCGCTGGTGCTCGCGCAAGGCTTCATGGTCATTGTAGTCTTTCTCGGGGTAAACCCAGTGTATTTGACTGCTACACACATCAAAGTTGCTGGTGAACGCAGCAGGCCAGGCAGCATCTCTAGGAAGAGGTGCAGTCGACGTTTCAGGCCGAGACCCTTCGTCAGGACTAACGAAGGGTCTAGGCCTGAAACGTTGACTGCACCTCTTCCCAGAGATGCTGCCTGGCCTGCTGCGTTCACCAGCAACTTTGATGTGTGTTGCTTGAATTTCCAGCATCTGCAGAATTCCTGTTGTATTTGACTGCTACTCTCGTCCGTTGGCAACCGTACCCTCTCCCCCGCACCCCGCCCCCCCGGGTCGGCCGGTCCGCAAGAATATTGTCAATATGAAACCGGCCCGCAGTGCGAAAAAGGTTGGGGACCCCTGATGTACAGAACCAAAAGAAATGGGGGAGATCTTAAACGTTTTTTTTTTGCATCTGTATTTACTAAGGAAACTGGCATGAAGTCTATGGAATTAAGGGAAACAAGTAGTGAGATCATGGAAACTGCACAGATTAAAAAGGAGGAGGTGCTTGCTATCTTGAGGCAAATTAAAGTGGGTAAATCCCCAGGACCTGACAGGGTATTCCCTCGGACCTTGAAGTAGACTAGTGTTGAAATTGCAGGGGCCCTGGCAGATATATTTAAAATGTCGGTGTCAGAGGAGTGGAGAATGGCTCATGTTGTTCTGTTGTTTAAAAAAGGATCGAAAAGTAATCCGGGAAATTATAGACCAATAAGTTTGACGTCGGTAGTGGGTAAGTTATTGGAGGGAGTACTAGGAGACAGAATCTACAAGCATTTGGATAGACAGGGACTTATTAGGGAGTGTCAACATGGCTTTGTGCGTGATAGGTCATGTTTGATCAATCTATTGGAGTTTTTCGAGGAGGTTACTAGGAAAGTGGATGAAGGGAAGGCAGTGGATGTTGTCTACATGGACTTCAGTAAGGCCTTTGACAAGGTCCCGCATGGGAGGATAGTTAGGAAAATTCAGTGGCTAGGTATACATGGAGAGGTGGTAAATTGGATTAGATGTTGGCTCAATGGAAGAAGCCAAAGAGTGGTAGTAGAGGATTGCTTCTCAGAGTGGAAGCCCGTGACTAGTGGTGTGCCACAGGGATTAGTGCTGGGTCCATTGTTATTTGTCATCTATATCAATGATCTGGATGATAATGTGGTAAATTGGATCGGCAAATTTGCTGATGATACAAAGATTGGAGGTGTAGTAGACAGTGAGGAAGGTTTTCAAAGCTTGCAGGGGGACTTGGATCAGCTGGAAAAATGGGCTGAAAAATGGCAGATGGAGTTTAATACAGACAAGTGTGAGGTATTGCACTTTGGAAGGACAAACCAAGGTAGAACATACAGGGTAAATGGTAAGGCACTGAGTGCAGTAGAACAGAGGGATCTGGGAATACAGATACAAAATCCCCTAAAAGTGTCGTCACAGGTAGATAGGGTCGTAAAGAGAGCTTTTGGTACATTGGCCTTTATTAATCAAAGTATTGAGTATAAGAGCTGGAATGTTATGATGAGGTTGTATAAGGCATTGGTGAGGCCGAATGTGGAGTATTGTGTTCAGTTTTGGTCACCAAATTACAGGAAGGATATAAATAAGGTTGAAAGAGTGCAGAGAAGGTTTACAAGGATGTTGCCGGGACTTGAGAAACTCAGTTACAGAGAAAGGTTGAATAGGTTAGGACTTTATTCCCTGGAGCGTAGAAGAATGAGGGGAGATTTGATAGAGGTATATAAAATTATGATGGGTGTAGATAGAGTGAATGCAAGCAGGCTTTTTCGACTGAGGCAAGGGGGAAAAAGCCAGATGACATGAGTTAAGGGTGAAGGGGGAAAAGTTTAAGGGGAACATTGGGGGGGCTTCTTCACGCAGAGAGTGGTAGGAGTGTGGAATGAGCTGCCAGACGAGGTGGTAAATGTGGGTTCTTTTTTAACATTTAAGAATAAATTGGACAGATACACGGATGGGAGGTGTATGGAGGGATATGGTCCATGTGCAGGTCAGCGGGACTAGGAAGAAAATGGTTCAGCACAGCCAAGAAGGGCCAAAAGGCCTGTTTCTGTGCTGTAGTTTTTCTATGGTTTCCATGGGTACTAACTAAAGCTGGCCTACTCGGGGAAAAGCGCATTCTGGCCATAACAGGTGCTGGGTGGCATTCCACAGCTGATGCTAATTGGAAAAGGGAAAATAATAAATGTCTGTGGAATAGGATGTGAAACCAGGTTCTGTGTCAGTGATCTTGCTGGAGACACGGGGGGAGAAGGTGATGCATCTTGCATTCATAACGGTTGTAAGAAACTCACCACACTCATTGTGTTTTGACTGCAGAAAGCACTGTTAAACAGACCTGGATGTGATTTCATAAAAGCTTAATGACCACAGGGTTAGAGAATGAACCTTCAACTGTCATGGCTTGCCAAAAGCCCGAGCAATAGAACGGTAGAGTCATACTGTTTAGGAATAAGACCCTCAGTCCTTCACCTATCCCAATTACCAGCACCTGCTCTATAGTTTAAAATGCCTTGGAAATTCAAACACTCATCCAGATTATGTGAGATTCAGTCTCTTCATCACCTTCTCAGGCAGCACATCGTGGATTCCAACCACCATAATGAAAAAATATATTCTTCAGATTCCCTCCAAAACTTTTATCTTCACTTTGAGATTATGCTCTCTGGTATTAGACACAATTAAAAAAAGTTTCTTACTGTTTAGTCTAACCCTCTGACTCTCAATACAGGAGCCCCTCAGGGCTGCGTACTGAGTCCCCTTCTTTACTCCCTGTATACACATGACTGCATCGCCACCGACAGCTCCAATCTGCTAATTAAATTTGATGATGATACTACATTGATTGGCCTTACTTCAAACAATAACGATGTGGTCTACAGGAAGAAGTCATCTCTCTGACACACTGGTTTCAAGAAAACAACCTCTCCCTCAATGTTCCAAAAACAAAGGAGTTGGTTATGGATAACAGGAGGAATGGAGATGGGCTAACCCCTATTGACATCAATGGATCTGGGGTTGAGAGGGTAAACAGCTTCAGGTTCCTCGGCATCCACATCATCAAGGATCTCGTGGTCTGTACACACAGCTCTGTGGTGAAAAATGCACAACAGTGTACTCTTTCACCTCAGAAAGTTGAGGAAGTTTGGTATGGGCCCCTAGATCCTAAGAACTTCCTACAGGGGAACGATTGAGAGCATCCTGACTGGCTGCATCACTGCCTGGTATGGGAACTGTACTTCTCTTAATCGCAGGACTCTGCAGAGAGTGGTGCAGACAGCCCAGCACACCTGTAGTTGTGAACTTCCCATGATTCAGGACATTTACAAAGACAAGTATGTATAAAGGCCCGTAGGATCATTGGGGACCCGAGTCACCCCAACCACTGTCTATTCCAGCTGCAACCATCTGGGGACCAGTACCGCAGCATAAAAGCCAGGACCAACAGGCGCTGGGACAGCTTCTTCCACCAGGCCATCAGACTGATGAACTCACGCTGATTTGAGTGTACTCTATATAACATTGACTCTTCTATTATAAATTATTATAAATTACAATGATTGCACATGGCACATTTAGATGGAGACGTAACAAAGATTTTTAATCCTCATGTATGTGAAGGAAGTAAGAAATAAAGTCAATTCAATTCGAATGCTTTTCAAAGTTGTGCTTGCATCTATGAGATCTCCCCCTCAGAATCCTCTTCTAGTCTTTTTCCCCATCTTTTTTGTTTATTTTATTCAGAATCTTGCAAAATTTAATATTTCAATCAAATCAGCTTTCCTTTGTTCTAAGGAGACAAAACTCAACCTATTCCTTCTTCATACCAGGCTGATGCTTAATTCACCAGTGCCTTGCCACTCAATTTGCAAAAATCTCTCTTAATTGGACTGCTATCAAACATTCATATGCTTCACTGCACCTGCAAACGTTTAGCACTGTCATATGTCTCATACCCCTATTCTTATAGCCTCTACACCCTGCCAACTATTCAACCATGAGAAACAAATTGCATTAACAATTTGCATGATGCTCAATGACACTTAACCCCACTCTCAAAGGAGAAGGTGGCATACAATTGAATATGGATAACTTAACCAGAAAAGAAGACATGCTCCATCCTGCTCTAAACGCCAAGAAGGAGATTGTGCAACAAACACAAAATGCTGGAGGAACTCCGCCAATCAGGTAGCAATCAAGAAGGGAACAGTCAGTGTTTCCAGCTGAGAATTTTTATCAGGACTAGAAAAGGAAAGGGGCAGAGTTGTGGCAAGGATTTTTATTAAGATTATGGTTGCCAAAGTGACTTAAGGAATTGATGTTGAGCATTTATTTTCAAGCTCAACTTTCTTTTCTTTTTCCACTCTCCCTGTCCCAAATTCTGTTCTGCTTTTTAAGCATGCCTTTTTTACATCTTTCTCACCACAATCAAGTCTTCCGCTTTCTTCATTTTGGATATCTCAGATTGCCAAACTGCCTGAAGTGTGGTAGAAGAGGAGGAAGACTGAACGTTCAATGAGAGCACAGTGAACATTGGTGTACCAGTCTTTAAACATGATAGGACCAGTGGAGAAAGAGATTAGGAAGATAAAAAAAAAGCAGAGAGCAGCTTAAGGTTTATAATAGAAATTTAGAACCTAAAATCAATGTTTATGTAGAAGCTCAATGAAATACAACTTCAGTTGGAATTGAAGATTTGATAAGCTGGGGTGTTCTTGTTAGATAAACAAAGTTTGAGAGCTGATTTGATGGAAGTGTTCAAAACTGTGAACTGTCTGAACAAAGTACATATACATTAGAAAACCTGTTTCCGTTGCTGGAAGGTTCATGATAAGAAGGCACGGAATTAATGGGTCTGGGGCATAAGAACCAGGTATGACATAATGAAAGAAATGTTCATATAAGTATTTGTCATTATGTGAGATTCACTGTCTGAACGGATGGAGGAAATAGATTTAATTGCTACGTTCAAAAGAGAAGCTGCAGCACTTAGTGAGCAGTTAGTAAAAGAGAAGCTGTGAGGAGTTTGTCTCACAGATTCAGGGACCCAGGTTCAGTCCTATTCTTGGGTATTGTCTGTGTCATGCTTTCACATTCTTACAGCTATCACATAACAGCAGATTACTGTTAAATGCTGCTCTGCCAAAGACATGCTGTTATAAATTACTCCTTGTTGGTTATTGTTAATTACTCCTCATGGAGTTAAGTGGCAAAAAGAAACAAAGGGAAATTTTTGGCCATGTGAGAGAAATAATTTGTAGTGCTTCAGGAAATGAAGGGAATTGAGACTGATGAAATTGCTCTGCTGGGAGCTGGCCTGGACTCAATAGTTCAAATATTCTCCTTCTGTGCAATAATAAGAAAGAAATGAGGAAGAAAATGTTGTGGGGCATAGGGAGTTGAAGAATGGAACTGATGAGATTGCCTTGAAGACTGGCACAAAACTGTCGACAACACAACCTGTTATCCTTTCCCGCGATGACAGCAGAATCAGGATTATTATTACTGACAAGTGTCATGAAATTTGTTGTTTTGCAGCAGCAGTACAGTGTAAGACCATAAATTACAAAAATAAATGAGTACTGCAAAAGAGGAATAATGAGATAGTGTTCATTCACCGTTCAGAAATCTGATGGCAGAGAGGAAGAAGCTGTTCCAAAAACATCTGCTGAGGGTTTTTAGCCTTCTGTACTTCTACACAATAGTAGAAATGAGAAGTTAGTCAGCACAGGTTTTCAGTATCCTGCCAGATACACCACTGGGGCCTGACATCTTGTGAAAGTTCGCCCTCTTGAAGGATGATTCGACGTCAGCCTCCAAGATGGAGATCACAGGGTTGCCAGATGGTGTGGGGATTCACACAGGTATACTGTTATCCCCTCTTTCAAAACATGCATAAAAAGCACTGAGCTCATCAAAATGTGAAGCATCACTGTCATTTACTCAATCGGGTTTTGCCTTATAGGAAGTAATGGCAATGTAAACTCCGACACTGCTGTTGTGTATCTAATAGTGTCTCTAATTTCACATGGAATTACATTTTCACTCCCACAATTGCCTTCTGTAGGTTGTACCTGAACTTCTTATAGCTTATGGATCACCAGTCTTCAATGCTGCAGCAGACTGTAAACCTTCTGTTTCACTTCAGAGCTTCTGGAGTGGGAGGATTCTGTATGTTCTTGAAGGCGCACACACACATCCATGCAGGTCTTCAGAAAACTAGTGATGGCCATAAGGTATTCATTCAGATCCTAAGATAAACCCCTGAATATGATCCAGTCCACCAATTCAAAGCAGTCCTGTAAGTGCTCTTCGGTCTCCCTTGACCATACCTTCTCGGTCCTCATCACTGGTGTTGCAACCCTTAGCCTTTGCCCGCATGTCGGGAGTAGAAGTACAGACCGGCTATCAGACTTTCCAAAGAGTAACCATGGGATGAAACAGAAAGCATTCTTGTTGGTGTTGTAGCAGTGGTTGAGTGTTGTTTCTTCTGGTTTCACAGGTGACATGTTGGTGGCTGATTGTCAGAGACACCTTCAAGCTGGCCTGTTTGAAGACACCACAATACTGGGGAAGGCATCAGGCTACACTGCCTTGGGACGGCCGATCACACTGCTCAACTCCTTCAGTGCCTGTTTGACATTTGCCAGGAGTGGAATGTGTACTGTTTCCAGGATGACAGCAGAGAAATTCCTCAGCAGATAGAATGGATGATACTTGATCACCCAGGTCAGGGGAGCAGGACTGAGACAGAACTGCTATGTCTATCCACCACCATGAACTCATAATGAAGTAAACACTGCTGCCTCTGTCTTTACCTGATGCTACCATCCAACAGAGCTTTTGTGTTTTTATCCTTGCAAATCTGCCACTGTCCAAAATCCCTGGCCTTATGCTGAGAAGCTGCAATCTAAAGCACCCATCAAGAGCAATATGACATGTTTGACTCTGAGGATGGAGACTCCCCTGACAATGCAATGTTCTAATTGGGCATGGTTTAATGAGTGGGAAGATGGAATTACTGAGGATATCACTATTCCATGCACAACTGCTGTACAGCTATGCTTTAGTGCAAATTCAAAATGCCTTGCTGGCATGTTGCCAATATTATATCATCATTTTAACAAAAAACACTTTACTCGTCACATTTTCAGTAATAATTTAGAATGAATTCTTGCCAGCTGAAGAAACTGAACCAGTTATCCTCCCCAATTTAGTAGATATTTCACAAGCAATTCTTCTTTCGTTTCATTTTCCAAAGTTCATATAGTGAATTAACTGGTTTCTAATGGTTTAATGCATTAAGCCCTGCTGATCAAAAAGTCCCTGAATTAATTCTTTGGTATGTTTTGTGTTACATGATCATACTCAGAACAGAAATTGGCAGGTTACAATTGCTTACTATTGTCACCAGCCAGGGAAAGAAAAAGGTCATTTTTCTTTACTCATCTTTATGGGGTGTGAGAGATGGCTATTTTTATCGCCCATGAAAACAGATCTCCTGTTTGAACTCTACGTTGTGCCAGTGTTGCCTCCAGAGTGGTGTTCAGTTGGGAATTTCATTTTGCCAAGATGACACGTGATTTGGAGAGGAATATGTCACTCCTGATGAAGGGTCTCAGCCCATAACGTTGACTGTTTAATCCTCGTCATAGATACCGCATGACTTGTTGAGTTCGTTGTGCATTATGTGTGTGTTACTCTGGACCTCCAGTATCTAAAGAATCTCTTGTGTTTATGGAATAGGTCACACATCTACCCAAGCCTAGGTATTTTCCTATCACTGATCTGGACTGCTCTTGATCACTTCCTTTCTGAAGGAGTGGCGAAAGGAGTTCTGCACTGTGGACTCTTTAATGAATTGCCTCACTCCAGACAATATTGCAGAGAGAAAAAGATGATGGAATAGATCATTATAGGTGCACGAGACAATTCAGCCTGAGATTTTAATGGAGTTGGGATGAATAGCCTCTGAAAACAACAGTTATTTTATTTAGTAATTGTTCGGAGTCCAGCCACAGTTAGATTTTTCTTTCAAACCCAAGTTATTCCAATTTTGCTAATGTTCCAATCACTATCAGAGGAGCAACTACTCCTATCTCCCCATCTTCTGACATTCATCGCTAGTTTCAGGCTGCAATGAGATATTGGAGTTGAGTCATTTTGGTCTTATTTAGGCAGTAAGCCAGTACAAATGTTATTGGTGACTAAATACTGAGGGATGTCCATATAGCTTCTTTCATCTCTCTTTGATTATCTATACTGCTTTTTGTTTAAAACTGGGAGTGTTATTGAGCTCTGCTTTGACTTAGTGGTTGTGGGATCATCTAGCACTGTCTAATGTCTATTGGTTTACGTGCTTCACAATTTAGATCCTGCAAAGTGCATTTACAAGGTTGATACCTCCTTCCTGAGATCGTTATCCAGTAATACTTGTTGGATGTGCTTAAGTTTAAAGCTGGGGATTTTATTTAAATTATTAAAGAGCAATTTAGTGCTCTGCGTTAAAGCCACTTAATGATGATAAAGATCTGAGTTCAAATTCACCATTCAAATCTCCTCTCTTTCATTTCCAATTTTTCTGTAGACACCATCATGCTTTGACTCTGATCTTGAAATACCATGCCTTCTTGATCTTATATGATCAATGCTTTTAAACTTTCTCAGTCCCTGTCTTTCGTGATTACCTCTCTAGAATAGTCTGCATGAATAGTCTCCAACTTACCTCAAAACTGCCAGCACAGTTTGAGCAGCCCCTTTCTCCTGTGCCAAAACAGTAAACTCCAACATATGCCAAGGTCCTGTCCTTGATTTCTCTATTCCTCTTTGGATATGGCAACAAGCTACCTGATTTATTTAAGGGAATAATCATCTCTGGCCAAATAATGGAAGTTACAGGGCGTGGAGAAATAAAGTTGATGAAATGAAGATAGTATGATTATAAGGACTGATATCATGCTGCAAATGAAAGAGGAAGCCAAAAGTGCTTCTGGAGATGACTATCAAATCTCTAAACCCTGCAGCCTGCAAAATTCTCCTTCAAAACCCTCCATCAAGTTACCTCTTGTCCTACTTTATTTATCAAGCCTCCTTATGCAGCTGACCTTTGCAGAAGTGCTATGTCACTACTTTTCCTTTGAAAATTTCTCTACATTACAAAGGCACCACATTGTAGCTGAAAGTCTGTTGACTTCCAGCATCAAGGCTAGTAAATGAATAATGACAATGTGGGTAAATATTGGAGGACTGCCAACATTTTTGAAGCCACATTTTGTGCATTCAGGAGGTGCAGGGAGAAAAATCAAGCAAGTCATGATGAATTATTGCACAGTGACTAAAGCACCAATTATACTAAATTTTAGAGTGAGGAAGAGCTATTAAATCATTCTTTGATTTTCTGATGCTCTGGACATAGTAGAATTTAACTATTCCCTTTCTGTTAAGATATACTTAGTCAGGAAAATTCTAAATATGTTCTACTAATTATGTATATCATAATATATATAACTCTTAATAATGTCAGCTATCAATTGAAGATGTTAAATCATTTATCCCAAAATTAGTTTCACTATTGATTTATTTTCTGGAGTTGGTTTCATAAGAATCTATTAAATGAAGCCAAATTAATATCGTAACATTCCACGTTGAAAATGGGCCAAATGCATATTGCTTGTGGACTCTGCCTGCCTGCACTTGCTGCAGACTCAATAATCTGATCTGTCACATCATGGAAATGTCCAGCCGGGTGAGGTTGGGGCTCAGCAGCAAGTGGGTCTGGCAGTATTCCTGGGTCTCACCATAGTATGCTCTAGCTGTCTCTGGCAGGGAGTTAGAAGTGGGGAAGAGCACAGTCGTTTGTTAAAGCTTAGAGGTAATTGCAACAGTTTTTATTTATCATTTCTATTCCAAGATATTTAGAATTATTAAAATTGTAGTAAATTATAAAAAAATAACAACAGAAGGCAATACAAAACATGTCAAATCATTGATAAATAATGTAAGACGACAAACTAAATTAAGTAACACAAATCAACTCATATTTTGTATCCTGATTACCAGGCTTAAAATTCCCTTTGAAGTAAATGAGAAAGTTTGATTCCCATTTAATACAGAGCAAGACAAGTTCTATTGTTGGACACCACATGGAATGCAGCAATGGACAGGAGCAATAGATATGTGGTACAGGTCATTCTGCATAACGTGGACATCCATGTGGTCTCTGCAACTCGCTAACGTAGGATCAGCTGAACACAAGCAGCTGCTTTTTGAAATGACAGCCACAGCCCATGTGATTCACCTCATACTACGTACAAAGCAGGGACTGACTGACGATTGCATGATGGATGGGAAAGCAGAGTAAGCTGAGTGAGGTAGCACCTCTACCTCTCTTCTTCATGAGACAACTGCACTTTAATCGTACTGGAGAATAGCTTGGTGCAAACCTATAATATACTCTAACACTAATATGCCTGTTGTTTTCAATGTTGACAACTAAAGGCCAAGGACCGTGTCAGCTCATTTGATGTTCAGATTCAGAGTCAGATTTAATATCATTGACATATTTGTGAAATTGGTTAAATGACAGCAATACAATGCAATCCATGATAAATATATAGAATACATAAATAAGTTACAGCAGGTATATGTATATTAAATAGTTAAATTAAAAATAGTGCAAAACAGAATTTATTGAAAAAGCGAGGTAGTGTTCATGGGTTCAATGTCCATTTAGAAATCAGATGGCAGAGGGGAAGAAGCTGTTTTTGAATTGCTGAGTGTGTGCCTTCAGGCTTCTGTACCTCCTTCCTGATAGTAAAACTAAGAGAAGGGCATGCCTGGGTGATGGGAGTCCTTTCAGAGGCACCGCTCCATGAAGATGTCTTGGATACTACAGAGGCTAGCACCTATCATAGAGCTGACCAATTTTATAGCTTTCTGTAGCTTGTTTCGATCCTGTGCAGTAGACACTGCCCCCCCCCCATACCAGACAGTGATGCAGCCAGTCAGAATGTTCTCCATGGTACATCTGTAGAAGTTTTAAAGCGTTTTAAGCAACAAATAGAATCTCGTCAAACTCATAATAAAATATAGCCACCAGAATTCTGTGCGTGTAGCCACTATCTTGCCTCCTTCATAGCTGCATCGATATGTTGGGACTGGGTTAGATCCTCATATTGACACCGAGGAAATTGAAATTGCTCACTCTCTCCACTTCTGATCCATCTATGAGGATTGGTTTGTGTTCCGTCTTCTTACCCTTTCTGAAGTCCACAATTAGCTTTTTCGTCTTACTGATGTTGAGTACAAAGTTGTCGCTGTGACACCACTCAATTAGCCAGTATATCCATAGAATTTGCAGCTATATTCACAGAAGGTGGCAACTTTGTAATGATTGCCAGTGAAGACTGAGCATGGAAAGGCTGGTTGTTCTGGATTCTTGGAAAAGGAATTTAGGTCTATTTGAGAGATTGGGGAGGCCTGCTTGCTTTGATACAGACCATTGCAGTGCTTTGCGAACACTATATGTTGTTACTCCCTGAATTAATAACCACCAAGGAAGTCAGAGAAGTACAGCACTTCGGCCCATCTAGTCCATGCTGAAGCATTTAAACTGTCTACTCCCATCAACCTGCACTGGGACTGTGGCCCTCCATACCCCTACCATCTATGTACTGAAACTTCTCTTAAATGTTAGAATTGAGCTCGCATGCACCATTTGTGCTGGCAGCTCATTCCACACTCTCACGACCCTCTGAGTGAAGAAATTTCCTTCATATTCCCCTTAATCTTTTCAACTTTCACCCTTAACTCATGGTTGTAGTCCCACCCAATCTCAGTGGGGAAAAAAAAGTCTACTTGCATTTACCCTATCTATACCCCTATCAAATCTCATAGAAACATAGAAAATAGGTGTATAACTATTATAAACTCAATCCAACTAACAACTGCCAATAAATTTGCATTCAATTATCAGCAATGTGATGGAAAATCTCATTAACCATGTTATCATGTGACATAAGCTGTTCATTAAGAAGTTTAGCTGCAATAACTCCATTCTCAACCTCAATATAACTTTGGCACAAATGTGGACCATAGCTGTATTATGGAGATATGGTGATAGTGTCTGTATATGGCATCAAAGGCCCTGGGTAAAACTGAAGTCAATGGGATGAGAGGAACACTCCTGTGGCTGAATTCATACCTCAGACAAAGGAGACAGTTTTAGTGGCTTGTCATTCTTCCACCTTGAGGATATCGCTGTAGGAGTTCCTCAGTGAAGCGTCTGAAAACATAGAAAATAGGTGCAGGAGTAGGCCATTCAGCCCTTCGAGTCTGCAACGCCATTCAGTATGATCATGGCTGATCATCCAACTCAGAACCCTGTACCAGCCTTCCCTCCATACCCCCTGATCCCTTTAGCCACAAGGGCCATATCTAACTCCCTCTTAAATATAGCCAATGAACTGGCCTCAACTGTTTCCTGTGGCAGAGAATTCCACAGATTCACCACTCTCTGTGTGAAGAAGTTTTTCCTAATCTTGGTCCTAAAAGGCTTCCCCTTTATCCTCAAACTGTGACCCCTCGTTCTGGACTTCCCCAACATCGGGAACAATCTTCCTGCATCTGGCCTGTCCAATCCCTTTAGGATTTTATACGTTTCAATAAGATCCCCCCTCAATCTTCTAAATTCCAACGAGTATAAGCCTAGTCGATCCGGTCTTTCATCAAATGAAAATCCTGCCATCCCAAGAATCAACCTGGTGAACCTTCTTTGTACTCCCTCTATGGCAAGGATGTCTTTCCTCAGATTAGGGGACCAAAACTGCACACAATACTCCAGGTGTGGTCTTACCAAGGCCTTGTACAACTGCAGTAGTACCTCCCTGCTCCTGTACTCGAATCCTCTTGCTATAAATGCCAGCATACCATTCGCCTTTTTCACCGCCTGCTGTACCTGCATGCCCACTTTCAATGACTGGTGTATAATGACACCCAGGTCTCGTTGAACCTCCCCTTTTCCTAAACGACCACCTTTCAGATAATAATCTGTTTTCCTGTTTTTGCCACCAAAGTGGATAACCTCACATTTATCCACATTAAATTGCACCTGCCATGAATTTGCCCACTCACCTAACCTATCCAAGTCACCCTGCATCCTCTTAGCATCCTCCTCACAGCTAACACTGCCACCCAGCTTCGTGTCATCTGCAAACTTGGAGATGCTGCATTTAATTCCCTCATCTAAGTCATTAATATATATTGTAAACAACTGGGGTCCCAGCACTGAGCCTTGCGGTACCCTGCTAGTCACTGCCTGCCATTCTGAAAAGGTCCCATTTATTTCCACTCTTTGCTTCCTGTCTGCCAACCAATTCTCTATCCACATCAATATCTTACCCCCAATACCGTGTGCTTTAAGTTTGCACACTAATCTCCTGTGTGGGATCTTGTCAAAAGCCTTTTGAAAATCCAAATATACCACATCCACTGGTTCTCCCCTATCCACTCTACTAGTTACATCCTCAAAAAATTCTATGAGATTTTCCTTTCACAAATCCATGTTGACTTTGTCCAACAATTTCACCGCTTTCCAAATATGCTGTTAACACATCTTTGATAACTGACTCTAGCATTTACCCCACCACCAATGTTGGGCTAACTGGTCTATGATTCCCTGGTTTCTTTTTAAAAAGAGGGGTTACATTAGTCCAGAATCTAAAGAGTGTTGAAAAATTATCACTAATGCATCCACTATTTCTTGGGCTACTTCCTTAAGCACTCTGGGATGCAGACCATCTGGCCCTGGGGATTTATCTACCTTTAATCCCTTCAATTTACCTAACACCACTTCCCTACTAACATGTATTTCCCTCAGTTCCTCCATCTCACTGCACCATCTGTCCCCTACTATTTCCAGAAGATTATTTATGTCCTCCTTTGTGAAGACAGAACCAAAGTAGTTATTCAATTGGTCTGCCAGGTCCTTGCTCCCCATAATCAATTGTTTCTGTCTGTAGGGGACCTACATTTGTCTTAACCAATCTTTTTCTTTTCACATATCTATAAAAGCTTTTACAGTCAGTTTTTATGTTCCCTGCCAGTTTTCTCTCATAATCTTTTTTCCCCTTCCTAATTAAGCCCTTTGTCCTCCTCTGCTGGACTCCGAATTTCTCCCAGTCCTCAGGTGAGCCACTTTTTCTGGCTAATTTGTATGCTGCTTCTTTGGAATTGATACTATCCCTAATTTCCCTTGTCAGCCACGGGTGCACTACCTTCCCTGATGTATTCTTTTGCCAAACTGGGATGAACAATTGTTGTAGTTCATCCATGCGATCTTTAAATGCTTGCCATTGCATATCCGCCGTCAACCCTTTAAGTGTCATTTGCCAGTCTATCTTAGCTAATTCACGTCTCATACCTTCAAAATTACCCTTCTTTAAGTTCAGAACCTTTGGTTCTGAATTAACTATGTCACATTCCATCTTAATGAAGAATTCCACCATATTATGGTCACTCTTAACCAAGGGGCCTCTCACGACAAGATTGCTAATTAACCCTTACTCATTGCTTAATACCCAGTCCAGAATAGCCTGCTCTCTGGTTGGTTCCGCGACATGTTGGTTCAAAAAACCATCCCGCATACATTCCAAGAAATCCTCTTCCTCAGCACCTTTACCAATTTGGTTCACCCAATCTATCTCCTCTCAGTTTGCTACATTCCAAGGAATAAAGTCCTAACCTATTGAACCTTTTCCTTTAACTCAGGTGCTCCAGACCTAGCAGTATCCTTATAAATCCTCTCTGTGCTCTTTCAAACTTATTTACATCTTTCTAATAGGTAAGTGACCAAAACTACACACAATACTCCAAATTAGGTCTCAGCAATGTCTTATACAACTTCAACATTACATCCCAACTCTTGTACTCAATACTATCATCTGAGGGCTCATGTGCCAAATGATTTCTTAATGACCCCATCTACCTGTGACCCACTTTCAATGAATCATTGACCTGTTTTCTCAGATCTCTTTGTTCTACCACACTCCTCAGTACCCTACCGTTCACCTGGTTGGTTCTACATTCAACATTAAATTCCATCTGCCATTTCTCAGTCCATTTTTCCAGCTAGTCCAGATTTGGCTGCAAGGCATGATAACCTTCCTTGCTATCCACTACATCCCTAATCCTGGTGTAATCTGCAAATTTGCTGGTCCAGTTAACCATGGAGATCCTCCAGTTCATTGATATAGATGACAAACAACAACGGACCTAGCACCCAATCCCTGTGCCACACCACTAGTCCCAAGCCTCCTGTCAGAGCAGCAACTATCTACTACCACTCTCTAGCTTCTCCAACAAGGCCAATATCTAATCCAATTTACCACCTTATCTTGAATGCCAAATGTCTGAACCTTCTAGACCAACCTCCCATGTCAAATGCCTTACAAAATACACTACCTTGCCTTCAAAGAATAAGAGCCACACTGTTGCATCTTGAGCACAACTCCCATGATAAACACATTCTCAGTGGTTTATCACTCATGAGATCCTTCCATTGGTTTTGCACATCTGAAATTTTTCATGGAAAGGAAAATGACAGTACTAGCAAGATACGAATGGTAAATTTTCAAGAAAATAATCTTGTTTTTACTGTTGAAATCTAGCCAACATCACTGAGAATTAGATTGCTTATGGGTGACTTTGTGTCTGCCCTAGTCGAGCTAGCAGGGAGATCACAATCTCTCCATTTCTGCTGAAAAGGAGCTCTGAATTAGGAGAATTCCAGTACTTCCTCAGCTGCAATTATCTGTTAGGGCACTGGAGCAGGGATCCAATTGCAGACCCAGTGCTGTGCGTGCAGTGATATTAATTGAATAACAAATCCCAAGGTGGAAACAAAGTCAGCGTCAAAGTTCAAGCAGAGATCAAAACATCCAGAGAAATCCAAAAAACCAGAATTGGGAAACAGGCAGAGTCAATATTCAGACAGATACAAATGCTGGAAAGGCTTAGGAAAATCAACTGACACAATCTGGCAACAAACAGGTGAAAACACAGGACTAAAATACACGGAGCAATATACAGAGAGGCAGATGATAGGTGGAGCACAATGAGACACAAGTGGCAGCAATACAGGTAATAATGAGAAACAGATGAGAGACGGAGTACTCAGTAATAAAGGGGCTGGAGTAGAGCAGGAGAGGAGACAGGAGCACACGGCAATACAAAACCACAGACTGAATGCTAGTGGGGTGGGGAAAAACACAAAAAGACAGAGTTCAACTGGAGATACTGACAGTACACTCCTCTATGGACACCTCCTGGCGTCATGGCAGGTAGAACTGGTGATGAAAGTCCCTGATGAGGGAAGGGTCTAGGATGTTAAGGGCGGGGACAAGCACTTCTCCTCAGGACCATAGCCCTCCCAGTCCACAAGGTACTGGAGGCCACGGCCCCAGTGACGAATGTCCGAAAGTTGAAGCATCGTGAAGGCCTCTGATCCATCGATGAGCCATGGGGGGTGGGGGTGGAGGTTTGGGGAGAGGACACAGTACTTCCTCACCTGCAATTATCTGTTAGGGCACTGGAGCAGGGATCCAATTGCAGACTCAGTACTGTGCATGCTGTCATATTAATTGAGTAACAAATTCCAAGATGCAAACAAAGTCAGCGTCAAAGTTCAAGCAGAGATCAAAACAGGGACACAGGGAATGGCTCATTAAAGGCTTGATGTAGGACACATGGAAGGTGGGATGAATGTGGTGGAGAGTGGAGGGGAGCTTGAGACGGACGACAGCAGGACTGATGACTTTAGCAATGGGAAAGGGGCCGATGAAGCTGGGGGGGGGGGTGGAGGGTGGAGCTCACGGGAATCCACCTTGAGGGGCAGGTCTCGGGTTGAAAGCCACACACACTGTCCCTGGTGGTAACTTGGGGCCTTGGAGCGATGGTGGTCAGCTTGATGCTTGATCCGAACAGAGTCACGGAGAAGGGCAGAGCGAGTGTGCCTCCACGTCCGTTGACAATGGTGGATGAATGCCTCGACAGATGGAACGCCGACCTGAGGAGGAGGAGAAGATGGCGGCGTGACAGCAGTGCACGCAGCCACTTCAGTGATGATGTCTGTTATCTGTCAAGTAGAAGACTGTGCACAATTCTGATTTGATGGAGACGGACGTGAGAGTACGGAGGAACAGCTGGAAAACTTTTGAAATGCCCACTTTGCTGCCTCTGCTACTGTGTGGTAACTGGAATCTCCGGAGCAGAAGGCCCCAAAATCCTTGGCTTTGCTTGTTTCAGCGGCCAGGGCTAGATTGAAGGCGCTCGGCAGAGGATAGCACTCGGGAGGCTGTGTTGGAGAGGCTGGTCGGAAGCTCGAAGTTTTCGGACGGATGGACTTAGTGTCGGCTGTGGTCGGCTGCTTTCAAGGCATCGGCAAGTTGACGGTGCCTGGAGGTTTATGGCAGGGAGTTTCTCCCTTTTGCCACCTGCTATCGGGGACTCGGGAGTCGATCGACTCGGGGACTTTTGAGACTTTATTTACCATGCTCATGGTCTGTTCTTCGTCAAATTATGGTACTGCTTTGCACTGCTGTAACTATATGTTATAATTATGTGGTTCTGTCAGTGTTAGTCTTTGGTTTGTCCTGTTTTCTGTGATATTACTCCGGAGAAATATTGTATCATTTCTTAATGCATGTATGCATTTCTAAATGACAATAAAAGAGGACTGAGTGTGCTCATAATCTAATCTAATCCTCCTTCTGGGCAGGAAACAGTGGAGGTTGGTAGCCAAGACAGCATTCGAAGGGGGACAGACCAGTGGATGAGGATGGATGAGAGTTTATGGTGTACTCGGCCCAGGGTATCTGCTGACTCCACGGAGAGTGGTTCGGGAAACCAGACACCGCAATACTGTCTCCAGTTGTTGGTTGGTCCACTCGGTCTGGCCATTGGTCTGTGGGTAGAATCCTGAAGACAGACTTACGGAGGCACCCAGAAGATTACAGAATGCCTTTCAGAAGCTGGATGTGAATTGAGAGCCCCTGTCTGACATAACATCGACAGGTAAACCATGTAATTTAAAACATGCAGTTTGGCCTAGTAATTTGGTCATTTCTTTGGCAGAGGGGAGTTTAGATAAAGGAATGAAGTGTACAGACTTGGAGAAATGATCAACTACTGTGTGAATGGTAGTGTTACCATCTGATGGGGGAAGACTGGTGACGAAATCCAGGGCAATGTGGGACCAGGGTTTCTTGGGGATAGACAAGGGTTGTAACAGACCAGCAGGTGACTGGTTACAGTTCTTGCCTTGAGTACAGACCGAACAGCCTGAGACAAAGTTGTGGATGTCATCTCCCATGGAGGGCCACCAGAACTGCCGACTGATGAAGGCCTGAGTACACTTGGTTCCTGGGTGACAGGATAACCGGGAGGGATGACCCCACTATAATACCTGTGAGCGAACAGAGCTGGGAACATAAACACGGTCAGTGGGGCATTGACTAGGGGCTGCCTCGCTCTGTTGAGCAGCTTGCACCCTGGCTTCAATATCCCATTGCGCTGCACCCACAAGAGAGTGAGTAGGGAGGATGACATTGGATACTTCAGGGGACTCAGAGGAAGGAAATCTTCAGGAGAGGGCATCAGGTTTTCTATCCTTGGAACCGGGGTGGAAGGACAGAGTAAAATTGAATCTTGAGAAAAACAGGGACCAACGAGCTTAACGGGAGTTGAGATGCTTGGCCGTACGGATATATTCCAGATCCTTGTGATCAGTCCAGACTAAGAATGGCACCTTTGCTCCGTCCAGCCAATGCCTCCACTCCTCCACAGCTAGCATCACAGCCAGCAGTTCCCGGTTTCCAACATCATAATTCTGCTCCATGGGGGTGAGGCAGTGAGAGAAGGCGGCGCAGGGGTGTACCTTCTCATCCTTGGCCAAGCGCTGAGAGAGAACAGCTCCTACGTCAATGTCAAATGCATCCACCTCCACAGTGAACTGCCGGTTGGTGTCGGGTTGAATCAGGATGGGGGCAGAGGTGAAACGTTCCTTCAGGTCAGAGGATGCTTTTTCAGCAGCAGGGGACCAGGAGAATCTGACAGCTGGTGAGGTAAGAGCAGTGAGTGGTGCAGCCAGTGTACTGTAATTTCTGATAAAGCGCGATAGAAGTTAGTGAAGCCCAAGAAGCGTTGTAACTCCCAACAAGTCAAAGGTTGGGGCCATTCGACTATCGCCTTGCCCTTCTGTTGGTCCATCTGAATGGAACCACCTGTAAATACGTACCCCAGGGAGGAGACTGTATTGCGATGAAACTCACATTTCTCAGCCTTCACAAAGAGCTGGTTCTCCAGAAGGTGCTGGAGAACTCTGCAGACATGACCTGTGTGTTCAACAAGGGACTTAGAATAAAAAATCAAAATATCGAGATACACAAAAACAAATTGGTTCAGCATGTCCCTGAGAACATCATTTACCAAAGCTTGGAAGACTGCAGGGGCACTGGTGAGACTGAATGGCACGACCAGATACTCGTAATGGTCTGAGGTAGTGTTGAAGGCAGTTTTCAGTGGCAGTGCTGAGGTGGTGTTTGCTGGTGCTATAGCACAGTGGTCCCCAACCTCCGGACCGCAGATCGATACATTGCCGCGAAGAGTGCAGCGGTGCAGCGGTAGCCGGAACGCACCCAGAACATCTTTAAGAAAAACGCTGAAATAAACAAGCTAATTAATTAGGTGCTGCCCGGCATGTAAATGTTAGCCTAGATCAGAGGCAACGCAATCGGCAATCGCCTCTGATCTGAGCCGACATTTACGTGCCGGGTGGCACCTAATTAACTGGCTTGTTTATTTCAGATTTTTTCTTAAAGATATGCTGGATGCGTTCCGGCTACCGCTGCACCGCTGCATTCTTCACAGCAATGTATCGGTCTGCGGCCCGGAGTTGGGGACCACTGCTATAGCACCAGCAGAAATTACAATAGCACCACCATAGCACCACCAAGAAATTGACTGAAATTTCACATACAAATTGCAGCTGCTTTCTCTGTATAGTTTTGAATACAGCCTGTTTCTCCCATTGATCTAGTGAAACAGCGTCCCCAATTACCATAGCTCCCACGCAGCAATAAAGTTATAAACTTTGTGCTGGTCTAAGGTCAGATCCACTCTACACTCTGCTTATTTGTTCGTTGTCAATGTCTCGCCGTTGCTGTCTTCAGATCAGTTAAGCTGATCTAAGAGCACTTAAGGTGGTGATGTCACTCACTTTCACTCACGCGAGAGACTGATAGTATACATACATTGTGCAGGATCCAGGCGCAGATCCATGGTCTCGCGAGACTAATGGATGAAACACACACACACACACACACACACACATTGTGCTTTTACAAGCTAACGTGGGGCCTGGCACCTGCATTATTTTGGCCGGTGTGAAAAATGGATTGATTTTTAGTGAGGAAACGACCTCATCCAGAGGAATCAGTGGTGTCTCAGCCTGAGCCTGTCTTAATTGAAATTGACCTGCAGAAAGTAGTAAGTGGGGATAAAGACGACAGCAGTTCATCGAAGGAGTGTGAGGGTGAAGTAGAGGAACAAGAAATGGAGCGGGATTCAGAAGAGAACGTGGATGAAGCTGCTCTTTGTGCTAGTGGGAATATTGTTAGTGATGTTAGCCTAAGGAAGGACCCCGTCGGCCAACATTGAAAAAGTACCCTTTGCAACAGTTTGGAAATAGCAAAGGAGTTTTATTTGTGGCTGGTTTGACCTGTACTTCTGGCTGGAATATTTGATCATGAAAAATACTACTTCGTATGCAGGCATTTCCTGTGTGGAGGACATGGGTTCCATTCTGAGTCTACCTTCACTGTCACCGGTTACCGCAACTAGCAGAAACCTACAACAGCTTTCAAAACCAACCATGTAAATGCAGCTCATAAGTTTGCTATGGAGGCATGGGCTGAATTCAGATTGAGAAAACAAGACCGTTCAAGATTGGGAAATATGCCTGATAAAGGATATGCAAAGATTGTCCAAGAAAATCATGAGTATATGAGAGCAGTGGTTGAGTCTCTATGCTGTAATGCGTGCCAAGGCATTGCCCAGCGAGGACACTGGGAGGATGATGGATCTGGCAATAGGGGAAGCTTTGTTGAGTTGCTCAGTGTAATTGGGCAGTTTGATAAGACTGTAGCTAAAAATAAAACAGAGGACAGTCCTGGAAATGCAAAAAACAGCCATCACAATATCCAAAATGAAATTATGGGTATATGGCAGATATGGTCAGACATCAGATAAGTGCGGAAATCAAGGAGGCTGGGCATTTTGCCATCATGGTAGATGAAAGTAAAGACTTGAGTAAAAAGGACCAAATATCAGTGGTGGTGCGGTATTTGAATAATGAAAGTGCTTGAAGAATTCTTGCACTTCACTCCAGCAGAAGAGTTGGATGCAGAGTTGTTTCTTAAAAGCATTGAACAGACACTCGCCCAGTGTGTTATTGATAAGAATGTGTGTATAGGTCAGTGTCATGACGGGGCGGCAGTTATTTCCGGGTGCAATAACGGGGTACAAGAGAGGTTCAGGAAAGAGGTCCCGCAGCATTATATATACACTGCCATTCTCACAGACTTAACCTTGTTTTAGTGGATGTTGTGAGCAATGTACAACAAGCGGGCGGGTGAGTTTTTTGAAACTGTGCTGCTGCTTTACAATTTCTTTTCGAACTCTGTTGCCCACGATCTTTTCACAAAGAAACACAGAGAACTGGAATCAACTGTACAGCCCATGGAGTTGAAAAAATTGTCAGATACATGCTGGGCATGGCAGTATACAGCTTTGTGTGCTATAAGGAAATCACTCCCTGCCATTCTAGCTGCACTACAGAATATTATGGGTCAATCAAATGCATGGAGGAAAACGGAGGCCAGAGCTGTAAATGGACTGATTGACGAGCAGTTTGCTTTACTTCTCACTCTGTTTGAGGATTTATTCTGAGTCCCCAAGTCCATGTCAGACCTGCTACAATCTCCCAGTTTGGAGCTTTCATCCGCTATGGACTTGGCTCAGTCTGTTATCGATGCACTCTCAGCAAAACAGGGAGAGGAATCATGGAGCGAAATTCAGGCAAGAGCTAGGGACCTGTGCGTCAAGGTCGGTATACAGAGCAGACCACATGAAAGGAGACAGGCCCAGTCACCCTGCCGCCTACATGATTTTGTTGTTGAGGCCCAAACTGAACACACACCTGTCACATCCACTGAGGACCTTCGCAAGCACTGTTTCTATCCAGTTATAGACAGACTTCTGACTAAAAAGAAAAGACGGTTGGCCATAAACAGCCAGAGGACCAAAGCACTTGACATCCAGAAAATCATTGATGCTTTCGCCACCAATCACAACAACAGACTGATTGTGCTTCTCTGAAAACATCAATGGTGAGTGCAGTTGATTTTTTAAAAATTTGGGCCTAGACTAATGCTGATTATAATTGTTATTTTGTGGTGGATACCCCATAGTCCTTATGTTTCCTGCAAATCCTAAACTATTACATTTACTGCTATTAAGCCTACTGGTTTTGCTTAGACTTCCAAGCGGTGATTCTGTTGATTTTTGTTTTAAATTCAGTAGCCAAACTAATTGAGGTATTGCATGGTCAGAGTACGATTTGGCCAACTCCTGGTAAAGCCTTGCATCTGTTGTTTGCCTTATTTGACTTTAATAATGGTGTATCTTTTGGCATTGTCTATGTAATGCGAATAGCAGTGGACATTGTGGGTTAGTGTTGTGTTTTTCAGTTGAAAAGCACACATTTGATGCTGATTGTGGGATTGGTGTGTGATTCATGTTGCGCGCTGTAGGTCAGATGCTCTGTTGGTTTGTTTGTTGATGCTCTGTGTAGCCCGGGTTGTCTCCGATGCTGCTGACACTGTCACAGTTCACTTCTATATTAGATTTATCAATTACTGTTGCTTGTGAATAAACAGAGGCATCTATAGTAGGCACATAATGCTTGAAACTGACTTTTGAACACCACGCATCTGGCCTGTGAATACATACATCCCTCAGCACCATCACTGAATAACTCAGCCCCACTGTAGCACCAGCAAGGAAAAAATCTCTGGCGCCGCCAGTGGCAGTCTTCCACTCATCCCCTTCACGGATGCGGGCAAGATGGTAGGCATTATGGAGATCAAGCTTGGTGAAAACTGAGGCTCCTTGTAGTAGTTCAAATGCTGAGGTCATGAGTGGAAGAAGGTAACGGTTCCTAACAGTGACTTTATTCAGTCCCCATCAATCAATGCATGGGCACAAGGTGCCATCCTCCTTTTCAAGAAAGGAAAAAAAATGGCACCAGCAGGGGAGGAAAACGGCCAGATGATGCCTGCAGCCAGAGGCTCCAAATGTACTTTTCATGGCTTCTGTTTCAGGTTCGGACAAGGAATACAGGCAGCCCCTTGGGGGAGATGTGCCAGGCAAGAGGTCAATGGCGCAATCATATGGATGATGGGGCAGCAGGGAAGTGGCCCGGGACTTGCTGAACACAGCCTTGAGGTCCATGTATTCAGGAGGGATGGCATTAAGGTCTGGAAATTCCTCAGGGGGATCTGAGCATGGTGGAGACAGTGGGAGTGACAGAATGGGCTCCAGCCTACAATCTTGCGACTGAGCCAGTTAATGTGGGGGTTGTGTTTAACTAACCAGGGATGGCCCAGGACAATAGGAGCTTAAGGAGAGTCAATAACATAAAGGGTTAACTGTTCATGATGGTTACCAGATAAACTGAGACTCACTGGGGGTGTGACATAGGTGATATTAACCAGTCTCTGACTGTTCAAGGCTTTGGCCATTAATGGTGACTGGAGAGCAGACGCGAGTAATCCCTACTGGGCAGCCAAGCCAGAATCGATAAAACACCCCTCCGCACCAGAGTCGTCCTAGATAAAGACTGCTCGGCATCGGACACCCCACTCCAGAGAAGCAGGTATGAGAGTTAGTGGTGTCGAGTGGGGCCGGACAGGGGTCACACTCACCAGTACTCCTTGTCCTACTGGTGAGCGCTTGGCTTTTACTGGGCAGGTGGAGATGAAATGTCCTGGTTGGTCACAGTACAGACAGGGGCAGATGCTGATTCTCCTGTGTCTTTCAGTTGGCATCAGGCAGCTACAGATGTCGTACTGTGCCTCTGAGTTCCAGCCACTGAAGGTGGCTAGGGTCTGGAACTCTATGGTGTAATCTGACACAGATCTGTGCCCCTGGTGCATGTGAAGCATTTCACAGGCAGCCCCTCTCCCATGTTTGGAGCGATCAAAACACTTTCCTCATCTCCTCAGAAAATAACTGAAAACTGATGCAGAAAGGGGAGCCTGCCTCCCAGATGGCTGTTCCCTATTCTCTTGCCCGACTGGACAGTTGGGTGATGACGTAGGCTACCTTGGCTCAATCAGTTGGAAATGTTGTTGGCTGTAATTCAAAAATGAGGGTGCACTGGGAAAGAAGATTGCGGCAGGTACCGGGCTCACCTGAGTGCTTTTCTAGAGGAGGCAGACGGGGCTCTTGGATGTCAGGAGCATACAAAGACCTGGAGGGCAGGGCAGAAGATGCAGTTGCAGCATGTTGGTCAGTGCTCTGGGACAACTGGAGTGACTGGGTCCAGAAGATCAGCTGCATTGGTAGAAAGCAACTCCACTGCCCTGAACACAGAGTCCAGCTGGTTCTGGTATTTACCCAGCATCACTACCTGTTGTTTCAGGGCAGCTCTCAGGCAACTGAGGTCTGCTGGATCCATTCTGGCCAGATTGTAATGTCAGGACACTGGAGCAAGGATCCAATCACAGACCCAGTACTGTGCACACAGTGATATTAGTTGAGTAACAAATCCTAGGGTGCAAACAAAGTCAACATTGAAGTTCAAACAGAGATCAAAACATCCAGAAAAATCCAAAAAAAACAGAATTGGGAAACAGGCAGAGTCGATATTCTGATGGACAGAGTACAAACCTGAGGTACAAACAAAGTCAGCATCAAGGTTCAGGCAAAGATCAAAACATCCAGAGAAATCCAAACACCAGAATCATGAAACAGGCAGAGTGAGTATATATGGTGTATATATATATATATATATATATATATATGTATATATATACACACACACACAGATAGAGTAGAGATACAAATGCTGGAAAGGTTTAGGAAAATTCTTTGGCACAATCTGGCATCAAATAAGTGAAGACACAGGACTGAAATACACTGACAATAAACAGAGAGGCAGATGATAGGTGGAGCACAATGAGACACAGGTGGCAGCAGTACAGGTAATAATGAGAAGCAGATGAGAGATGGAGTACTCAGTAACACACGGGCCGGAGTAGAACAGGAACGGGGACAGGAGCACATAGCAATACAAAACCACAGACTGACGGCTAGGGGGAGACACACAAAAAGACAGAGTTCAACTGGAGGTACTGTCATTATTAACTGTTCCAATTCTCTCCCTCTCTTCATGAGTTTTGTGGTGTTTTCTTCAATGGGAGAAACAGTGCACCAATGAATGGCTGTGATAAAATGTGTTCAGCTAATGAAACATTTAGTGGCCATGAGTCTGAGGAAGAATCAAAAAAATTGTTGATAATCATCTATCAGGATTGGTAGAAGATAACTGAATGGAGAGTACAGGAAGCAAATAATATGTGTGCTTGCATTTTATGTGGGGCTGAGGAATTATGAAATGAAGTTATCTTCATGGAAGACAATGATACTGAGTCTTCACCAGACTAAATCTGCAGCTCACCTAGCTCTTAGTTTGTCCTTATAATACTCTTGACTGAAGTTTTGGTTATTGCTCCTATTCAGGGAAGAAGCATTTTCAGAAGGGCCTCAGAGGGGGATAAAAAGATAACACATTATGAGGGAAGATAAAATCAAATCAACTGATTCCTCATATTTTTTCTCCAGTCTTGCTGAAGAGTCACGGCCTGAAATTTCGACTTTACTCTTTTCCATAGATGCTGCCTGGCCTCCTGAGTTTCTCCAGCATTTTTTGTGTGTTGCTTGGATTTCCAGCATCTTCAGATTTTCTTTTGTTTGTGATTGGATTACTGCACTGCAAAATTTCTTCCAGGGATGCCTACTTCCCAGCGCTTTATTTCACCCATCCCCCTCCCAGTTTCACCTGTTTCTTCCTCCCCTGCCCCCCCCCACCTTCTAACTCTAACTCCTCATCTTTTTTTTAACCTAACATAGAACATAGAAATTTACAGCACATTACAGGCTCGTCGGCCCACCATGTTGCGCCAACCATGTAACCTACTCTAGAGACTGCCTAGAATTTCTCAAGCACATAGCCCTCTATTTTTCCAAGCTCCATGCACCTGTCTAAGAGGCTCTTGTATCCTATTGTATCCGTTTCCATCAGTGCATTCCAAGAGACAGATTATGTCTCTCCAAATGCTCATAAATCCTGCCTGTCAGGATCTTCTCCAACAACTTGCTGACCACTGAAGTCAGACTCACTGGTCTATAATTTCCGGGGTTATCGCTACTCCCTTTCTTGAACAACGGAACAACATTTCAAGATTCAAGAGTCAAAATTCAAAAAACTTTATTGTCATTCTAACCGTACATCAGCACTACAGGGTAGAATGAGACAGTGTTTCTCAGGAGCAGAGCAAGCATAACATAACAAATGCAACACTAAATAATAAACATAACAATAAATAGTAAAACACAACAGCCACATGTCAGTTAAAATCAAGTTGCAAGTTAAAAGTGTCCAAAGCAGAGTCAGGTAGAGCAGCTATTTGCAACCCTCCAATGCTCTGGTACTTCTCCTGGCCCGACTGATAAGACAAAGATCATTGTAAGAGACTCAGCATTCTCCTCCCTCGATTCCCAATGTAGCCTGGGGTATATCTCATCCGGTCCTGGTGACTTATGTAACTTAATGCTTTTCAAAAACTCCAGCACATCCTCTTTCTTAATGACTACATGCTCAAGCATTTCAGTCCACTGTAAGTCATCCAGGTCTTTTTCTCTGGAGAATACTGAAGTAAGGTATTTATTAAGTACCTCCACGACCTCCTCTGACTCCATGCACATGTTTCCACTATCTCACCTGATTGGTTCTATTCTCACACGGCTCATCCTCTCGCTCTTCACATACTTGTAGAATGCCTTGGGGTTTTCCTTAATCCTGCTCACCAAGGCCTTCTCATGGCCCCTTCTGGCTCTCCTAATTCCATTCTTAAGCTCCTTCCTAGCAACTTTGTAATTCTCTAGAGCTCTAACAGTACCTAGTTTCTTCAACCTTTCATAAGCTTTTCTTTTCTTCTTAACTAGATTTTCTACATATTTTGTACGTCATGATTCTTTAACTCTACCATCCTTATCCTGCCTCAATGGAACATACCTATGCAGAACTCCATGCAAATGATCCCTGAACATTTCTGCCATGCATTTCTCTGAGAACATCTGCTCCCAATTTCCTGCTTAATAGCATCATATTTCCCCCTACCCTAATTAAATGTTTTCCCAAATTGTCTGCTCCTATCCCTCTCCAGCGCTATAGTGAAGGAGATAGAGTAGTGGTCACTATCTCCAAAATGATCTCCCACCGAGAGATCTGACATTATCTACATATTGCGCCAGGAAACCTTCCTGAACATATCCAACAACCTCCACCCCATCTAAACCTCTTGTGCTAAGGAGATGCCAACCAATATTAGGAAAGTTAACATCTCCCATCACAACAACCCTATTATTATTGCACCGTTCCAGAATCTGCCTCCCTATCTGCTCCTCGATATCCTTGTTACTATTGGGGGGGGGGTCTATAAAAAACACCCAGTAGAGTTATTGCCCCTTTCCTGTTTCTGACTTCCACCCACACTGACTCAGTAGACAATCACTCCATGACTTCCTCCTTTTCTGCAGCCATGACACTATCCCTAATTAGCGATGCCATGCCCCCCCCCTCTTTTGCCTCCCTTTCTGATCTTTTTTTAAACATCTAAAGCCTGGCATGCTCAGCAGCCATTCCTGCTCCCGAGACATCAAAGTCTCTGTAATAGCCACAACATCACAGTTCCACATATTGATCCACGATCTAGGTTCATCCTCCTTGTTTATGATACTCCTTGCATTAAAATAGACACATCTCAGGCCATCAGGCTATGTGCATCTTTGTTCTAACATCTGCCTATCCTTCCTCACAAACTCCCTACAAGTTGTCTCTACTTGTGCTCCAACCTCCCCATCCTCTGCCTCTTCACTTCAGTTCCCACCCCCTGCAAATCTAGTTTAAATCCTCCCCAGTAGCATTAGCAAAACTCCCCGCCAGGATATTGGTCCCCCTCGGATTCAAGTGCAAACCCATCCTTTTTGTACAGGTCACACCTGCCCCAGAAGAGGTCCCAATGATTCAAAAATCTGAAACCCTGCCCCCTGCTCCAATCCTTCAGCCACGCATTTATCCTCCACCTCATTCTATTCCTATACTCACTGTCGCATGGCACAGGTAGCAATCCCGAGATTACTACCATTGAGATCCTGCTTCTCAACTTCCTTCCTAACTCCCTGTAGTCTGCTTTCAGGACCTCCCCACCCTTTTTCTACCTATGCCATTGGTTCCAATATGTACCATGACCTTTGGCTGCTTATCCTTCCATTTCAGGATATTGTGGACGTGCTCAGAAACGTCACGAACCCTGGCTCCTGGGAGGCAAACTACCATCCTTGTTTCTTTTTGGCATCCACAGAATCATCTGTCTATCCCCCAACTATAGAGCCCCTATTACCGCTGCTCTCCTCTTCCATTCCCTCCCCTTCTGAGCCAAACTCAGTGCCACTGTTGCTTCCCCCAGGTAGGTTGTCCCCAGGGGTGCTCTCCACTACCTGACGCTCTCCCTTCCCTCTTCCACTAATCTGTCTCCTGTGGCTCTGCAGTGACTACCTGCCTATAGATCCTGCCTATCACCTCCTCACTCTCTCTAACAAGCCGAAGTTCATCGAGCTGCAGCTCCAGTTCCCAAACTCAGTCTCTAAGGAGCTGCCTCTCGATGCACCTGACACAGATGAGGCCATCAGGGAGGCTGGAAGTCTCCTGGACATCCCACTTCTGACACCTAGAACAGAAACCTGGCCTCACAGTCATACCCACTATTCTAATGCGCTGAGCCCCGCGAAACACTCCTTTCTTAAACTCTGCTCCCTGACCTGTGTGAAGCTCTCTCTCTCTTCAAATCATTTGGTCCGCCTCTAATGCGCTGAGCACCACGAAATGTTCCTTTTTTAAACTTTTCTCTCCAATCTGTGCAAAGCTGTCTCTCTCTTCAAATTGATTGGTTCGCCGCTAGTGCTCCAGTTCTGCTGAAGGGTCGCAGCCCAAAACATCGACTGTACTCTTTTCCATAGATGCTGCCTGACCTGCTGAGATCCTCCTGCAGTTTGTGTGGATTGCTTCAATAAAATTAGATATTATTTCTATCATATGATCTTTACATCTCTGATAAAAGATCCTCATTCAGCTTTCATATATCTAGTCAAGCAAATTACAAAGCAAACACCAGGTTGACGATAAGATTCTTTGAGTGCAACATTGTAATAATCTATTCAGTCTTTAAAGTTGAATTGATTAATGGACGGTGAGCCAAGATGTAAACAGTGGGCTCATGTAACTTATAAAATACTTTGCATCGGATTCTAAAATCTGACTGGAAATGCAATCCACACCATTTATGATGAATTATTGTTATGTTGCTCCTTTGGCATCAGAGTTACCCAATGCTGATATAAAAACATGATTTGATGTTCATATTTTCTGCAGCAAAGCCTGGTTTATTTTCTCAAAATGATGCCGTCATCTGTATCTTTCTGTTCTATTCTGTGTACTAATGGCACAGATAACAGTACAGCTGGCTGTTAATCAAAATGTTATCGCTAGTCAGAGAGTCATAAACAGAATTCCCTTCAGGCATGGTGTTTTCTCATTCCCAAACTTACCACATGAAAGTGGTTTATATAATATCATTTTGAGCTCTAAGAGAAATAGTAGTATATTTGAGTTCATCCCCAAAGCTATGCATGATAGCAATAGTTTAATGCAGACAGAAGCGCGTGTATTGTTGGGTGCAAAGATATTAATCTCTCTGCCTATTCTGCTGGTTGTGACAGAGCTCATGGCATGATTTCAAGTCCTGGTTGACTGGCCAATATTCTTCCATCAAGCCTCACAGCTGAAAATCATTCATTTTGCTTGCTGCCATTTGTAAGATTGTACCTCTGCCGAAATAGTTGTCGATGTACTTCAAAGAAATTTATTGAATGAGGATTGCTTCAGGATATTCTGAGAACTGTGACAAAGCAGTGGGATTTGCAAGGAGGGAGTAAAATCACAATTTAAGGCTCTCATTATTTTATTAATGATGTTGACATAGAAGTATAATGAGAATATTAAACACATGTATGAGATGATAATATCAACCTAATGAAAAGTTACTGACGAGAACTTAAACTCGATTACCCGTAGCAACACAATTACTAGAAGGGTAGGGCAGGGATTTAGCCTTCTGAAATACATGTTTTAACTCTCATAGTCATAGTCATACTTTATTGATCCCGGGAGAAATTGGTTAAATTTTTTAGGTTTAGGTTTATTAATTAGCTCCAGGTTTATTAATTCCTACAATGGGCAAACCAAGAACATGTTACAACACTCACCACCTCAATGGATGCACCCCCACGGTGTAAGAAATTTAATGCTCTGCACATATCATAGAGCAGCTGAATATTGCCCGTGTCTGAACCTAATACCTCTTGATTTGATCAGGCATTTGTGTTGGTTATGTGTATGTAATAAATACAGAATGATTTGTAGCAACTCACTAAAGTTATTTTGCCAGTTGATGTGACTTTGGGAATGAGGAATTTGAACAACAATGTCATGGGACCATAATCACCTCAAAGTTACTTTCTAACACAGACATACAGTATGTCACACTTCTCATTGTTGCCGGGTAAATATCTAGAATAGTCTTACTAATGTCAATATGAGAACATCTTAAATGCAAATTGATAGTTCACACCACACTGCAGGAAGACTACAAATGGAGAATTGTCAATATCTCCTGTATCTCAAAAAAGAAAGACATCATTTTATCTTGAATTTCAGCCATGATCAGAATCAGAATTGGAATCAGGCATATTATCACTGGCATACAGTATGTCATGACATTTATTGTTTTGCAGCAGCAGAACAGTTTTCTTCTTCTTCTTAATCCCATTACCCTTACTGGAACAACAGCTGCTAACATCTGTTCTGAGCCTGTCTTTCAGGTTGTTCCCTGGTGTTCCCATCTTTGAAGAACTTTCCTCTCCCAGGGATGAGGTCTTTGGAGCTTCTGTAGGTCTGGGTTTTTATGGGATGGGGATGTTAGCTGCACGCCCAACCCTCCTTCCACAGCCAGGCTTGGGACCATCCATGGCAGAGTTCAGCCATATAGTGCACGACATAAAAATCACCAAAAATTACAAAAACAGTTAAATAGTTCAGAAGATGAATAATGAGGTAGTGTTGATACATTAATGGACCATTCTGAAATCTGATGGCGGAGAGGAAGAAGCTGTTCTTATAACATTGAGTGTGGGTCTTCAGGCTTCCATACATCCGCCCCAATTATTGTAATGCAAAGAGGGTATTTTCTGGATGATGAGGGTCTTTAATGATGGATGCTGCTTCCTTGAGGCACTTATTGAAGATGCAGTGGATGGTGGGAAGAGTTGTGCCTGCGATGAAACTGGATGAGTTGATAACCCTCTGGAGGCTCTTGTGATCCTATGCATTGGATCCTCCAAACCAGGTTCTGTGGTCCACTGAATATCTGTAGAAATATGCAAGGATTTTTGGTGACAACCCATATCTCAAACTCCTAATATAATACAGCCTCTGGTATGTCTTCTTTATGGTTGTATCAATGTGTTGTGCTCAGGGTATATACACTAAGATGTTATTGCTCAGGACCTTGAAGCTACTTCCCCTTTCCACCACTGATCCTTTGGTGAGGACTGGTGTGTGTTCCCCTTCCTTAAGTCAACTTTCAATTCCTTGGTATTGCTAATATTGAGTGTGAGGTTTTTGTTGTGATACCACTCAACCAAATGATCTATCTCACTCCCACACACCTCCTTGCCAACAACAACATTAGCAAATTACTAGATGACATTTAAGCTGTGTCTAGCCCTGGAGCAGATGAGATTGAGCAGAGGTCTTACAGATGTATATAAAATTATGAGGGTATAGATAATGTAACCTGCAACCGTTTTCCCTTGAGGTTGGGTGAGACTAGAACCAGAGGTCATAGGTTTAAGGTGAATGGTGAGCTATTTAAGCGGAACCTGAAGGGGTTCTCCTTCATGTAGAAGGTGATGTGGCTGTGGAATAGCTGACAGCAGAAGTGGTGGATGCGGGTTCAATTGCAATGTTTACGAGGAGGTTGAGTAGATACATGAATAAGAGGGGTATAGAGGGTTATGAGGCTACATTATGGGTGCGGTTAATGGCACTAGGCAGAAAAATAGGTCAGCATGGACTTGATAAGCCGAAGGTCTGTTTCTGTGCTGTCATGCTCTATGACTCTATGACTTTGTGCATAAACTATTGCTATACTAAAATCTACACCAGATGGAAGTAAATCAAATTTTACTTTACTAAATATGCTCCCTAACAAAAATTTTCTGAACATTTAAATCAATTGAAAATTGTAATACTAAACAAAATTAAAAATGCTCTGTTTAGGGTCTACAGATTTGTATCAGCATATTTTTTGAAAAGATAGTGATCTCAGATAAATCATAATTCTTCCCAAATACATAAATTGAATGCATTATTTCTACCTCTGTCAGGGATGCAAACATTTTTGAGAGCATGTGTCTAAATTAGCGATCATCTTCAAAAAAAGTCCTCTCGTGTGCCACAATAATTTTGAACAGAGATTTTTTTTAGTTTAAGGATACAGCACAGTAAAAGACCCTGTAGGTCCAATAAGCCTGCACCGCCCAATGACAGCCATGTGACCAACTAACCCACATGAGATAGGAATGTGGGAGGAAACTGAAACATACAGAGGAAAGCCACATGGTCTCGGGGAGTATGCACGATGACCAATACTTTATATCTGATTGTATTTGGTTGTTTTGAGAGCTATATATGTAGCACCAGTTTCATCGGTAAGTCTATTCTTATAATTAGACTTGACCAAGTTCATCATTGAAAATAATGACTCACATGAATATTCATGCAGGTGCTAAACTGCATACAGTATTTACCATCATTATCACTGAATATCACAAACAACAGAATAAACAATAGAAGCAGGGTGAAACCAACGGCAACCGTTTACTGATCCGTATATATGCATCAGGTCTGCGAGGATCTTAAAACATATCAGCCCACATCACATGTTCTCACAACTCTCTATCTGACACCAAAGCCACTGTGAGCCATTTCTTGTGAACAAATCTCACTACTCCAGGTTGCCAAACACCATTCACTATTTCAATTGGCAGTGAAAAAGCAGTTGCTCTTCATGCTGCTGACGCATGACTACGCTACGAGATCCAGTTCAATTTGAATCATCAAGTGTACTGATGACACGACAGTGGCTGGCCTTATCAACAATGACAATGAGATGGTGTACGGAGAGGGGGTAGAGTGGCTGGTATAATGGTGTGGGCACAACACTTTAGTCTCAACATGGACAAGACCAAAGAGATGATTGTGGGCTTTAGGAAGGTGTAGGCTGTCCACTCCTCACTGTGCATAAATGGATCCTCCATGGAGAGAATCGGGAGCACCATGTTTCTGGGAATGCACATAATGGGCGATCTTAGCTGGTCCCTCAACACCAGGCTGAATCACTGTCTGGTATGGAAATTGCAAGGCATTTGACTGCAATTCCCTACAAAGAATTGTTAGGACTGCTAAGAGGATTATTGGGGTCTTTCTTCCACCCATCGAAGATATTTATCAAGAGTGCAGAGTACATTGTCAATGATCCCTCCCATCCGTTCAACGATCAGTTTAACCCCCTACCATCAGGCTGGAGGTACCATAGCATGAGGGCAAGGACTGCTAAAATGGGAAACAGCTTCTTCCCCCAGGCTGTGAGATTACTGAACTCCCTGCCACCATCCGTCACTTCACCTATGAAGCACCAGTAGCATTATACTGTTTATATTTCAACTTGTGTCTAAGATGATGAAAGGCATTGATCGTGTGGATAGTCAGAGGCTTTTTCCCAGGGCTGAAATGGCTAACATGAGAGAGCACAATTTTAAGGTGCTTGAAAGTAGGTACAGAGTAGATCTCAAGGGTAAGTTCTTTTACGCAGAGAGTGGTGAGTGCGTGGAATGGGCTATTGGCGATGGTGGTGGAGGCGGATACAAAAGGGTCTTATAAGAGACTCCAGGATAGGTGCGTGGAGCTTAGAAAAATAGAGGGCTATGGTAACCCTAGGTAATTTCTAAAGTAAGTACATGTTCAGCACAGCATTGTGAGCCAAAGGGCATGTATTGTGCTGTAGGTTTTCTATGTTTCTATGTTTTGTGTCATAAATGCACATTATTGTTTGTTAGTTTGTTTAGGTAATATTACTTTATGTGTTGTGTATTGGTGTTATATACACTTTTTTTTTGTACCTTGGTCCAGAGGAAGGTTGTTTTGCTTGGCAGTACACGTGTATAAGGTTCAATGACAATAAACTTGAACTTAAATTTAAAAATAATCATTAAGTATCTTTTTATTATGGATGGAGTTTAACTGGGGTTTAAAGATTAGAAGGGCAGCACTGCATGCTGTGAGTCAACCGCATTTTTGCAGAGCCATCTCGGGTCCATGTGCTGTTGGCTTGCCACCTCTGAGTAGTTTCATCACAAGTAACGATAACCACCTAACAAATAAATAAATCAAATGCGTTATGTTGCTTTACCATAAACACTGCCTAATTATTGATGTTGATTTATCAGCAGCATACAGCACTGTCAATCTTTGATTCTTTTTTAAAGATCCAACCACTTGCCAACGTTTAATGTGGAACTTGGCGAAAAAACACAGCCACTGAAGCTTGTGAGGAAATATACTAGCATCCTTGCTCTCTAACATTCAGACAACTGGCCAACTGATCTATCCAGACATGCAGTTTGATCTATACCAAAGATATGGTGATACTATAGCAGTGGCACTACTCAGTGGGACTAGCTATTGTACTGTGAACTAAAGTAAAACTGCCAAACAAATCACTGGCCACTCTTTTCAGCTGTGGATGTGAATGAAATGCTGTACATCAGCTGGAATGGTTACATTATCACTCACAGTCAGCACCCCTGTACTTGCCCCTCATTATTCCAGTGCCCTGTGTGCTGATACAGTGTGGGAATGCTCCTCCCAAGCAAAATAAATTGACCTCAGCAGCATCATTGATGGCTGCAATAGAAACCTGACCAGTTTGATGATCATCTCTTAGAGTCCCTGACCTGAAATTTTAACTGTTAACTTTTCACAGATACCACCAGACCTCTTGAGTATTTTATAGCCTTTCATGCTTTTATTTCAGATTTCTCACATCTTCTGTGCTTCTAAATTATCTTTAGTCTTCATGAATAGTTTTCTCCAAGGACAGTTGAGGAATGGATCATCTGGAAGACCTGTATGGGCTGTATGGTGCCACAACAACAACCTCTCACTCAACATCAGCAAAACTAAGGTGTTGATTATTAGCTACAAGAGGAAGAAGCCGGAGGTCCATGAGCCAGTCCGCATTCAGAGAATGGAAGTGAAGAGGGTCAGTAAGTTCCTTGGATCACAACGAAGGATGGCCCTTATACGCTACTTGCTTAGAAGTAGCCCCTCTACTTGCTTAGAAGTTTTCATAGAATTGGCATATCACCAAAAATTTTGACCAATTTCTATAGATGCACAGTGGAGAGTATCCTAATCAATTGCATCACAACCTGGTATGAAAACACAAGTGCCCAGGAATGGAAAAGTCTACAAAAAGTGTAGATACTGCTGAGTGCATCATAGGTAAAGCTCACCCCACCATTGAGCATATTTACATGGTACGCTGCCAGAAGAAAACAGCAGCCACCATTAAGGACCTTCTCCATCCAGCTCTTTACTCACTACTTCCATCAGGGAGGAAGGACAGGAGCCTCAGCTACCACATCACCTGGTTTAGGAATAGTTATTAGCCTACAACCATCAGACTACTGAAATGGCATGGATATCTTCACTCACCCTAACTCTGAACTGATTCCATAACCTACAGACTCACTTTCAAGGACTCTTTACAACTAATGTTTTCAGTATGATTTTTATTTGCACATTTTGTCTTTTTTACAAGTTAGTTGTTTGTCAGTCTTTGTTTATGTATAAGTTTTTCATAAATTCTTTTTTTTTGTTATTTTCCTGTAAATGCTTGCAAAATAATTAATCTCAAGGTAGTATACATACATATAATCTGATAATAAATTTTACTTTGGATTTGACTTCAGCCATAGCGAAATGGAGTCTTTCCACAATACCTGACACCTGCAATTGCAGCATGAGGCAGACTATGAAATGCCGTTCAGTCTGCTCACTATTTGAGACTAGTTCATTCATGGTTCAGGATCATGCCAAATCCAATTTGTGAGTTTTGCATTATACTCACTGAATCCAGGAAAAAGAAGAGATAACTATGGAGATTCAGATATATTTTTGTTAATGTTCCTGACAAGCCTGTCGGAATTTTTGAGGAAACAACAGGTAGGATAGACAAAGGAGAGTCAGTAGATATTATCTGGATTGTCAGAAGGCCTTTGACAAAGTGTCATTCATAAGGTTGCTAAATGAGATAAGAGCCCATGGTATTACAGGAAAGTTTCTAGCATGGAGAAAAGCTTAGTTGACTGATAGCAGGCAAAGAGTGGGAATAAATGAGGCCTTTTCATTTGGTTGGCAGTGACTAATGGTGTTCTGCAGGTGTATTGGGTCTGCTATTTTTCATGTTATATGTTTCAATAGGTACATTTAATGTCAGAGTAACGTATACAATATACATCCTGAAATTCTTTTTCTTCACAACCATTCACAAAAACAGTGGGGTGCCCCAAAGAATGAATGACAGTTAAATGATAAAACTGCAAAGTCCCCCCAGCTCCCCTCTCCCACACATAAGCAGCAGTAAAGCGATGACCTCCCTCCCCCATCATCAAAAAAGCATCTACACCCTCCACCGAGCAGTCAAGCGAGCAGCAAAGCATCAATAAAGACACAGACTTGCAGTACCCCAAAGACTACTCATTCAACCTGTAATTTGACATACCACAGGCACTCCATCTCCCTATTAAGGGAAAAAGAGTTGTCTCCGTTTCACAGTGAGAGAGAAGAGATAAGAAAACAACTCGCTGATTTACGGTGATAAAAATCTGTTGCATTGCTTTTTCCGAGCTCTGTGCCTAAAGAACTTGGGTCTCTGGGCACACAGTCAGCTGCCAGCTTTCTGCTTTCGATCTCCTGAGTACTCGCATGACACATCAGGCGGTGGCACTGACCTCGAACCCGCCGCCTCCAGAGCCACAAAAATCTGGCACTCTGAAGGCGTGCTAGTCTTCCAGGCCGTGTCCTTGGCATATCGAAAAGCTCCTGGTAGTGAGGCCCTGAGAGCGGGTCCCATTTCTGCAAAGAATTAAAGTCAGCGTGTAACTCCAGGAACACACATCAAAGTTGCTGGTGAACGCAGCAGGCCAGGCAGCAACTTTGATGTGTGTTGCTTGAATTTCCAGCATCTGCAGAATTCCTGTTGTTTGCGTGTAACTCCAGGTCAGGGTCTTCAAAGGAACCCCGAAAAGGAAAAAAAAGAGATATTAAGGATAGAAATAGAGCTGTTTCCGAAGATGCAAACAAAGGAGTCGCCATTAGATGCCATCATCCTCAGCTGTGCCCTCCATGTTAATGATGGAGATAATGGCTTTCTGGCCAGGTTTGTGGACAATACAAAGATAGGTAGGGGGAAAGTAGGATTGAAGAAGCAGGGAGTTCATAAAATGACCTGGATAGCTTTGAAGAATGGACAAAGAAGTGGCAGATGGAATCCAGTTTAGGCAAGTGTATGGCCATGCATTTTGGTAGAAGGAGTAAAGGAGTAGACTATTTTCTAAACAGGGAGCAAACTCATAAATTGGACGTATAAAGGGACTTAGGAGTCTTACAGAAGGATTCCCTAAAGATTAAATTGCAGGTTGAGTCCATAGTGAGGAAGACAAATGCAATGTTAGCATTCATTTTTGAGGACTAGGATACAAAAACAAAGATGTAGTGCTGAGGCATTATAAGACATTAGTCAGATCACATCTGGTATATTGTGAACACTGTAGGGGTCTGTATCTAAGAAATGACATGCTTACATTGGAGAGGGTCTAGAGGAAGTTCATGAGAATGACCTCAGGAATGAAGGGGGTAATGTATGAGAAACATTTGATAGCTCTGGGCCTGTACTCATTTAGGTTTAAAGGAATGAAGGAAGATCTCATTGAAACTTCTTGAATATTGAAAGGTCTAGAAAGAGAGGACATGGAGAGGTTGTTTTCATTAGTGGCGGAGTCGAAGACCAGAGGCTACAGATTCAAAATAGAAGGACGTCACTTTAGAACACAGATGAGGAGGAATTTACTAAATAAATAAATTGAGTTATTGAGTGTATTTAAAGCAAGGGGTGATAGGTTCTTGATTAGTGAGTGTATCAAATGTTACAGGGAGAAGTCAAGAGAATGGGGTATAGGGAGAAAATTAACCAACCATGATCAGATGGTAGAGCATACCCAAGGGAAAAATGGCCTAACTTTGCTCCTTATTGTAGTCTTATTACAGGTGTAAGCTTGTTCACAATACTGTAGAGAACATAAAACATCATCTGAAGAAACTATTTGAGTAGCAGCTGTTTGAGTCTGTGTGGCACTATTGATGATGATAAAAAGTCCACATTAAATTTATTTATTTGAATTTGTTGTTTCTGCATCCTTTCAACTTTAACATTATCTAGATTAAGACAAATTGTATTTCTTTGTTCTCATCCCTGTTTTATCTGTTGGATTGATGGAGAAAAACATACAATGTTCAATGGAGAAAAAGATTGGAAAGAATTATGTTTTCTTTAACAATATCATCCTTACAAAAAGCAATACTTCACAAAATAGCATTTCTTTTTGTCTAATATTTCCATGAGATTTTGACCATCCTTTGGATCACTTACATATTCCCTGATGAAAACAAGGGAATGCAGAATCTTTGTCATACATCTCTTCATTATATAATGCAATGACCTTTGGACTTCACTAAACCTTTCAGTTATACCAAGTTTACAACAGATTTTTATAACTACCCTTGTGTCTGTGAGAGATTATCTGAGAGGTAAATCTGAATAATGATTACCCAATTTCAATTCCGAAAGTTCAGAACAGGACAAGTAGAACAGCGCTGAGAGTGTGTCCCATTCATCAACAGTGCCCACGTACTCTTGGAGTTATCGAATTGAGAAGTAAAGAACTAAATCAGACAAAGTCAAATAAAATTTCAATGAATTATTTCTACAATTATTGATCAAGCAAGTTGCAGCTCCTTGCTTACTAAATTGAGTAACAAAACTTCCCACGAACATACTACCTTCTACATGTACTTGTGTGAATTACTCTTAGGAGCTAATACAGTTTTCTTTTGACACCTTAAGTGAAGCCACAGTTGTAACCCATTGTAGAAACTTGTTCTGGATTTATATTGTGAACAAGTTAGGAAAGGTACTAATCAATCTGAGTTTCAGAAAATGACTTAATTGTAATAGTTAAAAATACAAGAGATTCTACAGATGCTGGAAATCTAGAGTAACACACACAAAAGGCTGGAGGAAATCAGCAGGTAAGGCAGCATCTATGGAGGGGAATAATCAGTTGACATTTCAATCGAGACCATTCATCAGGACAGGTTCCTAAACACTGGTCTTCTGATGGATCAATAGCCTTTGGATGGACTTGTTTTAAAAAGAGAGAGCTTTGGTCATTGCAAGGAGCAAAGTATCATACCAGTTATATCTTTATCCTCTTAATATTCAGAACACTAAAATCAATTCATCCATCATTTTTTATCCCTTATCCATATTCTGAACCAAAAGCAGCAATATGAACATATTGAAGAATATCAGTAAACAATCTCAAATCTTGAATTTTTTTTTCTTATTTTGTCCAAGGTGGGCGAGAGTAAGAGCAGTTTTGGAAAATTATGAGATGTGATCAACCACTCTATCCACTATAGTTGGAGAAGTTATTACAGAGCTACCTATGCAGAAAGCTCTCGACCTCTTCTCTTGTCTTTCTGGATCTTTCCATCTCTATCCCAGAGGATAGGCTAAATACTAACATAAATTACAAACTCCCAGATTTCCAATGCTATCTTCTCTATAATTCCTCCCACTCTGCCTCCTGTAAGGATTCCATTCCTTTCTCCTTGTTCCTCCTTCTCATATTTGTCATATTTGCTCTGGTGATAAGACTTGCCATAATCTCTCCAGGTGAAGCAGAATTCATTAGCACCTTTTCAAATCTGCATCCTCCACATATGGAGAGATCAAATACAGATTGGCTGATGCTTTGCAAAGTGACTCATTTACTCTGACACTCTATTTTCTGTTAGTTTGTTAGCCTCCTATCCATGGCAACATGTTACCCACAACCATTTGCATTCTTTATCTTGTGTAGTAATTTCTTATGTGGCACCTTATTGAATACCTTCAGAAATCTATTGGTTCCCTACATCCTATGAAAGAGAGTTTTTCTTTCATGAAGTCATGTTAGGTCAGCTTGATTCTATTAAGTATCTTATTACATCCTTAACAAAAGATTCTAGCTATTTTGGAATAATGGACCTTAGCTTAAACTTTCTTACTTTTTCTCTCTCTCCAGTGATTGTTAGATTTGGGGATTTCTCCATCACCAATAAAATTTTGGAAGATTACAACCAATGCATCCACCATCTCTGCAGCTATTTCTGAGCATGGAAGCATCATCTCCAGTAGTTGCAGACATTGTTTTAAGTTTGTCCATATACACATGTGATTATTTATTACTATTGAAATGCATTTAATCTTCTACCACAAAATGAATGCAAAATACTGCAGTTTCTCTGTTTCCCATTATTAATTATTCTTTTTCATCCTTTAAGGGACAAACTAACCACTAGA
This sequence comes from Mobula birostris, assembly GCF_030028105.1. Taxonomy (NCBI): domain Eukaryota; kingdom Metazoa; phylum Chordata; class Chondrichthyes; order Myliobatiformes; family Myliobatidae; genus Mobula; species Mobula birostris. The sequence goes on from NC_092373.1 coordinate 66,574,748, forward strand.
TTTCTCTAAATATATAGAATCTCTAGGAATGTTTTCACATTATGTGCTGGTTTCCTCTCAAATTCTATCTCTTCTCTCTTAATTAACAGTCATCCTTTGTTTTTTTTTAAAGTTATTGTGTTCTGGCCAATAGCATTATATGCCATTTCCTTCAGTTTAATACCAACTTTAAGTTCTTTAGTTGGCCATGGAAGATTAATCCTTCTTTTAAAGCCTGTCCTTTCAACTGGAGTGTACCTTTAATGAGATTTAATACATGCCTCAAACACATGCCACTGTTGTACTGCTATTTTACCCCTTAATCTAATTTCTCAGACACTTAAGCCAACTTTGTCCTTTTTTTTAAACGAGCTATAGCACAGTAACAGGTTCTTACATAGACATAGAACATAGAATAGTACAGCACATTACAGGCCCTTTGGCCCACAATGTTGCGCCAACACTCAAACCCTGCCTCCCATATAACCCCCCACCTTAAGTTTCTCCATATACCTGTCTAGTAGTCTCCTAAACTTCACGAGTGTATCTGCCTCCACCACTGACTCAGGCAGTGCATTCCATGCACCAACCACTCTCTGAGCAAAAAACCTTCCTCTAATATCCCCCTTGAACTTCCCACCCCTTACTTTAAAGCCATGTCCTCTTGTATAGAGCAGTGGTGCCCCGGGAAGAGGCGCTGGCTGTCCACTCTATCTATTCCTCTTATTATCTTGTACACCTCTATCATGTCTCCTCTCATCCTCCTTCTCTCCAAAGAGTAAAGCCCTAGCTCCCTTAATCTCTGATCATAATCCATACTCTCTAAACCAGGCAGCATCCTGGTAAATCTCCTCTGTACCATTTCCAATGCTTCCACATCCTTCCTATAGTGAGGCGACCAGAAATGGACACAGTACTCCAAGTGTGGCCTAACCAGAGTTTTATAGAGCTGCATCATTACATCACGACTCTTAAAGTCTATCCCTTGACTTATGAAAGCTAACACCCCATAAGCTTTCTTAACTACCCTATCTACCTGTGAGGCAACTTTCAGGGATCTGTGGACATGTACCCCCAGATCCCTCTGCTCCTCCACACTACCAGGTATCCTGCCATTTACTTTGTACTCTGCCTTGGAGTTTGTTCTTCCAAAGTGTACCACCTCACACTTCTCCGGGTTGAACTCCATCTGCCACTTCTCAGCCCACTTCTGCATCCTATCAATGTCTCTCTGCAATCTTCAACAATCCTCTACACTATCTACTACACCACCAACCTTTGTGTCGTCTGCAAACTTGCCAACCCACCCTTCTACCCCCATATCCAGGTCGTTAATAAAAATCACGAAAAGTAGAGGTCCCAGAACAGATCCTTGTGGGACACCACTAGTCACAATCCTCCAATCTGAATGTACTCCCTCCACCACGACCCTCTGCCTTCTGCAAGCAAGCCAATTCTGAATCCACCTGGCCAAACTTCCCTGGATCCCATGCCTTCTGACTTTCTGAATAAGCCTACCGTGTGGAAGTTCCAGCCCAATAAGCCTGCACCAATCAATTATATCTATATGACCAATTAACCTATCAAACCATACGTCTTTAGAATGTGGAAGGAAACTACAGCACTCAGAGGAAACCTACATTCTCAGGAGACAGTGTGCAAACTCCTTAAAGACAGCAGTGAAACTGAACTCAGGTTGCTGGTACTGTAATATCATTATACCATTTGCTTCAGTTAAGTTTAAGGTACTAGTTTCAGATGAAAAATTTCTGAAACCCAATCTAAATTTAAAACTTTACTCTGTTCTGAGCACTATTTTCCAGGGTATGCTTAGCAGCAATCTATAGGTGGGATGACAAACAATTATCAGTAGGCCAGGCAGCATCTATAGAAATAAGTGAGCAAACTATGCTCAACTATCAGATTCCTCCTTCTTCAGGCCTTTATCTCTTGTACTTCCTTGTACTTCTTCCTTCCCTCCCCCCACCTTCTTATTCTGACTTCTCCTCTTTCTTTCCAGTCCTGATGAAGGGTCTTGGCCCAAAATGTTGACAGTTTACTCTTTTCCATAGACGCTGCCTGACCTGTTGAGTTCCTACAGCATTTTCTGTAAATTATCAGAAGGATTTGTTAAATGCTTTGGAAGGGAAGTTAGTAGCTGAGGAGGATGTTGAAGACTTGTTGGTTTAGGTTGGGTTATCAATTGGTAATGTTGGTAGGATGTGCATTATGAATTTGATACAGTGCCTTTCTGAGCCATTGTAGTCCTTGTGGCCTCAACAGTCCTAGTAGTAATGTAAGGAGTACGAGGGTTTGGCCCCTGTGACGTGTTACTGTCTCATCATGATGGGTAGTGCAGAATGCAGTTGACGTTTTCTTAAGCACTTGGAATATTTCGCATTAACAAAGAGGTCAGAAAACTGGTCCATGCAGAGTATTGTTAGCTCCAGTATTAATCCATTCACAAGCTCTTAAATGTTACCTCTTTGTTTCTTCCTGAATGGCAGGATGACCCACATTCAAAGCATAATTATCTTTAAATTGTATACAAGTTGTGCTTGACTGCACTGTGGAGGTTCTGACCAGATTGCTTAATAAGTGGAAGCACTAGAGGGCAGTTCTCTATCTTTTAACTGAATTCTTTAATCTCAACAACACAATCTCTAGTCTGTAATGATTTTGAGAATCAGAAAACAACCAATGTCTGTTTATAACAGGAGTTCTGCAGATGCTGGAAATTCAAGCAACACACATCAAAGTTGCTGGCGAACGCAGCAGGCCAGGCAGCATCTCTAGGAAGAGGTACAGTCGATGTTTCAGGCCGAGACCCTTCCTGACGAAGGGTCTCGGCCTGAAACGTCGACTGTACCTCTTCCTAGAGATGCTGCCTGGCCTGCTGCGTTCACCAGCAACTTTGAAGTGTCTGTTTATGGAGGTTATGGATATAACAGACATCAGCTATCGGCTGTAGTCCAGAAACATGAAAGGAGCTACAAGGGAGTACCATGGAACTGAGGCATTAACTTTATAAAACCGTATCACAGGAATACAGTATCCTTTGGTGACAGGCACTGGTTACTGGGCAACAATTCTAACATGCCTAGCATACCAGTGAAACCATTCCTCGCATAGCCAAGGTGTCATGAATTGGATCTTATTATCTGCATTTTAAGTATTTGATGGATGGTTAGTAGAAATAGTTGTTGCATTGAACATTTGGAATGCTCTCAAACTGAAATTTCATATTCCCATGTTTGCTTATCTCCAGTCTCACCTGTAACAACAGGGCTTCATCAGGACAAATGTTTCCAGCAGTTTAGCACAGGAATGGATACAGGAATTTAAATATGACTGCTTGCTGAGGGAGACACTAAATAAACACGTATTATATGCTAACATTATTAATGTATTTAATGGTTATTATGGGGAATGAGTTATTGTACATCTGCTGGCAGCCACTCAGTTTGAGCAGAACACATTCCAGAGTGGTGAGTGAGAATTCCCTAAGATTTAGCAATAAGGTTTTGGGACACAGGATTGATCTCAAAAGTGAACTAAAATGGACTAGTGGTCTTCCATATTTATAATTATGTTATCTATCTCAGGTTACTACTGTTAGACTTAATGGTTTGAGTATCACTATTTGATTTGTTTAGACCTTTGTCTATTGGACCTTGTAATTCTGAATTTGTTAAGCTTGTATACATTTTGACTGAAAACACAGCAAATGAAGCAGTCTGTGCTTGCATGCAACAAGACCAATACAGCACAAAGCTAAGGTAAGTAATAGGCATTGAGCATTATGAACAAGAGCCGCACCAGCTACTTTTGCTATTCAATGGAGTTAGTCCAGCATCATATCCTGGGAGAGTCACCAATGATCAAAACTTAACTGCACCAAGTAAAGGCATCCGTTAGTCTTGCGAGACCATGGACCTGCACGGTGGAAAGTCTTCACTCTCCAGGGCGCAGTCCTGGGCAAGGTTATATGGAAGATAAGCAGTTGCCCATGCTGCAAGTCTCCCCTCTCCACGACACCAATGTTGTCCAAGGGAAGGGCATTAGGACCCATACAGCTTGGCACCAGTGTTGTCGCAGAGCAATGTGTGATTAAGTGCCTTGCTCAAGGACACAACACGTTGCCTCGGCTGGGGCTCGAACTCATGACCTTCAGGTTGCTAGTCCAATGCCTTAACCACTTGGCACATGCCCACACAACTGCACCAGTTGCACCAGCTGGATAAATATTATCACTACTAGAATAGGGGCTGAATGTCTTGCAGCAAGTGTCCCAAATCGTGGAACCCCAAAGCTTTTGATTATTTTGTAGGCAGGTCAGGAGCATGAAAGAGTAATTTCCACTTGCCTAGATGAATACAATTCCAACAACGCTCAAGAAGTTCTGTATCATCAGGATAATTTGCTTGATTGACTTATCACCCAAAACATTAATTTATTCCACAATTTATCCACTGTGAATAAAGTGTGCACTATATGGAAGATGTATTACAATTACACATACAAACGAATCCAATAGTATCTTGCAGAATTACAGTCTATGACCAAGAAGGACAAAGACAAGTGGCAGAACGAAACAGCAGCAACTCCAGGAAACCTTCCAGACCTGAAAATATAGGGTTGTCCCTTCATCAATGCCCAATTACATTGTAGGAGAGACTTCACCAGAAAGACAGTGACATTTCATGGAGGTAGTTCACTATCACCTTCATCAGCAATCAGGGATAGGCAATCAATGATGCACGTGTCTCAAAGGAGGGAATAAGTCATTTTCAATTAATGGCTGTGTACAAACTATCTGGTAACATACGAACATCAGTGCCTGCAAACAAGACCAAGCAATCCAACTTGATTGTTGCAATATCATTAGAAGAAGATCTTGTAGAGAATTATTTAATAATATCTTACAGAGAACTTCAGTTGGCCAGTTATGGATGCTTACAGATATAGCCTCATTTCCATGTGCTTCTCTCATTTGCCTGCTATTCCAGTTTGTATTATCTAGTTTCCTTTCAAAAGGTATAGTTAAATCAACTTCCGCAGTGCTTTCAAGTGATGCATTGCAAATCACATTAATTTGCTGTGTTTTAATAAACATAACATTGTTTTATTTATTCATGAGATTATGGAAGTCACTGACAATGCCAGCAATCATTGTCCTGAGCTCTCAGGCTGAATTGAAGAAGCAGGCGTGTAGCTCCTGACCCTCACAGTGATGGATCAGAAGCTGCACATAAACCAAATCAGGTAAGCACAGCAGACTTCCTTCTCAGAAGGATGTCAATGAACCAGATGGAGTTTTAACAATAATCCTATAGTTTCATGGTCATTGTAACCAAGATTGTTATTCTTTAGATTTATATGATTACTTGAGTTTAAATTCTTTAGCATTCATGGTGAGAGTGAAAAACATGAGCTACCTCTGGTCCAGAGGCCTATGCTGACCCAAAGGACTTCAATTATGACACAAAATGATCTAGCCTGATTTTCTTCTAATTGTTTTAGATTATCTTTGTTTGACCATTATATATGGGAGATGAAGTGGCAAATTTGACTCCTAAATTTCTCTCCAGCAGATTTTACAAATTCACCAGGGATGTAGTTTGCTGCCAATTCTTTGTCATTTTTATTTGATCTAAAACATTTCTAACTCATTGGTCTGTGTCATTTTGTGTGCTGTGGGAAGAAATCAAGGACATTTGCAGTAAGAATGGAATCTCAGCTGAAGAGCTCCTTGAGGAGCTGCTTCCAGCAGCCACTGACTGCCCTTTTACCCTTAATTCATTCTCCTCCATTCTTGAACTTAAGTAGGATAAGTTCTTGGATGTATGAACTATAGAGGTCTTGATAATGTTGATGGCTGTGCAATCAAACATTTCTGCCCCACTTGTGGCAGAACCTGCTCATCTACATTGACTTCACCTATTGCCTTATAACCCACAGATTAGTGAAACAAGTCCTCCTGTCTATGAAGATGATTGTTTCTCCTCAAGATTCCCATCAAGAAATTTCCATGGTTTTCATTTCAGATTCAACGAACAATTAAAAAAGCAGTAACAATGCAATCTTTTTTTAAAAATGGAGTGGCAGATTATTTTTGTTCCAAATTCCAAGAGCCTGTTGAAGAAACTGTTGGCTCTAATACACCACAGTACTAAAATACGGTAGGAACCCTAATTGAGGCATTTGGTTCCAAAGGGGATCAAAATTCAAAGTATATTTATCATCAAAGTATGTATACCGTATGCAATCTTGACATTCATCTTCTTACAGACAGCAACAAAACAAAGAAAGAAACACAACAGAATCGACTAAGAACCCCACACCACAATGACTGCCAAATATCCAATATGCAAAAAAAAAAGAACAAATTGTCAAAAAAGTAAATAAATAATATGCACAGTCCCTTAAAGTGAGTCCACAGTCATGGATCCAGTTCAGCGTTACAGTTGGTCCAAGAGCCCGATGGCTATAGGCCACAGCTGGAGAGTCAGTTCAGCTCTGAGGCAAGGAAAGTCTCACAGAGTTCACTGGTTCACACTTTGCCTCTGGCTTCGACACATTATTTTTATTTTGGCTCGCTGCTTAAACTGGCTAGATATTGGTTTGCTTTTTTGCTTGTGGACCTGGGCCCTGACACATCATTCTGGCACAAAGTTTCAATCCAGCCCCCATGTCCACTCCAGCATGGCCGCCATGGCCACACCTGCATTCTTGAAAATCCAGTTCACTATATCTTTCAGGGCACCGCAAAAACACTAGGTCGTACAGATGGTTCAAAAGCACAAGTCCCAAAGGGAAATTACAGACTGAAGGTTGCAGTGATCATAGTCCAGAAGGAAGTATATTTTGTGGAAAAGTTAGCAGTCTTGTTTGCAGCCTGAAAAATATCACCATGTCTCACCAGCACCATCTTGCAAGTAATTATGTAAATCAGAAAGAGCTCCAGCAAAAGTACCTGCCTTACCTCAATCCTGTGACTGCATTGTGCTACTCCTTTAGACCTTTTGCAATGATTTATACCCAGCTGCTTCACCCCAAAGATATGTAGGTTGATAGGTTAATTGGACATTGAAAATTAGCCTTTGTGTGTTGGTGAGTGGTAGAATCTGGGAGAGTTGATGGGAATGTGGGAAAACAGGATTAGTATAGGAATGGTGTAAACGGGTGCTTGATGGTCAGTCTGGGCTCAGTAGACTGAAGGATCTTATTCTGTGCTTTCTGACGCAATAACATTGTTAGCTAACCGTTGTTTGAGAATTTAATCTGAGTTAACATTTTTTTTCTCATGTTGGATACAATTACTTCCACTAAAATGCACTAAAAAATAGAGAAGTTCAAAAACGAACATGGACACCTTCTAGCATTGACATTCATTTACAAACCAACCTTTTCATGAATGGTCTTAAAATAGAGGTAAAATATGTAAGACATGTAGCAGTGATACCTTGAAAAGTAAAAGTTTTAACATCTTTCTGGCTAGTAGTAGTCATAGTCATACTTTATTGATCCCAGGGGGAAATCGGTTTTCGTTACAGTTGCACCATAAATAATAAATAGTCACAGAACCATAAATAGTTAAATAGTAATATGTAAATTATGCCAGTAAATTATGAAATAAGTCCAGGACCAGCCTATCGGCACAGGGTGTCTGACCCTCCAAGGGAGGAGTTGTAAAGTTTGATGGCCACAGGCAGGAATGACTTCCTATGATGCTCTGTGTTGCATCTCGGTGGAATGAGTCTCTGGCTGAATGTACTCCTGTGCCCACCCAGTACATTATGTAGTGGATGGGAGACATTGTCCAGGATGGCATGCAACTTGGACAGCATCCTCTTTTCAGACACCACCGCGAGAGAGTCCAGTTCCATCCCCACAACATCACTGGCCTTACGAATGAGTTTGTCTGCTACCCTCAGCCTGCTGCCCCAGCACACAACAGCAAACATGATGGCACTGGCCACCACAGAGATGTATAAATACTGCTGTATACAAACACTGCGTTTCAAAATTGAAGTATAGATTTATAGGAGAGTATTTCAAGACACAAAATTGCTAAAGTTGATTATATAAGTAGTAAAGACATGGTTGATTGTCGTAGCAGGTATTTAGCGTTCTTAGAAAATGGAAATAGTTAATGGTAAATGTGATACTGAATTTTTACGTAGAAATGCATCATCAACATTACTGAGAAAAGAAAAAAATTACTTAAAGTTAATCGTGAAAAAGATCCCCTAATGATAGACAGTTATTCATAAATTCAAAATAGATACTTAAGATACTTCTGAGTTTATGGGCTTGGGGCAGGTGAATAATGGGGAATGCAACTGGATAGCCAACAGAGTAAATGAGAGCAGGACTCAGAAGTGTGTATCATTTAACGCACAAGAATTCTCAGAGCATTCCAGTCTTTTGTCAATATTGTTGAAGAGTGAGAACTTATGGAATCTTACACCTCCAATCTGTACAAGAGACATAATTTTCTTTGGCGTTAAAGTCCATTCTGTTTAATCCTTATACTATGGACACATGAATCTGCCAACGATTGTCAAGATTATAACTAGAAAATGTTACATTCAGTGATCACTTTATGAGGTACTGCCTGATAAAGTGGCTACTGAGTGTATGTTCATAGTCTTCCTCTGCCAATCCACTTCAAATTTTGACGTGTTGTGCATTCATAGATGCTCTCCTGCAAGCAAATGTTGTACCATGTGGTTAATTGTGTTACTGTCACTTTTCCTGTCAGCTTGAACCATTCTGGACATTCTCCTCTGATTTCTCTCATTAACAAAGCAATTTTGCCCACAGAACTGCTGCTTGGCAGACAGCAATCATCCTGCAAAGTTGTTCCTTGGTGAGAAAGCGCAAGTTTTAAAAAGAGCTCAGGGACTTTCGGAACTTTTTGGCGGGCTGCAATCACAATGATCTCTTAGGCACACAGTAGAGGCCAATAAAAAGAAGTTATCAGAGTGGCCATTGTTGGAGCAGCAAATGTGTGAGGGGACAGTATTAGAGTGGTCATACTTTGGCTCAACAGGTTTGAGCAAGAACATGCACAGGCTAGAACTTAAGCTTGGGAAGTTAGAATTATAACAAGTGTAGGCAGGATGGTAGTTCAGGCAGTGGAATGCTTCTCCTGTGAAATGTTAGATTTCAGGGTACCTGACAATTTCTCTGATGACTACATCTGCAGGAAGTACATCTAAACGCAGCTCCTGACTGACAAGGTCAGGGAACTGGAGCTGGGTGTACTGAGGATCATCAGAGAGGCTGAATAAGATGGATGATCATATAGCACCTTTAGAGATCGGGAGGTCTGATATCGTGGGCATCACTTAGTCGTGGCTGAAAGAAGATTATAGTTCTGAGCTTAACATCCAAGGATATACCTTGTATCAAAAGGACAGGCAGGGAGGCATAAGGGTGGGCTGGCTCACTTGATAAAAAATGAAATCTAATCCTTAGAAAGAGGTGACAATGGATGAGAAGATGTAGAATCCTTGCAGTTAGCATTAAGAAACTGTAAGAGTAAAACAACAAGCTGATGGGAGTTACAAGCAGTCCTCTGAATAGTGGTCAAGATGTGGGATATAAATTACCTTGGGAGATAGAAAGGTATGTAATAAGGGCAATGTTACGATAGGCATCATGGATTTCAATATGCAAGTAGACTGGGAAAATGATATTGGTGCTGGATCGGAAGAGATGGAATTTGTAGATTGCCTATGAGGTGTTTCTAGAGCAGCTTGTGGTTGAGCTGGATTGGGTGTCATGTAATAACCCAGATTTTATTAGGGAGCATAATATGATCGAATTCATCCTGCAGTTTGAAAGGGAGAATATAAAGTCAGATGTTTCAGTGTAGCAGTTACTCTAACACATCAAGACTGCTTAGAGACTAAGCATGGGGTGGGGGGGGGTGGGCGGAGGGGGTTGATCCTGCATGATGTGCTATTCAATCCAATAACAAAGTTCCAAAGTCAAAAAATTGTTCAATCTTTTATTAGGAAACTAGCAAAACAAAAAACTTGGAGGAATAAAAACAAATGAAACTTAACTAGCGATATAACAAAATTAACTGTCTTGGCATATTAAGTGTACTTAAACCAAGAGTTTTTAAATGCATTCAAAAATATTTCAAATGTAGTTGTGATTATACATGTAATTAAGCAGTCTTAAGCAGTCAGCAGAAAAGATATATCTCACGGGCCACTCTAGCTCTACCAGAGCTAGACTGACCCCAAAGACAAAGCATCAATACATAACTAAACTCTTCGCTTCTTTCATGCCTCAGCCTACTGACTAACCACCAGAATAAACATAATAAATGCACAACACAAAATACAACACAGATTGAAATTAACTGCATGGCTCCTAGGATCAGAATTACAGAGGAGTAAAGGGAATTACGGAGGCAAGAGTGAGGAGCAGGCCAAAGATAAAGAAATATTCTAAAGGGAGGTTGAAGCAATTGTGGCTGACAAGACAACTCAAAGAGAGCATACAAGCAAAAGAGAGGGTATAATATAGAGGAAAAAATAGAGGGAAGTTAGAGGACTGAGAAGCTTTTAAAAACCAACAGAAGGCAACCATAAGGAGAGAAAATATGAAACATGAAGCTAAGCAAGCCAATAATATAAAAGAGGTTACCAAAAGTTTTGTTTTTCAGCTATATAAAGGGTAAAAGAGAGGTAAAGATGGACATCAAACTGCTGGAAAATGATGCTGGAGAGGTAGTAATTCGGACAAAGAAATGGCAAACAAACTTAATAAATATTTTGCATTAGTCTTCTCTGTGGAAGGCACAGGTAGTATGCCAGAAATTTGAGTATCTTGCAGCAGAAGTGAAAGTCATTGCTCGTATGAAGGAGAAGGTGCTTGGGAAGCTGAAAGGTTTAAGTTAGATAATTCACCCTGGACCAGATGAACTATACCCTAGTGTTCTGAAAGAGGTGGCTGAAGAGATTGAGGAGGCAATAGTAATGATCTTTCAAGAATCACTAGGTTCTGGAATGTTTCTGGAGAACTGGAAAATAGCAAAAATTCCACTCTTTTAAAAGTAAGTGAGGCAGAAGAAAGGAACTTATAGGCCTGTTTGCCTGACTTCAGTGGTTGGGAAGAAATTGGAATCTATTATTAAGGATGAGGTTTCAGTGACTTGGAGGGACATGATAAATTAGGGAAAGTCAGCATGGTTTCCTTAAGCTGAAAGTGGATATCAGACTGACAAATCCCTTGGAATTCTTTGAGGAACTAACAGGCAGGATAGACAAAGGAGAGTCAATGAATGTTGCTTACTTGGATTTTCAGAAAGCCTTTGACAAGGTGCCGCACACACTCAATGATTCAGGAAACACACATAAAAGTTGCTGGTGAACACAGCAAACCAGGCAGCATCTCTAGGAAGAGGTACAGTTGACATTTCGGGACTAACTGAAAGAAGAGCTAGTAAAAGATTTGAAAGTTGGAGGGGGAGGGGGAGATCCAAAATGATAGGAGAAGACAGGAGGGGGAGGGATGGAGCCAAGAGCTGGACAGGTGATAGGCAAAAGGGATATGAGAGGTTCATGGGACAAGAGGTCTAGGGAGAAAGAAAAAGGGGAGGGAGGAAAAGCCTAGAGGATGGGCAAGGGGTATAGTGAGGGGGACAGAGGGAGAAAAAGGAGAGAGAGAAAAAGAATGTGTGTATATAAATAAATAACGGATGGGGTACGAGGGGGAGGTGGGGCATTAGCGGAAGTTAGAGAAGTCGATGTTCATGCCATCAGGTTGGAGGCTACCCAGACAGAATATAAGGAGTTGTCCCTCCAACCTGAGTGTGGCTCCATCTTTACAGTAGAGGAGGCCGTGGATAGACATATCAGAATGGGAATGCGACGTGGAATTAAAATGTGAGGCCACTGGGAGATCCTGCTTTCTCTGGTGGACAGAGTGTAGGTGTTCAGCGAAATGATCTCCCAGTCTGCGTCAGGTCTCGCCAATATGTAGAAGGCCACATCGGGAGCACTGGAAGCAGTATATCACCCCAGCCGACTCACAGGTGAAGTGTCGCCTCACCTGGAAGGACTGTTTGGGGCCCTGAATGGTGGTAAGGGAGGAAGTGTAAGGGCATGTGTAGCACTTATTCCGCTTACAAGGATAAGTGCCAGGAGGGAGATCAGCGGGGAGGGATGGGGGGGAACAAATGGACAAGGGAGTCACGTAGGGAGTGATCCCTGTGGAAAGCAGAGGGGGAGAGAGGGAAAGATGTGCTTAGTGGTGGGATCCCGTTGGAGGTGGCGGAAGTTACGGAGAATAATATGTTGGACCCGGAGGCTGGTGGGGTGGTAGGTGAGGACCAGGGGAACCCTATTCCTAGTGGGGTGGCGGGAGGATGGAGTGAAAGCAGATGTGCGTGAAATGGGGGAAATGCGTTTGAGAGCAGAGTTGATGGTGGAGGAAGGGAACCCCGTTTCTTTAAAAAAGGACATCTCCTTCGTCCTAGAATGAAAAGCCTCATCCTGAGAGGAGATGGAGGAATTGTGAGAAGGGGATGGCATTTTTGCAAGAGACACGGTGAGAAGAGGAATAGTCCGGATAGCTGTGAGAGTCAGTAGGCTTATAGTAGACATCAGTAGATAAGCTGTCTCCAGAGATAGAGACAGAAAGATCTAGAAAGGGGAGGGAGGTGTCAGAAATGGACCAGGTAAACTTGAGGGCAGGGTGAAAGTTGGAGAAAAGTTAATGAAGTCAACGAGGTCAACATACGTGCAGGAAGCAGCACCAATGCAGTCATCGATGTAGCGAAGGAAAAGTGGGGGACAGATACCAGAATAGTTTTGGAACATAGATTGTTCCACAAATTCTTTTTTTCTCTCTCCTTTTTCTCCCTCTGTCCCCCTCACAATACCCCTTGCCCATCCTCTGGACTTTTCCGCCCCTCCCCCTTTTTTTTCTCCTAGGCCTCCTGTTCCATGATCTTCTCATATCCCTTTTGCCAATCGCCTGTCCAGCTCTTGGCTCCATCCCTCCCCCTCCTGTCTTCTCCTATCATTTTGGATCTCCCCCTCCCCCTCCCCCTCCCCCTTTCAGTTGGTCCTGACGAAGTGTCTCAGCCCGAAACTTCGACTATACCTCTTCCTAGAGATGCTGCCTGGTCTGCTGCGTTCACCAGCAACTTTTATGTGTTCTGCTTGAAATTCCAGCATCTGCAGATTTCCTCGTGTTTGCAATGATTCAGGAACAGCTTCTTCCCCTCTGCTATCTGATTTCTAAATGGACATCGAACCCATGAACCCTACCTCATTACTTTTTTATTTCTTTTTTTCTTACACTACTTAATTATTTTAACTATTCATATATATATATTTACTGCAATTCACAGTTTTTTTTCTCTATCTATTACTTGCATTGTACTGCTGTTGCAAAGTTAGCGTATTTCACTACATATGCCGGTGATATTAATTTCTGCTACATATATAATCCTGCATTTATCGCTTATTATTTATTACAAAGCTATCATTAAATATATCCAAACATCAAGTAAAGCAAAGTTGATGTTTAATAGTCACATTTCACTCAGCTCTCTGTATAAGACCAGTTTAAGTTTGTACTTATCCACAATAGGATTTAAACTAAAGTTTTCCAGAGTGTGGAGGTTATCACATCACCGATACAAAACTTTGAATTACATACACAAAATGCTGGAGGAACTCAGCATGTCAGGCAGCATTAATGGAAATGAACAACCAGTTGACGTTTCATGCCGAGACCCTTCATTGTGACTGGTGTAAGGGGTTTCTTCTTTTATGTTATTGTGTAGGCTAATTAAAATGGCTTCTTTGTTATGTTAAATGCTGAGAAAGTTCTCCTGCTAGCAGCTTGTTTGGGTTATGTTATCGGTAAGAGAGCAAACGAACCAATTGGGATGGATGTTATTCTTTCTAGTGTGTCTGTAAGTTATTGTGATGCATGGGTTTTTTGGGAGAAGGCGTGAAGGACAGAGAGAGACTGGACAAGGTGCTGTGAGCTGGCTAACAGGGTTGGACCCCGAGCAGGAGTCTGAGGTCCAGGGTCTTCAGCGAGGAGGGGAGACGGAGACAGACTCCTGTGGAGTGTCTGGTCGACCACCGTGGTTGGTCCCAGGCAGCAGGTCGAGGTGGTCAGAGGGGATCGAATGGTGAAGACAGGATTGTTACTAGGGCTCCAACTGTTGTGCATGAAGAGATTGAACTTTGATAAGTGTGGTGCCTTTTATTTTCCTTTTATATTTTATCTCTATTAATTAAATAGTTCCCGGAATACATATAAACTGCAATCCATTTAATCGTATATGGTGTATTGTCTGTTATTTGGTGGGGTGGGGTACATCACACAGCATCCACACAAACTTAATTACCCAGTTTGATGGGGCCGAGGGCTGTTTCCCTAGACGACAGTGAGCTGAGTGACCCTGAGGCCTGCTGGGGGGCTACACTGGAAAGGAAGGGACAAAGGTGCCAGAATAAAAAGGTGGGGGTAGGGAAAGGAGGATATTTAGAAGGTGGTAGGTGAGGCCAAGTTGATTGGAAAGCTAAAGGTCTGGAGAGGAAACCATCTGATAGGAGAGGGGACCATAGGAGAATGGGAAGGGGGAGAGGTCCCAGGGGGAGGTGATAGGCCAGTGAGAAGAGGTAAGAGGCAGAATGAGGAAAAGAAGAAGTGTGGGGAGGGAAAATCTTTTTTACCGGAAGGAAAAATCCTTAATGTACGATGAATACAAGGGAATAACAGAGGTTAGGAAAGATGGCTTTTCTAATTATCCAGTGATCTATTCCTTTTAGAATCTTCACCTTCATTTAATTACAGGTACAATATCCCACAATGCTTTTCATTCTGTTTTTTAACTTCCATGTTAGAAACAAAGAGAAGAAAAAAATCTGATAATTTACTCAATTTTAAAAGAACTAGTCCAGATTTCATGCAATTAGTGCTAGTACCAATGTCCACCATCATTACTCTGGAAATTAGAAGTGCCTCCAGGATTTATGTGCCTTACTGCTTAAATACTGAAATCCAGAAGTTTTTGGCGGCAATCCTCCTCCAAGCTGAACTTGGTTGCTGAACTCAACTTGATATCAACTAGGGAATTAGAAATTAGGCTAACTACCCAGCTATAATGATACAAAATATCAAGAATTTTTTAATTCTGAGATGATACAGGAGACACTTGCTTGATTATTTGAATAGAACAGTCTGAAAACTCAGATAAATGTTTACTAATCTTTACAGGGTAATATATAACAAGGTGAGATCATAAATGCTTTATGTTCATGTCAGAAAGCCTCCATCATTGGTATAAACTTTGGGATTTCTGGATGGGTGAAACTCCTGAAGTTACTGTCAAGTTTAGAGCAAAATTTAAGTGATCACCTGTAATTTCACTATTGTTTCCATCATCACAAAAAACAATCCTTAACCATTAAAATCAAAGTTGCAGGAGATGATTAGTAAGTTTAAGGATGACACAAAATTTGGTAATGTTGTTGGTGAGAAAATGGTTCATGGCTACAGCAGGAAATAGATCAAGTGTAAAGTTGGGTGGAACATTTGCAGATGGAACTTAATCCTGACAACTGTGAAGTGATGCATTTTGAAGTCAAATAGGGAATGGTAGATATCTGCTACGTGCTGCCAGAGGAGGTAATGGAATCAGATACCACCAATATATTTAAGCGATCCAAACAGGCACTTGAAGGATGGAAGGATGTAGATTAATGTGGGCAAATAGGATGAGTGTGAATCGGCAAAATTAGCTCATTTTTGTGTAGCTAGTACTTTACAGTGATTCTAAAGTGATTTGCTTAAAAATTCAACTTACTGTCTTGATATTGTAATATTTAATAACAGTTTCAATCAGCTATCTCTATCCCTATATTTAATTCGAGTGTGTTCATATAGAAAGAAGAGGAAATTAGTTTCTTTTCTCATATCTCCATCTTGTTGGAAATTTCATGATTCTTTGTCCGATCTCAAAGCAAGCTAGTTACTTTTATTCCTCTAACAACTGCCCTAGCTATCAAACAGCTCTAGTTTATAAAATTATTACATTTTCTACTAGCTTTAAAATGTTGGCTGATAAATGACAGTTGGTGTAACATTTGATGTGACCGTTCCACTAGAATTTGTATTGCCCTTGCTCCACATCACTAGTACACTGTCCTTCAGCATATTAAGCGCTGCTCCTGTTCATTTTTTTAAACCACCCATCACTATGCAATGGTATGGCTATCTAGTTTCTTTCTGAATGGTTTATCTGTGTTGCAGTCAATAATTCATCCTTTGACACCTCAACCATTAACTCAAGGCTCTGACCTCTCCCTCACTATGTTCCTACTTCATATCAATGACTTCCTTCATTTATTTTCCAAGCTTATCCACCCTTTTGATGATTATTTCAGTTCAGATCAATCAAGATCCTTTCGACTGTGCACCTAGAATTCTCACAATCTCCAATATCACTTCAGTATACTTACTGAATCACTGTATCTTGACTTTCTCTCATGTTAAATTTAACTGAATATTAATCGCTCTATGCCTATGCTATTCAATTCAATTCTCAAAGCGATCTACCACCATACTGACAACCCATTAAAATATTATATCATGTTTTCAATGAATTGATCATTGATTTTTCATTAAAATATACACTAATTGAATTGATATATTAGTGAAGTGTCAGCTATTGTTCCAAGTGTTTATTTTTGAACCTCAAAGGTCTGGAGACTATCCCTAAGTGTTAGTTAACGAACATGGCAATGTGCAAAGATACATGACATGGCCGAGACAAGGGAGTATCATTTGTCTACTTTCACTTGTCATTTCAACCAGTCAAAAACTTGAATGAAAGATTCAAAAAATGTTCACAACACCACATCTGTGACGCAGTGATTTTTAAAGGTCAGCCTAGATCAAATAATATTAATGCAAAATAGCTTCACTACTTTTCAGTATTGCTCAATTGAAAAGAAAATGTCATGAAAAGTATTAAGCACTTCCACATGTTAATCAGTTTCGACTCAGTCCTTTACTAATTCGTCAGTTACTGCATTTGAACTCAAATGAGTATTTGTATTTGCCACGTGGCCTTACAATGACCAGTAAGTTTAACTGACTGACCACTAGTCTGAATTTCTATTTTGACCCTGAGAAGTTCGATGACTTGACAGAAAGAAAATCTTTCTCATTAATTCACAAGTCTAACCAATACAGCATTTAAAAATTAAAGAAAAACACAGGCTGCACCTAAGTGCATATTTTTAATACAGGTACTTGTTACTATTAAATTATAATGCTTCTGATATATGTTTAAGTTACAATGAAATAAATTTATAAATTAAAATTACACAAGTTTTGTGAATTTGCCTTAGATTAAATGGTTAATGATTTTTTTTTGCCATTGTTTTAAACACGCGTATCTTTATTGAGATGAAGCTTTTTTCTACCTCTCTAGAGACAGCTAGTTTTTACTCACTAATATCATTCATATTGTGACAGAAAATAAATGCACTTGACACCAATGGATCCATAGACTAGGAAGGAATCAACAGCTTGGAAAGGAATGAAAGAAAGAGAATTAAAGTGAAAGTTAGTGACAAAAATACAGGAGACAGATTAGACAAGGAATATATCAACACAAAAGTTATATTTTGTTTATTTTACATAAGAAACTGAAATTGGATTAGGCTAGTTTTACCCCTTGTGTTTACAGGGATAATGATTGGTTATCTACTTCGATCCTTTTTCCCATTCAACTTTCACCTTTCTTGATTCACTAACTTCTTGACCATAGCCAGTAAAATTTAAACACCATGGATTTGCAACTCATTGTTGCAATTTCTCTTTTCAATTCCAAGTGGCAAACTGCTTATCCTGAGATCACGATTCATAGTTTCTGACCCATCAGCTCTCAGCACCTACCATGTCAAGCCCTCAGAGAGTTTTATATATTTGAATTGGATTCCCCACCCCACCCCACTAAAATTTTAATCTTCAGAGACTATACATAGAGTGTCTATAAAGAGTATTCACCCCACCACCTCCTTGGAAGTTGAAGTTTTATTGTTTTACAACATTGAATCACAGTGGATTTAATTTGATTTTTTTTGACACTGATCAACAGAAAAATGCTCTTTCATGTCAAAGTGAAAAGAAATCTCTATAAAGTGATCTAAATTAATTCCAAATATAGAACACTAAGTAATTTAAATCACTTTGTAGAGATCTGTTTTTACTTTGATACGAAAGAGTCTTTTTCTGTTGATCAGTGGCAAAAAATTAAATCCACTGATTCAATGTTGTATAACAATGAAGCATGAAATCTTCCCGGGGGGGGGGGGGGTTTAAATATTTTTTAGGCACTTTATGTATAGTCTTTGAAGATTATAATTTTAATGGGGTACATACGGCTCAAATACTTTTGAAGGGACACATTTCTCAGTGCAATGGTTGTTGACTGCTCTTTTGTTGGTTGACTTCTGCTGTTTTTGGTTTTGTTGTTTAATCATTTTTTTGCTTGAAGTGTGATATTCAATGTATAACAAAGACATTTTTAAAAGCTAAATCAAATTAAGCTGGCACATTTTAAGAGTTGGGTAGCAATTCACATTGCACGCAGAAATGTAGAGCACTGAGCTTTGAGGTTCATTATCTCTTCACAGAAAAAGGCTTCTATTAATTGTAGTCAATCATATAACTTGCCATTATTTCAAGGATGAGTCACTATGCCAAAAGTAATTGTATTGGGTAGTACAATGTTGTGGCAGGAAACATAGATGAGAAGATTGGATCTCTGTTTATTTATTCCCATCCCTAATTAATGTTTCCTTGATCACAGCTCTTCCTTTGGAAGAATAGGATCATAGTATCATCCACAGAGTTCATCCTCAAAGTGGTTTAAATTGGAGAATTTGGTTGTCAAAATAACAGTACATTCAGTACAGAATTTCAGTACAGATTCCATTACAAGTCATAGTTACAGTGATGTAAGATGGATTAATTCTTTCTGAGGGATATGGAGAGCTAAGGCCTAGGTGCAGGTCCGTGGGACTAAACTGAATAATACTTCGGCACAGAGAGCTAGGGCGAAGGGTATTATTCTGTGCTGTAATGATCAATGACTATGTGGTTTTAACAGTTTATAACTTTTTACAAGTTTATCTAACTTTAGTTCTCTGATTGAGGCATTACCATAAAAAAAAACTGATGTTGTATATTAACAGACTTTAATAGGGATAGATTTCCTCTTGTCCTCAGCTAGCACCTCATGAGCCTCTGCATCCAACACATTCTCCACACCACTCCTCCATCTTCAATGGAATCCTACCACCAAACACATCTTTACCTTCCTTCCACTCTCCACTTTCTGCAGAAATCCCTCCACGATTCTCTTGGTCGTTCTTTCTTCCATGCTAATCTTCCTACTGGCACATATCCCTGCAAGCAACAGAAATGCTACACTTGCCCATTCACCTTCTTCCTTACCTTCATTCAGGACCCAAAACAATATTTCCAGGTGAAGTGTCTATTGTATCTGGTGCTCCCAATGTGACTTACTCAACATTGGTGAGACCTGGCATAAATTGGGGACCGCTTTGGTGTGCATTTCCGCCAAACATTTTAATTCCTATTCCCAGATGAGGCCACTCTCAGGGTGGAGGAGCAACATCTTATATTCCATCTCGGTACCCGCCAACCTGATGGCATGAACATCAATTTCTCCTTCTGGTAATTTATTTTTGTCTTTTCTCGGTATCTGTTTTTTTAAAATCAGCCTTCCTTCTTCTATTCTCCACTCTGGCATCTCATCTCTTCTCATCAGCTGCCTATCACCATCTGGTGCCCCTCCTTCTTCCCTTTCTGCCTTGGTCCCGCCTCCTCACCTAGCATATGCCCTCCACTCCAGCCCTCCACCTTTCCCAGCCTCCTGGCTTCACTTATCACCTTCTGGCAATCCTCCTTCCCCTCCCCCCAACCATTTTGTTCTGTCATCTTCCCTCTTCCTTTTCAGACCCGATGAAGGATCTTGGCCCGGAACATCGACTGCTTCTTCATTTCTATAGATGCTGTTTGATCTGCTGGTTCCTCCAGCAGTTTGTGCATGTTGCTCTGGATTTTCAGCATCTGCAAAATCTCTTGTGTTTATAATCTTGTTCATGTTACTTCTGTAAAGCATAATAATCCAACTAATTTATTCCCCAATTTGAATTATTCACGTCTCTCAGGTACTGCTCTGCTGATTTGTGCAAGAACATGTATTTTCTTAAGACAAAATGTTGAAGACCAATTAGGAAAGAGAAAACTGGTTCGTTTTCTCTTTACTAGATAGAGCGATGTGATCAATTACAGCTCTTCTTTTACCACCATATTTTAAAAAACCCAACTCAGTTCAGGCTGGCGTTTGTACCTTGGATCTTCCATATATCTAATTCACACACAACTTCTAGCAATCAAGCCTGCGTTCTTTCTTCATATAGTGTATGAGTTCAGAAGGTTCTTTGACCATGTTTTGATCCATCTGTTCAGAAGGCAAATGTTATTGAAAGTATCAGTGAAAATTTAACATGCAAGTTAGAGCTCCCAGCATATTAACTACTCTGAAACACACTGTTATTGATTGCCAGTCCACTAACTTAACAAAGTTCAAAGTAAATGTTATTATCACAGTACATAATATCACCATATCAAACCCTGAGATTCATTTTCTTGTGGGCATACTCAGAAACCTATAGAATTGTAACTATAACAGGATCAATGAAAGATCAACCAGCGTGCAGAAGACAACAAACTGTACAAATGTAAATATAAACAAAAGCAATAAATAACAAGACCATGAGAAAATGAGATAGAGTTGTTGAAAGTGAGATCATTGGTTGTGGGAATATTTCAATGATGGAGTAAGTGAAGTTGAATGTAGTTGTCCCCTGATCGTTGAGGTAGTATTGTTATCCTTCCAGCATGATGTCTATGAAGGTTCTCAGTCATCCAGATCATTGTATATCATACAGTAGTAAATCAAGGCAACTGGTTTTGCTGTGTTGTCTAGAAGATGTTTCACCACTCAAGAAGATGTTTCACCACTCATCCAAGAGGCTTCTTCAGTTCTGATCCATGGTGGCCAACACAGAACAGTACTTATAGTTTGACTCGAAGCACCTATTAGAACTGTCATGGTCCGGATCAAGGTCCCTTTAAATTTATCTTGTTTATGTTACGATCCAGACCGTTGATTCCCTGTTTTCCCATGTCCCTCGACTTTGGTGATTAGAGGCAATTAACGCTTAGCTGAACCGGTAGTTTATAGTCTCCGGCTTTTAGCCATTCGGTGCGGGACCGTCTGCAAGGTCATCCAAGGTACGGTGTGCCGATGTCATCTGGCCGGAGCAAGCCTAGTCTCTGCTGAAGCGAGTGCCGGTAATTCGCCTCTCCTCAGTGGGGCAACCCTGTCCAGTTACCTCGCCAAAGTGAGCCTGTGAAGTTTCCTCACCGAGGTGGGTCCGTCAGTTAACCCGCCGGAGGGAATCAAAAACCGCTGTCTACTGTTCCTGGGCCGAGGCGAGAGCTCGCCGCTACCCGGAGGCTCCAAGTCAAGTCCTGGCTCCGAGGGCATTCAAGTACCAAGTCATGTCCTGGCCCTGGCGGCATTCAAGTACCAAGTCAAGTCCTGTCCCTGGTGGCTTCCCAGTT